>NC_042615.1:625252068-625941789 GCF_901001135.1 Rhinatrema bivittatum | reverse complement strand
CCAATGGAAATGGGCTAGAATCTTTCTCGTGTTTTCTTCTTCCCCTAGGTGGCCCCCCAAAAGATGACTATGGGAGAGCCATAGCATTTGCTGATACTGCTGGGGACCAAAAGCTGCTCAACCATTTCGCCCTCCAGATTCCCCTTTGCTACTCTGTATACTAGATTTTTCTTGAGTACAAAAAAGGGGGGGAGGCTGGTTTTTGACCCTCCACCCCAGAACTAATTCCCCATCTATCATCTGTATATTTCTCCCGGGTCCCTTTTAGTGTCCCATCTTCTTGTTGGGCCCACCTAAAATTCCCAGGGTTTCCCTCACCTGACCAGTCTGAGGGAAACTCTATGGGTTGGGGAGCACCCTCTAACTCATGACTGCCTCTAAACCTTGGGAATAATTATACTTTTCTAATCCTACTTTGTCAAGAGGCTTGGGTGTCTTAGATTATTAATATATAAGTCCGAGTCTTCTAACGGAAAGACCCCCAGAAATGAGGTCTCTTCCTCGCTGAAGTCATCTGGGCCCCTCATGAGCTGGGCCCAAAGAGTCCCAAAGTCTGGATAATCTCATCCCAGTATCACAGGATATGGTATCCAGGGGAGCACTCCCACTTCTATGTAGCTTTGTCCCACTGGAGTCTTCAATAAGACCTGACTGGTCGGGTATTGTCTCTGGTCTCCATGTATGTAAGCGATGGTCACTGTCTGTTCATAATCAATCTGTGTTCTTTTGACCAGTTCCCTCCAAATGAGAGTTTTTACACTTCCTGAATCTACTAGGGAAACCACATCCTTCAGGGTCACCGCTGTCTATCTCCGCACCCATTCACGCACTCGAGAGGAGAGGATGTCCACAAACTGTTCTGCCATGACAGCCTCCAGAACTTCAACTCCCCTTTTATTATCAGGTTCTAGCCACCGCCAGCACCGGTCCTTTAATTTCTGAGCCAGAACCCCGGGGCCTCTCTCCTGGTGTAAAGGTTAAGCCCTGGAAACTTTTCCGATATGACTCCTTAGACAGTCCCAGTCTATCAAGTATGGCAGCCTTGACCTCCTGATAGTCTTGGGCTTGCTGTTTGTTAAGGGCATGGTACGTGGCCTGGGCTTCACCGGTTAAATGTGGGGCCACTCCTCATAGCCCACTGGGTCCTAGGCCAGCCATGGCCTCTGCCACCCTCTCAAAGGTGACCAGGAATGCTTCCCGGGTCATCTTGGGGCCCCATCTTTGTCAGCCGGATTTCCAGTGTTAGTGGGGGTGGACTCTTGTTCTGTGCCGATGTGTACCCCAGCAGTCCCTAGTGCTGGTGTCCTTCGTAGTAATTGGCTGTTAAGCTGATGCTTGGGCTTCCAGGTGTTGCTGCAATTGTTGCTGTAGCTGCTGGTGCTGCACATACTGGGTTTGAGCGGCTGCCCAGAGCTGTTGCTGTCCCTCTACCAGGGCTTGCAGTAACTGCTCCATTTCTCAGGGAGGTTCCTGCAAGGGCTATTCTGAGCTCCTGCCCCTTCAAGGCCAGAAACCTTTCCCCTTCTTTCAGGAAAATAACCAAACAAAAAGAAAAGCCTGCTTCTCCAGCTCTGACTCACTTCTTTAATTCCCTCCCTCCGGTGGAGCTTCTCTCCTTAGCCGGTACTAATAACAAAAAAAATAAATAAATCTTGTGTGGCTGCAGTTTCAGCCAGGCCCCCCCCAACAAATTTTTATTTTTCTTCTAGTGTGTATCCCTGTCTGTGCAGACGCTTAGAACAGGCAATCCCGCTTCTGCCACCCCATGTGATGCCCTTGGAGCAGTCTAGGACTCTGGTAGGCCGGAGAACAGACCAGGCTGGAGACTGGTCTGCTTTTCACCAGTTTATTTACAGAAGTTTATAACAAAACAGAAGAAAATGGCTGCTTACCCTCAGCAGACTGGCAAGCAAAAGAAAACTTCAAAATGGACACGCATTTGATTACAGCTTTCTTCTTCTTCCTGGGGCCTCCCCCTCTCTCTCAGGGCCTCAAACGTTTTATCCCTTAGCTCAGGGAAATGCCCCCACCCGATGATCCCCTTCCTGTCTATCTTAAGGTGGACCGGGCCAGATAGCTGGAGCCGGTCCCTTAAGGTAGTCTGAGGCTTTCTGTCATATACTCTATCACACAATAGTATTTCCCCTTTTATAGCAATTTTGTAAATATACCCTATTAAATCTCTATCCATTTCTTCTGTCTTCAATTGAAGTCTGTATACTACACCAATATAAAAAAAATGTTCCCTTTCCCTTTTTCCAGATTAAGCCGTGCCTCCTCTTTAACTCATAATCCCAGCAATTTTACTGCTTTAATATTATTTTTTTTTATATAGCACAACTCCTTCTCCATTTTGTCCTACCTTGTCCTTTCTGAATAGATTGTAACTTGATAAAACTGTATCCCAGTTTCTCTGTACCATGTTTCCGTGATAGCCATTATATCCAAGTCAGATTCTTCCATGACTGCCAGTAAATCTGGGACTTTATTTCCCATATTATGAGCATTAATATACATAGCTTTCCATAAGTTGCACTTTTATCCCATTTACCTGAGGACTTTGTTCACCCATCCCTAATGATCCTGGTTTAAAAGCCATCCTTAGTTGTGCCAATCTGTTCTAGAATATGCTGGACCCCATTAGACCTTTAAACATCATCCCATGTTTCAGGAAGCTGAAATGCTCTCAACATGTTTTAGGCAGCCATTCATTTACCTATATAATTTGAGCTTCCCTGCTTGGGCTTTTATCCTTGACTGAGATGATGGTGGAGAAAACCACCTATATACCTTACCGTCTCTTCTAGAGCCATAATGTCACCTTCAATGTGACCTGTGTGTCAACATGGATGAGCAGCATCAGGTAGAAGTCAGTCAGATTGAGGATTTTTAGCAATATCTCCATAATATATTGGATTTTGGCATTCTGCAGTCAGCACACTTCCTGGGACAACATGCCTGGTGGGCTTATGGATGCCTCCATGGCCCACTGAATCTAGTTACCTTCCACCTCCTAAATGCAGTGGTTGTTGAGCCTGCAGCTTTGGGTTTGCAAGTTTCATTTCTTTCTCATCTTAGGATGGTTTCTCCTCTGCTTCCAGGGCTGCATACCGGTTCTTCAACTTAAGGGAAATTGGAGTTGGGGTGTAGGGTCAAGTGGCTATGGTAATTAGGAGTGTACAAAGGAACAATTTTTGTTTTGGTTCATTCAATTTGAAGGGCACCTCCATTCATTAGTTTAAAACAAAAATAAGGCTCTTGAGGGGGGATCCAAGATGGCATCTTAGCAGAGACATTATTTGCTGGGAGCTCTGCATTCTTTTACTATGCCGCACACTAA
This sequence comes from Rhinatrema bivittatum, assembly GCF_901001135.1. NCBI lineage: Eukaryota > Metazoa > Chordata > Amphibia > Gymnophiona > Rhinatrematidae > Rhinatrema > Rhinatrema bivittatum. Next base: position 625,938,449 of record NC_042615.1, on the reverse strand, counting down.
AAGGAAGGCTAATATTCAGGAGTCATCCCCAGCTACCACCCTTCTGACCCTTCCCAGCCTAAAATTGTTGGGTTCCTCACCCCAACACCTTTACCTTTTCCGGTTTCTGCTTCCTTGGTTTGGGGAGCTGAGGACTGTGCGGCCCCCCTCCCAGATGTTGATGTCACCCTCAGTCCCGATGTGCCAAAAACTGTCTCCTCCTTGGCTGGAATCATCGCTTGGATTTTCTTCGTTGCTGTGTGGGCCAATTGAGAGCCCTAGTTCTACGACCTCTGGGGAAGAACTTCCTGCAAACAACGTGATACTGCTGGATGAGGTCATGCCAGTTGGAGTCACCGCACCCACAGAAGAGCTTGGAGAGTTTGGCCTTCCAGCAGAGAGGGCTGCAATCTCGCAGGTACAGGTCTTGATGCCAGCTTGGAGTGTAGAGGAATGTGGAAGCCTTCCTTTGCCTTCAAAGAGACAGGGTTTGGAAAATCCTCTCTTTTTTCCTGCTTTAGATAAGCCTACAGTGGTGACTTTAGATTTGGCATGGTCAGTCCTGATGACATTAGAGAAATCTATTTCTACGTTAGTGGGAGTCACCTCTGATATTTACAATTGTATTCAAAGTTCTGAAGAATTGTTGCTACAACAAGGTGTCTAAACCTTTTCTCCAGCCTGCTGTGTCCAAGCCTTGTTTCCATTCTTCAGCCTTGGTCCAGTCTTCAGCCTCATCCCTGTCTTGTCCAAGCCTTGCCTGTGTGGATTCACCATTATGATGTACTGCCGCCACAAAGACTTACTAGCCCCTAGAACCCAGCCTGCGGGGGAGGGGACTGGTTAGATGGAGGTCCGGCCCTTGTTTCGCTCCAAATCCTGCCTTGCAGTCCCATGCCACTCCCCAGATGGGTTTCCTGGGCTCCAGGGCCCATAACAGGAGCATGGTTCTTTATTAGTTGCCTTTGTTTCTTCTTTGAATTTAAGTAAAGTTATGCAGTATTATTTTAGAAATATTCCTTCATTGTTTTAGGGTCAGGCATTCAGGATTTTCCCTGATTTAGCTTGGGTAACTCAGGGGCAACATAGGGGCTATCTTGCCTTAGCAGATGCTTTTACTTTAGGTTGTTCCTTTACACTTAGCTACCCTTGTAAATGTGTCATTAAATTGAATAATGATTGTTTCATATTTTTCTTTCCTGATCAACTGAAAGGATTTCTGGAAACTAGAAAGTCTGTAACTTTTCTCCAGTTTTTACTTAGAGTTTTTAATTTGCTGATAGCTATATGTAAAGTCTGTTTCTATTTTGTAGGTTTTTTCTTGTTTTTTTTCTCCCTGTGAGATTTCTGCCTCTCTTTCTTCTTTTTTTTTTCTTTTTGTCTGGTTAATACTTTTAATACTTTTATGGTTTTGTTAGTACTTTGATTAATAGGAATAATGCTTATTTAACTCAATTTGTTTCATTTGCAAAGTGTAAATGCTAAAATCTGATAAATAAAAAGTGAAAAAAAAAAATCATCCATACCAGGTACTTTATGCTGATTTAAAGATATAATCACTGAAAGGATGTGATCTTTAGTTATTTCTACTTGTAGTGTGTTTTTCTTACAATGAATAAAGTGTTATGACACAGATTAACTAACTCCTGAATATACTTGGAGTCATAGGTTAATTCAGATTTGTACAACTCCACATCAAGTCTTTTAACTCTTTTTGTGATCTCACTATTGTTAGTAGTTTCCAGGGATGTACATTTGCTTGAAATGAATGAGGCTAATTTCATTTCATTCATAGTCCCCCAAAACAAATGGAAAGCACCATGAAAATAATGAAAATATAGTGGTTTATATATATTTTTTTGTTAATTTTCAAATATTAAAAATCAAGACTCCTTGATTAAGAAACAGCATGGCTATATGTGAATTTAACAAAAACAAAAAAAAATTTAAAAGAATAAAAAGTAGTGTAATCAGATTGGGGAAGTGTTGTTAGGAAATTTTAAAAATGTAGCTAACAAGGCAATATTTCACTATCCCACAAACATTTAATTAGGGCTAATAACTTGTATAGGTTTAGAAAAAATCCTGTTTTGTATAAATCCTTTGAATTCTTCAGATTCAAAAAAAGAAGTTTAGCACCAGCAACTTAATTTAACATCTACATGGAAATTCAACACAAATGTGGTTCCCATATCAATTATTCTTTGTTTTCTTTATTAAGAAAAGTTTACGTCTTTGCTGTGTTGTCTTTGAGACATCAGGGAATAGAGGTATTTTCAGGCCAAAAAAAAACAAAACCCAGCAATTCTAGTACAAAATAACATTTTCAAAGTCCATTCCTTGTCAGGTTTTAGTGAAAATGTGACTAACAAGGTATGACAATTAAAAATGTCTGATTGCAACTCTTATAAAAAATTTGTAAGATTCTAACTATCGGTGGTGGTGGTAGTGAGGGGGGGGAGGGGATAGATGTTATCAAAAATATTCAAATCTGATCCATTTGCCTCCCAAATTTTTAAATAAGAAAACCATTGGACCATTGCATATGGGAAGTATAGAAGCCATAGCCATCTACAAATGCTCCACATAAACCTTTGCATATCCAAAAGATATACTAGGGAGAACATAGGAAACTTCTTGAATAGTTTTCTATATTCTCCAGCTTCCTAAACAATATCTTATTATCTCTAGTCAGAGCCAGATTACTATCACACAGAAAATTATATTGAGATTCACTTACTAATATGCTATCTCCCTGATCCTTAATTAACTGAGAATGAGAGCCACTTTGGACATGCAAGTCAGCTAAAAATGATAAAGGATTATCAATTTTAGTAGTCAGAGATGACTCAAGGTTCATAATTGTAGTCCACAATGTTTCTAAATGTATTAATGGTGATTTCATAGGAGTAGAATGAGATGCCAGTGTCTGATTCCCCTGATCTTCAAGGGAAACCATCCCTTCAGACATGCTCCTCTGCACAAGGTGTTTCCAATCACAAGAAGAAATCAGCACATCTCTGGACTCATATTTATTTCCTTCAACTTTGGCAGATCTCTCCACTCCAACTTTAGTCAAATGGGAATCAGGGCTAAGAGAAACAATAGTTTCATTTGGAGCAGAAGGAGAAGCATCCTCAAGCTCTCATACACCCCCAAAACAATACCTTGAGTAGGTAGAAATTGCAAAGCTTCTAACTGACTGGGTCATCATAGAGAGAGCAGATAAACTGGATGGGATTGATCTCACTGCTGCCTTCCTCTTCTTACCCATGTCAAGTCAGGAAAATCAAAGGAGGCCAAACTACCATGAAGAATTCCCTCCCAGGGACATGCCCCTTTTGCATGTGGCTGGGGCAGAATGCCAGTGGCTGCATGCCATAGGGCACCATCTGATATAAGGAGCCCCAGATGAATTCTTATGATGCTGGTCCTTAAAATCAGGCAGGCAGGGAAATCAGGTCTGGAACGCAACCACTGGTTGGCACGATAGTGTAGCCTTTTATTTCACTTCCTCCCAAATTTAATTTTATATTCATTTTCATTTCCCATTTTAGTCTATAGAAATTTTAAAACTATAGCTGCCAGCCCAGCATGTTTTTTTTTCTGTTAGCAAAGTAACCAACCAGCGAAATCAGAGTTTCATAATCTCCTTGAAGCTGGGGTGGAAAAATGCAGGTAAAAAGAAAGAGGACCAATCAAGGTCAAGCATTTTGTAAAATCAGCCTGTAGTTGCACATGTATCATATTTATTTATTTTTATTTATTTAATTATTTATTTAAAAACTTTTATATACCGGTATTAGTATGCATACATCATACCGGTTTACAATGTAACTTTAAAGGTAGAAATTACAATGAACAGGGAGGGCGAACAAGGAGGAGTATACAAAGAGCAGGAGGTGGAGGAATTAAAGCAATAAATAAAAACTGCAACGGACTATTTACAGGAATATACAAGGCGTAGGCAAGATACTTGCAGAAGTCGGTGTACTTTTATTTAGCATTTTAGCATTGTACTTTTATTTAGCATTTTTATATACCGACTTTCCAATAACAGAATTACTGATCAATTCGGTTTACATTTTAACAATAACATTGACAAGTAACTGTCTTATCAATGGGAGGAAGTCAGCATCATATGATGCTGACTTCCTCCCATTGAAAGGTTTGAACATGTGAAAACACCATTTAAAAATTAGTTGGACTTCCCAGGAGAAGGTTATGATTTCTGAAGCTCTATCTGAGTGAAAGACAAAGTTTAATTGTATTTAATGCTTCATCTTGGGGATCATACTGCCATCCTGCCTTGCTGCCATACATCTGAAACTACACCTTGAGGGTCCTGCTGCCACTCTGCCTTGCTGCTTTAATATTAGACTCTACACCTTAGCGGGTGGATTTTAAATGCCCTGCTCGTGTAAATCCGCCCGGATTTACGCGAGCAGGGCCCTCGTGTGCCGGCACGCCTATTTTGCATAGGCCGCCGGCGCGCGCAGAGCCCCGGGACGCACGTAAGTCCCGGGGTTTTTAAGGGGGTGTGTCGTGGGCGTGTCGGGGGCGGGGCTGAATGACGCGGCGTTTCGGGGGCGGGACCAGGGGCGTGGTGCCGGCCCGGGGGCGTGGTGGAGGCCTCCGGACCAGCCCCCGGGTCGGATGACGGCGCGCCAGCAGTCCGCTGGCGCGCGTGGATTTATGTCTGCTTCTAGCAGGCGTAAATCGAGGGACAAAGGTAAGGGGGGGTTTAGATAGGGCTGGGGGGGTGGGTTAGGTAGGGGAAGGGAGGGGAAGGTGAGGGGAGGGTGAAAGAAAGTTCCCTCCGAGGCCGCTCCGATTTCGGAGCGGCCTCGGAGGGAACGGAGGCAGGCTGCGCGGCTTGGCGCGCGCAGGCTGCCCAAAATCGGCAGCCTTGCGCGTGCCGATCCAGGATTTTATAAGATACGCGCGGCTATGCGCGTATCTTATAAAATCCAGCGTACTTTTGTTTGCGCCTGCTTTGCGAACAAAAGTACGCGATCGCGCTCTTTTTTAAAATCTACCCCTAGGTGTCTTGGTGCTACCCTGTTTTGCTGCCATACCTCAGAATATACACATTGGGGATCTTGCTGCCACTCTGCCTTTCTGTCATATCCTTGATGCTTGACATTGGGGTCTTACTGCCATTCTGCCTTGCTGCCATATCCCTCAATCAGACTTGGGGTGTTGCCTCCATGCTGTTTGCAATACCCCACAATCTAAGCCTTGGGGGTTTTGATGCCTTCATACTATTTGCAATACCACATACTCTATCTTTCTGCTATACACCTGATGCTATGCTTTGGGGGTTTTGCTGCCTATGTCTGTCTCAGTCTCTACACTTTAGTTTTCTAGTTTAGTCTTCTTATCTACAGCTACTATTAGCTCTAGAGAAAGACTGCAGTGAATTCCTGTCTGAGCCTTGTCTGTTTCTTTCCTGTCCCAAAGTTTGTGTGTGTGCAAAAGGAGTCAGCATATGCACTAAGATGTAAATTTTAAGATCTTCATGCAGATGCATATGTGCACATGTTTGCCGACATGCATACATGGACGTGGCAATTTTATAACATACACACGCATGGCATGCTCTTCCCCACTCTGATGATGTCTACCAAGAAGTTTCATTAGAATTGATTAGAAAACCCCAATTTTGGAGCCCGAAATAGGCTGTATTGCTTCCCCAACTAACTTTAATGGGAAATAAATGGACAAATAGAACAAATAAACCATATTTTTCCATTTAAAAGAAGACAAATGAATTTGTTTGACCTACAAAATGAATTAATGAATGAAAATGAAAATGTTGTCTCTGCAAATTCCTAGTCATTTTACTTTGTACTATTTATATTGAAGATATTTTTTCTTTGTTTTTCTATTCAGATATTAGGCCAATTTCTATTTCATTTCTATTATTGTCTGCAAAGTATCAAGCTCTTTAAAGAAATATTGTATCACTGGTTTGCTGACTGCAATGAATGATATTTATATTTTAACTGTTGCAATCTCACTAATAAACTATTGACTTTCCTGTGGACGTGCAGATGTGCCATGGATTTAATTTCCTCTTCCATTTGCATCATTTCTCGTTTTCTTAATTTATTTTTCCCAGCATTATAGTTTATGATAGCACCCCACAGAGTTGTTTTTAATGAATCCCATTTAACTGCTGTAGACACTAAGCATGGGTCATTAAATTTGAAATAATCATCTGTAGCCTTTTCTAATGTACTCAGAAATTCCTTATCCTGCAGTAAGCAAAAGTTAAATCTCCATATAGAAGCATTTGCATTATTGCATTCCCACTGAATCATTATGGCTATTCCAGCATGGTCAGATATTAATATGCTATAAATCTCAGTTGAGAGAACCACTGACATCGCTGACTTGAAGATTTAAACTAAGTCGTTCTGGTGTATGTTTGTGAGGAACTGAATAGACCATACAATCCTTTCCCATAGGTTTCTTTAATCTCTTTGGATCCACATGACCTCCTTCCCCCATGAAAAATGTAATCACTTGAAGGGATTTAGTATTCTTAAATATTATATTTTAATTCTTATCTAAAATTAAATCTGAAGGTTGATTCAATCTCCTTTTATTATAGACATATCCCCTACTATTACAATTTTACTAGCAAAATCCTGAAACTATTCTGAATAGAATATATTTGGAACATATAAACTGATTACATTTTTTCTTATTAATATGGGTCATGGTTTTAACCCACCTTCCATTGTTATCTAAATACTGATAAAGAAATATCAGATGATTTTTTGCAAACTATAGCTACTGCATTCATTTTACCTACCATGGGGCAAAATACACATTCTTTCAGTCATCTACTTTTTAGTGTCTCCTGTAAAATAACTATGTCAATATGTTCTTTCTGGATATAACTAAAAATATTTCTTTTTAAATGAGAGAGAGAGAGAGATTAGAAATAAGGCCCTTCGGGACCAAGATGGCCGACGCTTAGGACGTGGTTAAGGGTTGTCCTGATCTTGGTCTGCAGAATTTTTGCCTTAAATATATATTTCCTCACTCCTAAACTTCCTACATAATGCCGCACACGAAGCGTAAGGCTCGTGTTAAGGATAATATTACTTTTAAAGAAGAAGGAGTTCAATCGCAGCCAAAGATTGATCAATTCCTTAACCTTACCCCGAAGACGCCGGAGGCGAGGGCCGCTGGGATAGAGGAGCAAGAGCTCGCTCCACTTTCTAAGGCCGAGGAGATCTCGCTTAGCCCGGGGGCACCCGAAACGCCGATACCTCCGAGTGCCCGTCTGTGGGAGGAGCAGTCTGTAACATCGCGAGCTCCCCAGGAGAGAGGAGAGCCCCTGCAGACCGAAACAGACGAGGAGGACGAGGAATCGATTTTCGGAGCAGTTGGAGGAGTGACGGGAGTCGCGGTTACCTCCACACCGAATCCCCGTATGGCCATGCCGGCAAGAAACATCGAGGAGTCAACAGCAATTCAAAACCTGGTACAATTTCAACCAGAAATGGTTTTTTCTAAGCAGAAACCTCCCTTAGTTACACTGGATTCTTTGTGGAACGCTATGACCTCTATTGAGACTGCTGTAACTACTTTAACTCAAGCATTTGTGGACCTTAATAAAAGAGGGTTAAAGGTGGAAAAAACTGCAAGTGAGAATCAGGGAAAAATAGAAAAACTAGAGGAAAAAATAGTTACAATTGAAAAAGTCCAGGGTAACCTGATAAAGATGGAAAATATATCCGAAAGGAGATTTGAGAACATAGAAAATTCATTACGTTATTTAAATTTACGGATAGTTAATTTTCCTGTTGTTAAGAAATTGTTACCTGTGGACATGTTTAAAGAGTATATGGGGGAATGCTTAAAAATCCCAAAGGAAATTACCCCTGTAATCACTAGAGCGTTTTTTGTCTCAAAAAAACCACTACAATCAGAACCTGTGGAAACACCTGAACAGCCCTCTATGAATTTGTCTGAACTGATGGAATTGTCTATAAATACTGAAGTTAAATCAAGAGGAACCCTATTGATATCTTTTGCTTTTGAGCAAGATAGAAACTTGGTGTTAAAATTTTTCTTTCGAAATAGATCTGTTCATTTTTATGGACAAAATATATGGATATACCCGGACGTGGTCCGTAACACGCAAGAATGAAGAAAGAAGTTTTACTTATGAGAGATGAAGTGGTTAATAGAGGAGCTAGCATGGTATTAAAATATCCTTGCAAATGCCTCCTGAAATATCAGGAGGCAAAATATATTTTTCTAGATCCACAACAATTAAGGGATTATTTGGATGGGAAGGTTTGATATTGCTGTAGTATAAATGTAAGGGTTAGTCCTAAGCTGTTTGGTAAATTTTTTACCTAATGTTGTTATTTTCATTTTGATTGAGCTCTATAAAATTCCTCATCTTGGTCCCATATTACCTGGAACAAGAGACCTTTTGGAAAATGACTTATATATTGTTTACCATTGGAAATTAATGTTTGGTTCTCTGTTTTTCTTTTGATATATGATGTAATATATCTAAATTCATAAATAAAAAATTAAAAAAAAAAAAGAAATAAGGCCCCTTCTAATAGTTAGCTATTTATATCTCTATAGGAGGCCCACCTAGTAGCTCAAGGTGAGGTTTAGATAGTAGTGTAGAGGTTAGGGGTCACTTTGACATGCAGAGTGAGACGTATGAACAGAACAGTACACTCTTGTGAAGATTTGATGTCCTTCGGAGTGAGGAAACTCACACAAAGATGAGATTTGTACAGTGTTCTCTCAACCTAGATTGATGGACTCTCTACCTGGGTAACATCAAGCTAGGTTGAGAGAACATTGTACAAATCTCATCTTTATGTGAGTTTCCTTACTCTGAAGGATTTCAAATCTTCACAAGAGTGTACTGTTCTGTTTGTACATCTCACTCTGCATGTCAAAGTGGCCCCTAATCCCTACACTACGACCTAAACCTCACCTCGAGTTACTAGGTGGGCCTCCTATAGTAGCATAAATAGCTGCTTACTATGATGCCATTCCCAGAGGCTTGCTCTCTCTCTCTCTCTCTCTCTCTCTCTCTCTCTCTCTCCCAGGCCATCCTTCCCCAGCCTAAAAATGCCCCATGCACAATTGGTGGCTTCACAAAGCTAGCCCACTTTTCCCAAAATCCCACCCTCAACTCCTCCCTTTTTAAAAATTATCATCGCACCATGCAAAAACGCCTTAACGCAGGTGAAAAGGCCATAATGTGAGTTAGAAAATAACCCCCTAAGTTAGATACCTAGTGCTGAAAATTTATGCTAAGTTCCTAACATTTTTTCCCCTGCCATAACTCCACCCCTGTAGCCACCTACGTTTTAGGTTCCTAAATTTGTCACTCAGCCCTAGTACATTTTCAAAGGGACAATTTAAAAGCCTAACTCCTAAATAGGCTGATACCGAAAGAAACGCGGGAGAGTGAGCGCTCCGTTTTGAGCACCCGTTCTCCTGACATGTGCCCAGCCACCTCTCGTGGGCATGCGATTCAGTATTTAAATGAGGGGTTGAGCTAATAAGGAGGCTCTAGGGACAATAGCACTTCCCTAGCACCACCTTATTAGCGGTAGAGGTGGCTGTCAGCGGGTCCTGACAACCGACGCTCAATTTTACCAGTGTCAGTTTCTCAACCCGCTGACAGCCATGGGTTAGGAAAACGGACGCCAGTAAAACTGAGCATCTGTTTTACTAACCATTGACTGGTGGGAAGATTTGATTTTTACTTTTTTTTTTAATTTTTGATTCCTCCAACTTAATATCGCTAGGATATTAAATCAGATGGTGTATAGAAAAGCAGTATTTTCTGCTTTTCTGTACACTTTTCCAGGTTGCTCAGAAATTAATGCCTGCCCAAGACTTGACTGCACATTTTACTTTCAGTATCCTGGGCGACTAATAGCCTCATCAACATGTATTTGCATGCGATGAGTGCTATTAGTTGTTTGTTTTTTTTGGGGGGGGGGTTGGTCGTGCATTTTTGATGCGCTAAACCCTTTACTGTATAAGGGGTAATAGATGTGCATCGAAAACGCCCGCCAATCACATGCTAAGGGTGCGATCAGCTGAGCGCACCGTACTGTATCAGCCTGAAAGTTAGGCACCTAAATCCTTTGAAAATTGGCCTTAATACTTTTAAGATGTCGACATTACCTTACATATTTAGCTCTATTTGTGGTCATCTTCTGCATTGTAATATCTGATATCACTTTTATTTTCTAACATAATTTTTTTAGTGCAGTTATAACCAAGTTAAAATTTTATATAAGTGAAATCTTGACCACATATCAAATGTGGTCTGGCATATACCAAAAATATATAATAAGTCTAATTCATTTACTCAAATGAACCCCATTCTGTTAGCAAACATGTGAGCCACACATCTATTCTCATTTATTTTGCATTAATCTGACCTCAACAGTATGTAGTTTGGTTTGTACCTTGGTGTGATAAGCTTAGAATATCATGTAGCCAAAATGTTATGGAAGTGCTAGGAGAGTGGTTCCACTTTCCAGGGATTTGTGTGTTCTTGGACCATGGCTCAACCCCAGAGGAACTCCGAAGAGGTGCCGAGGTAGGTGAGGCATGCCCGAGCATGGGCTGGACATGAGCAAGGCTTCCACATGCTTGCCTCTCTCACCACTCCGAGTTCAAGACCAGCAACCTCTTCCCTGGAATCTGCTGCAAGCTTCACCATTCAACAAAGGTGCCTGTCCAAATGTGCCTTTTCAAAGTACATCTACTTCCAGCTTGCTCTTAAGTAGTCCAGAGGATATCCATCTTCTACCATCAGTCAAGGATCGCTCTAGCTCGAGTGTCAACTCGCCAAGCAACACTAAGATTCTACCCTTGGCTAAGGGTCCACTCCTGAAAAGGCAGTTACAAGAACTTTTGTGCCTACAATATTTCTGCTCTGCTTTAATCTTGATTCTCACCACCAGTGACTTAAAACTACCAGTTCAACTAAGCCTGAACATCGGCAATACGTTTACAGTATGGAATCCAATTACCAACCAGAGGACTTCATCTACGTTCCTTGGCAAATATAATTCCAGTCCGTGTCTGCCAGCAGCGATTAAGCATTCTACCTGCCTCTCAGCTGACTGCAGCCGAAGAGCAGCAGTCTGCCACCACCGCTGTCCCACGTGGCCCACAGGCCGTGGCCATCTTCTGCCCTGCATGGCAGGGATGAGCCCCGCCGGGAGCCTCCTTTCGCAGCCAAAGCTGCTCCTGCAGCTTGTTCTTCTCCTCCTCGGGCGTAGTCCTCTTCAGCCCTACAAAAGGGCCCAGCGTCCATTCCAGCTTTGCCTTCGCAAGGAGTTAAATGCTCCTGGATGTTCCTGTCTTCGCTCCAGGAGTCTTCTCTGTTCCAGCTCTTCTTCAAGGTCCTGTGTTCTTTGTTTCCTGTCGGAGCTCCACGTCTCATCCTGAAGTCCATAATCCGTTCCTGATGTCCACGGTCAGTCCTGATGTCTGTGTTCCAGTCCAGTTGTCTGTCTCCTGTTCCTGATGTGCATGATCCAGTCCAGATGTCCGTCTTCCGCTCCTGATGTCCGTGATCCAGTCCTGATGTCCTTCTCCTATTCCTGATGTTCGTGTTCCAGTCCAGTTGTCCTAAACCCCAGGTTCCTCCTTGCCACCCTTCCTGGCATGCCATGTCATGGTCCGCGACCAGCCCCACGGGCAGGCTGTTTAGGGCGCCTCGTGGTGCAATGCCTTCCTCACTTCTGCTGCACAAGCTTCTGGGAGACTTCCGCTTGTATCCTTGTCCCTGGTCTATGGAGTTCCTTGTGCTTGCTCCATCCATGCCAAAGAATCTGCCAGAACCTGAGCCATTCTAGCATGGTCCACGACCAGCCACTGGTGGCTGTGTTGGGCGTGCCCCGGTGCAGGCCTCTACAGCTTCTGAGACATGTTCCTTTCATTACTCCACATCTCGTCTAGAGGCTACTTCAAGTCCAGCGTGGTCCGCGACCAGTCCCACAGGTGGGCTGTGTAGGGCGAGCTGCATCGTAGACCCAACCCAGTACTTTGCTTGACTCTCCTGAATACCTTGAACTTTGCTTGAGTCTTCTGAATACCTTGAACCTTGCTTGACTCTTCTGATTACCTTGAAACTTCATCCAAGTACCTGAGTCTTCATCTGTGCATCCAAGTACCTCGTTACTGAGTCTTGTCTGTGCATCCAAGTAACTTGTTCCTGAGTCTTTGTCTGAATCTCCATGTTCCGGTCTTCACTGCCCTGGCCTCCATCCAACCTGCCGCTTCTTGCCATTACCCAGCGGCAGGTCGGAAAGGGCTTGGAACGGTCGGAGGACTTTTCATAAGACCACCATTGCGTTGATGGTCTTCCCGAAGCGTGCAGGTCCGGTGGAGGGCCAGTCTCTTCAGTCATCCTTGTCTTTGCTCCAGCCTTGTTCCTGCTCTGGATTCCATCGTTATCTTCAGTCCAGCCTTGCTCCTGTCCAGCCCATGCTCGGGCAGGCTTCACCTGCCTCGGCACCTCTTCGGAGTTCCTCTGGGGTCGAGCGTGGACCAAGGGCACACAATCCCCTGGAAAGTGGAACCGCTCTCCTAGCACTTTCCTAACACAAAAACAATCCAGGGACATGGAGAAATGAATTAGCCTGAGATACATAAGGCACTGTAAAGAAAGCCCAGAGAAGAAAGATTTAGAATAAGGATGTAAGACCATTATGAGAGAGAGAGAGGAAGAGAACAAAATACTAATGGGAATTGTAGTCCTACAGAGATTTATCCTAAAGTCAGCCAGCAGTGAGAACTTGATGGCATAAGACTGTGATATTAATTATAGAATCTAGATGTGGCTAATTAAAGATTTATTTAGTGAGAGAGGAGTCTTTTTAGGGGAGGAAACTGTCAAGGAGTCTGATGGCAGATAGAGAAGTAATGGCTAGTAATGGTGAGACTATATTGGGCAGGGGGGTTGTTAGCACATGGGGCCCATGGCCCAAATCCAAAAAACATTCTGCTCCTCGAGTCTCAGCTATGGTGCCAGTGAAATTTTTTTTAGTTCCCGACTATCTGGGAACTCTCCAGATTTAGCCCAGAGACTCTGGATATTTAAATGAATTTGCAGGTCTCCAAACAGGATAATCTTATCTCTGGATGCTGCAGAGATGCTTGGAAGTGCAGGCACAGTGCAGCTATTTGCTTCCTTGGCAAGGTGCCTGGCTTCCTTTAAAATCTTGAACATGCTCTGTGCCTCAGTACATACTATCTGCACTAGCACTGCCCCCAACTGAAGCACGTGCGACCGATTCGGTGATTTGATCTTCCTCTAGGGCACTCTGTTCAGCAGCATTAGATTTTCGCATTGGATCACTCAGGGTCCTCACAAAGGCACAGTCGAGGGAGCTGCATGTGCACTGACCATCTATGTAACATAGTCAGTGCAGATTAGAAGGACAGAGAGAAATGCTGTGTCAGGCCTGACTTATCCTGTACACACTATCTGGTGGGCCTGCACTGGAAGGGAGGCTCTTGCTGTCCTCTGGACCTGCACCAGGAGGGAGGTTCACACCGGGATGGGGCTCTTTCTGTCTGCTGGGCCCTGTGCTGAGAAGGTTGTGCTGCTACTGTTGTTGGCTGGGCCCCACTGGGAAGGAGACTGCTGCAGTGTTGTTCTTGGTGAATTTGCATCAGGAGGAAGGCTGTGTCATTGGTAGAGATGTGTATCGTTTTTCGCCCGAAGTAGGAAATTCAACGAAATTTCCTACTTCGTTGGCATTTCGTTGTCCCCGAAACCCGAAATGAATTTTCCCCGACTTTCGGGGAAAATTCGGTTTTCGGGTTTGCCTGGGGAGAGGGGCACAAATTTTTTTTTTAAAATAAAAAAAACACCCCAAACCACCCCAAACATTTAAATTAGCTAATAACCCCCCCCCCCCCCCGATCCCGATCCCGATCCCTCCCTAACACTTACGAAGATCCCTGGTGGTCCAGCGGGGTCCCGGCCTCCATTTTCCCTCCGTGCCCTCCATGCCAGTGCAAGCCGCACGCCTCAAAATGGTGCTGAATAGTGAATAGCCCGAACTACCATGTCACAGGGGCTTTCGGCGCTATTGGCCAGCCCCTGTCACATGGCCATCGGCGCCATCTTGTGCTCCTATCATGTGACAGGAGCTGACCAATGGCGCCGAAAGCCTCTGTGACATAGTATGGGCAAAGGCTATCGGCGCCATTTTGGTTACTGGCAGCCGAAAACGAAATCGCTCCCGGACCCCTGCAGGATCCCCAGGGATTATTGGCAAGCCTTGGGGGGGTCAGGAGGGGGCTCCTGACCCCCCCAAGGCTTGCCAATAATCCCTGGGGGTCCAGCAGGGGTCCGGGAGCGATTTCGTTTTCGGCTGCCAGTAACCAAAATGGCGCCGATAGCCTTTGCCCATACTATGTCACAGAGGCTTTCGGCGCCATTGGTCAGCTCCTGTCACATGATAGGAGCACAAGATGGCGCCGATGGCCATGTGACAGGGGCTGGCCAATAGCGCCGAAAGCCCCTGTGACATGGTAGTTCGGGCTATTCGGAGGCGCGCGGCTTGCACTGGCACGGAGGGCACGGAGGGCAAATAGAAGCTGGGACCCCGCTGGACCACCAGGGATCTTCGTAAGTCTTGGGGAGGGATTGGGATGGGGGGGGGGGTTGTATATGTATGCTTTAAAACGTTTTTAAGTGCTTGGGGTGGGTTTTTTTTAGCTTCGATTACTGATTCGTTTTTCGGCCCCGTTTTCGGGTTTCCTCGTTTCGTTTTTCGGAAAAACGAAACGAGAAAACCCGAAATGTACCACGAAGTACTCGAACCAAAAAACGACCCGGTAGAAAAAAACGAAGCACATCTCTAGTCATTGGTTGGGCTGCATGGCAGAAGAAAGAAGCATGATGTTGCCTGTATTGCCATAGAGAGGAGGCTACTGCTGCTTATATCCTGCATGTTTCATGGAGACAGAGAGTGAGTGTGTATATGAGAGAGGGACTATCTGCTTATGAGAGAGAGAGCGTGTGTGTGTGAGTGAGTGTGTGAGAGAGATACTGCTTCTGCCTGCACGTTCCAGGGAGATTGAGAGAGAGAGAGAGAGAGAGAGAGAGAGAGCACATGTGCATATGTGTGTGATACAGAGGCAGTATATGAGAGAGCATGTGTGTGTGAGTAAGCGATTATGTGTGTTGGAGAATGTATATGACAGAGAGAGAGATGAGAGCCTGTGTACAGCCCCTTTCCTCCCCCCCCCCTCATTAATCCACAACAATCTCAGGGTGACTGTAAATCAAAGGTTTGGAGAATGGGGGTGTTGCTCACCTCTTTTTTCCCTGCACCATCAATCATTGGGAGAATGGCGGCCTCTGTTAACCAACACCGACCTCCCCAGTGTCCCCAGCGTCCCCGGCGTCCCTGGGACGGCATGGGCGCTGCCAATTACCATCTTACTTCCAGAATCACCTAGGCGTGTGCGTGCATGCAGGGCCTCCTTTTGTATACTTTATGGCGGGAACCTCGGGGGCGTCCCCTCCCAATGACGTCAACCCGCTGATGTACTTAAGCTGAACAACCCATTGCTAAAATGAATTAGCAAGGAGTTATCTCTTGTTAAATCTGCTCCACTTGGGATCTTCTGTTACAGAATCTCCTCGTGGCATTCGGACGCTCTGGGTACCCGCTCCTCAGAGGCCCTTCCGCATCTTGGCTATCCGCTCCTAGGAGGGCTTTCCAGCCTTGGACTTCTCCTGACCCGATCCTCAGGTCTCTCTTATGGGACTTCCTTGTGGGAGTACCTTCTTCAGTCTTCTATGATACCAACATTGCTGAAGTCTCCACGATGTACCCCATGCTTCGAGCCACTACCGTTCTTCAACATTATCGCTTCCACCTATCCTGAGCTACAGGGTATTGCTGCAGCTACTCAAGATCCTCTGCTTGGTTCCTTTATCTCAAGACCCATCTGCCTCGTCTCCTGCAGTACATTCATCCTCGGCATACCCCGCACTGCGGGCCACTACCAGATCTGCACTTCTGAGGTTATCTCCGCCAGCCTACACGAACCTCCTGGTGTACCTCGCGCTGTGGGCCACTACCAGACCTTTTCTTCTACAGTATCACCCTGGGTATATCCATTGCTCAAGGACAGTGTTTATTGCATTCCCCGCTCCTTGGATTATGTCTTATCTTTCCTCTCTAATAAAGTCTCTCTCACAGCTGTGTCCTACGTCACTGAGACCATGCCCACCGACGGTGAGGCTAATGGGGCTCCTCCCTGTGGGCAGAGACATCTCTCATCTCGGCCCGGGGTTCACAATTTCTTAAAAAACCATAACAGGGGGATTATTTAATCCTTATATTGTTTTAATTATTTGGTTTTATTTGATGTATCTGCTGTTTTGAAATATTTTGTTGATGTTTGAGAAAAATTTTAATAATCTGTATATGAGTTTTCAGTTATTGAATGTTATTCTATTTAGTTGTTTTGAAATATTATTTTATTAGTATGATTTTTATTAAGATATATTATTAATCTGGACAAGCGGGACACCCTTGGTATTTCACCCTCAATCCCTTAACAAAATGCACATCACACTGAAAATGGGTTTAAACAAAGGCTGCAATTTATTGATCGATAACCTGAGCCAAACTAACACATTTAAATATATATCCCCGAAACCCCAAAACCCTTAATATTCATTGCCAGCTATTGCTCAACTGTCTCCATGCCCAGAGGTGGCCACACTGACCTCCACCAACTCCCCCCCCCCCCCCCCCCCCCCCCCCCCAGCGGACCTCTGCCAGCAGCATAGGTCTCTAGGCCACATCCCAAACATAAAGACCCAGCAACTCATGAAATGACCTCACTGCCATTGCTTGGCCTCATGTAGCAGCCCCCCCAAGTTACATGGGCTCGCCCCCCATTTAATCCCCCAACACAATCAAATGTTCCATACATTTCAACCACTTGGCTCTGGTTACCTGCCACACTGTGACAATCATAAACTCCCCAACGTCAACCAAAAAACCCCAATACAACTAATAGGGAGGGAGGGGGAGAGAAAAACCTACCCGACGGTTGCCTCCTTAAAAGTGAGGTAACCATCGGAAGAAACATAAACAATAAGCCGCCAAAATGAGCACAAAACAAGCCTGACCAATCAGGCTAAACCAACAGTTCAAATTTAGTTGCCAAGGCAACCCACTCCCAAAACACCAAAACCCAACCCCTCCCCACCTCTCGGGGAACTGCCCACCCACCACCACATTAAAGGTGGCTGGTAGGACAAGACCCCCAGCTTGCACTAACATGGACAAGTGGGACTCCTGTGGCATTTCACCCTCACTCCCTTAACAAAATGCACATCACACTGAAAATGGGTTTAAACAAGGGCGCAGTTTATTGATCGATAACAAATCCGAGCCAAACTAACACAATTAAATATATATCCCCCAACCCCCAAAACCCTTAACATTCATTGCCAGCTATTGCTTGACCGCCTCCTTGCCCCAGAAGTGGCCACACTGACCTCTATCGACTCCCCCCCCCCCCCCCCCCCCCCCCCCAATGGACCTCTGCCAGCAGCATAGGTCTCTAGGCCATATCCCAGCCATAAATACCCAGCAACTCATGCAGTGACCTCACTGCCATTGCTTGCTCCATGTAGCAGCCCCCCCAGCTAAATGAGATCTCTCCCCCTTTCAATCCCCCAACACAATCAAAAGTTCCATACATTTCAACCCCTTGGCTCTGTTACCTGCCACAACAAAGATGCATAATAGAGATGTGAATCGTGTCCTCGATCGTCTTAACGATCGATTTTGGCTGGGAGGGGGAGGGAATAGTATTGTTGCCGTTTGGGTGTTTAAAGTATCGTGAAAATCGTGAAAATCGTGAGCCGGCACACTAAAACCCCCTAAAACCCACCCCCGACCTTTAAATTAAATCCCCCACCCTCCCAAACCCCCCCCCAAATGCCTTAAATTACCTGGGGGTCCAGCGGCGGTCCGGAACGGTGGCGGTCCGGAACCCCCGCTGAACGACCTCCTGCAGTCGATCTCCTGCCAGCGCCATTTTCCGTACGGAAAACGATTCGCGGCAGGAGATCGTTTTCCAGACCCCCGCTGGACCCCCAGGGACTTTTGGCCAGCTTGGGGGGGGCCTCCTGACCCCCACAAGACTTGCCAAAAGTCCAGCGGGGGTCCAGAACGACCTCCTGCAGTCGAATCATGTTGGTCTATGGCCGCCGCCATTTTGCGCCGCCATTTTGAAAAATGGCGCCGGCTGAAGACAACACGATTCAATTGCAGGAGGCCGTTCCGGACCGCTGCCGTTCCGGACCGCCGCTGGACCCCCAGGTAATTTAAGGCATTTGGGGGGGGGGTTCGGGAGGGTGGGGGATTTAATTTAAAGGGTCGGGGGTGGGTTTTAGGGGTTTTTAGTGTGCCGGTTTTCCTGCCCTCCCCCTTCCCCCGATTTACGATTTTTTGACGATAAATCGGGGGAATTGGTATTGTATCGTGGCCCTAACGATTTTTGACGATTTAAAATACATCGGACGATATTTTAAATCGTCAAAAAACGATTCACATCCCTAATGCATAAACATCTTTGTCCCTCCAACTGCGGCCTATCGGCTTAACTCGAAAGCCGACTGGAGAGCCTCCTGAAGCGAGTTGTTAAAAATGTCAATCCCAGATCAGATAAGTGTACCCCATCACTTCTGAACAAGCCCAAACAACCGCCCCATGACCATTCATGCTTAATCCATAAACCCCCTTGGGTCACTGACCATGTCACAATCTGTTTATTAACCTTCTTAACCCCTCGCTTCCATAGGGGCGACCCCCTGTACTTAGTCCTAATAATAATGTTAGACCAACCCAATTTAGTACCATTTAAAAGGTCCATTAGGCAACTCAAGTCTTTTCTTGCCATCTTAATGAACTCCCAGTATGACCCCTTCCCCATATCATTACTGCCCAAATGGATAAAAAAAAGCTGAGGCTGCCATTTCCTCACTGATTTGTGAAAAATCATCAGAATTAACTGCTCCCATTTCATTGCAGGACTATCCGCCACTTGTCTGCTTCCAAGCCCAAATGAATACCGTAAAACCTTTATCAAGCCCTATGATACGCCCAATGTATAAACGAGTGACCCATGACTCAGGAACACCCTTATTCCATAATACATTCCCATAATTCTGAAAAGAACATAAAAAATGTTAACCCCCAAGTATCCCGCAACATTGCCAAAAGAATGAAACTCAATTCCCATCCCTCACAAGATAACAGGTCCTCAATATCCCATTAAAGGCAGCCAGCCTCATTGAATGTACAAAGCATAAACTCCCGACTTCCATCTCCCAATACGCTTAATATCCTTTATCCCCATGCCTTGTTCTGCCTTGTTCTACTGCAGCGGTAGTTACCCTATGGGAAAAGAATGGGTCTTATAAGCCCTAGAGTCCCAACCCAAACTTGGAATAACCAGAGAGAGCACCCTCGCAAACTGAAAATGAGTCAAAGGGGAGCCATCTGCCTGTACGAAAAACGGGCCGGCCTCTGCAGGCCACAAACCGAACAAAATCCTGTACCGCCCTAACTGGGCAAACTGAATCGTCCTCTGTCCTACCCAGTTGCACTACCTGTCCCCTTACCTAACTGATCAACCTTTGATTGCACAATGCGAATCTCCACCCCTTCCCCACTAATCTGAACATTGTCCTTCCCAAGGCTAGAAACAGTACAGCAATTTTTTGAGTCAACCACCAATTCCCCAACTCTCAAAGTGCCAAAAAAGACAAACAAAAATGCTAACCTAAAAAGAATGGCTTCATAATATGACCAGCACATAGCCGGCAATCTTTGCAAAATAATCTTTAACTCCTCATACCTTATAGGCTGCCTAGCATCCGAAACCCTGCCTCTTTACCTCTCCCATCCACCTAACATCCTTTTATTTGCAAAACTGGCCCCAGGGTTACCCCAACCAAAAGGTTTCTGGAAAAAGGAAAAACCCAGCTAACGGGCCTTAACCAACCCAAAGAAAGCCCCACCTCTCTAGTCCCCAGTATATATTGCATAATTTCAGAATCCCGCACTGGACCCTCTGCTTTCCCCTGGAAACAAGGAATTCCAAAACAGCACCTCTGCCTCTTAGATAAGATGCCCATGTCGCAGGTGCCATGCAAGCCTGAATCATCTCCCATGCTCCTGCAGGCCAAGCTTCCAGAGATAATCTGGAATTGAAGCTCTTTCCATGTCTGCATGCAGGGCCAAATGCCTGAATGTGTCCCACTTGCAACGATAAAGGGCATCTGCAATTAAATTCTAGACCCCAGGAACATGCTTAGCCCTAACACAAATATTTCTTTTTAAACACAAAAGTACAAACTCCCTCAATAACGCGGATACATGCTCACATTTGGCAGACACTCTATTAATCACTTGCATGACACCTTCCTTGTCAAACCAAAATAACACCCTCCTATCACTTAGACCTTCGCCCCACAGAGCCAAAGCAACCACTATAGGAAAAAGCTATAAAAAGTGATGTTCCTAGAGACACCCATTTCAAACCATTCAGGTGGCCACTATGCCACACACCACTCTCCCTGCCAATAGACTCAGAAACCCTTAGCACCCGCCGCATCAGAATATAGCTCTAATTGTCTATTGGACACCCGCTCCTTTTGTAATATCAAGATGCCATTGAAAGAGTTCAGAAATTCTTCCCAAATACTCAGCTCACTCCTGATCCTCTTTGTCACTCTGATGAAATGATGACCTGCTTTAATTCCCACAATTGCAGACAATAATCTCCAAATAAAAGCATGACCCATGGGAATAACTCGGCATGCAAAGTTAAGAGAACCAATCAGAGACTGCATATGATGCATCGTGACTTTCTTGGAAGCATGAACTGAGTGCACTAAACTGTCTCAATCTGACCACCTTCTCAACAGGCAAACGACAAACCATATCCGCTGAATCCAGGTCAATACCTAAAAAGGTAAGCTTAACTCCAGGACCCTCAGTTTTACTGTGAGCTATCGGTAATCCAAAAGCTGACGCCACCTCCAAAAACCCTAGTAGCAATTCCTTGCAATCATCCCTATCCCTAGGTCCCACAAACAAACAAATCATCTAAGTAATGTAACATAGAATCATGCCCTGTGACCCGGACCATCACCCAATGTATGAAGGAGCTAAACAGAGTGCAAGACACCGCGCAACCCATCAGAAGGAACGATCTACAAATTATTGACCCAAAAAAGTAAAACCAAAGGAAAACATTCTGGATATATAGGTAACAGCCAAAAAGCAGACTCAATGTCAGCTTTGGCCATGAGAGTGCCACACCAGCTCTTCTTACCAAATCTACAGCCTCATCAAAGCTCGCATAGTGAACTGAGCATTTATCATTTGGAATAAAATCATTTGTCGATGATCCCACAGGAGCAGACAAATTCAAAAGAAGCTGAAATTTACGGCTCCTTTTTGGGGGCCACCGCTAAAGGGGACAAATGCAAAACCCTGTAAAGCGGCTGTGCAAAGGGACCTGCAATCTGCCCAAAGATAATTCAGCTGCCAACTTCTCTTTCACCACACCCCCCTCACACCCAGGACCTTCATAAGGAATTGAGAATCCCTTGTCAAAACCAATTCACAAACTTTCCGCTGCCGACCTATCAGGATACAAAACTAACCAACCCCGCATGCTATCTAAACAAACCAGCCTGGGAGCCCTACAAAACAACATGTCCTTATTTGCTACCCCCTACAACTCCGCCATCTACTCCTTTGCCACATTTAGAAGCTGAATGGGCTCCCCCACAGTTTGAACATGCATGCCAGAACTTACAATCTGGGAACAAACAAGCAGACTTGTTGAATCTCCAACAGACATCTGAGCTTGGCTGGGAACGCAAGGTCTTCCCAGGTTTGACACCCTGCTCCCTACCGGCCAGTCATTGTGGACCTGCCTCCCGAAAGGAACTACCCTGCGAAACAGATCCCCCCACCTTATCGCCCGACCGCATAGCCTTATTGGTCATCTGCATCAGCCATAAGCTAATGTCCTCATGCCCCAGGACATGAAACGGTTCTCCTCCATCTTATCTTGGAACCACTCATCATAATTTAACAAAGCTCACCCCTCATAATTTTTAAATGCACCGATAA
The DNA here is from genome assembly GCF_901001135.1 of Rhinatrema bivittatum. Taxonomy (NCBI): domain Eukaryota; kingdom Metazoa; phylum Chordata; class Amphibia; order Gymnophiona; family Rhinatrematidae; genus Rhinatrema; species Rhinatrema bivittatum. The sequence continues at coordinate 625,916,244 of NC_042615.1, read as the reverse complement.
AGCTATCACAGTAAGCCAATAAAGACCCATATTGTGACAGTTCAATATGACCGACTACACTTGCAAACCTTAAAAACCCCCGAATCCAGTTAATAATGTTTCTCGGGACCTTTTTCTCTACTGAACCCTCCTTCACCTTCTTTTTACCCTTTCCCCCCCTCTTAACTCTCCCTCTCTCCCTTCTAACAATTTGAAAATACCAATGAACTTGCATTTCTTTATCTTCCACCGCAAATGACACGGAACACCTTCCCACAATTCTGTCAATGCTACCAGAGCTGGATACCCCATGTCCTGACCTGGACCAATTTCCCTGCCTCCCATTGCCCATGCCCCCAGCTTCAGAAGAGGAAGATGAAGATGAAGAAGATGGGGAGGAAGATGAAACACTAGAATCCCTGACCCTTTTGGACTTCCTTTTCCTCACAGACTGAACAGGATCAGCCTTACCTGGCTCTATCTCTGTCCCTCCCATGGCATCGCCTTTCACTGAAGATGTAGCTAGTGCAGCATTGGGAATCGCATGTGTCCTTCTGTCTCCAAAGCCGTTGTCAGCACCCCTCTGCTGACCCTCCATCAACTGCTGCTGATGTGCGCCCTCCCGAATCAAGCTGCATGCTGCATTACGCCACGCTTCTTGACCAGATGTCCCAGGTTGCTCATCCGCAGATGACAGACCTGTCAACACAGGAAGGGCAGAGCAAAAGACCCCGGCCCACCCCCCAAGTGCTGCATCCTGCTAGGCTCTAGCATTGCCAGAAACTCTTTGACCCACCGGAAAGGAGCACCCCTGATGCCCATCTCCAGTTTCACCAACCCTGACTAGCTCCCCCTCCCAAGCAGCCTATCCCTCCGGCACCAACCCATACTTTCCCAGCCAAATGGCATGCAATGCCCAACCCCCACCTGCCCAGAGCATCTCCGAAAGGAGGAATAGATCCCATCCCAAAACCTCCCCCTAAGAAGAATCTTGGAAACCAAAACCAGGACCCCATCCACTGGCCACCCAGCCAGGAAAATTCAGATCATCACCTCCTGCACCCCAAACGCCTGACAGCGTAGAAGATCCACCTGGTTCCTGGCCAGAATAAAAATTACTAGGGGCGGCCGAAGGGACCTGAGAAGGAACAGGAAATGCAACAGCATCTGTTGCACTGCTCGCACACGATGTGCCAGGAGCCAGCTGGGAGGGGGGGAAAATGAACCAGTGATCATGCCCGGAGCAGAGGGAGACATCACGCTCTTCACCCCCGCTGGAATTCGCTGCCTCTGACACATGCTTGGCCACAGTCGAGGTGACAGGATCCTGTCTGAAAGAAAAAGGGAAGGGGGGAGGAGGAGAAGGGAAAAGGGGAAGGAAGGAAAGGGGGGATGGGGTGGGTCAGGAGAAGGAGGATCCATCACAGGAGGAGGCTTGGCCGAGGGAGGACGACCGGGGGAAGCCATGAAGGAAAAATGAAAAAACTGAGAGGCAAAACAGACAAAATTTGCAGCAGAAAAGGAGGGAGAAACCTACCTGACGATTGCCTCTGCAAAAGTGAGGGAACCGTCAGAAGAAACATAAACAATAAGCCCACTGAAACGAGCATAAAACAAGTCTGACCAATCAGGCTATGTCAACGCTTCAAATTTAGTTGCCAAGGCAACCCACCCCCCAAAACACCAAAACCCAAACCCCCCTCCCCACCTCTCAAGGAACTGCTTACCCACTGCCACATTAAAGGTGGCTGGTTGGACAAGCCCCCCAGCCTTGCACATTCCTTGATTTTATTGTTTGATATTTTATGAGGAATGGTGGCATTTCTGTTTTTCCACTGTTGCACTGCATATTTTTGGCTTGTTGTGGCTTCCATTTCAGGCTTTGTCTATACATTTCTATGTATACTTTATTCTGTATTTGGTGAGAATCCTTCTGTTTTCTGCATGTGTAACTGAGGTGCTAGCATGTAGCTTCTGTGTAGGGATCTATAGCAGCTTGGCTTGTTCTGTTTTCCTAATAGGAAGTATATTGGTGTGTATTATTTGCAATGTTACCTTTTCATAGGTTGAGTTGTTTCTGTCTGAGTGCTGGCAGTGCTGTTTTAAATATCTTCAGTATTGTATGCAAATGGCTGTATGCTGTGTTATGCTGCGTCTGGGTCCCTCAGCCAGCTGTTGAGTACACATTAAGAAGAGATCAGTGAAGGTTATGGATGATTGATGAGCGATGCACCCATAATACACATGTGTGCACACAATTAATGGAATGCATGTCTCTATATAAATTATGCTCTGTCATTCTTATGGTGCTTCAAGTTGATTCATGAATGCATCGCTCATCACTGATGGTTCTATTGCTTCTATTGATCCATTGGTAGATTGTTTATTACCACTGTCCTAGGGATGCTAGAATAGAAGGAACAGAGGGACAGAATCAAGTTTAGGGGCAATGGTGGCAGATTTATACAGATGTATGTCAAAGATGAGAGGGTCAGGCAGCGCTAGTGGAAGGATGGCCAGCCACCCTAGGCAGTGACATCATCATGTCATGTGACTCTCTGTTTCTCTCTCTGTCTCTCTCTCTCTCCGAACAATTCTTACCATCAATAACCCCAAACATCAGCTTACAATCACACTAACCATTAGGGATGTGAATCGTGTCCTCGATCGTCTTAACGATCGATTTCGGCTGGGAGGGGGAGGGAATCGTATTGTTGCCGTTTGGGGGGGTAAAATATCGTGAAAAATCGTGAAAAATCGTTAAAAAATCGAAAAATCGAAAAACCGGCACATTAAAACCCCCTAAAACCCACCCCCGACCCTTTAAATTAAATCCCCCACCCCCAAATAACTTAAATAACCTGCGGGTCCAGCGGCGGTCCGGAACGGCAGCGGTCCGGAACGGGCTCCTGCTCCTGCATCTTGTCGTCTTCGGCCGGCGCCATTTTCCAAAATGGCGCCGAAAAATGGCTGCGGCCATAGACGAAAAAGATTGGACGGCAGGAGGTCCTTCCGGACCCCCGCTGGACTTTTGGCAAGTCTCGTGGGGTCAGGAGGCCCCCCACAAGCTGGCCAAAAGTTCCTGGAGGTCCAGCGGGGGTCAGGGAGCGATTTCCCGCCGCGAATCGTTTTCGTACGGAAAATGGCGCCGGCCATACGCGTATGGCCGGCGCCATTTTCCGTACGGAAAATGGCACCGGCAGGAGATCGACTGCAGGAGGTCGTTCAGCGAGGCGCCGGAACCCTCGCTGAACGACCTCCTGCAGTCGATCTCCTGCCGGCGCCATTTTCCGTACGAAAACGATTCGCGGCGGGAAATCGCTCCCTGACCCCCGCTGGACCTCCAGGAACTTTTGGCCAGCTTGTGGGGGGCCTCCTGACCCCCACGAGACTTGCCAAAAGTCCAGCGGGGGTCCGGAAGGACCTCCTGCCGTCCAATCTTTTTCGTCTATGGCCGCCGCCATTTTTCGGCGCCATTTTGGAAAATGGCGCCGGCCGAAGACGACAAGATGCAGGAGCAGGAGCCCGTTCCGGACCGCTGCCGTTCCGGACCGCCGCTGGACCCGCAGGTTATTTAAGTTATTTGGGGGGGGTTCGGGAGGGTGGGGGATTTAATTTAAAGGGTTGGGGGTGGGTTTTAGGGGGTTTTAGTGTGCCGGCTCACGATTCTAACGATTTATAACGATAAATCGTTAGAATCTGTATTGTATTGTGTTCCATAACGGTTTAAGACGATATTAAAATTATCGGACGATAATTTTAATCGTCCTAAAACGATTCACATCCCTACTAACCATGCCTCTACATTTTACTTCTATGATCTCTGCTTCCTGCTGCTCAACTTCTACACTTTTAAACATGGCGTCCTTACATCCCGCTATCATGCCCTGTCTACTTAAGGTGCCCAAGGCGGTCGCTAATACACCTAATTCCTCTCACTGGCCCTGGGGTCAGGTCAGGTCCCCACTTCCTCCCGTCCTCAAGTGTCCAGTCCTGGTCTATGGAAAAATTGGCAACTCTGGTGAGGAGAGAGAGGAACTATGGGTCCATACCCCAAATCTTTGAAGTATCTAGCATTGCCACTGGTATTGGGGATATCCTTGCAAGGGAACTAGAAAGTCTCTAGTATTTGGGGCTAGCAGCTTGACAGGTGGATAGCCAGAAAAGCAAGATCTGGTTATAACAAGATCATGGGAGTCTGAAATCTACTAGTCAAGATGGGAATATCACCTTAATGAAATTGGAGAGCAGTCAACTTGCGGCTAGAACATTGAAAGAAGGGTAGCCAATGAGTCAAGGACTGGTCAGAGCTAGCAGAATATCCCAGTAAGGAGACTGGAGAAGCTGTATCTTGGAGTTAGCAGTGTGACAGAAGACAGCTGAGAATGGTATTTTTGTTGCCATAAAGGGCCTGATTTTCAAAAGCATTTACACACTTAAAAATGGGTTTTGCATATTTAAATGCACTTTACCTGTGTAAGTAGGCTTTTGAAAATTGCTACAATATATGCCATTGAATTGTCCAAAGGATTTACTTGTGTAAGTGCACTTTATGCATGTAAATGACTTTTGAGAATTGCTACGATAGTATGTTACATTTACACGAGTAATTTCTTTGAAAATTCACCTGATAGTGTTTAAGTGTGTGTAGCTGGCCCCTGTCTTCTGCCATTGACACCATTCAGAGGTGCCACGGGTATGAGTTTGAGTCTGGATGGGGAGGAGAAACTAATCTCCAGGGCTCCTGGAGCAGTCAATCATGCTCTTGCTCTAGGATTTCCAGAAGGTGCTAAATTGTCTAGAATAGGAGCAAAGAAATCAAAATCACCAACATAGGAAAAACCCAGGATTCAAAACAGTGTCCATTCATTCAGTCACAGCACTGGGTAAAAGAGAAAAAAGCCAAACAGAGTTCTAAGTTGGTGTTCAAAATAAAACATTTGAATAGAAGCATCCAAGCCAAGACTGAGAAAATAAAAAACTGCATTGAAAAGATGAAGATGAGAAAAGTAGAAGTGTCCTTGTCCTTTCTATATTTTCCCACTTCTCTCCTATCTCTTGCATCCTCATCCATGAAAAATATGTCCTCACCTGGGATAATCAGAGTAGAGCTCCAGCATAAACCAGTTAACCAGCCAGATGGAAAAAGATAAATCCCTAAGCCAAAAAATGTTAAACTGAGTTCCAAACAAGTTAAAACTTCACAAAAACGTCAAACTGTAGTCCAAATGCTCAAAAATCCTCAATTATCTTGGGTTTTCTTCTCAAAAGCCTCCAAACTCCTCTTCTCCCTTGCTGTCCTAGTCGCTTGGGCCACAAGATCATTGATTGACACAGTCTTTTAGGATGCCGGCAGGGTGCCCTTCCTTCTGAACTGATCAATCTTTCCAAAACTCTTCTTCGAAGTCCACAAAATCCAAAAAATCACTAAGTTGAGACCCTGCGGGGATCTCCAGCTTCTTTCCTCCAACTCTCTAGCCACTAAAGTATGACCCCACTTATAACCCCACAGCAGGATTAGCGAAGAAGTTGCATCAGATAGTTGAGTTGGTACCATTTTTAACAACAAAAGAAAAAGCATATTTACAGAAGAGATGCCCTAGTACCCCTATGATATATTCAGTCCCCAAAATACATAAGCATGTTATACCACCACCTATAAGACCTATAGTATCATTGCGGGATACAGTATTGGAACCACCAGCAGTCTTTTTAGATTAAATTTTACAGCCATTGGTAATCAAGTCAGAATCATATTTAAAGGACACTATACAACTCCTGAAGGAGATTAAGGTAATACAACTGGATGGGGGGGAATATTGGTTAGTCATCATGGACATTCAGTCCTTATATATGCAAATCCCCCAAGAAGAGGCTATTGGAGTTGTTACCAACAGGCTGGTAAAAGAAATTGGGGTTAATCGGATTCCCACAGCTTTTTTGGTACAACTTTTGGAATTAGTACTAACCAACAATTATTTTAAGTTCAATGATAAATTTTACCATTAAGTACATGGTATAGCGATGGGGTCTTTGCTGGCCCCATCAGTAGCCAATATTTATGTATCTGAATTTGAGAGGTAGCATATTTACCAATCTAGTTGGTGGGCAAAAATTATTTACTGGCGTCGGTACATCGATGACATTTTTCTCATTTGGGGATCCACTGAAAAAGACCTGAAGATTTTCTTATATTGCATCAACACCATCGATCCAAACTTACAGTTTACTTCGAATAAAGATCTTAATAGTATCAATTATCTGGATGTTGAAATAACTAGGATGGGGAGCTGTTTAAATACTACAGTATATCACAAACCTACAGAAAGAAACACACTATTACAGTACCAGAGTCATCATGCTCAGTCCTTAAAACAAGGATTACCTGTTAGTCAATTTTTTAGATTTCGGAGAATTTGTTCTATGAAAGAAGAATTTGAAAAACAAGCACAACGGCTTAAACAGAAGTTCCTGATGAGGAGTTACCCTAAAAAAGTGATCATCAATCATGTTTATAAAAGAGCGAAATATTCTGATAGAGATTAACTATTAGAATATAGAAAGAAAGAGAACCAGGACAGGTTGACTTGTATTCTTCCACAGAGCACAACAACACCAGCTATAATAAATTCTATCCGTAAACATTGGCATGTACTTGTGCTGCATGATGTTTTTCAAGATCAACCCCTGATAGCCACCACTAGGGGTCCTAATATACGGGATCGAATAGTACATGTGGATATTGCTAAATATAGACATGACCAGGTCATCAAGGGAAGACACAGCAAGTATGGAAAATGTGATATGTGTGAACAGACAATGGAAGGATCAGATTGGGAAGATCCGATTACAGTAGTATAAGGTGACAAGAAGACAGGAGACGAATTGTTTATCTATAAATGTGGTGTATTTGATTCAATGTCCCTGCCCCAAAAATTACATAGGACAGACTTCCAGAGCGGTGAAAACAAGATTGATCGAACATAAATCTCGATTAAATATAAAAATGACAGAAGCTCCAATTGTGGCGCACTGTATGGAAAATGAACATAGTTTTGAAGAGCTTCGATGGACAGTTATTGATGCAGTAGAAGCGAAGGACCAAAAAGGTGACAAAAAAAGAGTTGAACTACCACGAGCAAAATTTGATTTTTAGATTAAAGACGAAAACCCCTGGGAGTTTAAATGAGAACATCGAGTGGGTATCATTAATATGAAGGAAATAAATACCCTTGATCTAGATGTTATATGCAGTAACATATAGGATGTTCTCCTATATTGAAGGTATTGGTTAATCAGGTGAGCTAAGTGAAGTAGACTTTGAAACGTATGTTACGTGATACACTATTGGTGCACTTTGGATCAGTTGATCAGTTAAAAAAGGAAGGAGACAATGGAGACAACACCAGCCTCAGATGCCAGCCAAATGAGACGAGAGATCTTGATGGTGGAGACGCCATTTGAATGATATGAGAGGTCCCAACGGTGGAGAAAAAAGTTATAAACTCCCCTGATGAAGAAAAAGGATTGTATCGAAACATGATCATGTCGGGAGGCAACTAAATAAAAGCTAAGTTGATCGGACATTCTATATGTAGAATTAAGGGGGCATGTAAAAGAACACATAGGTGGCGCATATATATATATAAAAAAAAATGTGGCTGAGAAAGAAAAGAATAAGTGGCATGTAAAATAATCGTTAAGAAAAAATCAGAATAGAGACACTGAAAGAGACACTGAAAGAGACGCTGAGCGGGTCAGAAGTGACCAACTGCTCTTTAGATACGGGAAGCATTGAAGAGGTTATCTTTCATTATAATGTTACAGTACAGAGACTCTGAGAGGGTCAGAAGTGAACCATTGTTATTTAGACACGGGAAGCATTGAAGAGGTTAACACCTATTATAACAATTTGAAGAAGATTAAATATTCTAATGAACTTTGAATAATATTGAACTTTTTTAGCTGTTTTTAAACACTTTTCACATAATTTGTTTTTCACGATTTTTTCATAAAAAAACCTTTTCAAAAAAATATTCCAAGGTAGGATGGAGGTCGGTTTATGATTATAAAATCAAGAATTCTGTGTACAAGGCCGAGGAGGCATGTTGCAGAAACAAGTATGAAACCTTCCTCATATTACTTAAAAATGTTTTCTACATGAGTGTGAAAAAATGTTTTTTCCTATATGAGTGGGGTAAATTGAATGTTTGTGGTTTGACAATTTTGACCTCAAAAGCAGCGGGGATTTCGTGTATATCCTTTTAATTATAGGCATAATCATATCTTCTGTGACTGTTTTTGTGATATCTTATGAATGTTTTATTGTAAGTTGCATTGAATTTTGTGATATTGTGGCATATACATATTTTAAAGAAAGAAAGAAAATTAAGTCAGTCTGTGTTTAAATGCTATATATATATTTGGCATGACCCTGGTGCTTCAGAGGCATGAGATTGTGCTGTTTTCTGTGAAGGAACAGAGAGTAAAAGAAAATAAAGGCACAGTTTGCTGCACGTGCTAGAGCAGGCTTTTGTTTTCAAGTGATATGGCAGGCACTTGGAGAAGGTCACAAGCTGTTTCACAAGCTTGTCACCCTGCTACTCATTATCCATTTATCTCTTTATTATCTTCCCCATCCTAATGGATACATTCAACCTTTCCAACCTGCTTAGTTTCCCCATCCCTCATTTCCTACCTCTCATTTTCCTTCGTGTCCCTCAACTAAATTTATCATTGCCATCAATCTGTTCCTATTTTATCCCAACTTGCAACTGTGACATGCAATACAAAAAGAACCAGACCTCTTTCCCTAGAAGAAAACAGTTATAACCCTTTACCAAAATACCTCAAACTCTATCAACCTTAACCTTTCACACTGTGCATATACTAAAGCAATTACCACATAGTTTACATTAGGTAGTGTAATGGATGGCTTCAGATAGCTCAGTCAGTAGCTAGCAACTCTCTCATGCACAAATATCAGGGCACTGTGCAGAAACAGTCAGTAGGATTTTATCTGTTGGTCATCTGGTCAGAAAACAAAAGGAACCTTTTAATAACTGATGTCAACTTAGGTTTACAGGAAAATACAAGAAGTGATCACACAGTGGGTTTTTTTAAACATAGGGAGGGTCATTTTAGAGCTGCCCACATAGGATTGAAGTCCCCATGTACACGTGGTCTTCAGCCCTAATTTTCTAGGCGGACTTATGAACGCAAGTCCACTTTGAAAATTAGCGGGGCCATGCGTACCTTGGTGTGGCATAGGTGCACACATTAATTTACACCTGCGTAACCCTTTTAAAAATCCCCTGCACGCGCCGAGCCTATTCTGCATAGGCTCGGCGGCGTGCGCAAGCCCCGGGACGAGCGTAAGTCCCGGGGCTTCGCTAGGGGGGCATGTCGGGGGCGTGTCGGGAGGGCGGCACGACGATCGGGGCGTTCCCGGGGGCATGTTGGGGGGCGTGGTCCCGGCCCGGGGGCTTTCCGGGGGCGCGGCTGAGGCCTCCAGAACAGCCCCCAGGTCGGGAGATGGCACGCCAGCAGCCCGCTGGCGCGCGCGAGTTACGCTTGCCAGAGGCAGGTGTAACTTTTAGAATAAAGGTAGGGGGGGAGTTTAGATAGGACCGGGGGGGTGGATTAGGTAGGGGAAGGGAGAGGAAGGTGCAGGTGGGTGGAGGGAACAGGCAGTGTGCGCAGGACTCGGCACGTACAAGGTGCACAAATGTGCACCCCCTTGCGCGCGCCGACCCCGGATTTTATAAGATACGCGCGGCTACGCGCGTATCTTATAAAATCCAGCGTACTTTTGTTCGCGCCTGGTGCGCGAACAAAAGTACGCGCGCGCGCTGTTTCTTCAAATGTACCCCGAAGGGTTTTCCCATAGACACAAAATGGTAAAAAAGCCTTAATGAATCTGGCCCTAGTTTGTGTATTCAAGCAGTGCAGCCGCACCCCTCATATATATCCATCTACTTAAAGTTAGTCGGATAAGTTTATCCGGCTAACTTTAGGGCAGCCTTTGGCCCAATCAGACTTTGCCAGATAAGTTATCCGGCTAACTCTCAGTATCCCAAGTTAGCTGGATAACTAAATAAAAAATAAATAAATAAATAATCTTGCTTAGTTGGCTTCTCCCATAACAGCATTGCACTGCCTGCCACTTAGCTGGTTAACTATTTAGGAAGATGACTTATTATCTGGCTAAGTGGCAGCAGTTCAGTGGGGCCGGATATTCAGTCACCGCCATTTAGCCTGATTACGTTCTAACTTATCTGGCTAAGTGGAGCTGACTATCGCCCACAGGGAAAATCCCAGCAGAATTTAGTCAATAAGAAAAATATTTCTTATATTATTTTAAAATCTGCTACACTAGTATATTTACAACCTTCTGGTGAATTCTTAGTCTATTTGTAAATTTCTTATCTGGTGACCCAAAGCGCCTCAATTATTAACAGTTCACTGCTATTTGCCCAACTTTTCAGGCGTAAAGCATAATAGCAGTATATTATGAATTTTGTGTAGTAGCCAGACCTTCATAAGAGCACTTTAATTGGTGCTAATAACTTTACCTCAAATTTTTCTGTTCAGGTAATATGAACCAACAGCAGTCAATACCTATAGCAATCAATATAGATGCCCTGCATCTTCTTCAAGTTACAGCTGGCCTCAGTTTATTGAGCCTGTAGATGAATACTAGTTCAGTTTAATTAGTATTCACTTACAGGATCAATAAACTGAGCTCTGCAACATTATATGATTGCAAGTTTGAATAATCCAATGCTAACAGAGAATTCTACATTATATTTTATCAAAATGGTTGAGTTAATCAAATAGGAAGGTATGGCTGAATAAAAATTATTTCAGTTTTTTTCATTTCAGGAATTTTTTTCCACTTTTCTGTTCATTTAATATTTTTTCAGTTTAGTTTATTTTTTGAACAAATTTTTTTTTAAAACCCCCCACAAAATTAAAAAAATCAAAATGGCCTCCTGGAGTCCCCCCCTGCATCCCATCTGGCAAACAGAATCCTGGGCTCTCACAGGCATGCACTAACACAAACACACAAACATGCACACAGGTTCTCACAGAAACACAATATATACACACAGTCTCTAAACACATACACACACACACAGCTTCTCACACAGATATACATACAGACAGGTTTTCACACATACAGGCTCTTGTAAAGACATACACACACACCCACAGGCTCTCACACAGACGCACAAGCTTTCACACAGACATAAACATACACAAGCACACACACAGGCACACAAGATCTCACGCAGACTCACACACTTGCTCTGACACTTGCATGCATACAGGCTCTCGTACAGACATATTCACACAGCTACAGACTCTCACACAGACACACCTGCTCTCTCACAGACATATACATACACATACATGGCCTTCTCTTCATTTTGGGCCATGGCGGGAGTGGCACTGCCACGGCCATGCTGGTCTCTTCTTCATTTCGGGCCGTGGTACAGCCAGGCTTCCTGCACTGGAAGGGGAGTGAAGTGTGTATGTCCGCAGAAAAAGTTGTACACAATTGCATATGTGCAGTTTGGAGCTGCATGCGTGCATGAGCACAGAACGTTTCCTGCACACACGTGCAGCTTAGAGGGAACATTAATGGTATGTAGCATGACATATTGTTCTGGGGGAGAGTCAGAGAAGATGCCCATGATAGCTTCCCAAGTTGGTGGTGCAGGGCACACTCCATTTTAAAGATGGTAGTGCCTGTATGCCACTGTGCACTATAAACACTATGCTCCTGGCTGTGAAGAGATCAGTGAAGAATATGGATGATTTGTGCATGCATAATTTTTCCATAACATTGAGAAAAATGAGCAAGGCACCCATAATACATCGTATTTATTTATTTATTTATTTAAAAGCTTTTATATGCCGGTATTCATTGGTACATCATATCGGTTTACAAGGAACTTAACATATTACATGGAACGTGGTGAGGGTAACATGAAATAAGTGAGATATCAAAGGAACATGATAATAAGAGAAATGATACAATATGGGCCAGATTTTCAAAGGGGTACGCGCGTATCTTACGCGCGTACCCCCCGAAAACCTGTCCCAAACACCCCCTGTGCACGCCGAGCCTTTGTTGCATAGGCTTCCGGCGTGCGCAAAGCCCTGGGACGCGCTTAAGTCGGGGGGTGTGACGCGGCCGGCGCGTCATCTGGGGGCGGTGCCGTGGGCGTGGTTTCGGCCTGGGGGCGTTCCAGGGGCATGGCCATGGCCTCCGGATCAGCCCCCGGACCGGACCTTGACGCGCCGGTGGCCGGCGCAATGCGCGCAAGTTACGCCTGCTTCAAGCAGGCGTAACTTGTACAATAAAGGTAGGGGGGGTTTAGATAGGGCCGGGGGGGGGTGGGGTAGGTAGGGGAAGGGAGGGGAAGGTGGGGGGGGGCGGAAGGAACAGAGGCAGGCTGCGTGGCTCGGCGCATGCAGGCTGCCGATTTTGGGCAGCTTTGCGTGCGCCGACCCCGTATTTTAATGGATACACGCGGCTACGTGTGTATCTATTGAAATCCCGCGTACTCTTGTTTGCGCCTGGTGCACGAACAAAAGTACGTATGTGCGCAAGTTTATGAAATCTACCCCATGTAATTCATGAGCAAACTTAACATGATAAAATAACAAAATGTAATGTAATAACAATGATAAAGTACGCTAGCGAAGTTTTCATGGAGCCAGTTGTGGCATTACATGAGTAAATTGGGTAACATAGGGGGCTATAGATTCTTTTCCATAGTGGTGTCTTGCATGGTTTAATAACAGAGGAAGATTTACACTTGGGGGGAAGAGAGGTAAGTTATTTATAGATAAAAAGAGGGATGACCTGAGAAGTGGTATCTAATTGCCTGAGAAGTATTAATACGTTGTGGAGTGGTATCTAATTGCATGTGGAGTACTGATAAATTATGGAGTGGTAAGTAGAGTGCTATTCTGGGAATGCCTGTTTAAAGAGCCAGGTCTTTTGTTTTTTTTTTTATTTCTGGGTGCATTGCTCTTGACGGAGGTCAGGGAGCATGGAGTTCCAGATTGAGGGTCCTGCAATGGATAGAGCTCGTTCTTTCGTGGAATTGAGGTGTGTGATCTTAGGGGAGGGTGTATGTAGAGTTCCTTTATAGGCTGATCTAGTGGGTCGGTTGGAGGTATGGTGGTAGAGGGAATCGTTTAGCCAGTGTATATTACAGTGAGTGCACCCGAAAAGCCTAGAAGTAAATCGCCCCTTTTCAGGATCAGACTACACCTAGAGTTCCCCTTCACAGAGTTTATATTATATAGATTTTATAATTAGAATGTACTTTTGGTTAATTTCTCATTGTAGGAAATAGATCATTTTGTATTTTATGAAATCAACTTTTAAGTACAAGATAGTAAGTATTTACATACATGATAAAAGTCTGACTTTAACTGGAGCCAAAAGAACTACCTTAATATGACAGCTACTCCCTTCTTCACCATGATTTAAAATTTATGACTGGTTCAAGCTGGTAGTAGGGTTTAGGGTGGGAAGAAACTGGAATAGGAAGAAGGCAAAAGAAAATTCTCAACAAGCTATGGCAGGAGAAACCACAAGGGGTCCAGTCTTCCATATACATAGGAGTCATCTATCTATTACATCTGAAGGGAAGGTGGAGGGAGAAAACAGAAAGAAAAATAGAGGTCTTTAAAATCATGAGAGGTCTAGAATGGGTAAATGTGAATCGGTTATTTACTCTTTCAGATACTAGAAGTACTAGGGGGCACTCCATGAAGTTAGCTTGTAGCACATTTAAAACTAATCAGAGAAAATTATTTTTCACTCAACACTCAAATTCTGGAATTTGTTGCCAGGGGTTGTGGTTAGTGTAGTTAGTATAGCTGAGTTTAAAAAAGGTTTGGATAAGTTCTTGGAGAAGTCCATTACCTGCTATTAATCAAGTTGACTTAGAAAATAACCACTGCTATTATTAGCATCAGTAGCATGGGATATACTTAGTTTGCCAGGTACTTGTAGCCTGAATTGGCCACTGTTGGAAACAGGATGCTGGGCTTGATGGAAACTTGTTCTGACCCAGTTTGGCAATTTCTTATGTTCTTATAAACATAAATGTAGATAAAATTATAGGTGAATTTAAGTACTGTAGTAGAAATGAATGTGAGCAAAGGTTGGTCAATTGAAGAAACAGAATAGAAAAATGTCACCCCAAGATGGTTGATTTGGGGAGACAGCCAAATACAGCTGACCAGGATCTAGTTGGCAAGGAGAGGCCTATGTATTTTGATAAAGTGATTAAGATGATTAGCTCAAGTCCCTGAAAGCTGGTGAGGGATCAAATTATTAAAGGAAAGTGATACTGGAATCATGATTAACCAGGCCCTAAGAAAAGTGAAGACAATTCAGCATGAATCCAGAAACTAGAACAGAAAAGTAGTTGCCCAGAGGTACATCTTCATTAACCTGTATGAATTAATTGAATGAAGGTGAAGCCTATTTCAAAGTTTTCAATGTGCAAAACTTAATCAGCAGATGCTGTACTGTTCCATAAGGATGGGAGCAAAGAGGAAGCAGACATATTAGTCTGACATCAGTAATGGACAAAGTAATAGAAAATGTGTAGGGCAAAGGAGCACTTAGGGTCAGCCAGCAGCATTTTGAAAAATGGTGCTGGCAGAGCAGGAGCAACTGGGGATCTCTCCTGCCTCCACTAAACACCAAAGAGTTCACGGTAAGTCTGTGGTAGTCTGGGAGTGCGGGGACGGAGAATTTGGACAGGGCCATATTGAGGTACTACAGGATGGGGTTTAAGAGGGGTTCATAATTTTTTTAAATTAGGACTTGGAAGGGATGCGGGGGACCACTTAACCCCTCAGGGAAATTTGAACAAAGAGGGTAGGGGTGAACTCTTACAGGTCCATCTGGCCCCTTTAAAATGATACCCTAGTATGGCTAAGTTACCATGAGTACCGCAGCTCACAAAACATTTTCCTGAGCTGCAATACTCGCCATACCAATGTGTTGCTTTGTATGCAATACAGCTCATTAGCTGAGCTGCATTGGGTTTGATTTACGGGCCAGAAAATAATTATTTGTGAAAGTCTGTAACAATCTCTGCTTGTTATATGCATTTACCGCATGACAACACCTTTTATCATGTGGGAAATGCTGTTTACAGTGCACAAACATGATATCGCACCTTAGTAAATAGGCCCTTTAATTTTTAACTATCCAGAATGTTTTGTAAATGTTTAGGGCCTGATTTTTAAAAGCATTTACTTGAGTAAAACTGGGCTTTATTCAAGTAAATGCACTTTACTCGAGTAAGTGGGTTTTTAAAAATTGCTACAATATATGCCATTGAATTGTCCATAGGATTTACTCACATAAATGCACTTTACGTGAGTAAATAGCGTTTGAAAATTGCTACAATAGTAGCTACATTTATGCGCATAACTCCTTTTGAAAATGACCCCCTTAATGTCAACACATGGAGTAAAAATAAAAAGAAACATACTATTTTTGTAACTGAACAATCAGCTGTATATCATACTACTATTATTGTAATTGATTGTCATTCAGGATTACATTTTTTAAAAGTTATTTACAGGCATAAAACCCATTAGCCCAGTGCTCAGTTTGTGTAAAAGTACGCATATACACTGATTAATGATATCTGGGGAGAGGTTTTCCGGGGATAGTGTTGGGGCAGAGTTGAAACTTAAGTATATATTTTCAGATTTAAAAAAATATGCATGTAAATTTACACATGTAAGTTTTGCCCTTTGAGGTGTAATTTTCTGAGGGTGAGTTTGTGCTCATACTTGTTGCGTGGGAGGTGGACCCTTGGGCTGAGGTGGGGTTGATGCAACCCGTAGGCAAGAACCTATGGGTCCCCATCATCAGCAGGAGGAGTGGGATAAAGCTAGAGCCTTTGGGTGCCGGGGCTGGCAGGACTTAGGTGGGCCTCGAAGTTAGCTAGAGATGGAAGGTGATTCAGCCCAGAGACAGCAGCCAGTAGATGGCGTAGTCCTATCCTGGACAGGATTCGGTACTGGAACTCAGGTGCCAAAGGAACAATAAGTAACTGGAGGCGCTCATGCAAAAGAAGGCCTAAGCCTTGTAAGTCCACATCCAGAGGATAGGCAAGGGGCGGCATCACTGACAGGTGAGGATCAGAGCCATTGGCAAGTGGACGTTGTGGCAAGCAATATAGTCTGGATACAGGAAAGTCTGTAGCATAGTCATTCAAAGCAAGGGTCAGGATACAGCAAAGGCAGGCATAGTCAATCAAGACAATGGTCAGGGCACAAAGAAGGCAGGCGTGGTCAGGCGTAGCGAAGATCCGGGCTGAAGAGAAGCTGAAGAGTAGTCGGGCGTAGTGGAGGTCAAGGGCTTGAGAGAAGCTGAAGATTAATCAGGCGTAGCAGAGGTCTGGTACCGGAGAGAAGCTGAAGAGTAGTCAGGTGTAGCAGAGGTCCAGAGTTGGATATATGGATTGTATTATGTATACCCAGTGCAGGAGGAAGCCGAAGCTGGTATGTAACAGGTCTGATGCGTCGGGTAACAGTGAAAGGCCCGATGGATCTAGGAGAAAATCTCTGCGACAGAATGCGAAGTCAGATGTATCTGGTACTTAACCAAACTTTCTGGCCAGGAAGGAATTCAGGAACCGGGCAGCGTCAACTGTCAGTGGTTCTCTTGGCCCAGGATGCGGCCTGACGCAGGTGAAGATTTATCTGTTCCCATAGCGCCTTAAGGGTATACGCAGTGGCCTGCGCCGCAGGAGACAGCATAGATAGAGGTATGGGTAAGGGTGGTCATGGTTGTTTCCCATAGACGATTGAAAATGGGGATGTTCCAGTAGCTGTGGCGATGTGAGATTTGTGAGAAAACTCTGCCCAGGATAAGAGGTCTGACCAGTTATCTTGTCGGTCATTGATGTAAGGGTGCAGGAAAGCCTTCAAAGAGCGGTTCATCCATTTGGCTTGCCCGTTGGCCTGGGGATGATAGGCAGTCATAAGGCTGATGTTAATATCGAATGTTCGGCAGAGAGAGCACCAATACCTGGCGACAAAATGAGGACCTCGATCTGAAATGATATCCGTGGGTAAACCATGCAATCTGAAAATATCATGGAAGAATAATTGTGCTAGCTCTGGAGCGGATGGTAGGCCCGGTAGAGGTACGAAATGGGCCATTTTAGAAAAGCTGTCTATGGTGACCCATATTACGGTGTGACCCTTAGAAGGTGGCAGATCCACGATGAAATACATAGAGTCCTTCTTCTTTCAGTTCTTTGGGTGCTGGAAGCGGTTGTAGAAGACTCCAAGGTCGCCCGTCCAGGGGCTTCTGCTGTGCACAAACATTACAGGATTTGACATATGCTTTCATGTCGGAGACCAAGGTAGGCCACCAGAAGAACTGCTGGAGCAGTGCCACGGTTTGTGCTCATCCTGGGTGACCGGCAAATATGGAATCATGTGCCCAGTGAAGAACTCTTTCTCGGAGTTGTCGGGGCACTACTGTCTTTCCAGTAGGAACTGGATGAGTGGCAGGCAAAGAGATACAAGCTGGATTGATTATATGGGTTGCCTCTTCCATGTTGCATCCATCAGTCTCAGACGGCTTCGACCTCTGTGCTTCACCTTTCTTCCTTTTCTCTCCTCAAGCCTTGGGAAGATGGCTGCTGCCGCATCTTCATGCCACTCTCTCTGGCGTCCCCGGAACGGCAATGGCGATGGTGTTCGCCATGGATTTCCTGAGGGTCTCCTAAGGGTGTGCAAGCGCATGCCACCCACGTCTTTATCCACATCATGGCGGGAACCTTGGGGGCATCCCCTCTGAGTGACATCACGACATCCGGGTATTTAGCCTGCCCTTCGTTTGCTAACAAACTGAGTTAGCAAAGATTGGAATGCCTCCGGTCTAAGCTACTCTGTCGCTTCCTTGCTGCCACAAGAAGCCTTCTCTCTGCCCTTCGGGGTAATTCATCTCTAACCTGGGTACTCACTCCTCACCCTTATGCTCTCTTACAGGTACCTATCTGGGATATTGGGTACTCGCTCCTCAAGGGTTTGCTCTTCCTACTCTGGTGCCTTACTACCTACTTCTGCCTGCCAGGATCTTCATCAATACAGCTATCTACTTCAGTGAGTAACTAACCTTATCAGTCTGTCTCATCTCCAGCTTCAGCGCTCAGAATCTGCATCTGGGACTTTCCTTTACTACCCTGCGCTGCCTATTATCTACTCGAGTGTGGGACTTTTCTCCTCTGCTGATGACCCCTGGACTCTTCTACTATGTTACCTCACTGCTGCCCCTCCTGGGCAGTACCACCGAGCTGTATAATAAATACGAATTCTCTGTGTTTGCGTGTATAGAGTCTAGCCTAGTACTGCGGCTCCTCCCCGTGGGCATGATCATTACCGCAGTACCCAAGAATCCACTCCAACACCTCAAAATCACAACATTCCAGAATGTCTTCAGACTCAAAGGACCGTGATAGGGCGTCTGCCCGGAGATTCTTGTTGGCTGGGCAATAACGGAGTTCAAAATCAAATCTAGAGAAAAACAAGGCCCATCGAGCTTGGCGGGCGTTGAGGCGTTGTGCTTGACTCAAATGTTCCAGATTCTTATGATCAGTGAACACCGTTAATTTATGTTGTGCGCTCTCTAGCCACGGGCGCCACTCTTCGAGATCCAACTTTATGGCGAGCAATTCACGGTCCCTGATGCTGTAATATGGCTCTGCTGATGAGAATTTACAGGAGTAAAAGGAACAAGGAACTACAGTACCAGATGCGGTGCGTTGACTTAGGATGGCCCCAGCCCCTATGGCGGAGGCATCAACTTCGACTAGAAATGGACAAGTCGGATCTGGGTGGTGCAGACAGGACCCCTTCTGGAACGCTTCTTTCAAATGATGGAAGGCGGCAATGGCCTCAGGCGTCCAGTTTTGTGTGATTTGGCCTTTTCGGGTCAAGGCTGTCAGAGAAGCAGCCAGTGTCGAATAATGTGGGATGAAGTGGCGATAGTAGTTGAAAAATCCCAAAAAGCACTGGAGTGCGTTGAGTCCCACTGGCTGCGGCCAATCCCGGATTCCCTTTAATTTAGCTGGGTCCATGGAGAAGCCTTGCTGAGAGATTATATAGCCAAGGAAAGGCAAACTGGACTTTTCGAACAGGCATTTGTCCAATTTCACAAACAGATGGTTTTCACGAAGACCTGGAGGACAGTTTGTATGTCAGCACGATGAATGTCGAGATCTCTGGAAAAGATAAGGATATCGTCCAGATAAGCCAAGACTTTACTGTATAATAGATGTTGCGGTTCTGGCCATGAGTGCCGCGGCCAGACCCTTACCTCCATGCTCCTGGACCTACTCCTGCTTCTGGAGGCCTGGTTTGCGTCCTGTTTGGTGGCGTCCCCGCGGGGGCTGTGCCGCCGAGAAGCTTCTCATAGATGCCCTGCTTCTAGGCGCACGCGCGCGCCACTTGGACGCTTTTCTAGGCCATTTCCCACCATCGGTGACTCTGCCCAGTTCCTAACATCAGATGCTGTGGCCTTCATAAGCCGGCCGCGGACACTCAGTCTTTGCCTTGCAGCGGGTTTACCTCCTGGTTCCCTGTTGCGTCGTGCCCCGGAGTGAGCTGCCTGGCTACTCGCTCTGTTCCTGCTTGCCTGCTACAGTACCTGGCTGGTTCCTGCTTGCCTGCTAAAGTTCCTGCCTGATTCCAGTACCCGAGTCTTGCTAAAGTTCCTGCCTGGTTCCAGTACCCGAGTCGTGCTACAGTTTCTGCCTGGTTCCAGTACCCGAGTCCTGCTACAGTTTCTGCCTGGTTCCAGTACCCCAGTCCTGCTACAGTTCCTGCCTGGTTCCAGAACCCGAGCCCTGTTACAGTTCTGATCTACTGTCCTATTCTGGTTCCAGTTCCCAGTCCTGATCAACAACCCGCCTAAGTCCCAGCGCCTGGGCCCCTACGGGCTCCTTCCGGGGGGGCTTCGGCTTTCAAGGGTGAAGCCGCCTAAGTCCCAGCGGTTGGGCTCCTACGGGCTCCTCCTGGGGGAGTACCAACTTCCAGGGTGAAGAGCACCTCTACGTCTGCCTGAACATCTGCCTCCCGGCCTGCCACATACTAGAGACATTGCCCACCTTTCCCAGTCTCCTGAGACTCCATCACAATAGATCTCTAAAAATTTCGTTTATCATTCGTTGGAATACTGCGGGTGCATTGCAGAGGCCAAAGGGCATCACCAAGTATTCATAGTGACCATCCCTGGTGTTAAAGGCAGTTTTCCAAATGTCATCAGGGCGGATTCTCACCAGGTTGTATGCCTCATGTAAATCCAGCTTCGTGAAGATGGAGGCACCTTGAAGGCGTTCGAACAATTCAGAAATCAGCGGAAAGGGATATTTATCTTTACAAGTGATGGCGTTTAGGCCACAGTAGTCAATACACGGTCTAAGTGACCCATCTTTTTTGGTTACAAAAAAGAATCCTGCCCCAGCGGGTGATGTAGATGGGCAAATAAATCATTTTGCAAGATTCTCCTGAATATATTCAGTCATTGCCTTTGTCTCAGGTAACGACAAAGGATAGGTGTGTCCACGAGGAGGCATGGTTCCAAGAAGAAGATCGATTGCACAATCTAACCTTCAGAGAGGCAGAAGGAGGTCAGCCTTCTGTTTAGAGAACACTTCCTCATAGGCAGCATACGGAACAGGTACGCCAGAGGACGCAGTAGCCAGGGGAACCACAGGAGATGGTATCACTTTTTGGAGACAGGACTGATGGTAGGCGCAGCCCCACTCTACCAATTGCAATGAGGCCCAGTTGAATTGGGGGGAATGCTTCTGTAGCCAGGGGAGCCCAAGTACTATAGGATGGATAGAATTATCCAATACTAGTAATTCAAGTTCCTCGATATGTAAGGCCCTAGTATGTAAATGGACAGGTTCCGTAGTCAAGGAGATTCAGCTGGGTAGCGGCTCTCCGTAGATAGAAGCAATGCATAATGATGTATCAAGCGAACAGGTTTTTATATCCAAAAGCTGCACAAGGTCTTTAAGGATAAAATTACCTCCTGCTCCAGAATCTACCAGAGCAAGAACTGGGAAGGCCAGGGATTCCCAGATTAGAGTAACCAGTACTGGTAATTGAGGGGCTGGAGAGGTTGCACCCAAGTTCAGGACCCCTTCTGAACTCGAGCCAAGGAGTTTCCCAGATGGATTGGGCAAGTCTGTAGATGATGGCCAGGTGCTCCGCAATACAGACACAGGCCGGTTTGTCTTCACCGGAGGCGCTCTTCCAGTGTCAGCCGCCCGTGACCCAACTGCATAGGTTCTTCCGCCTTGACCACTTTAGTGTCGCTGCAGGATGCAGGGTTGGTAACTGGTGGTGACCGGGAGCGAACCCACGAAGGCTTCTTGGGCATCCGACTCTCCCAGTGACGCTCTTGAAGATGATGGTCGATTTGACCTGCCAAATCTTTAAGGTCCTCCAGGAGGAAGGGAGCTCCCATGCAGGCAACTCATCTTTTAACTGCGGAGAGAGTCCATCCAGGTAGATAGCTCAGAGGCAGTCTTCCTGCTAAGCGAGTTCAGTAGCCAAAGTCCAAAACTCAATGGTATAATCAAAAACACTTCTTTGTCCTTGATGGAGGTGTAGTAAACTGGTGCTTGCCACAGCATGTCACCCAGGATCATCAAAGGTCCTTCTAAAGAGAGCCACAAACTGAGCCAGTTCCTTCAACAAAGAATCTGAGCTTTCCCACAGGGGAGAAGCCCAGGCCAGCGCTTTCCCTTCAAGGCGGGATAAGATGAACGTGACTTTCGTCAACTCATCCTGGAAGATGGAAGGCTGCAGAGCAAATTGCATGTAGCATTGATTTATAAGCCCTCTGCAGAGTCTGGAGTCACCATTGAAATGTGGGGGCACTGGAAGTGCCAACAAAGCTCGAGGCATCGATGGAGGTGGCTGTGGAGGAGGAGGAGCTGAATTATTCATAAGGGCATCAAGCCGGGTTGAAGGCAATCCATGGAGGAGGCCAATGCCTCAAGGAACTGCTGCTGTTCTTGTACCTTGGATGCCAGGCCTGGGATGGCCTGGAGGGCACGCAGCTCCACCGAGTCCATGGCCTTTGCAACCTGTTGCATCAGAGGTGGACCCTTGGGCTGAGGTGGGGTTGACGCAACCCATAGGGAAGGATCTATGGGTTCCCACTGTCAGCAGGTGGAGTGGACTGAAACTAGAGGCCGCTGGAGCTTTACCTAGACCAGCCCTTGTTCCCCTCAGGTTGAGCCTTTGGAGCCGGGGCCAGCAGGACATAGGTGGGCCTCAAGGTTAGCTAGAGATGGAAGTTGATTCAGCCCAGAGACAGCAGCCGGTAGATGGCTTAGTCCTATCCTGGACAGAATTCGGTACTGGAACTCATGCGCCAAAGGAACAATAAGTAACTGGAGGCGCTCAAGCAAAAGAAGGCCTAAGCCTTGTAAGTCCACATCCAGAGGATAGGCGAGGGGAGGCGTCACTGACAGGCGAGCAACAGAGCTGGCGGCAAGTGGAATTTGTGGCAAGCAATGAAGAGCTCTGGACACAGGAAAGGCTGCAGCGTAGTCTTTCAAAACAAGGGTCAAGACACGGAGAAGTCAGGCGTAGTCAATCAAGGGAATAGGCAGGGCATGGAGAAGGCAGGCATGGTCAGGCATAGTGAAGGTCAGGGGCTGGAGAGAAGCTGAAGAGTAGTCGGGCGAGGCGGAGGTCCAGGGCTGGAGAGAAGCTGAAGAGTAGTCAGTCATAGCGGAGTTACGGGGCTGGAGAAAAGCTGAAGAGTAGTCAGGCATAGCAGAGGTCAAATCAAAGAGTCAGTCCAAGACATAGACGAAATAGGAACAAGGAGAACAGGAACTGGGAACACAGGAAACAGGAACACAATGAAGAGACGATTCTCGAAGTATGAGGAGTACGAGGAGACCTGTTGCAAAGGCAATGCTATGGAGCAAGACCTGAGCTTTTGTACGCTGAAGAGTTTGACATCAGCATCTGGGTCCATGGCCAGGTTCCCGCCACGGGCCCTTTAAAGGAACTAGTGGTGCGCACACTTGCGCCTAGGAAGGGGCACGTCGCTGATGGCGGCGTCTCTCCGTGGGCCACACGGAGAGGCCTGATGAGCAGGGGCATCTTGGCTGGCAACACTGGGTAGCATAGCAGGGCCGGAGGTACTGGAGGGAACCTGAGGTCAGAGCTGGTGGCCCACTGCTGCCAGTGAAGAGGAGCCAGGAGCTGGAATCCATCTGAAAAAGTGCTGGGGTGGCAGGACTTAGGTGGGCTTCGAGGTTAGCTAGAGATGGAAGGTGATTAAGCCCAGAGTCAGCAGCCAGTATATGGCGTAGTCCTATCCTGGTCAGAATTTGTACTGGAACTCAGGCGCCAAAGGAACAATAAGTAACTGGAGGCGCTCAAGCAAAAGAAGGCCTAAGCCTTGTAAGTCCAAGTCCAGAGGATAGGCGAGGGGAGACATCACTGACAGGCGAGGATCAGAGCCGGTGGCAAGTGGAAGTTGTGGTAAGCAACGTAGAACTCTGGACACAGGAAATTCTGTAGAGTAGTCGTTCAAAGCAAGGATCAGGACACGGAGAAGGCAGGCATAGTCAATCAAGACAATGGTCAGGGCATAGAGAAGGCAGGCATGGTCAGACATAGAGAAGATCCAGGGCTGGAGAGAAACTGAAGAGTAGTTGAGCGTAGCGGAGGTCAGGGGCTGGAGAGAAGCTGAAGAGTAGTCAGTCATAGCGGAGGTACGGGGCTGGAGAGAAGCTGAAGAGTAGTCAGGCGTAGCGGAGGTCAAATCCAAAGAGTCAGTCCAACACATAGACAAAACAGGAACAAGGAGAACAGGACCCGGGAACCACAGGAAACAGGAACACAATGAAGAGGCGATTCTCGGATTATCAACGGGTACGAGGACTACGAGGAGACCTGTTGCAAAGACAACGCTATGGAGCGAGGCCTGAGCTTTTATACGCTGAAGAGTCTGATGTTAGCATCCTGGTTCACAGCCAGGTTCCCACCGCGGGCCCTTTAAAGGAACTAGTGATGCGCGCGCGCGCGCACCTAGGAAGGACCTGGCGCTGATGGCGGCATCTCTCCGCGGGCCATGCGGAGAGGCCCGATGAGCAGGGACATCTTGGCTGGCAACACTGGGTAGCATGGCAGGGCCAGAGGCACTGGAGGGAACCCGAGGTTGGAGCTGGCGGCCCACCGCCGCCAGTGAAGAGGAGCCAGGAGTTGGAATCCATCTGAATAAGTGAAAGGGCCGTGCCGCGGGACTGCTGCGGGAGGCACGCGTAACAATACCCGCCTACTTATGCTTGAATTTTCAGAGCATACTGAAGCGCATTAGAGATGTGCTTCGTGGTTCGCCCGAAGTAGGAAATTGCCCGAAATTTCCTACTTCGGGTTTTTTTCGGAGGCCCGAAACCCGAAAAGAATTTTCCCCGACTTTCGGGGAAATTTCGGTTTTCGGGTTTGCCTGGGGGAGGGGCACACATTTTTTTTTTTTTAATTAAAACCCACCCCAAACCACCCCAAACATTTACCTTAACTATAGTTCACCACCACCCCCCATCCCGATCCCTCCCCAAGACTTACAAAGTAGATCCCTGGTGGTCCAGCGGGGTCCTGGGATCCATTTGCCCTCCTCCGTGCCCATGTTTCTGCAGCCATGCTCTTTAAAATGGTGACGCGCAGCCTCTGAACACCATGTCACAGGGGCTACCGGCGCCATTGGTCAGCCCCTTTCACATGGCCATCGGCGCCATCTTGTGCTCCTGTCATGTGACTGGAGCTGACCAATGGCGCCGAAAGCCTCTGTGACATAATATGGGCAAAGGCTATCGGCGCCATTTTGATTACTGGCAGCCGACAACGAAATGGCTCCCGGACCCCCGCTGGACCCCCAGAGATTATTGGCAAGCCTTGGGGGGGTCAGAAGGGGGGCTCCTGACCCCCCCAAGGCTTGCCAATAATCTCTGGGGGTCCAGCGGGGGTCCGGGAGCCATTTCGTTGTCGGCTGCCAGTAATCAAAATGGCGCCGGTAGCCCCTGTGACATGGTGTTCAGAGGCTGCGTGTCACCATTTTAAAGAGCATGGCTGCAGAAACATGGGCACGGAGGAGGGCAAATGGATCCCGGGACCCCGCTGGACTACCAGGGATCTACTTTGTAAGTCTTGGGGAGGGATCGGGATGGGGGGGGGTGGTAGTGATAGATATGTAAAAAAAGAATTTTAAATGCTTGGGGTGGATTTTTTTAAAGATTCCTTTGCCGTTTCGTTTTTTGGCCCGGTTTCGGGTTTCCTCTTCGTTTTTTCGAAAAACAAGACGAGGAAACCCGAAATTTACCACGAAGTATCCGAGTCAAAAAACGACCCGGCAGGAAAAAACGAAGCACATCTCTAAAGCGCATAAGTTTGCATTGAACATTCAGGGTAAAGTCTGTGCCCATAAAAGTATGTACAGATCTTACCCCTCTGTATACAGTTATAAAATTGTCCTCTTAACGACATATGATTGGATGACTGCTCTAATGTATTGTAGAGCTGAATCTGTAGTATGTCATTTTAGGATTCACTGTGATATAATTCCACCATGATGTAATATACATGAAATTGATTTGTACCAATTCCTGTCTTTTCTTGAAAGCTGATTTTGGAATTGGGTTTGTAAAACTTGTCCTTTTTATATAGTGTACTTGTTTGCCAGAAAAATGGATAGCTTTCTTGTAACCATTCACTTTCTACACCATATCAGTCCAAATGATTTGACTATAGGCATCACAAAGTAAAACTGATAAACCATGTCTTCCCTAATTGGCCAGTAAAATTCATATTATATAGCATGCTTGTTCCTTTTCCTGGTGCTTTCACCCACTGGGACAGATATATTGACCATTTCTCCCAAAAACACAAAATGGGAAAACCCTTTTAATACAGCTAGTCCTATAATAGGTTACAGAGGAATATCATGCTCAAAATCATATTTTTTTTTTGTTTTTCATTTTCACCATTAGAATATTTCACAAAATTAAAGTATTTCACTCATTTGTTCTTCTACTATATTTTATAATCTGTGTTGTAAGAATAATTTTGTAAAATGATGGCCTATGCCCACTGGTCTTGGACAGCTGCCAGTTACTGCTGTGGACCCACCTGGTTTATTGCACCGACATCTGCTCTTCCTGCTTTCTCTGGCCCTTGGCAGCTGAGCACTAGAGGAAGCAGGAAACTTACAAATCCCTGGCTCCACTCTTCAGCAGTTTGTTCTGCATTTCATGTCTCATGGGTATTGGTTTGATGCCTGCATGGGGTTCTGAAAAGGATCTGCAGCATCCCCTTGGCTTAACTTTGATTAGCAATGATGGGAATGTATAAATAGGATACACTTTCAAAACATTAAACACTAGTTTTGACACAGGAATTGACAAGGGTGACCTTGGTGGTTTCTCTCTCTCTTTACTGCCAAACATGCAGCTATTGCAAGATGACAGAGAGTCATGTTTGATCACCTAAATTGCTCTGCCAATGATAAAGTAATACTAGATGAACCATTTCCTTGAACAGCACCCTCCCTGCCTACCCACCTTCACCATGGAGAATGTGTCTCATTCTTTCTCCTATTCTATTGTTTCTACTAAATAATGTTAACATGAATCAAAACTCAATATCCCTACATTAAATATATTGCTCTAAAAAATCTGTATTAATTATTAGGTCAATAACTTCTGAAAATTATTCTGCCCCTTCTGCTATACAGTATGCATATGAAGGGCAAAATGTTGATATTAAATAGATCTGAAATGATAAACATGATTTTAGACTATCACCATTAAAAAGTAGTGATTGGAAAAGATGTATGAAACATTGTTCTAGATTAGTATTGCCATGGCAACAGACCATGAAACAAAGTAAGTCTATTATGCACTTTTAAGGGAAAAAATTAAATTTGCTTTCTTTAATGAACTCTTGGCTTATTTTTTTGCAATCATTGTTAATGCAGTGCACTCTCTTTATGATTGCACATGCCTTCAAAAATAATGGACTTTGTGGGCCATGAATACCAGAATGCTTTGCTAAAAAGTTAAATCTTTCAATCTGTGGATTTTTTTTTAGTGTTTTTTCTACTTTTTAAACTTGATTTGTTGGATAAAGTAAATCTTTTCTAAACATTTCAAGAATGAAGTTGAGTGTTTCAGCCTTTGATAATCATGTGTTACGTTTGGTGATCAGCGGGCCTACCTCCAGCCCCGAGCCTGGTAGGGAGAATGCTGATGATGAGGAAGGTCCCTGAGTGGATCCGCGGCAGCCTGCCATGCTTGTGCTGCCTCTGCTTCCTGTAACATCAGTCCTCGCGTGTGTGACACTCTGTTAGATTTAAAGGGACCATGCCGGGAAAGCCTCCACGGCCCCTACTGATAACGTCATCAATGCTGCCCCATAAAAGGGCAGTTCCCCTGCTTCAGGATGCCTCGGCAATAGGTCCACTACTTTGGTAGAGCAAATTGCCTCAGTGTGTCCTGGTCTTCGATCCTGTGGTCCTGGTCTTTGCCTTTTCAGTTCCTGGTCTTCATCTTTGTCCTGTGGTCAGTATTCAGTTCTTCTGTGTCATTTCTGCCCACCTGCGTTGTTCCTCACCTCCCTGCCTGCTTATCCATCCCGCTTTCCCTCGGATGGATTTCGGGTTCCAACTTTGGCCTGATTGACTCCAGACTTCCTTGAACTGTGCCTGCCACAGACCACTGCCTGACTCATGACCATGTCCGAACACTGCCTGCCTCGACCACTGTCTGCCTTCCATCTTCGCCTGAACCCAGCCTGCTTCAGGCCCTGGCCTGTGACCCAACCATCTCTCCGAACATTCAGCTCGTCAGCAGAGGCCCTCACTAAGACCTGCTGGGGGCTCAACCTAAGGAGAATGAAGGCTGGTAGAGGTGAAGCCCCAGTTGGGCCTCTGCCACAGCCAGCTCCACCAGCCGATGCTGGGGACCTGTAGGGCTCCTCCATGTAAGTTGTGCCAACTATACCTCGGCCAAAGGATCTATCCCTGTAACATTAAACTGTATGTATGTATGTATATATATATATATATTTATTTATTTATTTATTTATGTACGTGTGAATGGATACACATTTACAGGGGTGTGGGGTAGACAGATGAGCTGGGTTATGAAGGCTTCAAAACAATGTTGTCTATTCCTATTCTAAAATAAAAAAAATATCTTCATCCTCATTCTAGCCCAAAAGGGTAACACTAATGCTATTTAACTTGAAGGATTTTTTTTCTGGACTTCACATACTTGCTTGGAATAAAATTCTATTTTGTAAGAACACAATACATTATGAGAAAATATTGCCAGGCAATAACACAGGCTTACTTTATTATAGTTACAGGGTTTTAACTATGCTCTTAAGCACCAGGGAGAGAAGCAACTGCCTGACAGTGATGTGCTATCAAGGGGATCTTACCAGCGCTGCTTCTCTCAGTGAGACATTCTTTGTATTCATAAAACAATGTAACAAAGGATTTCCAGGAGGAGCCCCCCTCCAGCTCTTCATTGCTGCCTGAGGAACATGCAATACTCTGAGGTACAGTGGGCTTATCAATTATCTGAAAACAAATCCAAAATGCAAAGTTGCCAGGAAATATGGATCACAGTTCTTTGGGATTGTTACAATAAATTTTGTTCTCTTATGTCTTGCCAAAATTGACATTTCAGAAGATGCTCAGGATATATAATTGAAAAGGGTGCATATTGTATTTGATGAGCTCCAGCGATTCTCTTCAGCTAGCATCGCCTATGCATAATATTTCATTGCAATGAACAGTAGATTGAATGAATGCCAAGCCTATACTTGCTTTTGTATCCACAGACATTGCAAACAAAAGCCCTCATTATAACTCGGATTGCTTTTATTACACATATACATAAAATCTGACAAAATTGTAAGCAACTCCGTTACAGCCAGAAGCTGATAGAATGGGGCAAAATTTAATTTTATGCATGAAAAATCTAATTTAGCAGTTTCATGGAACTAGGAGTAGCATGGAGTTCTTCATTGCCTTTTCTCTCACTCAGCGCAGTGCTGCGTGCTCATTCAATCCATGTGAGTCCCATCACTCTTGAGCAGAAGCTGTGCTAGTCTCCCCATTCAGCAAAAGGGCAATGGAATTGAAATTACCAAAAAAAAAGAAAAAGCTTTACTTCATGCAGTGTGTACATATGGGCTGTGCATATCCGGAAGGCTGGAGGACATCAGTGCACCAGCATCATTTTGTCAGCATTTCCTCCCTCCCGATGCATGCTGTGATTCCTCCCCCCTCCAGAGACCACAGCAGCAAAACAGTGAGGTCTAGCCTGGAAAAGGCCATTTAGGATTCATGCAAACCATTAACTGGTGTGCAAGGGACATTGCATGTGACACATGGAATAAACAAACACGCGATTCCTTTTAAGATACGTTGAAAAGCATTGCCTTCAGCTCTTTACAGTTACAGCTTCCATTTCTAATTTGAACAGCAGTTCTAAAGGAAAGTGGGGAGGAGGGATGGGGGGGGGAGAGAAGGAAATAATCAAGTGAGGTGAGGAACTTAGAAAGAGGCAGGCAGAAGAAATATTCACTAAGGGACAGATTACAGTTTTTAGCAGTAGCAGGGCAAGAAAAGCAAGTCTAGAATTGCATGGCAACTTTTAAGAGTACATTTTATTTTGTGGCTGCATGATGTGTTACAGTTGCTCCAAGTGTGTGTTAGTGTGGGTATGTGTGCCATGCAGTGCCTCTGGTGGGGTGGGGAGAGTGTAGGGGGATAGGTGTGTGTGTGTGTGTGTGTGTGTGTGTGTGTGAGAGAGAGAGAGTGGGGCTTGTCAAACCCCTCAGAAGCCAACATTACCACTAATAATATATCCCTTGGTCCAATCTCAAATGAAACCATCTCTTACCTTAACACCTGCCTAAAAGAAATATCAATCTGGAAATGCCAAACAAGCTAAAACTGAACCCATAAAAGATAGGAGCTTTATAGCTTAGAAAAAAGAACCCAGCAACTCAAAATGTGTTGATTTAGTTATTGAAACAGTCGTGTAACCTGCTTAGCAAAGTAAGTAACTATTCGAAGTGGGGAGCTGTTATATAGAACTAGACAGTATAAAAACAGATAAAATAAACAATATAGGTTGTACAAATGAATGATACTTCAATCTGTTATAAAATAGCTTTAGGTCAGTAATTGCTTGCAGTTCGAGTGGCAACACATTCCACAATATTGACCCATTACGGAGAAAGCTCGCTTGCCAGTTGTCGGTAGTCTTGCCTCCCGTAATGAAGGGATCACAAGCAAAAGCTTATCTTGTAAACACAATGTCTGCTTAGGAACACAACGATGTAATAACTCTCGCAGATACTGTGGCTTAACATTTATTAAAAAACTTTAAACATTAACAACAGTGCCTTAAAAGTAACCCACTGGCAATCAATGTAATTCTTTTAAAATCGGGGTGATGTGAACAGAAAAAGCACAAGGAATAATGAGTAGTGCAGCTGAATTTCATAACAGCTGCAGCACTGTTAACTGATTCTTAGGGAGATATTCCAAAGGTGAATTGCAATAATCAAAACAAAGTGACCTTTGAAGAAACAGAAATTCCCTTTACAGCAGAAGCCAAGGGTCTTGGCACTATCCTAAAGAATCAGTATGATGCCATGGGGTTCAACTTGACAAAAATCTCACAATGGAATCCTTCATATATCTACACCACATCTGCCAATTCTGCAACTACCTTGAGCAGCACAACTTAGGCACCATAATTCATGTACTTTTCACCAGTAAGATTGAATATTATAACTTTCTACTGAATGGCATTTCCTACTACAGTACAAAACACCTCTGGCTTTTGCAAAATACTGCAGCTAGAATCTGTATGTGGCAAAAGCAACAGACAACATAACACCTATCTTATGTAAACTGCACTGGCTCCCGGTAGAAATCAAATTCAAAACCCTTTGCTTTATCTTAAATATATAAATAAATAGGCTCCAAATTACCTCTCCCTTCTTCTTGCTTCCTTCGCCCCCAATATTATTCTCCAATCCTCCCATAAGGACCTTCTTTCCAACCTCACCCCCCTGACTTGTGCAAAACTGACCTGCATAAGACTTTGGGCTTTCATTTGCTATTCACTCAAAATCTGGAATGAGGTGCCTCTTTTCCCTTTGACTTGAACCATCCTACCTCACTTTCCAGAAACAGGCATGGCTGTTCAATCAGGCCTTCTCCCAGACTGTTTATTATTGAGGAAGAAATATCCAATATGCCTGAAATTGATTCTATAATAGTGCAGGCAACCTTTGAGCATATCTTATCACCTGTGTACTTGTTGAATGTCCTTAATGGCTGTACCTGTTAGATTATCCTAATTGATTGTAATCTGCTTTGAGGCCATTTTGGAAAAAGGTGGAATATCAAATGTTTGGTAGGGATGTACATTCATTTAAAACAAATGTGCAATCTGAAATTAATGGGGCCTTATTTGTTTCATTCGTGGTGTCCATGAAACAAATGAAGGGGGGGGGGGGGGCTGTATCTCACAAATGATACAAATCCTATTTGTTCCATTTGTTTTGTTCCTCATTCATTTCTAAGGACCTTTATATACCATACAAATCAATGGGGAAAATAGAGGGATAGCCATAGCAACCAACTCTTCTCTGTGAGTCATGTGTGACCTCACTGCCTTATCAGAGACTGGGCAGAAGATGTTGACAAGGAAACCACACATATGACATATCACAGTAAAGAACTTTTCTAATTCAGCCTATTGTTGCTCTCTTGATCCAGTGACACTGATCTTGTCGTCTGAGCATGTATGAGATATACTGTGCATTTCTTCTGTAGATTTTGTTTTTGAAAGATGCAGCTTTTGAACTCTCACAGAGCTTTTAACTTCAGAAAAAAGTTTTTTGTCTGGTACTAGTCACTGCTTCACTGGTCTCACTCATTGAGCAGAAAAAGAAAAGCAGTTCCAGGCTGCCAGCAGTGGCACTTTGCTGCTGATTTTTTTTTCTCCACTGGGGAAGGATATAGGTAGGATTTAGGTGAGGATGAGAGAGAGAGGGGAAATTTGCAGTGGACCAGTTGTGCCTCTGAGTGATTTTTTTTTATTTGTCTTTGTGGACTGTGCCAGTCCAGTGAGGTGAGCAGTACACAGAGACTGCAGCAAGCAGCATACCAGACTACCAGTGTTTGTTTTGTGGAGCTTATCTGCAACCAGACTCAGCCGAGCACTAATGCACAGCACAATACTGCATTTTCTTTGAATGTGTGTTTGTCATTTTCCACACACACACACAAAGGCACATGTATACACAGGTTACTACAGTCAGTGAGTGTACACATAGCTACAGTATAACTAATAAAGGAACAAAGTATATTATCCAAATCCCCAGTAAGCAGTGATAAATTCTATCATATCAGGGAAAGAAAGAACCAAGTGAAAAATGTTGTTGGCAGAGGAAGCAATAAAACAGGGAGTCCCACACCAAAATTGAAAAGGGAATTTTTCAAATCCAAAATAGCAGGAGAGGCAGGTAGTACCAGCCAGAAGAAACTGTTTAGAAAGGATATGCCATCACCATCTGTTTTTTCCCTGTTGCTTTGGAGGAAAGGGCAAGGGTGGCAGAGCTGTCCAAGGCAGAGAGTAGCAGGGCAGCAATAGCAGAAAAAGTGCAAGACACAAAACTAGCAGTGCACACTTCCCTAGTTACCACTGCTGAGGCAGTGCAGGCAGTCTTTGCATCTGAGTCTGATGAAGAACCTCCTTGTTCAGGATTCAGCTACTGGTTGAAGAAGGTTTTGAAGGATTAGTTAGTAGTGTTTTAGCCTTGATAACAGTGATGGAGGAGATAGAGGAAACAGGGAATAATAATTGGGAGGAGCAGGAAGCACAGCTAGAGAGTATGAGTATTGCTCCTGGCATTGTTCCTCAGGGTTCACCCTCTACCCCAACTCCAATGCCACTCCCAAGGATGTACAGAAGGGATCATGAAAGCAATCTGTGATCTGAAGGCACTACAAGGTCAGGGAGGACCTGTGTATGGCTCATTGTATTTACTATGCTAAGTATATCAGCTGAAGCATTCAAATGGGGCATATCACAAATGCTGGTATGCCGCATTACCTAGAGAAGCAGCATCCACTAGTACTTGCTTCTGGGATGCGTGCCAGTACTAGCCTGAGAACCCTTCTACCAGAAAGAGGAAAGTGGTTGAAAAGGACAGTGTTCCCCAAGCTGATCCTATGTTTTTGGCCCCTTCCAGCAGTCAGGTGTCAGGCAAGCAGCCCTTTGCCATGAGTCTGAAGAGACAACTCACCATGGAGGCAATGGGGTGTTTTTTGGTAGCACTGTCCTGGGGCAAGAGGCAGTCAGCATCAAAAGTTACAACAAGGAGCATTGGGTAAATGAGTGCCCTTGATGATCAGCCACTGTAGGAAGTAGAAAATATAGGGGTAGATTTTCAAATGGGTACGTGCGTAAGATATGTGCGTACCCCCCGAAAACCTACCCCAAACCCCCCTGCACCCGCCGAGCTTATTTTGCATAGGCTCGGCGGCGCGCACAAGCCCTGGGGCTTGCAAAAAGGGGTGGTCGGGGCGTGGCCAGGGGCACGGTTAGGGATCGGGGGCATGGCCAGGGGCATGTGGGCGGTCCAGGGGCATGGCCAAGTGCCCTGACACAGCGGCCTGTGTCGGGGCCTGCCGCACCAGTGTGCGTAAGTTACTACTGCCCGGAGGCAGTAGTAACTTCTCTGATAAAGGTAGGGGGGGGGGTCTAGATAGGGCTGGGGGGTGGGTTAGGTAGGGGAAGGGAAGGTGTGGGGGTATAAAGAAAGTTACCTCCGAGGCCGCGCGCAAGTTGCACCCCCTTGCGCGTGCCGACCCTGGATTTTATAAGATATGCTGGATTTTATAAGATACGCATGTAGCCATGCGTATCTTATAAAATCCAGCGAACAAAAGTACGCGCGCGTATGTTTTTAAAATCTACCTCATAGGTTTTAAGCCTTCACTGAAGGTACTAGCTCCAAATTACAAAGTATCCTCCAGGAACCCTCGCTGAATGACCTCCTGCAGTCGATCTCCTGCTGGCGCCATTTTCCGTACGGAAACGATTCGCGGCGGGAAATCGCTCCCTGACCCCCGCTGGACCTCCAGGAACTTTTGGCCAGCTTGGGGGGGGCCTCCTGACCCCCACAAGACTTGCCAAAAGTCCAGCGGGGGTCCGGAAGGACCTCCTGCCGTCCAATCGTGTTCGTCTATGGCCGCCGCCATTTTTCGGCGCCATTTTGGAAAATGGCGCCGGCTGAAGACAACAAGATTCAGTAGCAGGAGCCCGTTCCGGACCGCTGCCATTCCGGAACGCCACTGGACCCGCAGGTTATTTAAGTCATTTGGGGGGGGGGGGTCGGGAGGGTGGGGGATTTAATTTAAAGGGTCGGGGGTGGGTTTTAGGGGGTTTTAATGTGCCGGTTTTGCGATTTTACGTTTTTTCGATTTTTCACGATTTTTCACGATATTTTACACCCCCAAACGGCAACAATACGATTCCCTCCCCCTCCCAGCCGAAATCGATCGTTAAGACGATCGAGGACACGATTCACATCTCTATTCTCTTGTACCAAATCTAACAAGTGGCAAGTGGCAACTGGAAAATACTTCTACAGTAAGGCAGACATCTCCCATGCCACCCTACCTTGCTGCTATACCCCTTATCCTTCACCTTAGGAGTGTTTCTTCACTCATCATCACTTGCTGCTACCACTTTGCCTACCTGTCAGCTCCTGATATACCATCTTAGGGGTGATACTGTTAATATGCCTAGCTGCTATGTCTATGATGTACCAGCATGGGAGTTTGGTGTCTCTATATTGTTTACTGTTTGGCTATCAGCTTAGTTCTCTCACCTTGTTTCCATGGCTGTTTATTATATTGGTGTGATTTGTTCCCAGAAAAAAATGTGGAAATGGACAAAAAGCTTCAAGATTCTCCTTCACACCATCTTTTTCTTGGTTTCAGTTTTTAATAATCACTCCTGCTATCAATGCCACTCCAACCATCCTGGTACCTTAGGGTGCTTCCTCCACTCCGGTCAACTATGAGGTTTCTTCCAAATTCCCTTCCCCTAGGGTACTTGTGCTCAAAGATTTATATTGCTTTAAAGTAGAAAGAAAGCACAGAGTTTTAAGTTAAAATTAATAAAAGGTGGTTAGGGATATGGACTTGTTGGCAGTGACAAACTAAAGGACACTTTGACAAAGATCATTATGCTTCCTTTCTACTTCAGAGCAGTGTAAACCTTTGAGCACACTGGTGCAGATTTTAAAAGCCCTACGCGCTGGGGGGTAGGTTAGGTAGGGGAAGGGAGGGGAAGGTGGGGGGGGGGGGGGGGGGCGGAGGGAACGGGGAAAGCCATCGGGGTTCCCCTAGGGCTCGGGCGCATGCAAGGTGCACAAGTGTGTACCCCCTTGCGCGCGCCGATCCCGGATTTTATAACATGCGTGCGGCTGCGAGCGCATGTTATAACATCGGGCGTAACTCTTAAAATCCAGCCCTAAATGAATAGATCTCAAGCTACTAATCCTTATTGATTAATGGCAGTTTATGGGCTTCTGCTCCAGGAACTTATCCAAATCTTTTTGAAATCCAGTTACACTAACTGCCATAACCACATCCTCTGGCAACGAATTCCAGAGCTTAATTATGCATTAAGTGAAAAACATTTTTTTTCCAATTTGTTTTAAATGAGCTTCATTTGTTAAATTCATGGAGTGCCCCCAGTCCTTGTATTATCTGAAACAGTCAATAACCAATTCACATTTACCCATTCAAATTCCTTCATGATTTTGTAGACCAGTATCAAATCCCCCCTCAGCTGTCTCTTCTCCAAGCTGAATAGCCCTAACCTCTTTAGCCTTTCCTGATAGGGGAACCTTTCAATGCCCTTTATCATTTTGGTCACCCTCCTCTGTACCTTCTCCAGTGCAAATACTATATCTTTTTTGAGATGCAGCGACCAGAACTTCACACAATATTCAAAGTGTGGTTTCACCAGGGAGCGTTACAGATGCATTATGACATCCACCATTTTATTCACCATTCCCTTCTTAATATTTCCTACATTCTGCTTGCTTTTTTGAACGCCATTGCACACTGAGCCGACTATTTCAATATGTTATCCACTATGATGCCTAGATCTCTTTCCAGGGTGGTAACTCCTAATG
This sequence comes from Rhinatrema bivittatum, assembly GCF_901001135.1. Lineage (NCBI taxonomy): Eukaryota > Metazoa > Chordata > Amphibia > Gymnophiona > Rhinatrematidae > Rhinatrema > Rhinatrema bivittatum. Next base: position 625,879,914 of record NC_042615.1, on the reverse strand, counting down.
TGGAACCTATCATCGTGTAACCACAGCATGAGTTATTTTTCCCTATATGCATCACCTTGCACTTGTCCTCATTAAATTTCATCTGCCATTTGGATGCCCAGTTTTCCAGTCTCACAGGGTCCTCCTGCAGTTTATCACAATCCGCTTGAATTTTACCTACTCTTCATAATTTTGTGTCATCCACAAATTTAAGCACCTCACTTATTGTGCCCCTTTCCATAATCATGTATAAATATATTAAAATGCACCGGGATAGGTGGCGATGTCCTTTCGTGGATTACAAACTGGCTAAAAGACAGGAAACAGAGAGTAGGATTAAATGGACAATGTTTTCAGTGGAAGGGACGGGAGTGGGCAGTGGAGTTCCTCAGGGATCTGTACTGGGACCCTTACTTTTCAATATATTTATAAATGATCTGGAAAGAAATACGACGAGTGAGGTAATCAAATTTGCAGATGATACAAAATTGTTCAGAGTAGTTAAATCACAAGAAGATTGTGATAAATTGCAGGAAGACCTTGTGAGGCTGGAAAATTGGGCATCTAAATGGCAGATGAAATTTAATGTGGACAAGTGCAAGGTGATGCATATAGGGAAAAATAACCCATGCTATAGTTACACAATGTTAAGTTCCATATTAGGTGCTACTACCCAAGAAAGAGATCTAGGCGTCATAATGGATAACACATTGAAATCATCAGTTCAGTGTGCTGCGGCAGTCAAAAAAGCAAACAGAATGTTGGGAAGTATTAGAAAGGGAATGGTGAATAAAACGGAGAATGTCATAATGCCTCTGTATCGCTCCATGGTGAGACCGCACCTTGAATATTGTGTACAATTCTGGTCGCTGCATCTCAAAAAAGATATAATTGCAATGGAGAAGGTACAGAGAAGGGCTACCAAAATAATAAAGGGAATGGAACAGCTCCCCTATGTGGAAAGACTAAAGAGGTTAGGACTTTTCAGCTTGGAGAAGAGACGGCTGAGGGGGGATATGAGGTGTTTAAAATCATGAGAGGTCTAGAACGGGTAGATGTGAATCGTTTTTTTTACTCTTTCGGATAATAGAAAGACTAGGGGGCACTCCATGAAGTTAGCATGTGGCACATTTAAAACTAATCGGAGAAAGTTCTTTTTCAGTCAACACACAATTAAACTCTGGAATTTGTTGCCAGAGGATATAGTTAGTGCAGTTAGTATAGCTGTGTTTAAAAAAGGATTCGATAAGTTCTTGGACGAGAAGTCCATTACCTGCTATTAATTAAGTTGACTTAGATAATAACCACCGCTATTACTAGCAACGGTAACATGGAATAGACTTAGTTTTTGGGTACTTGCCAGGTTCTTATGGCCTGGATTGGCCACTGTTGGAAACAGGATGCTGGGCTTGATGGACCCTTGGTCTGACCCAGTATGGCATGTTCTTATGTTCTTATGATCCCTGAGGCACTCCACTGTTTACCTTTTTCCACTGTGAAAACAGACCATTTAATCCTACTGTCTGAATGTTTCCTGTCTTTTAACCAGTTGGCAAACCACAAAATCATATCGCCATTCGCTACCTGTCCTATGATTTTTTAGTTTTCTTAGAAGCCTCTCATGAGGGATTTTGTCGAACACCTTCTAAAAATCAAAATACACCTCATCTGCGGTTCACTTTTGTCCATATGTTTATTCACCCCTTCATAAAATTGTAGGAGATTTGGGAGGCAAGAATCCCCTTGGGTAAATCCATGCTGGCTATGTCCTATTAAACCATGTCTATCTAAATTTTCTGTGATTTTATTCTTAACAGTTTTTCATAATTTTTCCCGGCACTGAAGTCAGGTCTACAGTTTTCTGGAACTCCCCTGGAGCCCTTTCTAAATATCGGGGTTACATTGGCCACCCTCCAGTTTCAGGTACAATGGATGATTTTAATGGTAGGTTACACATTTTTACTAATAGGTCTGAAATTTCATTTTTAAGTTCTTCCAGAACCCTGGGGTGTATATACCATCCGGTCCAGACAATTTACTATTCTTCAGTTTGTCAATCTAGCCTACTATATCTTCCAGTTTCACCATAATTTGGTTCAGTTAATCTGATTCATCACCCTTGAAAACCATTTCCAGAATGGGTATCTCCCCAACATCCTCTTCCATAAACACTGAAGCAAAGAATTTGTTAAGTCTTTCTGCAATGGCCCATCTTCCCTAAGCACCCCTTTAATCCCTCGATCATCCAATAGTCCAACTAACTCCCTCATAGGTTTTCTGCTTCAGATATATTTTAAAAAGTTTTTAATATGAGTGTTTGCCACTATGGCCAACTTCTTTTCAAACTCCTGTTATCCTGTCTTATCAATGCCTTGCATTTAACTTGCCAATGCTTATGCTTTATCCTATTTTTCTCTGATGGATCCTTCTTCCAATTTTTGAGTGAAGATCTTTTGGCTAAAATAGCCTCTTTCACTTCACTTTTTAACTATGCTGGTAATTGTTTGGTCTTCGTTCCACTTTCTTAATGCATGGAATACATCTGGACTGCGCTGCTAAGATGGTATTTTTAAACAATGTCCATGCCTGTTGCACACTCTTTACCTTTGTAGCTGCACCCTTCAGTTTTTTCTTAAATATTTTCCTCATTTTGTCAAAGTCTTCCCTTTGAAAGTTTTGTGCTAGAGCCATGGATTTACTTACTGTCCCCTTTCCTGTCATTAATTCAAACTTGATCATGTTATGAACACTATTGCTAAGCGGCCTCACCACTGTATCTTCTCTCACAGATCCTGGTCTCCACTGAGAACTAGATTTAAAATTGTTCCCTCTCTTGTCAGTTCCTGAGACCCTGGAAAAGGATTTAGGAGAAGACAGACAACCAGATAAAAAAAGAAGAAAAATACTTATTTTCAGTCTAGTGACTGAAATATGTGATGCGGTGATCTAGCAGCTGTATGGCTCATGAAGAAAAACTGGATTCTCTGCAGACTTTGATGGCTTAAATTGGATCAATATAAATATTATCTAAATGTTATACCTTAGCTTTCAAGATCACATAAGCCCATCAAATTGGAATAATATTTCAGATGTGAAATCTGGAGAAGGGACCTTTGTGTTTTTAAAAGCTCATGCACAATATTTCATAGATATGCCATTCCAGATCCAGTAAAAGTTTTCAGAACTGACTAGAATTCCAAGATTGGAATATAATATTGTGTTAAGTTATTGTATGTTCTATGTAAAATTTATATTTTTCTTATATGGAGAGAGGTGGTGGAGGACTAAATAATTTTGTGGAAACAAGGAATTCTTCACCTAGTGGAACAGAGGTGATGAAAAGCTCTTGATAAGAAATTGTAGGACATTATATAAGAATAAGCCAGCACAGTGTATCCCTTTGGCTATTTCAGTGTGGTTGGTGCTGATATCATAAATTGACACCATAAGGCCAGCAAGATCTCAGTATCACTAGTGTTCTCTGTTTTTATAAGACTCTACTTAGGGTGGAAAGTGGGATGCTGATCATGATTGTTGAATTTACTTATCAAAATCTCAGCAGGAGACCATATTAGTATGAGTCCCATGGTCCTGTGACCCAAGTCTTTTAAGTGCCTAGCAGCACCTTGGCTGGACAGTATGGCAGTAGACCAGAAAGTAGTAAACTGAGTAAGAAACATGTTGAGTGGTAGGATGCAGAGAGTGGTAGTAAATGGAGTTGACTCTAGAGAAGGTAAAATGACCAGTGTAGTTTCCTAGGGATCCATTCTTTTTAAGATCTTTATTAGTGACATTGCTGAGTAACTTGTGAGATGATATAAAATGCTGTAATAGAGGTGAGGTGAAAAAAATAAAGGAGAATTAAAAAAACTGGAGGAAAAGTCAAAGGGTTTGGAAAATGAATTTTAATGCTAACGAATTTAAAATCCTGCACTTGGGTGTGTATGTGTGCCCAAATCAGTTAGCTACATATCATTTAAAAGGACAAGAACTGAAAACAGTAAAATATGAACTAAATCATATGACCTGAAGGTAGCCACTGAAAAATAAACAAGAATAATGACTAAAGGTATGAGGATTATTTGCACCCTTTGGATTATTTTTTTAACTTGAAATAGGAAAGTTGTTATTTACTGCTAACCTTGGATATACTTGTATATGATTTTTTTTCAAATCTATATATCTAGCAAACTCTATTCCATGATGATTACTAGCTTATTGATTTGTATCATAACTCCCATCCATACAATATAAATTTAACCTAATTAATTTATTTTGATTTATATTCCACCTTGTTGCGGTCTCAGTCGCCACGGTGGCGCCCGAGGCCTTACCTCCTCTTCGGGTCCCGGAGTCTTACCGCGTTCCGCGGACTCGGGACCCCGGCCGCAGCTCCCTCCTTCTGCTCCGACCCCGCGCGGGCCTGCAGGGCCTTCAGGCGCCATGCGCCGGCTCCCTCTTCGCCGCCGGCGTCCTCCTGCGGCTAGCCCCGCCCCTAGGCACGCGCGCGCGGCTGAGCCCTGTTTTTAAAGGGCCCAGCGCGGGAAAACACGGCTCCTCCCTTTCCTGACGTCAGACGCTGCAGGGCTATTTAAGCCCTGCAGTTCCTAGCCTTCCTTGCCTTGCAACGAGGTTCCTTCTCCAGAAGAGCTAGTTGCCGTCGTTCCTGACTCCTGTTTATCTTCAGCCTGCCTTGATTCCGGTCCGTGACTTCGACTCCTGTTTGTCTTCAGCCTGCCTTGACTCCGGTCCGTGACTCCGACTCCTGTTTGTCTTCAGCCTGCCTTGACTCCGGTCCGTGACTCCGACTCCTGTTTGTCTTCAGCCTGCCTCGACTCCGGTTCGTGACCCCGACTTCTGCTTGCTCGCCGCCTGCCAAGACTCCGGTCCGTATTCCACTCCTGGGTTTCATCGTCCTCGCCTAAGTCCCAGCGGTCCGGGTCCCTACAGGCTCCTCCTGGGGGGACCTCGGACTTCCAGGGCGAAGACTCCTAAGTCCTAGCGACCCGGGCTCCCACAGCTCCTCTGGAGGAGTCACGGGTTTCCAGGTGAAGCTCCTATTGCCCAGTGGGAGTTCTGCCTACCGACTGTTCCCTCGGGTCGGTCGGCCTAAGGATCCACATCCGGATTTCCTCCATCACAACACACCTTTTATGGCTAGTCAGCCACTTCAAATCAGATTATATTCAGTTAGTATAAGCATTGCCCTATCCCCAGAGAGCTTATAATTGAAGGATCTGATTTACTAAACTTTTATTCATAGTTACAGAATGGTAAAAAGCCTTAGTAAATTGGCCCCTAAGTTTGTACTTGTGGCAATGGAGGGTGAAGTGACTTGCCCATGTCTACACAGTGTCAGCAAAATTTGAACCCTGGCTTCTCTTCTTCACAGTCTGCTGCTCTAAGCACTAGATTATCCTTTCAATTCATAGTTTTATTTTACATGTCCAAATTCTAAGACAAATCTATTTTTTTAAAAATATGCAAAAACTTTGTAAAAATCAGCAAAAAATGATATAATTTTAAATCAGGCAATTTGTGTCACTAAAGCCTATCACTCCTTCATTTTAATATGTATGTCCAAAAGTTTTGTTAGCCTTGACACAATAGAAAAAAATCACTACATCTATAGTATAAATAGAATGAGGTAGGAGTCGGGGCCGAGACCAGGGGGTGGCAGTGCAACCGGGGGGGGGCGCAAGGGAGAAGGCTCGCCTAGGGCACCAAATCTTGCACCGGCCCTGCTTCTATCCACTGGAAGGTTGGGTTTGTTCTAGTGCTTACCATCTAAAGGAACACTGACTCAGCTCTTAAAACTGAGAAAGAGACATTTTTGAACTGTTTACGTTTGTATGAAGATTATCTGGAGAAATTTCTGTTGTGTATTGTACTTTAAATGCTTTCTGTTGCAGTAAACTTTTGTTGAATAGCCAACCAGAGTATCCAGCGTGTTTCTTCAGTGGTAAAGGTCCTCTCAAGCAAGGACGCCCCAAGCATGAGTACTGTGAGGGAAGTGAGAGACTATATGTGGGTCCTCTCCTCCCCATGAAACTAGGGTTCTAGAGGTTTATCCTGCCTGCTGGAATGAACCCCAGTACCCCAATGGCCTGCTGAGAACTGTGTTGGTATGAACTGAGGAGACAGAAAATTGGGATCAGAAGTGGCTCCGAGGACTACAGTGTGACCCTGCATTCTGGGAGGTCTCCAAAGATATAGATAGGTCTTCACCTGAGACTTCACATCTTACCGTATTAGGATCTTCCTGCTGCAAGGTCCTTTGTCTTGTCTAACAAAAAGGAGAGCAACATCCAAAGTAATTTCTGCATTTTACCCAGGGAATGGGCTTTTTTAACATTGACCAGCTTTTGCAGATGGATCTAGGCATCATAGTGGATAACACATTGAAATCATCGGTTCAGTGTGCTGCGGCAGTCAAAAAAGCAAACAGAATGTTGGGAATTATTAGAAAGGGAATGGTGAATAAAACGGAAAATGTCATAATGCCTCTGTATCGCTCCATGGTGAGACCGCACCTTGAATACTGTGTACAATTCTGGTTGCCGCATCTCAAAAAAGATATAGTTGCCATGGAGAAGGCACAGAGAAGGGTGACTAAAATAATAAAGGGGATGGAACAGCTCCCATATGAGGAAAGGCTGAAGAGGTTAGGACTGTTCAGCTTGGAGAAGAGATGGCTGAGAGGGGATATAATAGAGGTATTTAAAATTATGAGATGTCTAGAACGGGTAAATGTGAATCGGTTATTTACTCTTTCGTATAATAGAAGGACTAGGGGGGCACTCTATGAAGTTAGCATGTGGCACATTTAAAACTAATCGGAGAAAGTTCTTTTTCACTCAATGCACAATTAAACTCTGGAATTTGTTGCCAGGGGATGTGGTTAATGCAGTTAGTGTAGCTGGGTTTAAAAAAGGATTAGATAAGTTCTTGGAAGAGAAGTCCATTACCTGCTATTAATTAAGTTGATTTAGAAAATAACCACTGCTATTATTAGCAAGAGTAACATGGGATAGACTTAGTTTTTGGGAACTTGCCAGGTTCTTATGGCCTGGATTGTCCACTGTTGGAGACAGGATGCAGGGCTTGATGGACCCTTGGTCTGACCCAGTATGGCATGTTCTTATGTTCTTAAAGTATGCACATTGTACTACAACACATATCCTTTTACCAGTTCATTGGGGAAGTGTTCTGGGTTTGGGATTAGATCGGAGGAGGTAACAATGAATGCAGTTTGGGATTTTCAAAACTAAGCGTGTTCTGCCCAGAAAAAGTATTTGCAGAAAAAGAAAGCACAAATCATTGTTGATATGTTTTCCCATGGCAATAATCAAAGCAAAATTACAGAGTTTGCACTATTGCAAGCAGTTTAAATAGTGCCCCTAAAGCTATAACCAAGAGTTATAATAGTGTCCTAAATAGTGCCCTAAAGCTATAACCAAGAGTTCAAAAAACTTCCTTATATCACTTACAGTGTGGAAGGGTAGCATACTGGTTAGACATACAGACCATGAAATCCAGAGCTCAGATCCCATAGCAACTCATTGTAATTTTGGGTAAGTCACTTTACTCTTTGTTATCTCAGGTACAAACTTAGGCTTAGATTCATCAAAATGCTATAAATATAGTGGAAATAGCACCCGTGATAAAAAAAAAAAATGGGTGTGGCTAGGCAAATTGTAGATTCACTGCATTGTATAGATAAATATCACATATTATTTGTTTTTCATGCATGCAATATATTATTGCAGGTTGTAATAGGCATCCATATAATGAGAGTCTGCAGAGGCAAGGTGACATGCTATATATAAACCCCACTTTCAACTCGGGGCAGGTTTGGTGGGGTGCTTTTACATTTAGAGTAATCAACTCCTCTTTCTGGAACCTTTCATTGATTCAAAGATTGAAATTCATCAGTCATATTTAATTTGCAGCTAATTCCTCTGACTCTGTATGTAAAAGCACCCCGCGCCCCCAAACCTGCTCCGAGTTGAAAGTGGGGTTTATATATAGCATGTCACCTTCTCTCTCAACATTTCCCTGCGGACAGGGAAATACCTATGGTAGATGAAAAGTGGAATAGTTTAAAAATCACAAGTGCAAGGAAACATCTTGGCTCACTATTCAGTTCAAGTTTCAGGTGTTTTCTCTCTAAGGACCTCATTTTTTAAGAATTTTGCCCAAAGACATAGGGGTAGATTTTAAAAAAGCGCGCCTTCGCGTACTTTTGTTGGCGCATCAGGCGCAAACAAAAGTACGCTGGATTTTAGTAGATACGCGCGTAGCCGCGCGTATCTGCTAAAATCCTGGATCGGCACGCGCAAGGCTGCCGATTTCGTGTAGCCGGCGCACGCCGAGCCGCGCAGCCTGCCGCCGTTCCCTCCAAGGCCGCTCCGAAATCGGAGCGGCCTCGGAGGGAACTCGCTTTCGCCCTCCCCTCACCTTCCCCTCCCTTCCTCTATCTAACCCACCCCCCCGGCCCTATCTAAACCCCCCCCTACCTTTGTCGGGGGATTTACGCCTCCCGGAGGGAGAAGTAAATCCCCGCGCGCCAGCAGGCCGCTAGCGCGCCGAGACGCGACCTGGGGGCGGTTCCGGAGGGCACGGCCACGCCCCCGGACCGCCCCGGGCCGAAACCACGCCCCTGGGCCCGCCCCCGAAACGTCGCATCCCGCCCCCAAAACGCCGCGCCGATCAGCCCCGCCCCGACACGCCCCCCTCGAAAAACCCCGGGTCTTATGCGAGTCCTGGGGCTCTGCGCGCACCGGTAGGCCAATGGAACATAGGCGCACCGGCGCGCAAGGCCCTGCTCGCGTAAATCCGGGCGGATTTACGCGAGCAGGGCTTTTAAAATCCGCCCCATAGAGTAGGATAAAAGCCTTGTGAGAAAGAACTGAAAATCCAGCCACTCATGGCCTCTGGCAAAGGTCTCTGCAAGCTTTCTAAAAGCACTCTGTGGTTCACAGCTGGTTTCTCAGAGGCTGACTCAGCTACAGAAATCATGAGTATTTATGGCACCGTAGGCCTTCTTTCAGACCTATGTAGAGTAGAGTCTTCCCATTTTTTATCCCTCCCAGCCATCACAGTGGCAGTCCTCTGGTTGAGTGGCAATGAGTATAGTTCTTTCTAGAATCTGGCAAAACCAGTGATTAGGTGTCACTGCTGAATGATAACTGGTACATGCATTGGGCTCTGAAAGGGGATGCAATCTGTGGCATTGACCAATGATTCTTGCAGTGATGGCTGGGTGTGATGGGAAAGGGAGAGGTTTAAAACTGTAGAAAAAAAAATCCTGGCTAGTTGCAAATGAAGGCTTGTATCACCTTAGCCTAGTAAAGGCTGGCTCCAAATGATCTGGAAGCCTGCAGGAGGAAACGGCTAGGTATAGAAAATAAAAAAAAAGACTGTCAAATCTGTGTCTCCCACATGCCAGAGCATTGTGCTGCTCCTAAATACTCTTGTTTTGAAGAAAAAAAAAAAACAAACCCCAAACATCTGAAAGCAAAATATTCACAATTATTCTGTTTGTAAGTACTTTTATTTACAGGGCAATCTTCATTTAGGCAACTTAGTGAAAATTGAACCCTAATGAGGAGATAGGTAGATACATCTGTACCTATGGAATTTTTTTTTTCAAAGAGATACTGCTTGACTAGTTTCTCTTTGAAAATATTGCTATGTGTATAGAAAAGTATCCATGCATTTCACATTCGTTATATCTGTGACAGGGGTAACACAAGGGAAACCGCATGTACCCATATTTTAAAATCATATATAATATATGCAAGTAATTTACACCCCTGACTCATCCCCACCTCCCAAAATGTCCCCTTTTTTGTGAGTAAAGCTAGGTGCCTATATTCGGCTGCTCTGTTTGCCACAATTTTCACCACAAATGGATCTAGCTGGCTAACGTTTTAGAGATTGCTGTAATAAAAACTGTGATAAAAGCATGTGCTACATTTTTTGGGCTGATCATTTAACTGCTCTGCTAAAAAATAGTTTACTTCTGATGTAATAAGGTACTGATATGTACTGTACCCAGTAGTTAAAAATTCACCACCTCAAAAGGTGTGGTAAAATGGTAATATAGTTAAAAAGTGAGCTAAAATGGTAGTATAATTTTTATTAAGGGTGTGAAGCCAAAATATGTTTTTATTTTCTCATTTTTTTTATTTTCTCCCTTCATTTCATTTGGGGGAGGGGTTGTTTTTGTTTTCGCTTCTTTAATTGATTTTCATTTTCATCATGGATTTCACTTGATACAGAAAAGAAAAGTAAGTAAACTCAAGTTTTGGATTACAAACGTAATCACTAAAATAACAATAACATAAATTAGTCCACAGCTGAGGAAAGAGAGCAGAGAAATAATGAAATATAATTTAGAAATGCCAACTCTATAAACTATTTAACTCATTAAGCTCTCTAGAAACATGGGGGAGGGGAAAATGAGGAAGAACCTCTCTAGACTATAGAAATGCTGCAAGCTGTTTGAGATCAAAGAATAAAAACTTTCTTCCCTGGATTTAATTAAACATTTACAAGGAAATCTCAAAAGAAAAATGTAACCAAAGCAATAACGTTCTCTCTAAATGTTAAAAAAAGCTTTCCTCCTTTATTGAGTTACTCTGGAAACATCCGGGAATATGGCAACTCTGTGACCCAAGAAATTTTTATCTTGAACATCAAAAAATCTTCTCAAAGCCCAATCTTTCTCTGCTTCCAGGACATACACAAATAAGAGTGTAGTCCTAGAATCAATCTTAAAGTCTTGCAAAAAATAGGCTAATTGAATTCTCCAGACTGGCCCTCATCATTCTCTGAGTTCTTCCTTCAAGAATCAAGCATATTGGGGAGATACTATAGTTCAGTCAAGGGAGGAAAGGACTCTGGAGGAGTCTGCAATACCTCAGAATAGTAAGGCCCGATTTTTAATGGCCCGTGCGCACAAAAAAACAGGGATTACGCATGTGGCCAGACCTTGCGCACGTAACCCCTGTTACGCGCACAAGAGCCAGGCCTTGGCAGAGGTGGTCCAGGGGGAGGGGCTGCTGTGCCAGGGGAACACATGCCGGCAGGGTATCGGCACACACAACTTACTACAGCTCCTTTGGAGGAGCAAAAGGTAACTTAAAATAATAGGGGTACCTAGGGTAGGGATAGAGGGTGGGTAGGATAGGTGAAGGGGAAGGGAGGTTAGGGTAGGGGGTAGGGAAGTTCCCTCCCAGTCTGCTTCTTAATTGGAATGGACTGGGAGGGAAATGGGGAAGCCGGATGATGTGTCGCTGCGTGATTTTTGCCTATGTCTGCCCCCCCTTGAGCACACCACCTGTGACTTTATAACATGCGTGCACCGGCGCACGCATGTTATAAAATTGCGTGTCCATGTGCACGCACTGGGTAGCGCGCTCACATGGACGCTCGCGCATTCTTTTTTAAAATCTACCCCATACTTTTTTTTTTCTAAAGGAGAGATCAAGGAGGACGAAGGAATATTAATGAATCTCAGATTAAATTTTTTTGTGTGTAATTCTCATAATTTTCCATTCTCTGATGACAGTATTCTTTATCCTTAATTAGAGTCACAATATGCTCCTGAATTTCCTTGATACTCGTGGACACTTCTTGAATTTTATACTCGCATTGAGTAAATTTCTGTGAATGAGAAGAAACTGTGACAGATAAATCATTTACTGTGGATATCATATTGTTAATATTAGAGGTTAAAGAGTCTTTCAATGTTACAGTTGCCATCCATAGTATCTCTAGAGTAATCGCAGGTGGTCTAACAGGGGAGGAAGTAATAGAAATTTTCTTCAAGACATTAGAAGTGGAAGTAGTCACCACTCCAAGCTACTTGAGTTACAGGATCTTCACCATCTAACGGCAGACAAATAAAGTGCTAGAATCCAGCTATCTTCCCAGAATTCCCAGCTTTGTATGCTCACTGTGTGGCAGGCAATCGCCAGTGGGAGCCCTGACATATACGTGACTAAGACTCAGCTGAAAAATGCACAGGCGTACGGCGCATTGGCACACATAATTCTGTGCACATTCATTGCAGTGACAATGTCACATGCTCCAGACTACTTAGCCTGTCTGAAGTTGGACTCTTTGCCTTGACAACAGGTTCCTTACTCTAATCCTGGTCCTTGCCTTGCTTCATATGTGCCTGTTTTAGATTCTGCCTGCTCTCTACCTGCCTTGACCTCAGACTGTGCCTGACTTGTCTCTGGACTGCTTACTGGATTTCCTTGCTTGCTGCCTGATTTGATCCTGGACCGGTAACTGGATTCTAGGGATGTGCAGAGGGATGCCATACGTTGCATTCGGGATACGTATTCGTCGGGGGGCAAATACGTTGCATACGTCCGTATGGCGCCCCGATACGGTTTTACGTCTAATCCTATTCGGTACCCGGCTAAAATTAGATTTACTACAACCCCCCACCCTCCTGAACCCCCCCAAGACTTACCAAAACTCCCTGGTGGTCCAGCGGGGGGTCCGGGACCCATCCCCTGCACTCTCACACCCTCGAACCAGTTTCAAAATGGCGCCGATAGCTTTTGACCTACCATGTCACAGGGGCTACCGATGCTATTGGTCAGCCGTTGTCACATGGCCATCGGCGCCATCTTGTGCTCCTACCATGTGACAGGGGCTGACCAATGGCACCGGTAGCCCCTGTGACATAGTAAGGGCAATGCTATCGGCACCATTTTGATTCCTGGCACCCGACGGCACGAGTGCAGGAGATCACTCCCGGACCCCTGCTGGACCCCCAGGGACTTTTGGCCAGCTTGGGGGGGCCTCCTGACCCCCACAAGACTTGCCAAAAGTCCAGCGGGGGTCCAGAATGACCTCCTGCTCTCGGGCCGTATTGCCAGTATTCAAAATGGCGCCGGTGCTACCTTTGCCCTCACTATGTCACAGGGGCCAATGGTCGGCCCCTGTGACATAGTGAGGGCAAAGGCTAGCGGCTGCCAATACTCAAAATGGTGCCAGCGCTAGCCTTTGCCCTCACTATGTCACAGAGGCCGACCGTCGGCCCCTGTCACATTGTGAGGGCGAAGGTAGTGCCGCTCCCGGAGAGCTGTTCTCATTTGGGCCCATGACTCCCTCATGGGGGGCCATGCTGGCTGTAAAGAGACCTTAGACTTGTTGAACCATTTCTACTGGTGGCCGACGGTGAGACAGGACGTCCAAGCCTTTGTGGGCTCTTGCCCTACCTGCGCCGTTCAAAAGCTGCTCATTGGAAGACCCAGGGGCCTCTTACAACCTTTGCCCATCCCAGTGGAGCCTTGGACACACACCTCCACCGACTTTGTTGTGGATCTTCCCATCTCAGCAGGTAATTCAGTCATTTGTGTGACCGTAGACCGATTCTCAAAGATGGCACACTTTGTCCCCTTGCCAAAGTTGCCTTCTGCACCTTACTTAGCTAACCTCTTCGCTCAGCATATCTTTAGACTTCACGGTCTCCCGCAGGATATAGTCTCCGATCGAGGACCACAGTTTACTGCTCGATATTGGAAAGCACTTTGCAAACGCTTCAATGTGCAACTTAGTCTTTCGTCTGCGTTCCATCCCCAGAGTAATGGGCAAACGGAATGGACTAACAGAACCTTGAAGACTTTTCTCCGTTCGTTCGTGAATGAATGACAAGATAATTGGGCCAAGCTACTCCCGTGGGCGGAGTTCTCATATAATAATCACATGCATGCTGCTACTGGAAGTTCGCCTTTCCTCGTCGTCTATGGGAAGAAACTTTGACCGCCCTTGCCTTCACCTGAACCTAGTACACTCCCGGCAGTGCAACTTACAGCCCGCCAGCTCCTTTCATTATGGTCGTCTGTCCAGGGAAAGATCCGTAAAGCCGCCCAGTCTGCCAAGAAATGGGCGGATAGACATCATCAGCCAGCACCCATCTTCCTCCCAGGAGACCGCGTCTGGCTTAGTACAAAAAGTCTACAGCTACGTATTCTGTCTTGAAGATTAGCTCTGAGATTCTGTGGGCCTTTTCAAGTCGCCGAACGAGTGGGAGCAGTCTCATACTGATTACGCCTACCCTCCTCCATGCGTATACATAGCGTGTTCCATGTGTCATTGCTGAAGCTTCTTGTTTTATCCAGATACCACTCCCGGGCTCCTGAACCATCAGACCCTTCAGTACCGGACAAGGTTACGTATCAAGTACGTGAGGTCTTGGATGTCCGGTTCCATCAATGCCGCTGGGAGTACTTGCTTGCCTGGGAGGGTTGCGGACCCGAGGATAATTCTTGGGAACCGGCCTGTAACATCCTCGACAAGGACTTATTACGGCAGTTCCATCTGGACCACCCAAGAAAACCTGGACCAGCTAAGAGGGCGCGTAAGAGGGGAGGTACTGTTGCGGTTCTGGCCGTGAGCACCACCTTACCTCCGTGCTCCTGGACCTACCCCTGCTTCCGGAGGCCTGGTTTGCGCCCTGTTCGGTAGCGTCCCCGTGGGGGCTGCGCCGCCGGGAAGCTTCCCATGGACGTCCTGCTTCTAGGTGCGTGCGCGCACCACTTGGACGCTTTTCTAGGCCGTTTCCTGCCAGTGGTGACTCCGCCCAGTTCCTGATGTCAGACACCGCAGCCTTCATAAGCCGGCCGCGGACACTCAGTCTTTGCCTTGCAACGGGCTTACCTCCTGGTTCCCTGTTGTGTTGTGCCCTGGAGTGAGTTGCCGCGCTACTCACCCCGTTCCTGCTTGCCTGCTACAGTACCTGCTTGGTTCCCGCTTGCCTGCTACAGTACCTGCTTGGTTCCTGCTTGCCTGCTACAGTTCCTGCCTGGTTCCAGTACCCGAGTCTTGCTACAGTTCCTGCCTGGTTCCAGCACCCGAGTCTTGCTACAGTTCCTATCTGGTTCCAGGACCCGAGTCTTGCTACCGTTCGGGCTCAGGTTCCAGAACCTGAGCCCTGCTACAGTACTTGTCTACTGTCCTAGTCTGGTTCCAGTTCCCAGTCCTGATCAACAACCCGCCTAAGTCCCAGCGGCTGGGCCCCTATGGGCTCCTTCCAGGGGGGCTTCGGCTTCCAAAGGTGAAGCCACCTAAGTCCCAGCGGTTGGGCTCCTACGGGCTTCTCCCGGGGGAGTACCAGCTTCCAGGGTGAAGAGCACCTCTACGTCCTGCCTGAACATCTGCCTCCCAGCCTGCCACATACTAGAGACATTGACCACCTTTCCCAGTCTCCTGCAGGTCGGCCTAAGGGTCCACTAAACTGAGACTCCATAACAGTTAGCAAGCAGCACATTTAAGACTAATTGGAGAAAATTATTTTTTACTCAATGCACAATAAAACTCTGGAATTTTTTGCTAGAGGATGTGGTTAGTGCAGTTAGTGTAGCTGGGTTCAAAAAAGGTTTGGATATGTTCTTGGAGGAGAAGTCCATTAACGGCTATTAATCAAGTTTACTTTGGGAATAGCCACTCCTATTAATTGCATCAGTAGCATAGGATCTTCTTAGTGTTTGGGTAATTGCCAGGTTCTTGTGGCCTGGTTTGACCTCTGTTGGAAACAGGATGCTGGGCTTGATAGACCCTTGGTCTGACCCAGCATGGCAATTTCTTATGTTCTTATGTTCTTATGACATTGCTATTTAGTTGCTTCTGAATAGGGGTAGTGATTTTGTAGTATATTCACCAATAAACCAGAAGTCAGTAAAGTACCTTTAACATTGGAGTGATGTGCTCACATGGATTTGTGCCAGTAAGATGGACAATGGAGTTTTGGACTATCTGCAGTGCCCTAATAGTACATGCTGGTAAAGCAAGATATAGGGCATTGCTGTATTCCAAACCATTTAATATAAGTGCTTGGAGAACAAAGCAGAATTCAAACTTTTCTAATAACTGTTTTAAGCATCATAACAAGCATAGTTTATAGAAAGATTGCTTAGCACGGAATTAACTTGAGATTTCATAGAGAAGCTAGATTCAATTTTGAATCTAATTTTCCTTAAATAATTTTTTACCATCTGTAAACAAGTACCCTGGGAAGTGAAAGTGGTGGGACGTGCGATGGATAGTGATTTAACATTAGCTAGAATGACAATTTTTGTCTTTTGGATGTTAAATTAAAGGTTATTGTGTGTTAGCCAGCGCTTCACAGAGTTTATGCAGAAAGATACCAGTCTGAATGTGTAATCCGAAGAACGGTTATAGGGTTCGAAGAATGGGATATCATCTGCATGCAATTTATAATTTACACTGAGGCATGCTAGAACTTTGCATAAAGGAAATAGGTACAGTATATATTGAAGAGAGTCGCGTAAAGAAAGGAGGCTTGCAGCACCCCATTGTTGACAGGATACCAGGAAGAAGTAGCATTACCTATTCTAATTTGCTGTGATCAATTAGAAACATAAGAGGAGAACCAATTTAAAACAGTAGCAGAAATACCAATAGAACGAAGCTGAGAAGTGAGCGTAGTATGTTCAAGAGTGTCAAATGCAGCAGATATGTCCAGAAGGACCATCACATAGTTTACATACATATTGAAACCTCTTAAATAGTATCTGAGTTGGAGACTAGCAGAGTCCTTGTATTGAACCCCTCAAGGAACCCAAACTGAGACTTGTCAAGAATTGGTTGTTCATCAAGGAAGTCTGTAAGTTGGTCGAGAACAACAGACGCAATCACTTTGGAAAGAAAGGATAGGGATGAAATCAGCCAATAGTGGTAAAGGACAGATGGATCTGCATCAGATTTCTTTAGAATAGGTCTATCTGCGGCTTGTTTCAGTGCAGAAGTGAGTATTAGGGATGTGAATCGTTTTAGGACGATTAAAATTATCGTCCGATAATTTTAATATCGTCTTAAACCGTTATGGAACACAATACAATAGAGATTCTAACGATTTATCGTTATAAATCGTTAGAATCGTGAGCCGGCACACTAAAACCCCCTAAAACCCACCCCCGACCCTTTAAATTAAATCCCCCACCCTCCCGAACCCCCCCCCCCAAATGACTTAAATAACCTGCGGGTCCAGCGGCGGTCCGGAACGGCAGCGGTCCGGAACGGGCTCCTGCTACTGAATCTTGTTGTCTTCGGCCGGAGCCATTTTCCAAAATGGCGCCGAAAAATGGCGGCAGCCATAGACAAACACGATTGGACGGCAGGAGGTCCTTCCGGACCCCCGCTGGACTTTTGGCAAGTCTTGTGGGGGTCAGGAGGCCCCCCCCAAGCTGGCCAAAAGTTCCTGGAGGTCCAGCAGGGGTCAGGGAGCGATTTCCCGCCGCGAATCGTTTTCGTACGGAAAATGGCGCCGGCAGGAGATCGACTGCAGGAGGTCGTTCAGCGAGGGTTCCGGCGCCTCGCTGAACGACCTCCTGCAGTCGATCTCCTGCCGGCGCCATTTTCCGTACGAAAACGATTCGCGGCGGGAAATCGCTCCCTGACCCCCGCTGGACCTCCAGGAACTTTTGGCCAGCTTGGGGGGGGGCCTTCTGACCCCCACAAGACTTGCCAAAAGTCCAGCGGGGGTCCGGAAGGACCTCCTGCCGTCCAATCGTGTTCGTCTATGGCCGCCGCCATTTTTCGGCGCCATTTTGGAAAATGGCGCCGGCCGAAGACAACAAGATTCAGTAGCAGGAGCCCGTTCTGGACCGCTGCCGTTCCGGACCGCCGCTGGACCCGCAGGTTATTTAAGTCATTTGGGGGGGGTTCGGGAGGGTGGGGGATTTAATTTAAAGGGTCGGGGGTGGGTTTTAGGGGGTTTTAATGTGCCGGTTTTGCGATTTTACGGTTTTTCGATTTTTTACGATTTTTCACGATTTTTCACGATATTTTACCCCCCCAAACGGCAACAATACGATTCCCTCCCCCTCCCAGCCGAAATCGATCGTTAAGACGATCGAGGACACGATTCACATCTCTAGTGAGTATGCCAAAGACTAAGGAGAGATTAGTCATACTACCAATGCATGAGCTGATATTGTGCTTAACAAGTTTTAGTATGGTGGCTGGATAAAGATTCAGGGTGAAGGAAAAAGGGTTCAAATGATTAATGACACTGGAGATTGTGCTAATTGAGATGCAGTCAACAGAAATAGAATGTTCAATTGGAGTTGTAACATCGGAAGAAAAAGTATTACATATTTTTTTAACCTTCTCAATGAAAAAATCAGCAAATTGATTACATTTATCAGAAGAAACAACTAATCTGGACTTTCTTTTCAGCCAGTTAAGGATTGGACTGTATGAAATAACTCAGAGAAGTTATTTCCAGCTGAACATATTTTGCTTGAGTAATATTGTTTTTTAGTTTTGTTCAGTTTATTGTAATAAGTAGAGAGTTGCAACAGGTAAGCCGTTTTCATGATAGTGCAAGGATGTTCACGCCATCTGCAGTCTGCCTTTCTGAATTCTTGTTTCAGGTCTTTCATGATGGGTTTGGACCAAGATATAGACTTAGTACGCTTCAGAAGAATAGTTTTGAGTGGTACTATCTTGTTATCAACAGTGAGAAATCATATCATTACAATCCATATCAGCCTGATCAATACTGGAATTATGTATGTTATTAATATGAGAAAATAGTTGTGATCTGACTAGATCATGATTGACTTTGGTTCACAGGAAGAGATATTTGATTGACTTTTTAATGAACAGGTACATGAGATCAGAAAATGATTTGACCAGGGAATACTATGCATAGTGGGGCGGATTTTAAAAGCCCTGCTCGCGTAAATCCGCCCGGATTTACGCGAGCAGGGCCTTGCGTGCCAGCGCGCCTATTTTCCATAGGCCTGCTGCGCGAACAAAAGTACACGCTCGCGCAACTTTTTAGAATCTGCCCCTTTCTGTTTAAGGGAGTTTGAGTCCAGGGTCTCCATACCCAGACAGCCTGAGTCTTTGGACCATGAAACAGAAGACCACAGATGTAATGTGTGAAACTGGAGAGCCATTGTAGTGGGGGAGGAGGCTGCTTACTTCAAGTTATATATTTTTTAAATTAACTTGTGTTTTTAGTTAGTGAGTGGATTTGGATGTTAGGAGAATGGATTTGTCTAATACATCTCTGCTTCCCTCACATGTGATTGAAGGTGGATAAGAGAAGAAAAGGTTGTGAAACTTGGGGGAAAGGAAATCAGAAAGTAAGGAATTTGTTACGCGTGCTGCCCTCTCACCTTCTCATGTGGACTCCAGCTCCTGGTTCCTCTTCACTAGCTGTGGTGGGCCGCCAGCTCCGACCTTGGGTCACCTCTGGTGCCTCTGGCTCCGCCATGGTCACCAGTGTTACCAGCCAAGATGTCCCTGCTCATCGGGCCTCTCCACGTGGCCCACGGAGAGATGCCACCATCGGCGCCGCTCCTCTCCCTAGGCACGCGAGGGCGCATCACGAGTTCTTTTAAAGGGCCCGCGGCGGGAACCTACTGACATCAGACTCTTCAGCATATAAAAACTCAGGCCTCACTCCATAGTGTTGACTTTGCAATAGGTCTCCTCGTACTCGGAGCACTCGTTGCTGATAGAGAATCATCTCTACGTTGTGTTCCTGATTCCTGTGGTTCCCGGTTCATGTCTTCCACGTTCCTATCTCATCTATGTATTGGACTGACTCTTTGGATTTCGACTTTGCTTTGTTTGACTACCCTTCAGCTCGTCTCCAACCCGGGACCTCTGCTATGCCTGACTACTCTTCAGCTTATCTCCAACCCCGGACCTCAGCTACGCATGACTACGCCTGCCTTCTCCGTGCCCTGACCATTGCCTTTATTGATTACACCTGCTTTCTCCGTGCCCTGACCACTGCCTTGATCGACTATGCTACAGACCTTTCTGTATCCAGAGTTCTACGCTGCTTGCTACTACTTCCACTTGCCACCGGCTCTGATCCTAGCCTGTCAGTGACGCGTCCTCCTGCCTATCCTCTGGACGTGGACTTACATGGCTTAGGCCTTCCTTTGCTTGAGTGCCTCCACTTACTCATTGTTCCTTTGGTGCCTGAGTTCCTGTACCGAATCCAGTCCAGTGTAGGACTACTCCAACTACCGGCTGCTGACTCTGGGCTGAACCACTTCTTGCTATTCACTAACCTCGAGGCCCTCCTAAGTCCTGCCAGCCCCGGCACCCAAAGGCTCAACTCAAGGGGAACAAGGGCTGGTATAGGTGAAGCTCCAGTGGCCTCTAGCTTCAGCCCACTCCACCTGCTGACATAGGTCCTTAATTAAGGGTTGCGTCAACCCCACCTCAGCCCAAGGGTCCACATCTGATGCAACAGAACTTAGGTATTGTTACGTTTAGGCAGTAGTCAGATGTAGAGAACACCACCTGCAGGGGTGCCCCCGGGTGGAGAGAAGCAGGAGTGAATAGTACTGGGTGATGACTGGAACCTGTGGAGCAGAGTACTGGCTGGCAAGGAGGCTGGGGCTGGCTGGAACCTGAGGAGCTGGATTGTAGCTGGGTGCTGGCTAGAACCTATGGAGCTGGATTGTAGCTGAGTGCTGGCTGGAACCTGTGGAGGTGGATTGTAGCTGGGTGCTGGCTGGAACCTGTGGAGCTGGATGGTAGCTGGGTGCTGGTTAGAGGGAATTCTATGCAGGCTGAGGGAGTCTCTGATACAAGGTGTGTGTGGAGGTAAGGGTGAGCTTGATACACATAAGCAGCATGGAAGTATGTATGGAAGTGAGTGCGGATAAAGATGGTCAGAACACAGGAGCAGAGTGCAGGTAAGAGTGGATACAGGTTAGTGTGCAGGTAAGAGTGATATAGACTGTGAGTATGTGTGAACTGAAACTGAGGGAACCTGAGGAAGACAGACTGACAATGAACAGACAGACAAACCAGGACAGCACTAACACTGAACACAAAATACATAAGCCCGAAGGCTACACAACAAGGCAGAAGCCCGAAGGCAGGGCAGCAAGGCAGAAGCCCAAAGGCAAGGCAGCAAGGCAGAAGTCCAAAGGCAAGGCAGCAGGGCAGAAGCCCAAAGACAAGGCAGCAAGGCAGAAACCTGAGGGCAAGGTAGCAAGAGATGCTAGAGCAGGGAGCCCAAACGAGCTCGATGCCGAAGTACTGGAGTCTTGGGTAGGCAGGATTATAAAGACGGTCCGGAATATAGAGCAGCTGACTAGGGCAGATTGGACCAGCCAGGAGAGCAAGCTCTTGAGGGACCCCTGGTGGTGAGTCGGTTGCACAGAAGCCATAGCCGTAACAGGTGTCTAATTGATGAAACTCTGATTATGGAGCCTTACATTTGTTCAATGGTTCAAAAAACGTGGTTTCAACCTTGACAATTAAGAAGATGTCATACCTTTTTAGATGGTTTGGATTTTAGATTGGTGGTCCAGGCGTCTGTTTGGTTTTAGATTATTGTAATGTGGTATTGGTAGGCCTTCCAATAAAGAATTTACAATGTTTACAGGTGGTCCAGAATATTGCAGCTGACTTGATTTTTGGCCTTCCTTGTAGGATGAGTGCTACTTCTCTATTAAAAAATCTTCATTGGCTACCAATTGAAAAATGAGTAAATTCTAAACTCATGACTTTCATGTATAAGGCACTGAATGGAGAGGGTGCAGGTTATCTTCAGGATAAGATTAAGGGCTATGTCCCCACTCGTAATCTCCACTCAAAATCTTCAGCGTTGGTATTAGTCCCTTCAAGACAGGATATACATAAAGTCTCCATCAGGAAATGGATGTTCTCAGTCAGTGGCCCAGAGTTATGGAACTCATCCCCATTGGAGGTGAGATTGGAGCAGAATTTTCTTAACTTTAGAAAAAAAGTTAAGATGTCGCTTTTTCCCTCTTAGCCTAAGGTTGGATATAGTCTGTGCACAGCATAAATATTGGGTTTTTAAAATATTTTGTTTGATTTTGAGTATTATGTATTTTGTTTTAATTTGTTATATTTGTTTTAAAATTGGTATATACTGTTTGTATTTTGTTGTAAACTACTCTGGCCAGATTTGGTTTCTGTTGAGCGGTATATATGAAATGAGAAATAAATAAATAAAATATAAGGGAGGGGAGCCCTAGGCAGTACCACGTTTAAGACAGTTGTCAGATTGCAACAGGCCCATATGCCTGTTACATATTGGATAGTACAGAAGTTGTATCAGTGATCTTTTATGGAACAGTGCAAGAGTGTTTTTTCAAAATTTGTCATCTTATTATGTGTTCATTTTTTGTACATCACTGAGTGATTTTTTTAAATCTGGATAGGGTAATTCAGAAATATATTTAAATAAAAATACAGAAATAAATATGCAATCCAGTGACATAATAGCTGTGAATTATCTTCATACCTGGGAACTTTTGAGTTGAATCACCCTGAGATTGCTGTTGATTAGCAAAGTTTTCTTCAACACCCACTGTTCAAGGGAAATCCTTGTTCAGTGGTTTTGTACGGTGGCTATGTTTAGGGACAACCACTTTGTAACTATTTTGCTTTTTTTTATCCCTTTTTTTATTTATTTATTTATTCTCACTTCTCCCTGGCTGTTTATCTGACCCAACCAATAATTTGTTCTTGTCCGAACCCATAAGAAGCAATAAGGGCGGCAGCCTGGATAGGTATATGAAAGAACAAATTATTGGTTGGGTCGGATAAACAGCCAGGGAGAAGTGAGAATAAGTAAATAAATAAAAGGAATAAAAAAAAGTAAAAAAAAAAGCAAAAATAGATACAAAGAATATAAATAAAGAGTAACATACGGGGCTATAAAGAGGGACAATTACAAAGTGGTTGTCCCTAAACATAGCCACCATACAAAACCACCGAACAAGGATGTCCCTTGAACGGTGGGTGTTGAAGAATATTTCTATAAAGGGAAAGGAGGTTGGTTGGTGAACGTTGATTAGCAAAGGGCAGGGGTGGGTGGGAAGGAATGGAATAATATGTATCATCTTTCTCTCTTCCCCCTCCATTCCAACTAATCCATACTTTCTCTCTTTCTCCCACCCACCACCATCACTTTTCCCCCCTCCAGAGATGACCCCAGCAACTTCTCTGTCCTCTCTCTCTGACCCTTACACTCTATTTGCACCCACCCCCTTTGAGTCACAGCTCTATGACTTCTTTATCTTCACTCTCCTTGCGTGAGTCCCAGATCTGGAATCACAGCTGCAGCCCCTCTTCATGTTCTCCCTACATGCTGCTTGCAATGTTTGCTCCGGACTCACCCCACTTCTCCAGTTCTCTGTAGGCTTACTGAGGAAGGGGAGTGGCTGAGGTCTATACAGAGAGACCCTGAGATTTCTAGTATTTCCCTTGAGACTCTGTAACTGATGCAAATTCCTTGAGCCTCAGGATGAAATCTTGAGAGTTCCCAGATATGATTATCTTATAGTTTATTTCTTTTATTCTGGCATCAACAAGAATATAATGAGCCTGCATAAATTATAGTTCCATTTCTTCTAGGCAGATGTCTTCATTCAATTTTACTTGCCACATTCTTAAAGATGCCAAGACATTAGCAACTCAAGCACCCCTACAGAACTTGTACCATGTGGCTAGAGAATTAGTCCTATTTGACAATTTCCTAAATGTAACATCGACCGTATGTTGTCTATTCAGTTCTGGCATTTTCATAATAAGATTAAACAAATTAATGTCTGGCTTGAATAAATTAGAAGAAATACTGATTTGGCAGGCCAAATTTACTCTGCATTTATGTAAATTAGACCAAAATCTTGTTTTTAAAATTAATCAGTTGTTCTATTTCTTTTATGCCCTGATGTTCCCAAACCCTAAGTACTGATTTCCTTAACTGTGATGCAAAATCATGTTTTTGCACTAATGATAAGGTAAGAAGACCTAAATATTAACACTGAGGACCCAAAGTTTACTAAATGACTCTCCATGGCATTACAATGGGTTTGATTAATAAATGACTTACTGCCTTCACTGAACTAACTCATTTTGCCATGTGTAGCACACTACATAATTAGGCAGCAGTTTATCTTTCTATGATATCTGCATTGAACTTTTCTGAACTCAATATTCAGTATGCAGCATATTTAAGCTGAAGAGAATTCTGAGATCCCAACTCCTCTCAAATTCCTCCTGCATATTAGCTTGAAAAGGCTTGTTCTGTCTCTCATGTCTCTCTATATAAACTTAATGATCACATACCTAACATAATTTTTTTTCTTAGCCAGCAGGGTTATAGTTGTAGTGGGTATAATATTTTAGGGAGTAAAACCTCTTAAGCAGTGCATACTTGCATACACAGGAGTGGAAGCATTTGCAAATTTTCCATTGAGCCCTTTACCTTCCTTAATACAGCATGTATTTTAAGCCTAGATCTCGGGATAATAAGAAACCCTGAATATTTAAACAGTCTCTGCATCAACCAATTTAACATTTCTCTTAGAATTACAAATTCCTTCATAGCTGAAAACATGTACATCCAAAATGCATTACCTAAAGTTTTTTTTTCAGCATCAGTGTTTATGAGGAGTGCCTTATACCCCTCTTGCACCAATTGAATAGAATCAGTCTCCATTTACTACCATATCTATGTGATACAAAACCCAGTTGACCCTCAAATAATAGATTTGCTTCAATTTACATTTTGTTTGCCATAACTTTAGCTAAGAGTTTTTGATCTTGATAAATCAGAGATATAAGGTTATACAACCCAAGAATGGTATATATAGAGACTCCACTGGATCCCTCAGTAATTCTGTGTCACTAGTACAGGGACTACAATGGATTCTTCTAGTTCTAAAACCATCCCTTTGTTTGAAATGTAAGTGGAGTGTTCTCAGAAGGGCTAGAGAGACACCTAGGGGCCAGTGTAATAAGACCCGCTAGTTATGAGCACCTCACGTGGCTAAAGCTGGCCACATCCATGGGATGTAAAAAAATTAATTATGCAAATGATTTCCGCACACAAATCCATGCACACATGAAGACATGCATGTACCTAAGTGCTGTAAGGCCCTATGTAATAAGCAGCTGCATCCGTGCTGAAAAGCCACGCCGAAAATCCGCGCATAAAAGAGAGCGAGCGAGCGACCGGGTCTCCCTATTCTGTGAAAGTATGTCTGGAATGTATTTTTAATATTTCGAATAATTCCGTGCTGCAGAAAAAATGGCAAATATTTTCATGGGTGATAATTCAAACCGCATGGCAGCAAGATAGGTGCTCAGCTGGGCACGATTCTATATGTTTGGGTGCCAGAAAGTCGTCTAGCTAAGCATGAATCTGGTCACTCAATCGCCAAGATAGGCACTCATCTGGGTGCAAATCTGGCTGCTCGGGCACTGAGATAGGCGCTCAGCTGGCAGCGAATCTGGACGATTGGGTGCCCAGAAAAGTGCCTATGTACTCACCAATCTGGATGCTCGGGGCACTGAGATAGGTGCTCTTCTGGCCACATATCTGGCTGCTCGGGTGCTGAGATAGACAGTTAGCTAGGCATTAATCTGGATGATCGGGTATCTGGAAAGAGACTAGGTACTCACCAATCTGGATGCTTGGGGTGCCGAGATAAGTGCTCTTTTGGCTGCATATCTGGCTGCTCGGGTGCCAAGATAGGCACTCAGCTGGGCACGAATCTGGACGATCATGGGTTTCTCCTAACACTGCATCCTCCCCTTCCCCACTATTAACTCCACTTTCAAATATTACCTCCACTCACCCCTCTCCCACTACCCTTTTCCCATCCTTCCTACCCTCCCAAAAGTTCACCATCCTTATCACTGGCTGGGCCCTTTCTATGGAACACAATGCCCACTGAACTCAGATTACAGAGTAACATCAAATCCTTTAAGAAAACCTTAAAGACATGGCTCTTTAAGCAAGCCTTTCCAAAAGAAACAGTGGGGTAGAGAGGGAGAGAGAGAATGAAAAATACAGAAAAACGCAGCTAAGAATAAAGGGCATCACAATATTATAAATATATAATACGGTAGAGAAATAGACTGAAATAAAGTACCTCAATAAACTTTCCCAGACTAATCCATCACTACCCAAAAATTTATCTTTATTAATGATATTGTAATCGTTTTTAGTTGGCACTTGTTAGAATGTACGATACCTACCTATATATACCTATTTGTGCCTATTTGTAAACCGTTGCGATGGTACATAACTTAGCGACGGTATAGAAAAGTTTTTAAATAAAATAAATAAATAAACCATCCCCACTACTCTTTCTTCCCCCTCCCCAAGCATGAGTTTATCCTTCCTCTCCCACTCTCCATTTACCAACCCCCTTCATACTACTACCTCCACTAACCCCTCTCCCACCCCCCTTCTTATTTCCATCCTCTTTTCCAATCATCCCTCCCCTGCCAAAACCATGTGGAAATCTCCAGTTCCCAGCACATTAGTATCAGAGTACTGGTGTCCATGAGTCCAGACACTACCACCCCAGTGAAAATGGAAATTAACTGCAATATGATTGCTGAGCTTGGCAGAGGTGTCCTATGTGTGTTGCCTGCCCAGTTCTATAAGGCAGTGGACCCTGGACACTAGGCTAGCAAACCCAAAGACCACGGCATACCAAGGACAGGATCCAATACAATAGAGAACAATAAAAAAATATAATTTTTAAAGAAATAAATATTAATTAACAAGACATTAAACAAAATGTACCAGAACAGATATGAGAGCCTTCAACAGAATTTCAGAACTTTCTGGCACAGTCCAAAAGAGAATGGCACTGCTCATTCAAAATAGTTTGCGCTGAGCTTTCTCAGTACTTCATTCCCCCCTCGCTGTGTTGTTGCATTCAGGAGCTGGAGCGCACATCTCTGGCTCTTTTTCCAGATCAGAATTCAGCTTGTGCTCAATACCATGCTGCAGAGCCATACTGTGGAGGATACAGCATGCTACCAGAATATCAGCTACTTTTTCTGGGGAGTATTGTAGAGCCTCTAATGAGTGATCAAGGCACCTGAATCTACCTTTAAGTAGACTATATGTGTGCTCTATCATGCCCCTTGTTTTTGCATGTGCCTCCTGATATTTTCTTTCCGCTGCAGTATGATGCAGTGCCAATGGCGATAGCAGCCACGACCTGCATCCATAGCCAGCATCACTTGTAGAACACAAAAAAACTAACAATATCTTTTTTCTTTTCTAAACAAATGATTACTTTTCCTGAAAGTTCCCTGCCATCTTTACCCAACCCTGTGAGTTAACCACTGAAAGATTTTATTGTGCATACTGGCCACCCATGCCCTTATAAACCCTTACTATTCTGCCTTAAATGCTCAGCACTGCATACTGACATGTGTGGCAAAATATTAGGCATGAAAGCAAAGCACCCATGTAGTATTCAGCATGTACAATGATGACTTAACTAAATCTGACTGCATGCCTATTAGTACATTCTGTTTGATACATGTTTGCTCTGATAACTAGTATTCAGTTATACATGTCAGCGTGAAGCCTCCCAGGATATAATGTTATAATCTTTCTCATGCATGTGTACCAAAATGCAAAGAAAATATAATAACATAAGAAATTGCCATGCTGGGTCAGACCAAGGGTCCATCAAGCCCAGCATCCTGTTTCCAACAGAGGCCAAACCAGGCCACAAGACCTTGGAAGTACCCAAATACCAAAAAGATCCCATTTTACTGATGCAATTAATAGCAGTGGCTATTACCTAAGTAAACTTGATTAATAGCAGTTCATGGACTTCTTCTCCAAGAACTTATCCAAACTTTTTTGAACCCAGCTACACTAATTGCACTAACCACATCCTCTGGCAACAAATTCCAGAGCTTAATTGTGCGTTGAGTGAAAAATAATTTTCCCCAATTAGTCTTAAATGTGCTACTAGCTAACTTCATGGAATGTCCCCTAGTCCTTCTATTATACGAAAGTGTAATTAACCAATTCACATCTACTTGTTCAAGACCTCTCATGATCTTAAAGACCTCTATCATATCTCCCCTCAACCGTCTCTTCTACAAGCTGAACTGCCCTAACCTCTTCAGCCTTTCCTCATAGGGGAGTTGTTCCATTCCCTTTATCAATTTGGTTGCCCTTCTCTGTACCTTCTCTATTGCAACTATATCTTTTTTGAGATGCGGCAACCAGAATTGTACACAGTATTCAAGGTGCGGTCTCACCATGGAGCGATGCAGAGGCATTATGACTTTTTTTGTTTTGTTAACCCTTCCCTTCCTAATAATTCCTAACATTCTGTTTGCTTTTTTGAATGCTGTAGCACACTGAGCCGATGATTTCAAAGAATTATCCACTATGATGTCTAGATCTTTTTCCTGGGTGGTAGCTCCAAATATGGAACCTTACATCATTTAACAACAGCAAGGGTTATTTTTCCCTATATGCAACACTTTGCACTTGTCCACATTAAATTTCATCTGCCATTTGGACGCCCAATCTTCCAGTCTTGCAAGGTCCTCCTGTAATGTATCACAATCCACTTGTTATTTATCTACTCTGAATAATTTTGTATCATCCGCAAATGTGATAACCTCGCTCATTTTATTCCTTTCCAGATCATTTATAAATATATTGAAAAGCACCGGTCCAAGTACAGATCCCTGAGGCACTCCACTGTTTACCCTTTTCCACTGAGAAAATTGACCATTTAATCCTACTCTCTGTTTCCTGTCTTTTAACCAGTTTGTAATCCATGAAAGAACATTGCCACCTATCCCATGACTGTTTAGTTTTCTTAGAAGCCTCTCGTGAGGGACTTTGTCAAACGCCTTCTGAAAATACAAATACACTACATCTACTGGTTCACCTTTATCCACATGTTTATTAACCCCTTCAAAAAAATGAAGCAGATTTGTTAGACAAGACTTCTCTTCGGTAAATCCATGTTGACTGTGTTCCATTAAACCATGTCTTTCTATGCGCTCTACGATTTTGATCTTTAGAATAGTTTCCACTGTTTTTCCCGGCACTGAAGTCAGGCTAATTGGTCTATAGTTTCCTGGATTTCCCCTGGAGACCTTTTTAAATATCGGGGTTACATTGGCCACTCCCCAGTCCTCAGGTACAATGGATGATTTTAATGGTAAGAAACACATGTTAGCTCACATAGGGCACACATGTAACAGATAGCACATACTAACTAGACTTTTACTCCTTCCAATGCACACTCGCTTCTTTTTTTTAACTGCACACCCCCATCCCCACATAGCAAATAATTAAAAAGACATCACTTTTTTATATCTTATCCAGCAACCAGCCTTCACCATATTTCCCTTCTATGAACTGTTGAGTCAGTGATGACTGTGCTGGGATGAAGGAATTTATTTATTTATTTATTTAAGGCTTTTATATACCAACTTTCTTGATACAGATCAAATCAACTCGATTAAATCGAACGAAGCAGAACTATAACCAACCATATAACAAGAGACAATTTGAAGGAGCATAAAAATTACATTCTAACAAGGTTGCCTTAACTGGGAGAAGGAAAAAAAGAGGGGGAGAATCATGGCTGCTACCAAGGAATCATGGCTGCTACCAAGGAATTTTGTCACCACACTAAGAATCTTCAGTTCAGCATTGCACAGTGCACACCACTTGCACATTGAGGGAATAGTAATGTTTCTGCTTTGCCATCTCTCTTCCATGAGGAGGGTTGAGAGCCACATGGGTACAGTCGATAGCTACCATCATATTTGGCATATTGGCTATGTAAAAAAATGCTCTCTTCATTTGTTGGCACTCCCAAAGCTGCTGTAGGTATCTGATGTACTGCTTGTCCCTGTTCAGCATGGCCCTCAGTATCTGGGTGAAGAGATGGGAGAACATGGATTGCTCTATGCCAGCCCCAACAGCTACTGTGTTCTGGAAAGAACAGGTGGCCAGAAAATCAAGGGCTCTGAGCAGCTTCACCAGGCCTGGGATGGCATGTCCATGTTATGTCAGGGGAGCAATGTCCTCTCTGAGCTCTTCATACAGTCCCATGGCAGCCCTGGAGCTCAGTCTATAGGTCCTGATGACATCTGAATCAGGCATTCTCAGAAGCATGGTCATTAGATGGAAAATCAGCTCCCTCTGTACCCTTATATGGCCTGTTCCAGCCAGAATAGCCTGCTCCTCACAATCCCTTCTCTCTACCTACTCCTTTCGGATCCTCTCTCTCCTGTCATGATCGTATACCGCTGTCATCCTTTGGCGAACCCACAGGACATACCATGGCATCCTGGATCCTCAAATGTCTTGGAGCCCTTATCTATGGCAGCCCCCAGATTTCAGGTATATACAGCCTTTTCCCAATGACAGTGCCCTTAGGTTTTGGGTATATTGGATTCTCTAATATATAAGTCCAGATCCTCAAGAGGTAAGGTCTCAGAGAACAATTCTTCTACTACTGTGAAATCACTTGGCCCTGCAGTAAACTGGACCATAAAGTCCTAAAGTCCAAGAAATCCCATCCAATGATGACATGATATGGGAATCTTGGGAGCCCACCCACTTCAAAGCTGGCTTGTCCAGCTGCTGTCTTCAATGAAAACTGGGTGGTGAAGTATTGCTCTTGGTCACCATGGATGCAGGCCAGAGGTATCTTCTATGCATAATCAATTTGTGTTCTTTTAACTTCCAAATGAGGGTTTTTATACTTCTGGAGTCTGTTAGGTCTTGAGTGGAGGACCCATCTAGCTCAGCTGGGACTATAAAGATATCAGCTTCAGGATGGGGAGTGTCCACAAAATTGCTTAAACAACAAAAATCTGGTGTACTCACAGATGCAATGATTTTAGTGTAATCCCGAAGATCATCCTCCCAGTTTAGACCTAATGCTCCTTAGATCTTAGGTTTTATTTCCCTCCCTAGGGGAACACCCGGTGACCTAGTTTTCCATCTTGGGTCTCAGTTAAAGGTAGACCAAGCTAGATAAGTGGATCAGTTCTTCAAGGTGTTCTGATGGTTTGGCCTATATGTAGCCCTTCACACTAACCAAATAAACCATGTTGGGAAAATCTCCAATGGTTCTCCTAAGTGCAAATTGACTTGTATAATGTTTTCTTTTCTTTTTTTTACATAGCAATTTTCTCCTCCCCCTTTGGGTATACAATTCAATCAGAACCAGGGCTGCAACCCGATGCCCTGAGTCTTCATTTGTAACTGTTATAAGACATATCTTGAAAATACTGCATTTGCTTTAGGATATGCAAGCTCTTCATATCTTTTGTAGTACAGCATGCTGTTTGAATTCTTTCCACTCTGCAGGAAGATTTATATGTCCCAATTCAAGCTGAGCACATGCATAACAGCAGACTGCATGATTACAAAACTTCTTTGCGGCTATCAGCTGTATTTATAGGTCACCTGGCTGTAGTTACTGTTTCTCCTGATACCTATTTCTTCTGGTATTGCTCCATTTACTTTGTGTCAGGTTCAATGAGGCTCAGACTGGTGACCCCAGGGAGTCAGGAAACCCATTCATGGGTTAGCTCCTTACCTCTCAATAACACTCAGTGATAATAAACATGATCTCAGAAGTAAAACAAACAGATCGGTACTTAATGCTACTGTGATAGATGTAGGACAGGTCAAAGGCAACTCCTTCAGAGAGAGGCCTAGCCTAGGGCATGTCTGAGCGTATTCCTCAAGATAGCTCAAGCAGTGAAGCTGAGGTGCATGGAACTGAGCTTAAAAGCTCCAGCCAATCCGGGCATGGTATCTACTAGGGGTGTGCATTCGGATTGACCGCATTAGTAAAACGCAACTCATATTTTTTTTTTACTTAAAAAATTGATTCGACATAAACGATCGGATTTCCCACATATCGAACATAGATATGTTCGATATGTGGGAAATCGCGATTGTTGAGCCAAAATAAAAATATAAACCCCCTCACCCTCCTTAATCCCCCCCCCCCCCCGATTACCACAACTCCCTGGTGATGGAGCGAGGAGTGAGGACGCCATTTCTGCAATCCTTGGCGAGAAGCATGTGACGTCGGCGGCACGTCGAGTGACGCCGGCGTCACGTGATTCCCGGCTCGTTCGCGCCGGACGGCTCGTTCGGCCCAAAAAGAACTTTTGGCCAGCTTGGGGGGGCCTCCTGACCCCCCCAAGCTGGCGTCACATGATTCCCGGCAAGTTCGCGCCGGACGGCTCGTTCGGCGCGAACAAGCCGGGAATCACGTGACGCCGACGTCACGTGATTCCCGGCAAGTTCGCGCCGGACGGCTCGTTCGGCCCAAAAAGAACTTTTGGCCAGCTTGAGGGGGTCAGGAGGCCCCCCCAAGCTGGCCAAAAGTTCTTTTTGGGCCGAACGAGCCGTCCGGCGCGAACTTGCCGGGAATCACGTGACGTCGCGTCTGAGTGACGCGGCGCCACGTGATTCCCGGCTCGTTCGCGCCGGACGGCTCGTTCGGCCCAAAAAGAACTTTTGGCCAGCTTGGGGGGGTCAGGAGGCCCCCCCAAGCTGGCCAAAAGTTCTTTTTGGGCCAAACGAGCCGTCCGGCGCGAACGAGCCGGGAATCACGTGACGCCGCGTCACTCGACGTGCCACCGACGTCACATGCTTCTCGCCAAGGATTGCAGAAATGACGTCCTCACTCCTCGCTCGATCACCAGGGAGTTGTGGTAAGTCTGGGGGGGGGATTAAGGAGGGTGAGGGGGTTTAATTTTTTTTTTTGCACATATGTACATATACCCAACTCATTGGATTTTTTTTATGTCCATATTGGCCGCAAGTGGGACCCCCTTTCGGACATAAAAAATATGAACATAAAATTTTGCTCTGCACATCCCTAGTATCTACCTAGTCAATGAGTTCTCTGCTGTGCGAGTGTTATTAAGAGAACAAGTAAGGTGAGGAGCTGACCATGAATAGGTTTCCTGGTTCCCTATCCCTGGGGGCCACCAGTGGAAGCCTCCTTGAACCTGGCACAAAGAAAACAGAGCAGTACCCAAAGGAATAGGTATCAGAAGAATCAGTAACTACAGCCAGGTGATCTATAAACACAGTAGATAGCTGCAGAGACATTTAGTAAGCATTCAGTCTGCTGTTATGCATGTGCTCAGCAGGAATTTGGGACATAATAAAATCTTCCTGAAGAGTGGAAGCAATTCAAACAGCATGCTAAATCAAAGGAAGAAAAAGAAAAGTGCTGGTATATACTGATATGGGCTTGGAAAAAGAGAAAGATATTTAAAAAAAGACATGGCTGCTAAGGAAAACAACAACTAAGTGCTAACTACAAAAGGTACTGTATGAAGAGCTTGCAAATCTTAAAGCAAATTCAGTATTTACAAGATATGTTTTATAACAGAGTACAAGGCACCACTGATCCAAGAGAACAAATTCTAACAAAATTCAAACTACTAGCAAAAGAACAATTAAACTCAATCAGATGAGATAATCAGAGTTTAGTTTTTTTTTGCAAACTAGCCACAGCTAAGAGAAACGTTTATGAATCTTTTGAAACAGCAAGAATGCAAGAAGTAGCTCGAACTCAGCTAAAAACAATGGAATTTGGCAACAATATTCAGGAGGTGACTCAGACACAGCCAGCTAGATGCCAGTCACAAAAGCACATCAAAATCGAATACACAAAAGCAGCCTGCAATATGAGAGGCTCACAGAAGATATGCAACATAGGATGTAGTGTATATATCATCATACCTGCTCAGCCTCAGAGAAACTCTGCATCAAGGGTCTAGTTACTAAGCCATGTTAAAGTTGGCGGTTAACATAGATTAATGTCCCAATTTTAAGCTGGTATTGTCTGGCCAGACCTGGGTTTTGGCATAGGCAACATAAGCAACACTTTATGGCACCAAATGCATGCATTTCTTTGGTGCCAACCAGAAAACCCTACAAAAAAGACACTTGTAGCCCATATGGCATTGGGGCTACTGTAATGCGTGTTAGCTATGGGCTTGACCCTCAAAAAGCGATGAGTAAATTAAATTTAAAATATAATAAACCTACCATACCAAAACAGCACTAACTGCCAGCACTTAAAAAATAACAACCCTAAAATACCAATACGCCTTCTATTAAGAAAACAGAAGACATCAAGCTATTATAGATTCCGACACACTAGCAGAATACCTCTCCTCGGTCACACATGCAGAACACAGGCAGAACCTCACCAAATATAGAATAAAGAGAAATAAAGAGAGCATAAAGTATAAATAGAAATATGCAGGCAAAAACTGAATAGGAAAACTGTAACAAGTCATATTCTATGCATTGCAACAATGGAAAAAAAAAGAAACCACCACCGATCCTCAGATATTAAACAATAAAATCAAGAAATATAATAAATACATTAATAATAACAGTATAAACATACTGATAAAAAGAATATTTCAAAATAGCTGGTGAATGGATGATCCAATAATTAAGAACTCATAAACAATGTGTTTTAAATTTCTCAAACACCAACAAAATATTTCAAAACGGCGGACACATCAAACAGCATCCAAAAATGAAAACTAATAAGATTAAAATAATTCATGTTCTCCATACCTGGAACCTTTTGATTTCCAGTCATTTTGAGTGTGTAGTGGATTAGTGAGAGGGGAATCATAAACCTTCTCCTCTCTCTCTCTCATAGATATATATCTATACATATACATACATACATATGCTCTCTCCCTCTTACATACACATGCTCCCTCTTACATACACATGCTCACATGCACATGCACCCTCTTTCTCACACACATTCTCAAATTTGCATACATGCTCACATATGCTCCCTCCTACATATACATGTTCACACACGTTTCCTCTTACATACACATACACACACGCACAAACAAGATCCCTCTCTCTCACATATACATGCTCAGACACACACACATGTCCAGATACGTACATGAGAACACTCTATGCTTCAGTACCTCAGCTTTTCCTAATATAAACTGAAGAATTTACTTAAAAAAAAAACAACTTACTACTGTTTTAGACCTCTTATTCCATCATCCCTAGAGCTTGCATCTACTCAGTGCTCTCTCTCTCTCTCACACACCCTCCCTTTCACACACATGCTCAGATACACACACATGCTCAGACACCCACACACACACATGCTCAGACACCCACACACACACACATGCTCAGATACACACACACACACATGCTCAGACACCCACACACACACACATGCTCAGATACCCACACACACACACATGCTCAGACACCCACACACACACATGCTCAGATACCCACACACACACACATGCTCAGATACCCACACACACACATGCTCAGATACCCACACACACACACACATGCTCAGATACACACACACACACACACGCTCAGACACCCACACACACACACACATGCTCAGACACCCACACATAGACACAGACACACATGCTTACACCAAGGCCTCTCCCAGCAGCCCAACCCTCCACTTCTGCTGCAGGGCAGGTTGGGAACTGCCTTGCAGATTTTTTTTTTCCTTCTGGTCATCTAGAAACATCATCTCTAGAGTTCCCATCTGTGTCAGTGCTTCCTCACACCCCCACACACTCCCTCTTTCACACACATGCTGAGACACACACATATGCTTCCTTTCACACACACATGCCCAGACACCCACACACACTCAACACACACACACACACACACACTCAACACATACATGCTCAGATACCCATACACACTCTGCTTCTGCTCACACACACACACCCCACACACACTCAACACACACACACACACTCAACACATACATGCTCAGATACCCATACACACTCTGCTTCTGCTCACACATACACCCCACACACACTCAACACACACACTCAACACACACACACACACACACTCAACACATACATGCTCAGATACCCATACACACTCTGCTTCTGCTCACACACACACCCCCCACACACAGACACAGACACACACACTCAACACACACACACACACACACTCAACACATACATGCTCAGATACCCATACACATTCTGCTTCTGCTCACACACCCACACACAGACACACACACACACACACAAACATGCTCACACACACACACATGCTTACACCAAGGCCTTTCCAAGCAGCCCTGGCCCTCCACCTCTGCTATGAGGCAGCTTGGGAACTGCCTTGAGGCTTTTTTTCCTTATAGTCACTTGGGAACCACGTGGTCCTGCAGGCTGCAGCTCTTCACTTTGGCCGTGCAGCTCTCCAACTCATCTGGCCGTGCGGCCCTACAGCTCTTCCTCTTCTTCGCCATGCAGCATGTTGGGAATCGCCGCATGGCCGGCGCTCTGCAATTCTCCTATCTTTGCCACGCAGCGGGTTGCCAACCACCATGAGGCCCTATGGGTCGGCTCTTCCTCTTCTTTGCCGTGCTGCAGTTTGGAAACTGCTGCACAGCCCTGCAACTCTCATCTTTTCTGCATGGTGGATCACAACGCGCCACACATCCCTGTACATTTCTCATCTTTGCCGCGTGGCAGGCTGCAAACAGCTACACGGACTTACGACTCCTCCTCTTCTTCACCGCAGCCCTGCAGCTCTTCATCTTCAACATATGAACCGCTGCATGGCCCTGCAACTCACTCCTCTTTATTGCGGGTCCTTGAGGATCCTCCTCTTTGCAGCAGCACCAACAGCTCATTCAACTTGGTGGCGGCCCTCAGGCCACTGTCCCCTCCAGGCCGCCGCCCTAAGCAAGTGCACGGCTTGCACAGTGGGTTGCACCAGCCTTGATCAAGCCCAGTATCCTGTTTTCAACAGTGGCCAATCCAAGTCGCAAGTACCTGGCAAGTACCCAAAGATTAAATAAATCTCAAGCTATTATTGTATATTAATTAATTGCAGTTTATGGATTTTTCCTCTAGGAACTTATCCAAACCTTTCATAAACCCAGTTACATTAACTGCTGTAACCAGACCTTTCATAAACCCAGTTACATTAACTGCTGTAACCAGATCATGCGCTGCGTGAAAAATAACTTTCTTCAATTTGTTTTAAATGAGCTACTTGTTAACTTCATAGTATGCCCCCTAGTCCTTCTGTTATCTGAGAGATTTATGGATTTACATTAACATGTTCATGTCCTTTCATGATTTTGTAGACCTCTGTCATATCCCCCCTCAGCTGTCTCTTCTCCAAGCTGAACAGCCCTAACATCTTTAGCCTTTCCTCATAGGGCAGCTGTTCTATACCACTTATCATTTTGGTCACCCTTCTCTGCACTTTCTCCAGTGGAACTCTATCTTTTTTGAGATGTAGTGACCAGAACTGCACATAGTCTTCAAGATGCAGTCTCACCATGGAGTGATTCAGAAGCATTATGACATCCATTGTTTTATTTGCCATTCCCTTCTTAAATCCTAATACTTTGTTTGCCCCTCTGATTGCCAACGAGCACTGATTTTCATGTGTATTTGCATTTGTGTTCAATGTAGCAAGTGTTTATGTTTGAGAATTTGTAATCCACTTAGAACAAGCTTTATTGTATAATGAGGGCTATAAGAATTCTTAAATAAAAGAAAGAAACAGCTGAACACCTAATTCTAGGCAGCTAAACTTTAGCTGCTTAGATTTAAGATGATTTTTCTCCAAAAATCTCTCTACTCAGATTTGGCTGAAAATCACTTTAACCTGGCCTGATCAGTTAGGTGCTCAGATTTTTTTTGAAAATCAGTCTGTATTTTTACATATGTATTGCCCCGATTGACTTATTTTTCAGCAAAGAACAAACCAATCAATGATGACGCCACAAAATGTCCCACTTGAAGTTCCAAAAATCCTTCAGTTGTATATGACCTGTAGTCCATAGTTCAAATTTGGAAACAGAACCAGGATGGCATATAAATATACACTTACAGGCAATGACAGGTTTAAGATTTTGGCAATCCTAGGCACTGTTGGTGCTGTAGCCCCCTGCCACCCCCTTTCCCTTTTCCACCCCTGAGATTGGATAACAGGGAGCAGAAGATCTAAGGCACAGTCCTCTAGTTTCCTGTGGCAACTCAGAGGTAGATCCTACAGCAAAAAAAATATTATAATAGTAATAATTCTGAAGCATATTGGCAAACATCTCCATCTTTTACATTAGATTATAAAATTTATTTTACACTTTAATTAATAGTATGTATAATTTTATTTTTTGGGGGTGAAGAAAAGTGATCTCACATATCAGTACCGGGAGGAGATGTTAGGGATAGGGAGAGGAAGAGAGGAGGAGCAGGAATAGGATGAGGAGAAAGGGGGAGGAGTGTGAGAAGGAAAGAGGATTAGGGATGAGGAGTATGGGAGTTAGGAAAGATTAGGAATCTGGGATGAGGAAGAGGAGAAAAAGAGGGAGGTTCTTGGGTTGAGAAAGGGGAAGGAGTAGGCAGGATTGGGGACTGGGTTCCAGGATCTGCAGAGAAGCAACTGATAGGAAGGAAGGGAGGTTCCAGGATCTGGGGGATAGAATCCAAGATCAAGGAAAGGAGGATCTGAATTACAGTGGTGAGGAGAAGAGGAGGGAGGTGCCCCTACCATGCTCTAATATCCCACCCAATGTGGCACACACACTTGGCACCAACCCCTTCTGCCCCCCCAGCCGATCCCCCTTTCATCCTTCAGCCTCTCTTTCCACCTTCCAATAATCTCTACTTAGGCCCTCCTAATGTCCCCAAAGTGATTCCCCTTTGCTCTGCCTACCACAGGCTCTCCTGCTCCCTGCATGCTGCCTGGAGAGGAGGGGGCTGGATCAGGAAGCAGAGGGCTGTTCTCTGTTAAGTGAAATTCAGCACAGCTGAAAAGCAGGAAGTCTTCAGCTGGCCCTGCTGCCCCCCAGATTTCTGCTGCCCTAGGCCTATTGAAAAATCCAGGCCTGTTTTACAGGACATAATAAATATTTTGAATTTGCTGTCTTCTTTTAATATAAAAGTTTAAACAGCTTAAGTGATTGTTTTGAAAATGTAAAAACCCTGAGGCAGACATTCAAAGATTGCTGAGTGCCTCAGTTTAGGATCGAATGTCAGCTGTCTAAGGCATCTCTTTTCAGCTGATCATAGGCTCCTAAGTTTAGAACTGAAAATAGGTTCCTGACTTTAACTTTAGGTCCCTAAAACTGAGGCCCTGAAATTTAGATCTGCCTTTACTTCACCTAAAGGAAGGCACCTTAGTAGGGCACCCAACACTGGAAAGCAATTTTGTGTGTCTTACTCCCCCAACCTGGCCCTGCCACTGGCCCCGCCCAGTCTTTGAGTTCCTAAATGTAGACACTCAGTGAAGAGAATTTTTATTTAGGGAATTCTGGGCATCTAACTCAAAGTTAGGCACCTAGATCTTTTGCATATCAGCCTCATTGTGTGCATTTGTGGGCATATATATCTTATTTGTGTGTGCATGCACATGTGTGATAATGGAACTATTTGTTAACTCTAACTTAGTTTATTAAAGATATATTTTCACAAATGCAAATTCAGGATGGTTCAAGCTCCACTATAGACCTGCTGGAGCACTGTTTCTAATTGCAAGGTCAAGTAATGATGCGATCTCCTTGTCTGTCTTTCCTTCTGTGACTGATTTATTGATTTTTCACTTGACCCACACACATTGTCATGCAGTAGAGGTCTTTTTTGCACAATGGAGAAAATGAATTTCAGCTCTCTCATCAGTTTTCCAATTGCTGATTCCAGTATCATACACAATAAGCGATGTAAAACTGCAGATCAGGTGGCATGGGTTTAATTATCCTAACAATGTATTCAGGTGGCATGGGTTCTCACACGAGAGGAGACAGGAAAATGTGCAATCAAAATCACCTTACTTTCTGACCAAGATTAGAAATCTGACTGTGAGTCAACCTGAGCTTGAGAGCTAGTGGTTTACTGATCACTTTTGGACTAACAGTTACATGCTGATATGCATTTGTAACTGAGACAAACCCTTGTACTTTGTACTAATTAGTGTTTTGATAGTTTAGCAGTTTCACCAAAATTTGTATTTTAGTTACAGTGCCTTACTTTACATGGAAGCTGTGCAATTTATGTTGGCCCCCTTAAGGTCTCTCCACTATCCTGTTTACCATCCACATGCTGGTGGAGAGGAGAGAAACTTGAAGCAAACAGGGGGGTTGTTTTTCCCTGTACTTGTTTCATTTTCAGGTACTGTGTGGAGCTGCTTGATGTTGAATTCATGTTTAGTTTTTTGATTGTTAAACACTCTCTGATACTTAAAGATTACCTTAGCCCTTCTTAGAAGCCCATTGCAATAATAGTACTGCTGTTAGGGTTGTAACCACCACTTTATGTATATTACCCCAATTCATTCTTGAAAGCTGGATGCAGTCTTACCATGGCTATTAGGGTCATTACCACCTCTCCATGTTGGTTACCTCAGTGCCTTCTTAGAAGCCTGATGCAGTCGTTCCACTGCACTGCAGTTAAGGTCATAACTACTGCTCTGAACAAGTTACCCCTATCGGCTACCCCCATGGATTATAGTTCCACTAGTTTATGTTTCTGTTATTCCTTAATGTTTTGGTAATTGTGGTAACTTGGGCAGTTATGGCTTGGGAAACAGCTAGTAGGATAAAAGTGGCAGATTCTGACTCTTTTCTTATGTGCAATTTTTATTTACAGTGAAAAGAAAACAGAAAATAATGAAGTTCGCCTTGCAGATCTGGTAGCACTCCAACATTAAACATAGCAGGTCTTCGCATCCACTTGATTTCTGCCTGCTCCTGGGGCCTCTCTAATCCTTCTGGACCCTGATTCCTTATAGTATGGTGAAAGGAGCCACCCTTCACCCAGAATCCCTTGAGAGACTGATCTTTAAGGAGCACCGGGCCAGACAGCTGTGGCCGATCCCTTAAGGTGGTTTGAGGGAGTTTCCTGTACTCTCCCTCACAGTAAGGTTCTTCAGTTTCAGATCTAATGGGAACCCAGCACCATGTTGCTTGACTTCCTATGGATCACCTCTAGTCTATCTATATTATTTCAGAGAAACAGCCTCCAGAACTGAACACATTATTCTAGGTGAGGTCTCATTAATGACCTGTACAGAGGCATTCTGATCTCTTTTCTTTTTTTTTTTTTTCGCTAGTAAACAGATCTAGTCATCTGATTGACTGAACAGCATCAGTGTCTTATTTTTAGGATGTGTGTCACAGTCAGTGAGCCCTTAGATTGTGGCATGGTTGAATCAGCCTAGTAGGCGAGCCCACTAGGCCCATGCCGATGCTGGCAGACACGCCCTTACTGGGCAGGAACAGAAGCTTCACCTGTTCCAGCCCCTCAGGTTCAGCCTTTTGGTTCCAGGGGCTGGTAAGTCTTAGGTGCGAGTCTCTCAAGAGGTGGATAGAGGGAGACCAGATAGTGATAGTGGTCAGGGCAAGCACCATGCAGAGCATGGTCAAGTTCAATCCAAGGGTCAAGGCAGGCAGCAACAAAACAATGTCTGGGACTGGGCTAAAGGTTAGGACAGGCAGCAAACCAGAGAGAAGTCAGAGGCCAAGGCAGGGTTCAGAACCAGGAAGTCAGGACAAGTCAAACAAGACACTGGGGGATCAGGAGGAACAGAATGGACCAGACAGGAAAGGGAGACAGGCAAGGCACGGTCAAGACAAGGGTATGGACAAGACAAGGACCAGGACACAGCAAGACAAATGCAAGGACAAGGCAAAGACTAAGGCAGAGGCAGAGGCATGAATAAGGCACAAGGATGAAGAAACACACACTGCAGAGCAGGAGTACCTGTTGCTGAGGCAGCATCTGGGAGCACAGCTGGAGTTTAAATCCCTAGCCTGCGCTTGCTTCATCACTGCATGACACTGCCAGTTTTCTATCACAGAGCCTATTAGAGGCATGCAGAGGTGTGTGCACATGCTGTAGGGAACGTTATGTCATGTGTGAAAGAGCCAGCGATGGCGGTGCTCCTGCCACGGGAGGAGTGCAGTTTCAGTGTCAGGCGGGTCAGCAAGTGAGCGGGGTGAGTGTGGCCGGTTAAAGGTTCCACCCGTAAGTGGTGAAACATTACAATTTGTTTACTTTAAACCTCCTTCCAATACCTCACTGATCAAGAGGGCATATCTGGAGCTTATGGGCCATAATGCAACCCATGGGACTTCTTGGGATTTCTCCAGCAGAGATAAAGTCTTGCTTCAGGACTGTTAGGACTAGGGACATACTACTGTAGTTTTAGAATAAAGACAACTTCAAGTTTTCTGAAAAACTTGCTGAATAAGTTGACAAAACATTTTTCTTCTGGTGATATCCATAAAGTAAATATAAATAGTCACTTAAACAGTACAAAGACATATAGGATCCTCTCTTAACTCTAGGTACCCCTTCTGGCTATTACAAGGATCTAACTTTGACTGTTTTGTACCTGAATTCTCTTTGACTTCTCACTGTTGAATCTCCTCCTCCTTCTCCTTGAAATTCTGTGAAGCACTCCTGGCTCCTCCTGTTGCACTCTTCTTTTGGCTATAGATGTTACATGGGTTCTCC
Organism: Rhinatrema bivittatum; assembly: GCF_901001135.1. Taxonomy (NCBI): domain Eukaryota; kingdom Metazoa; phylum Chordata; class Amphibia; order Gymnophiona; family Rhinatrematidae; genus Rhinatrema; species Rhinatrema bivittatum. Next base: position 625,837,557 of record NC_042615.1, on the reverse strand, counting down.
AATCACAATAGACCACCTTGATCTCTTGTGTCTCTTCCATTTGCACAAAATGTTGAAAAGACAAATTCCAACAATGCAAGGAGACTCCTATGATCCCTATCTTCAGGAATCCCCTCTAGATTCCTCCTATGTCCTCTTGGGCAGTTCCAGGACTCACCCCTTGCCACAACCCAGTGGCTTTTTCCTGAAAACCTGGATCGACTGCAATAAGGTCCAGAACTTTCTGAGCCACTTATTTTATTACTCCTCCAGGTATCACCCATGGGTGTGTGCCTTTAATAAACGACACCCCTCTGCTAGCCTCAGTCATATGTTCCCCCTGGTAGAGACATATGTTCACTGGTAAGGAACCTTTGGTTCCCTTACATTACTGTAATGCAATGCCTAAAACTGTTCCTTGCTAGTGACATATGTGTCTCCATTGATGTCAGAGGTCTTTTCAGACACTCACCAGTGGAAGTGACTAAGGTTTAGTGGAATAAATAAAACTCAAGGTTCCCATAAGATTCAGTGCTGGTTCTTCTCAGGCAGTTCACGACTCGAAGCTGGAGTCTCTGAAACAGCTGGAGAGGGAGTGAGTGCTTAGAATAACCATGAGGAGCTCGAGGCAGAATTCTTGTCAAAATCCCTTGGGAGGTGAAGCCTATCCCAAATTTCTTGCTCTGTTGGGAATTACCCAGTTTTGTGGCATTTGTGCAGAAGTGGAAATACACTTTGGAGTAGTCCAGACCCTTGGGAGTGTATGTTCTGATGCTGAGGAGGTTCTGCACCTAGAAAGAGAGAACAAGAATTTTCATCTGAAATCCGTGTGAAGAGATAGTCTCATAAGAAAATCATTGGCATAAGAAAGGATCTCATTCTAGTGCAGGGCCATTGCAGAGGAGAAAGAAAAATCATCATCTTTATTCAGGTATCATAAGAAGGACTCTCAAATCTAAGAAGGTCTCTAAAGAATATCATGACAGTGGTGCTGGAGTCAGAGGAAGCCTCTGCTGCTGAATGAGGATCTTTATATGTGATTGAGTTATAGGTTCTGCTATGGATGTTACCAGAAGAAAGTACTATCAACCACTGCTAGTAGAAACAAAGGAACAATACCAAAGATCTACTGCTAACGGGATTACTAAATATCAGAAGAAAGTATACATTTTGTCAAATCCTTACCATTCTACAAGTATCTCAGTTAACCATTTAATGTTGGAGCAGCCCATCTTGGTCTGGACAGTGAATTATTTTCATGTAAGATGATTGTGTCTTAACCTGGTAGGCCTGAAGCTATTGCTTCCCCCCCCCCCCCCCCCCCCCGAAGAGCAACATAGCCATTAGCCAATACTCTGCAGTACCCAAAAGTATCTCTTCATTGTAGCTGAGCAAGCCACATGGGTTACATTAGAGTTTCCTAGCCTGACTCAAAGAGCAGAATATGACTGAATATTTGAACTGCTGTAGGTAATGATTTTGTATTTGTTCATGTATACATGTAGATGGGGGCCGTGATAGGTGTAGATTTCTGAATAAATTCTCATTCACATTTGTAGAGGTCCTACCAGATTTCTACCAGAAACCAAAGAGAGAGTTCCAGTAGCATAGGGGGAAATAGAAAAATCATTAGTGCGAGTGTGTAGCCCCCCACCCCATTTGGAAGTTAGAGTATAGGGTGCTCCTATGCTATATAAACCCAGATCACATTTTCCTGTATGGAATTTTTTAGTTGACGCTTTCAGGAACAGCCTATCCATGGTTGTTCCCTTTTTTTTTTTTGGTAGTTTTTAAGGAAGAAGACTTTTTGGTATCTCTTGGATTGAGACCTGGGTTTCATGCATTAAAAAGGTAGAAAGAAGGTCAAATGACTGCTGGCATGTTTAAAAGGCAAGGTGAAAAAGGCTATTTTAGCCAAAAAGGAATCTTCTTTCAAAAATTAGAAGAAAGAACCATCTTAAGAAAATAGGAACATAAGAGCATAAGATATGGCATACTAGGTCAGACCAAGGGTCCATTAAGCCTAGTATCCTGTTTCCAACAGTGGCCAATCCACTTCAAAAGTACCTGGCAAATACCCAAAATATAAATAAATCCCATTCTACTAATGCCGGCAACAAGCAGTGGCTATTCCCTATTGTTTAATAGAAGTTTATTGAATTCTCCTCCAGAAAATTATCCAATGGACTTCTCCTCCAGGAACTTATCCAACCCTTTTTAAAACTGAGCTGCACTAGCTGTCTTAATCACATCCTCTGGCAATGACTTGGCAAGTTAAATGTAAAACATTGATAAGACAGGCTAAGAGACAATTTGAAAAGAAGCTAGCCATAAAGACAAAAAACTCAAAATAAACATTTTTTTAAAATATATCCAAAGCAGAAAGCTTTTAAGGGAGTCCGTTGGGCCATTAGATGATTGAGAGGTTAAGGGGTACTTAGGAAAGATAAGGTATTGTGGATAAATAATTCAAAGAATGGGGGGAATTCTATAAAATTAGCATTTGGCACATTTAAAACTAATTGGAGAAATTTCTTTTTCACTAAATGCACAATTAAGCTCTGGAATTCATTGCTAGAGGATGTGGTTAATTAAGACATTTAGCATAGCTGGGTTTAAAAAAGGTTTGGACAAGTTCATGGAGAAGTCTGTAAACTTCTAGTAATCAATTAGACTTAGGGAATAGGCATTACTTACTGTATTACCGGCATTAGTAGCATGGGATTTCCTATTTGGGACTTGTCAGATACTTGCCAGGTACTTGCTACCTGATTTGGCCTCTGTTGAAAATAAGATGCTGGGCTTGATGGACCCTTGGTCTGATCCAATATGGCAATTTCTTATGTTGTTATGTTCTTAATGATACAGAAACAGAGAGCTTTCACGTTTCTCTGGATATCTGTTACTTTTTGTGCTTCTTGAGATAGGAGGTTTTCTACCCTCTTCATCTAATATTTATGGTTTCTATTTTTGAAACATTTATTTTTCTAAAATGCCTGAGTACTCACCCAGGGGCTCATTGTATACTAACTAGCGGGCCGATTCAGTAAAGTCCGCGGGAGAGCATGCGAACGCCCGCTCTCCTGGCGCACGCACAGGCCACTTGCCTGTGCGCACAATACAGTATTTAAATGAGGCCCGGCGGTAGAAATGGGCAAAAGGAGGTGCTAGGGACACTAGCGCGTCCCTAGCGCCTCCTTTTTGACAGGAGCAGCGGCTGTCAGCGGGTTTGACAGCCAACGCTCAATTTTGCCGGCGTCGGTTCTCGAGCCCACTGACAGTCACGGGCTCGGAAACCGGACGCCGGCAAAATTGAGCATCCGGTTTTCGACCCGACAGCCGCCGGCCAACTTTAAATTTTTTTTTTTTTACTTTTTTTTACTCTTCGGGACCTCCGACTTAATATTGCCATGATATTAAGTCGGAGGTCCCGACTACCTTTGGGTAGGTGCTAATTTCCTAAAGTAAAATGTGCGGCTTCGCTGCACATTTTACTTTCTGAATCACGCGCAAATACCTAATAGGGCCATCAACATGCATTTGCATGTTGAGGGCGCTATTAGGTTCGGTGGGTTGGACGCGCGTTTTCCGCCCCTTACTGAATAAGGGGTAAGGGAAAATGCGCGTCCAATGGCAGGTTAACAGTGCGCTCCATCGGAGCGCACTGTACTGTATCAGCCCATAGGGGAGTAGTGTCCCTCAAACAGAGAGCACTGGTAGACTTTGTTTAGACCTGGAGAAGAAATAGGTAGACATCTATTTCTGGAGGAAGGAGTAAATTTGAGAAAGGAGACTGCATGGATCCATCCTTAGGAGATAATAGGAGAAGAGAAGTAAACCAGGATCCATCAGGTATCATGTGAGGAATAAGGAAAAGAAGGAAGAAAAACAATAAGAGAGGTATGAGAATTGGACCTGTATTTTAAGTAACTTCTAAACTGGAGAAAGAGACGATGCTTACCAGCCATATGGGAGGGAAGCTTTCACTTGCCCTAAACCATAATATACAAACTACAACTGGAATAAGCTTTACCATCCAAGCTAATTTAATGGAGGCTAAAGTCACAAATTTATTAAGAACTGCGGCTGTAACTTCAACTTGCTGCTTGAGATGAAGCAGCTAGTGATCTCAAGCAAAATAACAGAGAAACTTCAGTTGGCATTGTTTTGTTTATTAGACAAATGCAGTTTTACTTTCCAGTCAGATGTATTTTGGCTTTTGTATTATTGTAATTGAGCAGCACAGTTTCATATAGTGACTGAATATCGTTGATGTAAACTAGATTGACCAATTTTTTTATCTTCTTAGCTGGTTAAAATAGCAAATTTTGGAGCTATCTAGCTAGCATTAAAGTTCATATAAAAAAACATGTTAGTATGGAGACACTAAATTTATTATCATGCTTGCTAAAATAGCATTTAACATGCAATTAACTAAGATAATAATAGGCAGAATATGTCATTGCTAAACAATTAGGCTACATTTTTATATTATGCAGGCTAAAAGTCTACCATGCTTTGCTGCTTAGAAAATTATGATTCAGTGTTCCATGTTATTTATCATCTCTGTGTTGTTTTGAATATGGGTCATGTTGTTTTTTCCCAGCTCCTTTCTCTTTTATCTAAACTATAACAAATAGGGAAAGTGTACAGTGGCATGACTTTAGGAATGCTTTCCAACATTGATTATAGATTTTTAGAAGGGGTGTGTGTGTATAAGTATAGGCAGGTTTGTGTTGGGGATGTGTTTTGAGGGTATATAATAGGGATATCAGTGGATTGTATGGGGTGGGGTGGAGTAGTATGTGAGGAAGATGCCTCTGTGTATGGATGGGTGGGTGTGGATAGTGGAGGTGTATGTTTGGGAATGTGGAGTTTGTATGTAGGGAGTATAGGGCTGTGTATAGTGTGGCTGAGTGTATGTGTGTATGTGTATGTGTGTGTGTGTGTGTGTGTGTGTGTGTAGAGGTTATGTAAGGGAATGAGGTATGGGAGTGTCTTTTTGGGTGGCAAGGGTTGATGGGTGGGAGATGGTTAGTAGAGGGGTTGTATATATGAGTGTTTTGGGCATTGTTTTATGGGAGTATGACTGTGTTTGTAGGTAGCATATGTGGTTGTGAGGGGGAATGTGTGGGGTGTTTGAGAGTGGGGATTATATGTATGGGTGTGAGTGGTGGGTTTTGTGTAAGTTGTGTGAATAAGGGTGTGGGTGTAGGGGCACCATTGAGGGCAAGTGAATGTGAAGTGTGCATATGTGGAGGAGGGGTTAATTGAGAAGCTGCTTGATTTTATTTCTCTGGGAAGTATAGGTGTGGTTATGCAGGGAGCAGGTTTGTAAGTGAAATGTCTTTATGTGTGAATGGTGTGAGATATGTAGAAATGTGTAGGATGTGTGATGTGTGAATCTTCCTTTCTGTGGATGTATGGGGGGTGATGTTTGTGGGTGAGATATGCATAGTTGGGTTGCGAGTGTTAGTTTTAATTTAATATTTCTTAAATTTATTATCTAATACAAGAACTTCTTCTTGAATCAAACATCAACCATTAACATGGAAAAGAAAACAAGAAAAAATCATATAAATGAAAAATATGAATAGTTGATCACTGTATTAAGTTCACCAATGAATATTGGAGAGATCCATATACAAAATCAAGAGATCGAGATATATAAGAAAAACAAGTGAGATTAGACAAAGCAGTTCATACTGTGAGTTACAGATTTATAGATGATGTAGTGCATTACTCACAACTAGCCTGAGATTGAGAATTCATAGATACAACTTTTTTACAAAGAAAGGCAGAAAGTTGCTGGGGTCCAAAGAAAACCTACCAAACTCCTTGATAACCAACTATACATTTACATGGACATTTTAGGACAAAAGAGCTCCCAATTTGCAAAAGTAGATCTAAATAACAAAAAGGTTTCTTTAGCAACATCAGGGAAGGTTCTAATTTTAGAATTATAGAATAACTCTTCTCTGTGTCTAAAAGGTAACTTGAAGACCAATTCAGGTTCAGATTCTAATGCAAAATTCACTAACAGGGTAGAATAAGAGATTGCCTCCTCTTGTGATTTCATCAGAAGATCAGAAATGTATAGACTATCAAATGATATTTCAGCTGGTCTACTCTCCTCGCCTCCTGGACTAACCCTACGACTAGATGGCAAACAATAAATCTTAAAAATAGGAGGTAATGATTCAGAGGGAATAGATAGAATCTGATTCATATAATGCCAGAATATCATTATAGCAAACAATGACTTTAATGTAGGAAAATTAATAAAGTGCAAAGTTCATCTCCTAGCAGCGTTTTCCAAATTCTCCAATTTCCTATGCAAAATTAAATTATCTTTCATAATAGCACTGTCATATTCTTCCAGTTACAAAGAATTTTGTTCCATATGAGCTATCTGAATTCCTTAGTCATTAAGCTTTTTCTCATTTTCTTCCTCTCTCATTTTAATATCCTGCAGCTGAGTATAGTTGCAGAATCTGTTCTGAAAGTGATCTCCCCAAATCTGAAATAATCCTCCACAAATCACCCATAGTAACATGTTTTGCTTTGGAGACTGAATTCCAGTAAATGTTAAGTCAATTGTAACATATCTGAAGGTAAAGTGAGGTCTGATTCTCCCTTACCCTCAGTCACCGTCTTGCTCTGGAGATCAATAGCCTCTCCATAGCCTAGGACTCCCTGTGCTATAGCTTGGCATTTCCTATGTATGTTACAAATACATGTGAAGGGGTGTGGGTATATGGATGAGGGGTGAGGTGTGTAGGTTTTATGTGTGAAAGGTATGCATTTGGGGTGTGTGAGAAGGTGGGGATGCGTAAGTGAGAGGCATGGGTGTGGGGTGCTGGGAGTGTGAGGGTATGTGTGTGTAGCTGTAAGTGTAGAGGGATGCAGGTGTGGATTTGGGTGTGTGGGCTTGTGGGAAGCAGTGGATGTATGTGCATGAGTGTGTGGGCATGGGGTTTGTGGGTGGTGGATGAGATGAAGTGAGTCTGGAAGTGGGGTGTATATGGGAGGGGAGGAGTAGGGTGGGGTGGGGATATGTGCAAGGGTGTCAGAGGGGCACTCTGTGTGTGGATGGGATATATGTACCTACTTTAGAAGCACCTTTCTGTGCCATCCCTTGACACCTGGTTCAGTTATTTTCCCGGTTTCTGTCTCTCACTGCCTGTGTTGTTCTGTCCCAAAGTGCTGGAAGGGAGGTGGGAGGGGGTATTTGGAATGGAGCACTGGTCAGCATTCTAACACTTCACCATAGAAAGCAATGGAGGTATTTTTAGAGACTCACTTCTCTGAAATACTGACCTGATGCTCTGGTTTTCAAACTTACCTGAGAGATTCACATTTTTTTCCTGCATGGTGAATCTCTGTTCATGTTTTGCAGTTATTGTGCCCTGGGACAGGCAAACAGAAGGACATCAATCCCTTTTTTTAATATATAATGCTTTCCAACATTACATATGTTGCAGAGCATAAAGAAAGGGCCAAGCGCCTACTCTTAAAGGTGAATTTTAAAAGTCCAGTGCGCACGCTAATTAGGGGATGGGCGAATAAGTCAGGCCCGCGCATGCCAAGTTGATTTTAAAAGCCACCCAGATACTCAGGTTTCTCCCGCAGCGCACAATCTCAAAAGATTTCATGAAGGGGTAGGGTGAGGGCATGGTCTGGGTGAGGCATGGGCATGTTAGGGCTTGGCCAAGAAACGTACGTGTTTCTTGGCCAAGCACGAGGTCCCCTGCAGCCTAAGTTTACTTTTGCTATGAATGGTGTGTAAGTTAAGAAAGAAAATAAGATCAAGCCATTTCGGTGGAGTTTAAAGAGTCTGGGGTAACTGGGGGGAGTTCAGGCTGTCAAACCAGGGGTGTGTGTGGAGGACCTAGCTGTTAACTGGGCTAACTGATGGGTGAACTGGTAAACTGGTAATGGCGTCAGCACGCACCCCTTTTAAAATCCCCCAATTTACACAGCACAAGCAGGATTTGCATGCCCATGCACGCACCCACTTAAAGCTTGGCGCACATGCGTGCATGGCCGCTTAAAGTTTGGCGTATCTGGGCGTGGGCCGACGCACGTGTGCAAATGTGTGCCCGAGCGCTGGTTTGAAAGTTACCGTTTGAGTGTTCCATGCAACTTTGGGAGAGGCACTGAACCCAGGCATTGAGGATTCATTTGAGGGGAAAGAGGTGACTGATGAGCAGTTCGCTGTGCTATGTCTTGTGATTCTTATTTCCTCTATTGTTTCCCTTCCAATTGTCTGGTATTTTTCTTCTGGATGTTTGTGAAGGTGTGTTTGTTTATTGTTTTAGTTTGTCTTACGTTTTGCCAGTCTGTATATTAGGGCTTGCAACAGAGGACACACAGGGGTAGATATTCAAAGATATCCAATTAAGTAAGTTAGCTGGATAAGACTTACAAGGGATTTTTAGCAGCACACCTATGCTACTGAATATCCCTGTAAAAATCGCTAGTTAGCTGGATAAATCGTATCCAACTAGCTTTAGATCTGCTATTGAGCAGGTCTAACTGGAGTTAGCCGGATAAAGAGCTCTTCCCTGGAATGCCCATCTCCCGCCCATCACTTATCCAGCTACCTAATTAGATGGATAAGTAGGTATCTGGCTAAATACTGGCCACTGAATGGGACCAGATATTTATCCACTGCCACTTAGCCAGATAAGTCAATATTTATCTGGCTAAGTAGCACTGGATAATGTCGGCTTCTTCGTGGAGAACAAGAAGCATGAAAAGAGATAAAAGACAGCCTGCATACATGGATGTTTTAGGACTATCAACGCAGAGAGTGTGCTAAGGAGTTTGAGTGCTGAGATGAGGAAAGGCAGGAAGGAAGAGGTCACAACTGCCAACCAGAACAGTGGAGTGCAGCATGTGTTGGAGAGGAAGGAAGAAGGGGAGGGGGCATTCCTGCAGTAGAGCACCAAGGTCATGGTCCTGGAAGGGCCCAGGAACAGCAGGTGGGGGGAGGAGAGCAGGACATGGGAATTGTAGATTGTAAGCCCTCTGGAGATAGGGAAAAACCTACAGTACCTGAATGTAATCCACTTTGAAGCACTGAAAAAAAGTGCAAAAAGCGGAATATAAATCTAAATAAATAAATAAATAAATAAATAAATGAAGCTCCACAGCACAGACTTGCAACACAAAAGCAGCAAGATATTGATTCGTGAATTATTAAGCTGGTAAAGACCAAAACAGTGAAAGAATTCAAAGGGGCATGGGATAAATACTGTGGATCCCTAAAGGCTAGGGATGTGCAGGCAAAAAGTTTTCATTGCGTACGCAATCCGTATTCGTGGGGGGTCAATTCTGGTTCATGCGGAAGTATGGAGAATTCAATAAGTTGTTGATCTGTAAATATGTTACTACTAAATTAACTACAACCTCCCACCCTCCTGACCCCCCCCCAAGACTTACCAAACCTCCCTGGTGGTCCAGCGGTGGGGTCCGGGAACTCACTCACACCCTCGGTGCTAGTTTCATCATGACGCCGATAGCCTTTGTCACAGGGGCTACCGGTGCCATTGGTCAGCCCCTGTCACATGGCCATCGGTGCCATCTTGTGCTCCTACCATGTGACAGGGGCTGACCAATGGCACCGGTAGCCCCTGTGACATAGTATGGGCAAAGGCTATAGGCGCCATTTTGAGTCCTGGCCTGGCGTTGGATGGCAGGTCGCTCCGGGACCCCCGTTGGACCCACAGGGAGTTTTGGTCAGCTTGGGGGGGGCCTCCTGACCCCCACAAGGCTTGCCAAAAGTCCAGCGGGGATCTGGGAGCGACCTCCTTTCACGCCGGCCGCCCGATCCCAATACTCAAAATGGCGCCGATTGCCGCCATTTTGAGACTCAAAATCGCCGTCCCGCCAATACTCAAAATGGCACCAATCGCCTCGCTCCCGGACCCCCACTGGACTTTTAGCAAGTCTTGTGGGGGTCAGGAGGCCCCCCCAAGCTGGCCAAAAGTCCCTGTGGGTCCAATGGGGGTCCCGGAGCGACCTGCCGTCCGATGCCAGGCCAGGATTCAAAATGGCGCTGATAGCCTTTGCCCATACTATGTCACAGGGGCTACCGGTGCCATTGGTCAGCCCCTGTCACATGGTAGGAGCACAAGATGGCGCCGATGGCCATGTGACAGGGGCTGACCAATGGCACCAGTAGCCCCTGTGACAAAGGCTATCGGCGTCATGATGAAACTAGCACCGAGGGTGTGAGTGAGTTCCCGGACCCCACCGCTGGACCACCAGGGAGTTTTGGTGAGTCTTGGGGGGGTCAGGAGGGTGGGGGGGTGTTTAAATTTTTATTTAGGCCGAATTAAACAGAAATCTGTTTAATACGTGGGGAGTCGCGATGCGTTTCGCCTCCCCACGTATTTAACAGATAGCAAAAAATAAGTTGCAGATTACAAATACGTGGAAAACGGATGCACACCTCTACTAAAGGCTAAAGGATGGAAATGAAGAAAAGAGCACATGAGGGTAACTTGCTGGTGCAGCGGTTACTACCCTTAACCAATAAGCCTTGATACTGTTGATGCAACTCCATCATTGCTCTCTGCTTCAACAGCAAGGAGAAAAGGGGAATTGAATTCAGACAGCTACCAATGAGGTCTCTGACTTTTATAGTCTGGGGAACTGATGCGCAGACATAAGGGAAAAAAACACAGGACTGCTTCTACTGCAAGTCCATAAGCAAAGCACGTGAAGCAGCACTGTCTGAATTTTCAAAAAGGCTCAGCCCCCAGAAAAAAAGCACTGCTAGCAGTAAATTTTTATGGATTATTATAAGGCTTGGGAATAACTGCGCAGAGCAGCAGTTGCTACCCTTAAGAGAAACATGGGGTAACCTGCACAGCGTGGCAGATACTACCATGGGAAGCTTGCTGGGCAAACTGGGTAGACCATTTTGGTCTCTTTCTGCCATCACTTCTATGTTTCTATGTTAAGTAGACAAAAGAATTAAATGTAGTGAGCTATATGTTCAGAATTATATTAGAATGTTTTATGTTTTATTTTATTATAGATATGCTTCTGTGAAGTTACTGTGTATGTTGTTTGTTATCCACATTTAACAGTTTTTGAAATCATGGAATAGAAAAATAAATAAATAAAATAAATTATAAATAAATGAGTGGGAGGAGGAGGCCTGAATGCCACTGGCATGGAGTCAAGGATGTGACTGTAAATGGTCAAAAACAGCCAAGAGGAGAATTACAAGATCCTAGAATGCATTTTAAACAAATACAGTGTTTTGTTTGGCAAAGATTCTACATAGAAGTCTTTGACTGTGAAGAAAATTCTAGTAGCACAAACCAGCAGCCTTTGAATGTTACCCAAGGCCATGAAGCAAATTCAAAACCAAGACTACAGACACTCTAGCAGGGAAAAGCTTCAAATGTGCTGTAATCATATCACTCCTTAAAAAACCCTCACTGGATCCTACTTGTCCTGCCAACTATCATCCAATCTCCCTTCTCCCTTTTGCCTCTAAACTACTTGAATATGCTGTTCACCACCACAGTCTTGACTTTTTTCATCTCAAACCATTCTTGATCCATTCCAATCTGGTTTTCACCCTCTACATTCAACTGAAACAGCCCTTGCCAAAGTTTCCAATGATCTATTTATGGCTAAAGCAAAGGTCTTTACTCTGTCCTTATCCTCTTTGACCTGTCTGCTGCTTTTGACACTGTTGATTACCACCTTCTCCTTGACACTTTGCCCTCACTTGGATTTTGGGAATCTGTCCTGTCTTGGTTCTCTTCTTACCTCTCCAATTTCACTTTTACCATTTTCTCTGGTTGTTCCTCCTTTATTTATTTATTTGATTTTTATACACCGATGTTCGATCTTACGTATCACACCGGTTTACAGACTACTGCCATTCTACTATTATTTGGTGTGCCTCAATGTATTGTTTACATTCTACTGCCATTCTACTATTATTTAGTGTGCTCAGGGCTCTGTCCTGGGCCCTTTTCTCTTCTGACTATATACTAATTTCCTTGGTGCTCTGATTTCCTCTCATGGCTTTCAATCCATGTTTGTACTGATGTCTCCCAGACCTAACTTTGTATACCAGAAATTGAACCCCAGATCTCAGCCTGCTTGCCTGACATTGCTGCCTGGATATCCCACCGCCACCTTAAATTCAACATAGCCAAGACAGAGCTCCTTATCTTTCCTCCCAAGCCCACCTTCCCTCTTACTTCTTTCTCTGTTTCTGTGGATAATACGGTCATCATCCTGGGCCCATCAGCCTGTAACCTTGGAGTCCTCTTTGACTCCTCTCTCTCCTTCTCTAGGCATATCCAAAACTCTGCTAAAACATGTCATTTCTTTCTTTATAGCATTGCCAAAATCTGTCCTTTCCTTTCTGAACACACTACTAGGACCCTTATCTGCTCTCTCATCTCCTCCGCTTAGACTATTGCAACCTGCTCCTCACAGGTCTCCTGGCAAGCCATCTCTCTCCACTGCAATCTGTCCTAAATTCAGCTGTGCGACTTATCTTTCGCCAAAGTCGCTATGCTCATATAACCCCTCTTCTGAAGTTACTGCATTGGCTCCCTATCCACTCCTGCATACAGTTCAACCTCCTCTTTCTCTCTTGCAAATGCCTTCACTCTGCAACACCTCGCTACTTCTCCTCTCTTATCTCTTTCTACACCCCAACTCGTGCACTCCGCTCGTCGGATAAGTCACTCCTTTCAGTGCCTTTCACCTCTACTGCCAATTCCAGACTGTGTTTTTCACCTGGCTGTGCTGTGTGCTTGGAATAGTCTTCCTGAACTGGTGCGTCATGCTCCCTCTCTTGCCATGTTTAAATCCCATCTAAAGACCCATCATTTTGAAACTGCTTTAAAATCTTATGCCCGAATATCTGCTTTTATTCTTGTTAATTAACTTTCTTTTCTTTTTAACAATGCTTTATACCCCAAATCTCTTGTAATGTATGTTTGTCTTATTAGATTGTAAGTTCTATTGAACAGGGACTGTCTTTTTGTATGTTTGTAAAGCGCTGCATGTGTCATGAAACTTGGGGAGGGGGTGGTATGAAAGAAAGGAGCTTTTCTCGCTTCTCTTCTCATTCTCCTCAGCTGCTTAGGATTCTTCCACCTGCTGCATGTTAGACCTGCCCATATCATCTACTGTCCACTCCAACCACCCTTCCAGGCTCTTCTCTCTCCTCCTTTTCTCATCTTGCTCCTCATCTTCTGTCTCTCGTTCCTGATCCTATCTATCCATTACTTTTCCATGCTTGCTGCAGCATTTCCAGCTGCAAGAGCCAAAATGCCTCCTTTTCCTCCCACAAGCTTCCTCCGAACAGCAGGTGGTTTTTATAGTATAGGCAGCAATTGCCAAAATGTAGTCCAAGACTTCAGTATCGAGTATGGTTTTTCATGCACAAAAACTGTGAGAAGCTATTAATGAATCTATTCCTTTGTATAATAAGAAACCCATTGTAACACAATTTGGCTTCTTTGTCATGCCTAAAAATAGATGTTAAAATATCTTTTTCATTTCCCCTAAAAATGTTTTCTCTATTTTTTACACCGATATTTCATTCAGCTTTAGTTTTGTTCCTCTCCTGGTCAATTCCTCTAGGAGCCATTCTGCCAAGAGTTACTGGAGTATCCCTAGACCTCTATATTCACCCTTATTGTTTAGCTAATAGGACCTCATTACATAAGGAAGGACCTGACACCAAGTACCATAGAGTTAATTTGTTAGCCACTATATGGAGTCCATTTTCAGCCACTGTCTGGCCAACGAAGGGGGTCATTTTCTAACGCTTATCGCATGTGAAAAGTCCCTTTTCACGTGTGATAGCATGCTGAGGGCGGAGTCGTGGCGGAGTCGGGGTGGTGAGGAGGCAGACTCGGTGGTGTCTTTGCTGGAGGCGATAAGGTAAGCAACGTTATTGTCGCCAGTAGCGCACCCAATAGCACCACCTTTCACGGTGGCGCTATTGGGTACGAAAGCCGGCAGCGAAAACACCGCGGTGGTGTGAAGGCTGCTGGCTTTCGCAGGCCCGCCCCCCGTTTTCGCTGGATTCACCCTTCTGCAATAGAAGGGTGAATCCAGGCCAAAGTAAGCCAGATAAACATATCTGGCTAACTTTGCAGAGATATTCAGTGGCATTCCCATACCACTGAATATTCCCAGCTATCTTAAAATTAGCTAAATACATTTATCTGGTTAACTTTAGGACTGGTCTTTGGCTGTTCTAAAGTTATCCATCTATGTAAGCTGGATAATAGGATTTTCAGTATTATCCATCTATGTTAGCCAGATAATACTGAAAATCAGCATTTATCCAGCTATCGTAGCCAGATAGCCGTCTCTGCCTGGGAATGCTCCACCCCAGCCCCCAAGTTAGCCATAGAATATTTTAGCCAAATAAAAAGTTTTACAGCTATCTCAGGGATGGTCAGCATATCAGGTTTTTTAAATCCCACTGTTTGCCCAGCTGTCTGAAATTAGCCAGGCAAATGGAGTCAAATAATGGCCTCTATATTTGTATATTGTCTATATCCTTCCTTATTGTGATTCTAGTATTTCTGGCTTTATTAAGACTTATGAATTTATGTTATTAGTGCTATGCTCTAATGCATTAACAATACATAATGCACAATTATCATTATGGGATAATTGTGCTCTCTTAGTAAAAGGCTTGACGAGTTGCTACAGTTTTCTTGTCTTCTCAGGGGGCTACTTTTCTCTGCAAATGTGTCTAATTTATCCCATATGAATTATGAATGCCTAGAGGGTAGATAGTTTGCACGCTGCTCAGATGAAGACTCATAATCGCCTTGCAGAAGTCTCTTTCATTTCTGCTTCTATGATTATTGGTATGACCCCGACCTTTCTATTAACTGTGCTTTTTGCCAATTGCAACTATTTATCTTATGATATGTGTTTTAAAGTATTAGATGAAAAAAAAAAAAGGACAGCCCTAAGTGCATTGAGCTAAGGAAGGGAAATATCTGGCAATATTTGACTTTTTCCTGAATAGCCATTTTCATAAATGAGCATATCTGGCAGATATTTCGGGTGGTCAAAATGATAGTCATCATGTTCTGAAAAGAGATATTCAAGATGTGCAGGAGGAGGAGAGCAGCTGCCATTAATCACCTCTGCTAAGCTAATCAATCTATACGCACACATGCCTTTTGCTTGCTTCCTGGCGCCCTCATACCAAAATGCATTTACTCGTACTTCAGGCTGGTGCATATCTAGACTGGGGAGCTGCTGCAGACACTCAGCTCCCATCACAGTCAACATGAATGATTTATACCTTTATTGTTATGGGAAAATAGGAAACTTACATTTAACAGTGCAAACATTTTTACTCTTTCATATCCCACCAGAAGAAAATATAAAATAACATTCTGCTATATAAAAAAAAATGGCTACCTTTTCATATTCAAAATCTGCTTTTCATATACAGTTAACTACATGTTTAAGCTACTCAATCATTCCCTTCCTTAATATTCATATCATTAGTATTCACCTATTAAACATTAACTGGCAATCCATATACTCTATACATGCATGCTGACATTTCAACGGATATGAATACCTTCCAGAGAACGCATATCAAAATGCCTGTACAGTACCACCATGCCCCTCTAGAATATGCAAGATTAAACCTCATTCACAATCACACTAACCCAAAGCAATGATATTAAAACTCAGAACTCATGTCATTTCATCATTCATGCCCAGGAAAATATGATGTTCTTCCAACTCACAAGATATAGTATTACTTTAATCATATCTCACTGTTCTCCTCAGTCAGATCAAACACAACACTACACTTTCCTGATCCTGTAGAAATTGATACATGCACTAAACATTGAACATAAATATAAATTATATTGTTTTGTAGGCATTTTCTACTGCCCAGTGAAGGTGTTATATGTGGGGATTTAGAAGCCTGGGGCTTTTCTGTTGTCCTCTTGTGATCTCAAGTGAGGGATAACACAAGCCTCTTTCCCGCCAGCTACTCCTCATCTCCTGTCAGAGAACCAATCAGAGAACCAGTATGCCATGGAGGGACTGAAAGAACAATAAACCTCCGTCAAAATCTTTATAAAAAGCGTGACAACCACACTGACAATAAGCATCTTAACCAAGACACTATGATAACCATATAGCTACACATCCAAAGTGAGCACAAGAACCATTCCAACTCTGACACCATTACATGCATACAGACGTGTGTTTCTATAGGAGATCTGAGCCTCAGTTCTTTGCACACAAGTGGTTATGGTCAAAAGTAGATTAGCCTGTGCAATTCAGCTTGCATCTACAAGGCATATCAACAAAACATTCCAAGCAAGAAACAAATCATAGGAAATAACTGGAGAACAAGAAGAAAAGATGCAGATTGCCAGAAACCAAAACTGAGATCCTAAGAAAAACAAAATTACTACACAATTTATTTAGTTAGTTAGTTCGGTAGCACACCTCATCATACAATTTTAAAAGTGTTGCTCATTCAAAAATCCCCACTTACACATGTACGTAGACCACATGTGAGCAGCACGAATTTTAAAAAGCTGCACGCATGAAATATAAGGGGGCAGAAAAGGGGCAGGGTATGGGTGTTACGGGGCAGGGTCAACACCTACATGTGTAACTCCTTATTCTAAACCCAGAAACCACAGCATGCATCCATTTGTTATCTGTGTAACTTTGCTGCTGCTCCTGATGAGGAGCAAGTCTGTAGATCTTGAGTTGAAAGGCTTATAGGACAGGGTGAGGGGTTCGGATCAACAGGGAGGCATGGAGGATGAAGAACAGAGGGGTCTGGAAGACCTTGATATTAACTGGACAAACCGGTCGACTAATTGGGAAAAACTGGGAATGTCCCTCTTGCGAACAAGTTTTAAAATCCACACAAAGGCTGACAAAGTCCTATGGAAGACATGTGTAATAGCTTTGCTTGAGAAACCTCTTAAGATTAGGAGCATATTTATGCACAGTTGGTGTATGTTAAAATGTGCATGTTTTAAAGTTCCAGCATATCTTCACTCACATGCCGATACATGCATGTATGGGCACACTCACGCTCTTTTTAAAATTGGCCTGTGCATGTGTTTGCATGAAACATCTTCTAGCCATAAGAGACATGGAAGTGGCTGTTACAAAGGAGAACACCTGTAGAGGTGTGCATCCGTTTTCCACGTATTTGTAATCCGCAACTTATTTTGTCCTATCTGTTAAATACGTGGGGAGGTGAAACGCATCACGACTCCCCACATATTTAACAGATTTCTGTTTTATTCGGCCTCTTAAATAAAAATTTAAACCCCCACCCTCCTGACCCCCCCAAGACTTACCAAAACTCCCTGGTGGTCCAGCGGGGGGGGGGGGGGGGGTCCAGGAACTCACTCTCACCCTCGGTGCTGGTTTCCTCATGGCGCCGATAGCCTTTGTCACAGGGGCTACCGGTGCCATTGGTCAGCCCCTGTCACATGGACACCGGCGCCATCTTGTACTCCTACCATGTGACAGGAGCTGACCAATGGCACCGGTAGCCCCTGTGACATAGTATGGGCAAAGGCTATCGGCGCCATTTTGAGTCCTGGCATCGGAGGGCAGGTCGCTCTGGGACCCCCGATGGACCCACAGGGACTTTTGGCCAGCTTGGGGGGGCCTTCTGACCCCCACAAGATTTGCCAAAAGTCCAGCGAGGGTCTGGGAGCGACCTCCTGCACACCGGCCGTCAGATGCCAATACTCAAAATGGGGCCGATCGCCTTTGCCCTCACTTTGTGTGACATAGTGAGGGCAAAGGCGATCGGCGCCATTTGCACGCCATCTGACGGCCGGCGTGCAGGAGGTCACTCCCGGACCCCCGCTGGACTTTTGGCAAGTCATGTGGGGGTCAGGAGGCTCCCTCAAGCTGGCCAAAAGTCCCTGTGGGTCCAACGGGGGTCCCGGAGCGACCTGCCGTCCGATGACAGGACTCAAAATGGCGCTGATAGCCTTTGCCCATACTATGTCACAGGGGCTACCGCTCTCCCGGCGTGCACACAGGCCACTCTCCTGTGCACGCGATACAGTATCTTAATTTATTTAAATTAGGCCCGGCAGTAAAAAGAGGCGCTAGGGACACTAGCACGTCCCTGGCGCCTCTTTTTTGACGGAAGCGGCGGCTGTCAGCAGGTTTGACAGCTGACGCTCAATTTTGCTGGCATCGGTTCTCGAGCCCGCTGACAGCCACGGGCTCGGAAATCAGACGCCGGCAAAATTGAGCGTCTGTTTTTTGACCCGACAGCTGAGGGCCCATTTAAAAAATTTTTTTAAATTTTTTACTTTTTTAAACTTTTGGGACCTCCGACTTAATATCGCCATGATATTAAGTCGGAAGGTGCACAGAAAAGCAGTTTTTACTGCTTTTCTGTGCACTTTCCTGGTGCCCGGAGAAATTAGCGCCTACCTTTGGGTAGGCGCTAATTTCTGAAAGCAAAATGTGCAGCTTGGCTGCACATTTTGCTTTCTGAATCGTGCGGGAATACCTAATAGGGCCATCAACATGCATTTGCACGTTGTGGGCGCTATTAGGTTTGGGGGGGGGGGAGTTGGATGCACATTTTGGACGGGCTATTACCCCTTACTGAATAAGGGGTAAAGCTAACGCGTCCAAAACGCACGTCCAAATGCCGGCTGTATCGGCCCGTAAGATATTTACACAGCCAGCTTTGAATATTGGGCCCAATATTCTTACCAATCTGTATTCAGGAAAGGCCATGGAACAGAATCAGTCCTACTTGCTATAATCAACAGCATTCACTTAAATACCAACCAAGGTGGTGACTTCTTCCTGGTACTAATAGATCTCTCTTCTGCCTATGACACAATCAATCACCATCTCTTGACAAAACCAATTACAGGACATCAGTTCTGAAGTCACAGCCCTTAAATGGTTGAATCCTTCCAACAATTTTTCATCACCAAAAGACCTCACCCTGTGGAGTATCTCAAGGTTTATTGCTTTCCACAATCCTCCTCAATCCTCTTCAACATATACATTCATCAAGTCTGTAATGTCATCCAATCATTTAACACGGAATGTTACCTTTTTGCTGATAACATCAACTCTGTATCAAAATAGGTTCAGACCAAACCTCATCCATCACTAATCTTAATCAATGTCTTACAGCAGTAACCCAACGCTCAACAACCACAAACATAAACTAAATCCCTCTAAATCTGAACTCCTCTTGCTAAGGCGGCTAAGCCACTCCTTATTACCTCTACCCTCTCTATCAGGAATTGCCTACAAATTAAATGCTAAGGCAATTGCACTGGCACCAAGTCAAATACAGGATGTAATTCAAAACTCTCTGAATAGTCTAGCACCTGAGTATCTTTCCCACCTTCTATATTTCCACAGTCCCACAAGAGAATAGAGATGTGCAAAGCCTGAACCTCTTAGGTTTTGTTTTTGGCCCGCCATGGGAAATTTGCTTTTCCTGTGGTTTGGGCTTTTGTTTTTCATGGGGACCTGAAATTTTGGGTTAGTGTGCACTAACTCCCGTTAATGCATGCTAATATTTTAACGTTTAGTCTGCTAACCTGAAAACTAAATTTTGAAAACCAAATTTCGTGAAAAATTCCTTCAGTTTTCGGAGTCCCTGAACCAGGGTGAATTAGGCAATTTTGTTGAAATTCTCTAATTCATCCAAAATAATTGCACATCCCTACAAGAGAATCTCCCAAATGGCTCTTCTATCCTCCCTTCCTTTCACAGCTGCCAGATTAACTTGCACAAAACTGAGTATTCAGATGATCTGCTCTAAAACTATGGAACAAATACAGCTAACTCTTAAGCAAGTTATTTTACCTTCAAGAAGCAAGCCAGGTCTTTCTTAGCTATTCACCCAGGACTTCTCATAGATCCCATGCAAAGGTTTCCCCCTTTACAATGACTACCAGAATTCTTGATTGAGACCTGTTATCAACCGCCTAATGCTTTCTTATTTAATGATTCTTATCCTTGTGCATATACATTTGCGCCCATACTTCTCTCTACCCTTACTTCTAATACATTAAACAGTGCAGCTACTTAACACATGCTCTGCTTCATTCCAGATGACCATGATAATATACTTCTCTACTCTTTTCTAAATAATTATGTGATCAATTACTCCTATGATGATTGTAAATTGTGATGTAACTGTAATTGCAATTAATTTTGACTGTAGTTTGCCTTAAGACCATTTTGGAGAAAGGCAGAATATCAAATGTGTATAAATTAATAAGCATTTACATAAGAAGCTTTAAACAATTGGGAAAGGTTGTAAAATTGTATTTTGGAGGAATAGGTTGAAATAGAAAAAACAAACTTAACAAAATTTTCTCAAAGTATAAAATTTGTTAAATTATCAAAATCACTTGCCTATGAATGGAAACAGTGTGGCTGCAGCAGCATTCGAGCTCAGACTTAATCTTGCTATGATGGCTCTCAGAGATAATGACACCCATATATCAGAGTGAGTCTGTCTTTGTGTGCATATTTGTGGGTTGAGTTCTGGCTGTTAATGGACCATCTATGGTGGTTCCTCCTCCATTCCATTCCAAATAACATTTTTTGAACCATTGCAAATATCTTACTGAATATCTCATGAATACCCATTTTTACAACAGTTGCTATATTTGACTTTTTGCCTCTTAAAGGCCCAAAATTATTCTGTGTGAATTAAGCCATGAATGTTTCAGGAGCTAAATAACCAAAATATAGTGTTCAAATTGGTGGATATATCAGGCAGGGTATTTAATTATATTACTGTATATTTCTGTTTACTACTTCAGAACTATTTGGCTCTTTATCTGCCATCATTTACTATGTTACTAGACACTTGTATGGACAGAATATTTGCTGTCAGAAAGTCTGTCATGAAAAGATTACATATTATCCTGACTTTTGCTCTCAAAGGAAAGGCCTCACATAGACAAAAAATCTTTAGTGTCCATTTTTCATCACGAGAAAATGGAATTAAATTAAATTTGATGTATAAAGCAGTTTTCCAAATGTACTTCAAAGCAGTCAGAAAGAAGTCACTTTGAGGATAAATACTGGGGATGTACTGATGCATAGAAAGCAATTTGAATGTAGACCGAAAGTCATCTTATACATTGGTTGATGAACTGTTCATAGCATGCAGGTTTCTTGTTTAAGGTTTAGTTGCAGCCAGATGCTTTGTGTACATTTCTACTGCAGAATTATGTGTAATTTCATTGTCAAAGATAGTTAATGGATCACGAAAAAGGACTATTTTAGATATGAAGACTGTAATACACATAATTAATTGAGTCATTAATTCCTTTTATTTTTTTTAATCAATGAAAACCCTGACATCTATCCTTACATATTCCAGGAATTTAAGAGGTAAAAATTAAAGCATCATGAATATATATTAAACCATTTTTTTTTTCTGACATAAAAATGTAATACAATCAGAAACTGATAAAATAAAACATAAAACTTAAGTATGCTTGCAATTGTGAATCTACAACCTTTAATTTTTTAGGCTGGATACTGCTTTTATGCCTCTAGGCAACATCTGAATATTGTCCATTTCAACCACACATTTGCATTTTGACTGCAAACTTATTTGTTTAAAGCATCTAAGAACATAAGATGTGACATGCTGGGTCAGACTAAGATCCTTCAGGCCCAGAATCCTGTCTACATCAATGGCCTGTTTGGGTCATAAGTGCCCGGCAGATCCCCAATAGCTGATCTATTTCTTGTATCTTACTCCTAAGGATAAGCACTGGCTTTCCCCAGACTACCTGGTTAATAACTATTTCTGGCCTTTTCCTTCAGGAACTTATCCAACCCTCTTTTGAACCCCACTATGTCCTAGAGCCACTAAGCGGGGCATAAGAATGATCCTAGCGGCCTTTTAACACAATGGCAGCCCCTACCTCAAGGGATTACTATTACCTTAAAGGGCCACTGGCCTCCTCCAAAAAAAAATGTTATAGCCACATATGGAGGTTGATTGAGGGGTCAGTGGTAATCCCTGGCTCAACCCCACTCAAGGAGGCCCTGACTCCCCCAAAGGTAAAAAATTACAAATGTTGCTACATGGCGATGGCCTCAGCCCCCAATCCCTCCCCCTTTCCCATAAATGTCAAAGAAATATCAAGATGGCCCCCCTATGCCCCAGCATCCTATACAAGTCTAACAATAAAAATAGTGTCCCGGGTCCCCGACACCCCATCCCCCGCCCCCAAATGTGAAAACCACAAATAGGGTCCCAGGCTCCCCACCCCAAGTCCAACAATGACCAATAGGTTCCCGGCCCCCCATCCACCCAAAAGGTGAAAAATAAAAAAGAGACTGCAGACTCCCACCCCTACCCCCTAGTACCCCTCCTGCACCCCCAGAACCATTAAAATTTGTAACGAGTCCTGCGCTACACCCAGTCCAGTTGATATCATTTTGATGGGGGTAAGGTCCGGGGATTGTTTTTTATTTTTTACCTTTGGAAGGGGGGGGGGGGGGGTTTTGCAAACTTCAGCAGAACTTCTTCAAAGTCCTCTAAATAGAAGTATTTATTTGGCATTTCTGCTTTCATATTTTCCCTTTCCAAATATTGATCCCTGTCACCTTTTAATCTTACAATTCCACCTCTGGCCTTCCTTGCTTCCCTGGTATACCAGAAAAAGTCTTAGCATGCTTTGCCTCTTTAGCAGTCTTTGCCATCCTAATTTATTTGTCATTTTTAGCTTCACCAATTATTCTTCCCTATATACATCATTTTGAGATGGTTTGTACTCGTCAAATACTAATCTTTTGAACTTCATCTTTTCAGTCACCTCTTTGTAGAGCCATATTGGTTTCTTTTTTATCTTGCTTATATTTACCACCCTTATATTAGGATCAGTTGCCCTTATTGTTGTGCTTTCATCTCAGGAGCCATGATGGATAAACCAAAAAAAAGTGCAAGATACAAAACCTAAGTGGTACATAGTTCTCAAAACTGATATAAAAGTGCTTTCCCACAGTCATTAGGGAAACAAGGATAATAACTGATGTAACAGCAAAATATGATGGGGCGGATTTTAAAACACTTGCGCGCGTAAATCCTCCTGGATTTACACGCGCAGGGCCCTCCCGCGACGGCGTGCCTATTTTGCATAGGCCGCCGGCGCGTGCAGAGCCCCGGGACGTGCGTAAGTCCTGGGGCTTTTTAAAAGGGGCGTGTCGGGGGCGTGTCAGGGGCGTTGCCGAATGACACGGCATTTCGGGAGCGTGACGCGGCATTTTGGGGGTGGCGACGCGGGCGTGGTTTCGGCCCGGGGGTGTTCCGGAGGCGTGACCGCGGCCTCCGAACCAGCCCCCGGGACGGAACACGGAGGGGGGCAGCCAGCCGGCGCGC
The DNA here is from genome assembly GCF_901001135.1 of Rhinatrema bivittatum. Taxonomy (NCBI): domain Eukaryota; kingdom Metazoa; phylum Chordata; class Amphibia; order Gymnophiona; family Rhinatrematidae; genus Rhinatrema; species Rhinatrema bivittatum. The sequence continues at coordinate 625,814,144 of NC_042615.1, read as the reverse complement.
GCTGATTTACGTCTGCTTTTCGCAGGCGTAAATCATGAAACAAAGGTAAGGGGGGGTTTAGATAGGGCCGGGGGGGGTTAGGTAGGGGAAGGAAGGGGAAGGTGGGGGGAGGGCGAAGGAAAGTTCCCTCCGAGGCCGCTCCAAAATCTCCATTTCAGCACCCAGGTTTCTGACACTTTCTAGGGAAAAACTTGTCTTGTTCAGCATATCAGATAGTTCCAGATCATTAGGGTCAGATTGAGCTAGTCTTGTTTGTAAACTTCTATCTTAATGCATACATCTTTGGTATCTCTTCTGTCATCTTAATTTGTTTCTCTTCAATGTCCGATTTTCTCTTTCTTCTCTTTTTTCTTCATTTCTCATTTCCTTCTCTCCTTCTTCAGTCGGGACCTCTATGCTTTCTCATGCCTTTCAATGTAGGATCCTATTTCTTATTGATCCATTAGTGCTGCTTCCTCTTGCCTGTGGCCCAGTCTTCCATTCTGGCTTTTGTGTCTGTGAGCCCGGAGGGGAGGCAGATGGCCACTAAATCTCCCATAACAGCCAGGAAATTTGAGCTGTGTACTGTTATACCCCATTGGACACAACAAACATACTGAGCCCTGCCAAACACCCTTACAGATAACTATAACTTTCAATTTTTATTAAATCAATTAAAATCCTACAGGAATGATACAACTGACTGCATAATCAATATGCTGGTATTCTGCTGGTTGCCTTGTCTTGTTTATTGTGTCTGATGAATTGTTTGGCCTGAGATACTCTTTCAGAGCTGTAAATGTAGTTCAATTATTCTTTTTTATGCATGATGAAGCTCCTAGACATTATAGGCTGAATGAATGTATAATGAAACAGGAAATAGCTCAGTATACCCATGATGTTTATTTTGAATTCATCCTAACATGCCTAGTACTTCTTCATGACTAAAAATGAAACAGTTAGTCTTTGAAGTGTATATATAAAGCTGCTTTCAGATAAATCTCTCTTCATTCTCATTCTGGTATATACTGTATCTTGTTAGCATTTACTTGTAACAAAGAGTATAACAAAGAGTTCACTGTTGAGGTAAAACATTTAGCACATCCATACTTATACCATAGTCACTTTTTCACAAAATATCATGACAAGCCTGTAATTTTCAGTTTTGAACTTTTGGATGCTGTTCACAGTGTTTCTATTCTATGGATACAAGTTTGAACATCAAATTAAGTTCAAGAGATAGATCCATTTATATTTGTTTGATTTTTTTTTTTTTTTTTGCTATGTTTTCAATAATTTTCATTTATATTTCCTCTTTTTAACTGTATTAATCTTGGAGTCAAATCACCCGTTTTGAGGCTGCAAAAGATAGCTTATTCATGAAATAAAGCAAATCAATATAATGGGATTCAAAGCTCGAGCAGAGGCTCTGCAGGAGGAGGCTGATTAGCATTACATTGGGTAATAATAATTGCATAATGAGGCATTAGGGCCAGTCAGGTTGCATTATTAGACTCATTATAATATGCATGACTCATTATTTGCATTTTGTATTTGTTTTTTATTAAAATTGTTTAATTTCTTGTACCTAGGCTGAAAGCAATATACATAATAATATGCATAATAAGTACAGAAAATTCAGACTTAAGACAGACTAAAACAAAAGTAAAACAAATCATAATCTAGGGTGAACACAACCATCACCAAGATCATAAATCAAATAATCTGCAAATTCAGAGATGTTCTAATCACACAAGATCATGCAAATGCCAGTACCAGCAAAAAGGTTTCAGGAATGCTTTAAAAGTTTTTGTGCATTCCAAAAGTCTTAGAGTTTCAGGCATTGTATTCCATATGGAAGGCACCTTTCATATGGAATACAACATGCAAAGTAGTTCCACTGATGTCAATTCCCTATAGAAAAATGCAGGGAAATGAGGCTGAACATGTATGGGCAATGACATCAAAACAAACTAAATCAGAGCTTCCCAACCTGTCCTGGGGACTCCACAACCAGTTGGGTTTTCAGGATATCCATAATGAATATGCATGAGATACATTTGCATATACTGAGTCTCCATGGTATGCAAATTTATCTTCTTCATATTCATTGTGCATACCCTGAAAACCCAAGTGGCTTGGGTCCCCAGGACAGGTTTGAGAAGTGCTAAACTAAAGAAAAGAAGCCTGTTCACCCCTCACAAGTATGGCTTTTTTGCATACTGTCTGCAGCATGCTCATTTCTGCTCCATTGGATTCAATGGGAAAAACCCCAGCAACACATCTGTGAGAGATTGATAATTGTATCACAGGACAGTGGATTATGAACAATAAGCATAGATGCATCAACAGCATAGAAAAAAAAACAGTAAACGGTAAATGCAAATTCTGTAAAATAGAATTTGAAACAGTTATACACTTCATGACTGGAAGTCACTGGTTGACGTCAGAAGGCTTAATAAGATGGCACTGCTCATCCCATGAAAATTGGGCAAACATTAACAGGGCAATATTCAGCCACTGGCCGGCTTACAAAGTTAGCTGGATAAACTTATCTGGCTAATTATAGCGGGGTATCCAGCAGTACCATTGAATATACCTAACTATCATAAAGTAAGCCAGATAACTTTATCCAGTTAACTTTAGGGCTACTCAACAGCTTGAACTGAGTTAGCCAGTAGGGATGTGCAGGAGAAAAAAAAAAAGTTTTCATTTTCGGTTCATTTTCAGGAAGTTTTTTTTTTCAACAAATTTAATTTCATGATTGTTTGATTCATTTTCATTCATGAGAAAAAAACAAATCAAACAATTGAAAAAAAACAACCCCAAAAGATGTCCAAAAAACTAAAATGAGGCCTCCTGCCCACCCGAAAAAATGCCAGGGTCTGGATCCACCCTGGGCCCCACTTACCCATTCCAGTGGGGTCCTGCTGGTTTTAGCTTAGGCCCACGCCACTACTTTGGGCCTTGGCCTATGCCCTTGGCCTGAATCATTAGTTTAAAATGAAATGAATGAATAAGATTTGTTTGATTTGGGAGTCCCTGATTCATTTTGACCCCCCCCCCCCCGAGTGAAATGAATTAGCTTTATTCTTCGCATTTAACAGTTTTGTTTAAACAAATGCACATCCCTATTAGCCAAATAAGTTATCTGGCTAACTGTGATGCAGTACGATGTAGTACGACCTGGCCCGGGGCAGAAACAGCTGAGACACAGACAAGCAGAAGCTAGGTGTACCAAACTTAGCCACCGGAGGGCGCTGAGGAAGGTAGCAAAGACTACACTTCCCAGGTTCCCTGAACCAACACCTGACCCCTGGCTGGAGCCTGAGCAGGAACAGGTGGAGGAAATTGGGTCTGATCCCTATGACTCAGCAGAGTCCATGGACGTTGAGGAAGAGGGCGTGCCACCGTGGTGGAGCTGGCCACAAAAGCCCGGCTCCTCAGAGTCTCAGGAGGAGGAGATGGAGGTAAGCTGGGGAGAGGAAAGCTCCAGCTGTTCCTCTATGGAGGTGGAATAACCAGGAGGTTGGGGGATGGTAAATCCTGTATTGCTGTATGGATATATGAGAAAGGATGGAAGGGAATTGTGGTTTTAAATGCTGTTTACCCTGGGCTTGTAAGGTCAACCCCGCATTAGTATAAGGCTGCAGCCAGCGAGCTACAGCACCACATTAAACTCTTTATTGATTAAGATCCTTTTTCTGTGTACTGTTTGGGAGTGCCAGGACTGGGCCTGGCACTCTGACTAGAGGCCGGGAGGAGTCCATAGCAGTGCTGTGCAGGAGCTGTGCAAGTGGACAGGAAGTGGTAGATGAGCAGAGCGAGAGGCCTGAAGCCCAGCAAAGCCCCACAGCGTGCTGAGTGGATGGGCAGGATCGTGACACTAACTTACTTCACCCCAGAATGCTCCCAGAATGCCCCTACATTATCTGACTACATTTCAGCTGGATAATGAATTATCCAGCTAAACCTTAGCCAGACAAGTGATGGAAATATTCAAATATTGGCATTTAGCTTGATACAAGTTATCAAGCTAAATGCTGCTTAATATGGGCCTCATAAAACATTACTGTACCAGAAAAGCACTGATATCATGACCCTGAAAGAACTGTAGAGAATGAAGATGTTGTGATTACCTGGGACATCCATATACCAACAGATAAAAACTTTGATGCAAGAAAATTGGATATTATGGTAAAGAAGAAAAATTCAAGAATGGTATTAATAATACTAATGTCAGTACCAGGTGACTATTCTGTGGATCATATGGAGAGCAAGAGGATCTTCGAATATCAAACGATGCAATCAGAGACCAAGACAATGTGTCAGAAAGATATAGAAATTGTTACGCTCGGGGGTGGTCCCTTATCCTGGAGCAGTGGAGAAAGGCTCCCTGGTAGGGACCAGGAAGTGCCTGCCCCCAGGGGGCGGAGCACTGGATGAGACAGCGGCTAGGATGAGCTTCACCACTGGAAGCTCGATGTCTCCCAGGTGGAGCCCGTAGGGACACGGATTGCTTGGACTTAGGTGGGCCTCGCAGGGTCTCCTGGAGAGATGATAGGTGAGCCCACAGACAGGAGAGGAGCGCAATCAGGTTCGAGACTGGAGGTCAGATGGAGCAAGGAGGACCAGAACAGCTTAGGCAATGACAAGGCTAGGGACAGAGCCAGAATCAGGAGACTAAGTCAATCAAGCAGAGATCAGAATCCGGGAGTCAGTCCGAGGAATGGTCAACAAAGCAGAGGTCAGGTTCCAGAGGTCAGACGAGATCACAGGCAGGCCGAGATCAGAAGACAGGTAGCAGGCAGAGTAGTCAAGGAGCAAGCTGAGGTCAGGAGGCAGGCAGCAGGCAGAAGAGTCAAGGAGCAAGCTGAAGTCAGTACCAGTAAGACAGTCTGGAGGTACTACCTGGGGAGACAACAGACGAACACAGGAACAAGAGAACACTGGAACAGAAGGATGCAGGAACAAGGCTGGAACAAGGCTAGAACAAGGCTGGAACAGAAGGATCCTGGAACAAGACTGGAACAAGACTCAGAACGCAGTGACAATCTAGCACAAGACTAACCCGATTGCCAAGGCAAGGAAGTGCAGGCAGGGACTTCCTTATATCAGGCAATCAGTCAGGGCGCGCCGCGGAGCAAAGACCTGCTCCTGGCCCTACAAGAGGCCAGGCAGTCCGTGCACGCACACATAGGGGTGTGGCCAATGCTATGGAAGGCGCCAAACTCCGACATGAGGCTTGGTGCACAGTGGAAGGCCTGGCGACCGCAGTCACGGAACGCCGAGGCCTGGAAGAGCTCGCAGCTGCCACTAGGGAGGCCAACCTGGGACCCACCATGCAACCAGAGAGGTGAGCAGGCCCATGCGTGGGCCGGACATGGACAGGGTGCACAATAGGGGTGTGCATCCGTTTTCCACGTATTTGTAATCCGCAACTTATTTTTTGCAATCTGTTGAATACGTGGGGAGGCGAAACGCATCGCGACTCCCCAAGTATTCAACAGATATCCGTTGTATTCAGCCTCCTAAATAAACATTTAAACCCCCCACCCTCCTGACCCCCCCAAGACTTACCAAAACTCCCTGGTGGTCCAGCGGGGAGTCAGGAAGCCATCCCTGCACTCGTTTGCGGTTTCCTTACGGCGCCGATAGCCTGTGTCACAGGGGCTGCCATTGCCATTGGTCAGCCCCTGTCACATGGTCACCGGCGCCATCTTGTGCTCCTACCACGTGACAGGTAGGTCATGTGGCAGGAGGTCGCTCCGGGACCCTCGTTGGACCCAACCGGAACTTTTGGCCAGCTTGGGGGGGCCTCCTGACCCCCACAAGACTTGCCAAAAGTCCAGCAGGGGTCCGGGAGCGACCTCCTTTCATGCCGTCCGTCCGATCCCAATACTCAAAATGGCGCCGATCGCCGCCATTTTGAGACTCAAAATCGCCGTCCCGCCAATAGTCAAAATGGCGCCGATCGCCGTCATAGTGAGGGCAAAGGCGATCGGCGCCATTTTGAGTTTTGGCGGGACGGCGATTTTGAGTCTCAAAATGGCGGCGATCGGCGCCATTTTGAGTATTGGGATCGGACGGACGGCGTGAAAGGAGGTCGCTCCCGGACCCCCGCTGGACTTTTGGCAAGTCTTGTGGGGGTCAGGAGGCCCCCCCAAGCTGGCCAAAAGTTCCGGTTGGGTCCAATGAGGGTCCCGGAGCGACCTCCTGCCACGTGACCTGTCACATGGTAGGAGCACAAGATGGCGCCGGTGACCATGTGACAGGGGCTGACCAATGGCACCGGCAGCCCCTGTGACACAGGCTATCGGCGCTGTGAGAAAACCACAAACGAGTGCAGGGATGGCTTCCTGACTCCCCGCTGGACCACCAGGGAGTTTTGGTAAGTCTTGGGGGGGGGGGTCAGGAGGGTGGGTGGTTGTAGTTAATTTAGTAGTAACGTATTTACAGATCAACAACTTATTGAATTCTCCATACGTTCGCATGGAACGGAATTGACCCCCCACGAATACGGATCGCGTACGCAACGAAAACTTTTTGCCTGCATATCTCTAGTGCACAACAGAAGTAGTCCCAATTGCATTGGGTACCACTGGCCTGATTAAAAATAACTTCCAGGCCCATCTAGACATGTTGCTCATACATATAACACCTTATGAACTTCAGAAGGAAGATGTCTTTGGCACAATGCATGCATTTAAGAAGGTCATTAGCAGTGCAATTGAGAGACTGAGATCATACTCAACATACCCTGGCATGTGAGATTCATTCCTTTCAAGGAATGCACAAAATCAACCCATTTGGAGACATTACCTATACTGAATTTCAAGGTTCAAATCATGAGCAGTTCATCTTTATCACCTTGTAATTGATAAAAAGTTGTCCTTGGCTCTAAAGGAGTAACATACCTTTCCCAGATGGTTAAACACATCTTTCTATGAATTTAAGGAAGCATCCCTCCCCTTTTATTATGCTAGGGTAAGCTTAATGTTCCCCCATGGTCAGGAGATGAGAGATTCCACAACTTTTCCTTCTGGTCCCCTTTCTGACTTGCTGCAGAATACTTTTCCTCCAGAGGATCTCTAGCTTATAGTAGCTCAAAGAAGCATCAGAGAAGTAGAAGGATGAAAAAGTGCTCTATCTTCTGTGTCATCAGGCATCTTCAGTATAAAATCTCCTGGAAAAAAAAAAATAAAGTAATGTCATAGCAGGCCATCAGTACTAACACTCTTACAGGCTGATACAATAAAGTGTGCTGTAAATTCTGCACAGTTTTACCTCCTATTCTGCACACAATTTCTGCACATAAAACTAACAGCCAATGCAGCACAGATTTTTCCTTGCAGAAAATGTACAGGTAAAACTGTGTGTTGGTCTTGGCGCTCTTGCATGGACACGACATGCAAATGAGGGCATTAGCTATTCCCTCCCAGAGCAGAGAGGTGGGCTAGAGCAGCTCCCATGGAAATTTAACTCCTGGTTAGAGGTGGAGTAAACTTTCCAATGTTAGGAAAATGTCAGATGCTTCCCTACTTTAAGGATCTGTCAGGCTAGGGGAGGGGTTTGGGCTCTTGGGCTTCTCTCTCCCTACTGCCCGACTCAACCCCGGCTCCAGAGATACGGCTGCCCTTGCACCCCCCTCCCCCCATCCTCCCATGCTTATGCTGCTGCTAAAATAGGGGGTGATGCAATAAAGACGCATAGAAAGCAGGGGGCGCCATGCAATATTTAAATTAGGGGGTCAAAAAAACAACGCTGGGTTTATCGGCATCGGTTTGCCTTACGCCGGGTTTATCGGCATCGGTTTTCATGACTGGCGTACGACAGTCACAGCTCCTTCACACCGGGATTCCTGTGCAGACACTCAACCAACAACTTACCGGCTCTGGCCAATATCAACACCGCCGCAAGTTCCCTGGCAACTCCTGGCACCTGAAGGAGGGCTCGGTGAGCATGGCCCTGCTGAACAAAGGTCAGTACGGCTTCCACGAGCTGTGTAGCCTGACCCGCCGCACCTTCCACATCATCGGCTTCTGCCGTTACGTCATGAAAACCGACGCCGATAAACCCGGCGTTGGTTTTCATGTTTTTCATGGTTTTCAGGTTTCGTGTGATGGCCCGATCGTCAACAATTTTTTTTTTTAATTTCTTTTATTTTTATTCTTTTTTGCGATGTGCACATCTATTATCGCCTGCTCCTGCAGGCGATAATAGATGACAGTTAAATGTGCGTCAGAGACGCACATTTTTCTTTTTGCATCGGGAGTGAATGCCTAACAGCCTCATTCACGTGCATTTGCAAGTGAAGAGCGCTATTGCATTCACTCCGCATTAGACATGCATTAAATAGGTGCTAATCCCCTTATTTCATCAGGGGAATGATTAGCGCCTATTTTACCCGCGTCTAACTGCACGTTAACAGTGCGCTCGGCTCAGCGCAGCATATTGCATCGGCCCCATAGAGGGGCAGGAACCACATTTCCATTTTCCAGCTTGAAAGCTATTCAAATGAATTTGCAAAAGGGAGGGGAAAACGCTGGGAATCTGGTGTGGTTCGCCAATAGTTAGCTGGATAAATACTTATCCTACTGACTAGCAGTAACCTGACCCATGCCAGATACTTGGATAAGTGCCAACTTATCTGGCTATGTGACAGATAGATAGTTGGCTAGACTGGGACTTATCCAGGTAAGTGATGGCAGCGGTTGCTGCCGTTTACCCAGGTAAAGAACAGGTAAACGATTTATTCTCATTTGTTTACCTCAGGAATGTTTCCCTCCCTTTTACAAATTCATTTGAACAGCTTTCAAGCTGGAAAATGGAAATATGGTTCCTGCCCCTCTATTTCTGCAACAGCAGCAGCATCCTGGCAACAAAGCAATTTTCTATCTTTAAGGCTTAAATGTCATCAACCAGAACATTCTGATAAAAAAAAAAAAAGCTTTAGCCCAAGAAGCCTATGATTGCTGCCCTTCCTGTCAGTCATTCCTTTACAAAATCCACTCCTCAAAACCTGAGCTGCATGCTGTCAGGACTAATAAACTGGGAGGGCTCCGCTTTTCTTCTCACCCTACCGGGATAACTCTCCCCAATTTCCTGAGTTAAAATGTGCATTCAGCAATGCCAAACACACATTTTACAGTTTCTGCTCACTTTTTAACTCCCGATGCATTTGTATAACGTTTGCTTTCTGCATCAGGAGTTACAAAAAAATTTAACCTGAGCATTAAAAATGTGCGCTGGAAATCAGTGCACAGTTTTTTAATGCTCAGCTTATTGCATCGGCCTGTTAACATCTAAATCCTTTTAACAATGATATGACTGGATAGAAGATCTAAAGTGGCCCATTGTGGGTAGCAGTGGACTTGGACATTGATATCATCCCTAGAATGTTTGTAGAGTGGTAGGTTTACAGTGGAAGTTTGTTGCTTCAGTTATATAGTTTAAATTTTGTTATTTATACATTTATTTTATCCGGTTTTATGTTTTTGCTTATATTGTAATTGGAATTATGTATTGCACTGTTTCTATATTTTGATTGAATTGTACTTTTTATTTGCTCTAAGACACTTTGGGCAGTATTTTAGTATTGAAAAGACAGGGTATACATAGAAATACAAATAGAAAACAAATCCTCATTAGCTAGGTCAAGCACACACTACATGCCTACCAAATAACTCCATCCTCAGCTTCCTCGTTGAATCTAGCCTCTGTAGCTACTAGGGGTGTGCATTCGGATTGACCGCATTAGTAAAACGCAACTCATATTTTTTTTTTACTTAAAAAATTGATTCGACATAAACGATCGGATTTCCCACATATCGAACATAGATATGTTCGATATGTGGGAAATCGCGATTGTTGAGCCAAAATAAAAATATAAACCCCCTCACCCTCCTTAATCCCCCCCCCGACTTACCACAACTCCCTGGTGATGGAGCGAGGAGTGAGGACGCCATTTCTGCAATCCTTGGCGAGAAGCATGTGACGTCGGCGGCACGTCGAGTGACGCCGGCGTCACATGATTCCCGGCTCGTTCGCGCCGGACGGCTCGTTCGGCCCAGAAAGAACTTTGGCCAGCTTGGGGGGGCCTCCTGACCCCCCCAAGCTGGCCAAAAGTTCTTTTTGGGCCGAACGAGCCGTCCGGCGCGAACGAGCCGGGAATCACGTGGCGCCGCGTCACTCAGACGCGACGTCACGTGATTCCCGGCAAGTTCGCGCCGGATGGCTCGTTCGGCGCGAACAAGCCGGGAATCACGTGACGCCGATGTCACGTGATTCCCGGCAAGTTCGCGCCGGACGGCTCGTTCGGCCCAAAAAGAACTTTTGGCCAGCTTGAGGGGGTATATGTACATATGTGCAAAAAAAAAATTAAACCCCCTCACCCTCCTTAATCCCCCCCCCAGACTTACCACAACTCCCTGGTGATCGAGCGAGGAGTGAGGACGTCATTTCTGCAATCCTTGGCGAGAAGCATGTGACGTCGGTGGCACGTCGAGTGACGCCGATGTCACGTGATTCCCGGCAAGTTCGCGCCGGACGGCTCGTTCGGCCCAAAAAGAACTTTTGGCCAGCTTGGGGGGGCCTCCTGACCCCCCCAAGCTGGCCAAAAGTTCTTTTTGGGCCGAACGAGCCGTCCGGCGCGAACGAGCCGTCCGGCGCGAACGAGCCGGGAATCACGTGGCGCCGCGTCACTCGACGTGCCACCGACGTCACATGCTTCTCGCCAAGGATTGCAGAAATGACGTCCTCACTCCTCGCTCGATCACCAGGGAGTTGTGGTAAGTCTGGGGGGGGGATTAAGGAGGGTGAGGGGGTTTAATTTTTTTTTTGCACATATGTACATATACCCAACTCATTGGATTTTTTTTATGTCCATATTGGCCGCAAGTGGGACCCCCTTTCGGACATAAAAAATATGAACATAAAATTTTGCTCTGCACATCCCTAGTAGCTACCTCTTTTGGTCAGGTATAATGATACATGCATCCAATCAAATTCCCAGTGTGTGTGTGTGGGGGGGGGATATTATCTATGCTTAGATAGTTGTAGTATCATGAGAAAGAGGCTTCCAAGGAGGAACTGAAACACAAGGACTACAATTCCTAGAATCCTAAGGGCGATTGGAATTGTGAGGCCCTGGAGTGGAGTGCCTAAATGCCATGTGGGGCGAAGATCCTAAAGCTTTCACTAAATGAAAGTGAGGAAATGACAAGAGAGCTGAACATGGAACAGTTTGAGAATCTGCAGCCGAGTTGGTAAGGTTTAAACCCATCCCTGCTACTGTTGTCTGGATACTGAAGCAAGCTAGAGGATTAATAAACCGCAGAGGAATTGCTTCAGCTGAAGGGAAGGACCTGCTACCAGAATTACTCCAGCTAAATTGTGCTTTGAACTTTTGAAGCAGAGCAACCGCGCTTTGCTCTTATGTTTGAATTGCTTCAGTGAAGAAAGAAAGATGCTTCCAGAGAATTACTGCAACTGCCAGAAGAGGAGAAACTGTGCTTTGAATTGCCTCAGTGAGCAGAAGGGAGCTGCTACAAAGAGTTACTGCAGCTCACTGAAGCAGAAAGTCTGAGCCTTGAACTTTCACTTGAAAGCAGTGGGGTGATTTGGGGAGGGGGGAGTATTTGTACAGGGGCTGAGCATGAATTGAAGCCATGAAGGCTTGCTTGACAGCATGGAGCATGACTCAAGTAGGTGCTGTGGAAGAAGTGTGCTTGCAGGATTAATGTGGATTGGGAACCTCCAGTAATGATGAATTTGTCACCTGAGAGAACAGACCCCCAACACCAGAGAAGATGGTGATTGATATAAATGAGGTATAACATGCAACAGACAACAGATGCCTGGCTAAATTTCCCTGGTGTAAGGATAAGAAAGTCTTGGGTTTGATCTACTGAGCAAAACTGGCTTTCAACAGCCCACAATTTCACTTGGTCAGGGACCGAGTGGAATGATGGGTATAGTTATACTATTCTTTCAATGTAGAAGAGGGAAAGAGGAAAGGAGTTAGCAGCCAGGCTGACAGAGGGTAGCCATCGTCACCTATAAGCACAGAAAGAAACTGGTACACTATGAGAAATTAGAAGCTATGAAGTCACTAACACCACTGAAAACTACAATGGCTGCAGGACTTGCCAAGAAGAACTCCATGTCCTGAATCTCAAGCTCTCATGCAGTCAGAGAGGATTTTGACTTCATATTTGATCATTGTGAAAGAAACCATGAAACCTACCTACCATATTCATCACCAGTAAGCTATGGACACAATACACCTGAATGTTCACACTGTGGTAATGCTTATGCATCCATTAGATGGTTTCTTGGCTCCTTGAAAAAAACATGTTCACACGAGTGCAATCAATGGTTGCAATTACATTAAGAACTGAGCTAGCTCATAAAGCCTTTTTGCATTCCCCCTCTTCTCCTGCTCAGTACATAGAAACAGGCATTTAGGCAAGCATGGACCTCATAAAAAAAGCCTACACATCTGGAGACTAATTAACTGATGTCAGATGTATCTCCTGCCAGAGAAGTATCGAATTTCAGCCTTATTGGGTAGGGACAGTCCATGGTCGAAGGCAGGCAGCTGGCAAGGCAATGTCCAATATCTGAAGCAGGGTCAAAGGCAGGCGGCAGGCAAGGCAAAGTCCAATATCCGAAGCAGGATCAAAGGCAGGCGGCAGGCAAGGCAAAGTCCAATATCCGAACCAGGGTCAAAGGCAGGCAACCGAGGCAGAAGACACACCAAACTATATCTACTGCAAGGCACTGTGGAACCCTCAAAGGCCTCCTTAAATAGTCCTGGTCAGGAAGTGGTTCCTGGGAGCTTAGAATGGCTTCCTGCCACGGATCCTTTAATTGGGGGAGGCGCTAAGCGCCTGTGTCTGACAGAGGCCGTACCTGCAGGGAGCGCCGAGGCGCACTGCATCTGCCGCTGCCAGCGACAGCCTGAGCAGCCTTGAAGCAGCCATGATGCAGGGGCTGGTTTGCCGGTTCCCTGCTACGGCTGTCGCTGCCGGTAAGTAAGGCTGATCTAGGGGATTGGCCACCGCCGATCGCAACAGTACCCTCTCTTCTAAGACCCCTTCCTGTAGGCCTAGGCTTTCCCGGATGAGTGGTATGAAAATCCACAAGGAGTTTTTTGTCTAATATATTCTTCATGTGTTACCACAAATTTTCCTCTGGGCCATACCCTTCCCAGGCTATGAGGTACTCCCAACGCCTCTTTCGACGGTGAACATTCAGGATCTCTCTTACTTAGTACGTCTCTTCTTCCTCTGTGAATATTTTCTGGGGAGCAGGCAGCTTACGAGTAGGCCATGATAGCATCACTGGTTTCAAAAGGGAAACATGGAAAATGTTATGGATTTTAAATGATGGAGGAAGACGCAGTTGATAAGTGACAGGAGTGAACTGTCTCAGAATTGGAAAAGGACCCACATAATGTGGGGCTAGCCTCTTGGAAGGCACCCGTAATCGTAAGTTGCGGGTGCTAAGCCAAACTTTTTCTCCAACGTTAAGTTGAGGTGCTGGCCGTCGATGTTTATCTGTGGTATTATTTGTTCTTTGAGCAGACTGGCAGATCATGGTTTCAATCTGAGTCCATAATACATGGAGATCCTGTGCTGTCATCTGAGCAGCCGGGGAAGGAACGGATAAAGGTATCGGAAGAGGAGGAAGTGGTTGTTTCCCATAGACACAGAGAAAGGGCGAGGATCCCGTAGCAGCATTGCCATGACTATTATGGGAGAATTCTGCCCATGGGAGAAGGTTGGCCCAAACATCCTGACGTTCGTTCACAAAGGCTCTTAAAAATGTTTTTAATGTGCGGTTAGTTCGTTCAGTTTGTCCATTGACCTGGGGGTGGTAGGCTGTGGTAAAATCCAATTTAACCCAAACTTTACTGCATAAAGGCCGCCAATATTTAGCTGTGAACTGGGTTCCATGGTCTGAAACAATATGGCGAGGTAATACATGTAATCGAAAAATGTGTGTTGTGAACAACTTGGTAGTTATGTGCAGAGGGACGGCAAACATTGCATTCGGTATTCATATTCGTCAGGGGGCAGATACGTTGCATTCGGCAAGGGGGCCCCCAATACATTCATGCGTTCATTCTTATTCGTTTCCTGGCTAAAATTGAATTAACTACAACCCCCCACCCTCCTGACCCCCCAAGACTTACCAAAACTCCCTGGTGGTCCAGCGGGGGGGGGGGGGGGTCTGGGAGCCATCTCCTGCACTCACGCCCTTGGCTGCCGGTATTCAAAATGGCACTGATAGCCTTTGACCTTACTATGTCACAGGAGCTACAGGTGCCATTGGTCGGCCCCTGTGATTTAGTGAGGGCAAAGGCTATCGGCGCCATTTTGATTACTGGCAGCCAACGGCCCGAGTGCAGGAGATCGCTCCCGGACCCCCGCTGGACCACCAGGGACTTTTGGCAAGTCTTGTTGGACCCTCCTGACCCCCACAAGACTTGCCAAAAGTCCCTGGTGGTCTAGCGAAATGCCGGTTCCATCTTGTGAACCTACCATGTGATAGGGGCTGACCGATGGCACCGGTAGCCCCTGTGACATAGTAAGGTCAAAGGCTATCACCGCCATTTTGAATACCGGCAGCCGATGATGTGAGTGCAGGAGATGGCTCCCGGACCCCCCACTGGACCACCAGGGAGTTTTGGTAAGTCTTGGGGGGACCAGGAGGGTGGGGGGTTTGTTTAAATTCACTCCTTTAGACGGTCAAATAATTTGGTGAAGATTCATTGTATTTGTGGGGAATCACGATATGTTTTGCTTCCCCATGAATACAACGAATATGGTCCTATATGTTGCAGATTACCAATACATTGGAAACGAATGCACAACCCTACAACTTGGCCAGTTCTGGAGTGGAGGGTAGTGCTGGGAGGGTGATAAAGTGGGCCATTTTAGAAAAACGGTCAATGACCACCCAAATCACCTGAATCCCATTGGAAGTAGGTAAATCTACCACAGAATCGGTAGCAATATGATTCCAGGGTTCCTTGGGTGCAGGTAGAGGCTGTAACAAGCCCCAAGGATGTCCTACCAGAGTTTTCTGCCGGGCGCAGGTTGGGCATGAGTCCACATAGGCTCTCACATCCTGGTACATCAATGGCCACCAATAATATCTTTGAAGGAGTGAGAGGGTTCGAGCTCGACCTGGATGTCCAGCCACTTTAGAATCATGGACCCATTCCAACAAGCGTTGTCATAACTGGTTTGGAATGACATTTTTCCCCGGGGGAACTATATGAGTAGTGGCCACCAGGATGCGTGCTGGATCGATAATGAAGCCTGGTGGATCTGGATAATCTTCAGCCTCAGAGGCGCAAGAGATGGCATCTGCTCTGATGTTTTTGGCGGCTGGTCTGTACTTTACCAGGAAATCAAAACAGTTAAAAAATAAGGACCAGCGCGCTTGACAGGGATTTAGATGTTGGGCTTGACGAAGATGTTCTAGATTCTTATGGTCAATATAGACCGTAATGGAATGTTGTACTCCCTCCAACCATTGTCGCCAAGCCTCAAAAGCCAGTTTATGGCCAGGAGCTCCTTATCCACGATACCATATCCTTTTTCAGCAGCAGAGAATTTGTGATAATAATAGGAACAAGGGTGGAAAACCTCCTTAGTAGAAATTTGACCCAACAGCCCCAACAGCAGTTGAGGAGGCATCCACTTCTAAAACAAAAGGATGTGCAGCATCTGGATGGTGAAGGCAGGTTTCAAAAAGAAAGGCCTTCTTTAGCCTGGAAAAAGCATCCACTGCCTCCACAGACCACTCCCTGGTACTGGCTCCTTTTCGAGTTAATGCGGTCAATGGAGCAAATAATTGGGAGTAATGAGGAATGAAGTGCCTGTAAAAATTGGCAAAACCCAAGAATCATTGCAGGGAGTTCAGACCAGAGGGCTGGGACCAGTCCTGAATGCAGGTCACTTTATCTGGATCCATTTGGAACCTGGTATTGGAAATAATGTATCCCAAAAAGGGCAAGGATTTGGCTTCAAAAATACATTTTTCCAACTTAACATAAAGCTTATGAGCTCGTAGACATTGCAGTACTTGTTAGACATCATAGCGGTGAGATTGAAGATCTCAGGAGAAAATCAGTACGTAATCCAAATAGACAACTACTTTATTGTACAATAGATCCCGAAAAATTTCATTCATCATAGACTGGAAGACTGCAGGTGCATTGCACAGTCTGAAGGGCATTACTAACTATTCAAAATGTCCACCCCGAGTATTAAAAGCAGTCTTCCAATCGTCGCCAGGTCTGATGCGGACTAAGTTAAATGCCCCTCATAGATCAAGTTTTGTAAACACTTGAGCGCCCTGTAACCGGTCCAATAATTACGGAATGAGGGGCAACGGGTAACGATATTTCCTGGTTATGGCATTCAAGCCTCGATAATCTATGCAGGGCCATAAAGTACCATCTTTTTTGGCCACAAAGAAAAAACCGGCTCCGGCGGCGATGTTGACTGGCGAATGAATCCCCGGTCCAAATTCTCCTGGATGTATTGGGCCGTAGCCTGGGTCTCAGGAAATGATAATGGATACACCCTTCCTCGAGGAGGTATGGTCCCAGGAAGCAGATTGATGCCACAATCAAACTGCCGATGTTCAGGTAGAATTTCTGCATTTTCTTTGGAGAATACATCAGGATAACTGGAGTATTGTGAAAGGAGATCTCCTGAGGTGGTAGCAAGACAGACGGTGAGAGGATGTGTCACTAGAAGAAGGCATTGCTGTTGACATCGTGAGCTCCATTTGGTTAACTGAAGTGTCTCCCAATCGATCATGGGGGAATGTTTTTGGAGCCAAGGCATCCCTAGAATGACTGGATGAACGGCCTTGTCAATGAGATCTTTTCCATATGTAGTATACCAGTCCTGAGGCGCACCAGAAGCGTACCCTGAAGGATTTGTCCAGAAAGTGGATTTCTGGATATAGTTAGTTATTTATTTATTTAAAGACTTTATATACCGGTATTAGTGGGGGACATCATAACGGTTTACATTCAAACATTTAGGCTTGGAAAATACATATTAACAAGGAGTTGACAACTGGGAGGGGGGTAACAAGATGCAGTATGGAAATATAGATTAAAAAAAAAGTAAACAACAAGAAAACCTTAACATAAGGCACGTAATGATCACATTATGAGGGGCTTTTGGGCTGAAAGATGGGAAAAACTATTCTGGATATGCTCTTTTAGATCTATTCTGGATAAGCTCGTTTAAATAACCAGGTTTTTAGATACTTTTTAAATTTAATCGTGCATGGTTCAAGATGCAGGTTGGGAGGCAGGGAGTTCCAGAGGGCGGGACCAGCAATTGAGAAGGCACGGTCGCGTGTGGAGGAAAGATGGGCTATTTTCAGTGAGGTACAAGTAGGGTGCCTTTGTTTGCAGTTCTAGTGGGTCGGGTGGAGTGGGGAGCGTTGAAAGGAATATCTAACCATTTGGAGTTTTGGGCATGAATAGATCTGTGTATTATGGTCAATGTCTTGTAGTGAATGCGGGAGGGGATGAGGAGCCAATGGAGGTCTCTAAGGATGGGGTGATATGTTCATGTTTATGGGTATTTGCGATAAGTCTTGCTGTGGCGTTTTGAAGCATTTGTAGAGGTTTTATTGTAGAGTAAGGGAGCCCTAGGAAGAGTGCATTACAGTAGTCCAGTTTGGGGAGTATGGTGGCTTGGATCACTGTATGAAAGTCTTGGTTGTATAGTAGTGGTCTGAGCTTTTTAAGTACATTGAGTTTGAAGAAACCTGCTTTGAGAATGGAGATTATGTGGTTTTTCATGTTTAGTTGATGATCAAGGAGAACTCCTAGGTCCCTTACAGATAGTTATGTTGTGGGAGGGTTGAGTTTCGGATCAATAGTTAGGGGGTGGGGGAGGGGAGGCCTGGGGGGAGATAACCAGGAGTTCAGTTTTATTTATATTGAGAGCAAGATGGAGGTTGGTGAGCAGGGAGTTGATGGCCGCAAGGCAGCTTTCCCAGTGCTTTAAGGCGTCAGAGATGGAGTTGTGGATGGGGATGATGATCTGGACATCATCAGCGTAGAGATAGAATTTTAGTTTAAGATCGGTGAGAAGTTGGCAGAGTGGGGTGATGTAGACATTAAAGAGGGTGGATGAAAGTGATGAACCTTGTGGGACTCCTTGATGCAAGGTGTGGGGGGTGGATGTGGTGTTGCCAATTATAACAGAGAACTTCCTGTTTGATAGGAAGGATTTGAACCAGGTGAGTGCTAGGCCTGTGATGCCAATGTTTTCTAAACGGGTCAGGAGGTGTTGATAGCTGATGGTGTCGAAGGCTGCTGAGATATCGAGAAGGGCGAGGAGGTAGCTGTGTCCTTGACCCATGCCTCTGAGGAGGTGGTCAGATAGAGGGAGGAGTAGTGATTCCATGTTAAAGTGTTTTCGGAAGCCGAATTGAGAGGCATGGAGTATAGCATGATTTTCGAGGAAGTCCATGAGTTGTGAATTAACAACTCTTTCCATTAGCTTGGCAATGAAAGGGAGGTTAGAGACTGGGCGAAAATTGGCAGGATCTTTCGGGTCCAAAGAGGGTTTCTTTAGGAGGGATTTGACTACCGCATGCTTGAGTGAGTCTGGGACAGATCCCTGGGCGAGAGAGCAGTTGATGAGATCTGCTATAGCTCTGGCTATGGAGTTAGGGATGGCTAGAAGAGCTTTAGAGGGGATGGTGTCGTTGGGGTGGGAGGAAGGTTTGAGTTTTCTGAGGATGTTTTCAACTTCTTTGGAGGAAGTGAAGTCAAGGGCAGTCATTGTGGATTGGGAGGGTGTAGGGACGGAGGGTAGAGTGGGGGGGTACAGTTAGTGGGGTGGGGGAATCTTGAAAGGAGGTTAGAGATTTTACTCTGGAAGTAGTTGGCAAGTTCTTCACATTTGGATGCTGCATCAGAGTCAGGTATCGTGGGGGGGATAGGTGTGGTGAGGCTTGAGACGTAGGAGAAAAGCACTTTGGGGTTGAATCTGTAATCGTGGATTTTTCTGGCGTAGAAATCTCGTTTGTGTTTTTGGGTTGAGAGTCTGTAGCTGTGTAGAGCAGTTTTGTAGATGGAGGAGTGTTGTGGAGATGGGTCCTTGCACCATTTTCTCTCCTTTTGCCTGAGATTGTTTTTCAGGGTCTTTAGCTCTGGTGAGTACCATGGCTTTGTAGGTTTCGAGGTGGAACTTATGACTCGTTTGGAGATTGGGCAAAGCTTGTTGGCAATGTCACCTTTGAGGTTATTCCAGGATGCCAGTGCTGTGTCAGGATCGGAGCAGACAAGGCTGGGTAAGGAAGTCGATAGTGCAGCTGCAAGCTCATTGCTAGGACAGGATTTTCTGGATATTATGGTGGTGCAGAGAGTGTTGCTGCTTGGGGGAGGGACGTTGATGGAGAGGAGGCTTTCTATTAGGTAATGGTCGGACCAGGGAACAGGGGTAAAAGTGTGAGTGGAGGGGGCAAGGACATTAGAATTGATAAAGATCAGGTCCAGAGTGTGTCCGGCTTTGTGTGTGGGGGATGCTATAATTTGCTGGAAACCTATAGCGTGGAGGGACTGAATGAAGGTTTCGCATGATGAGGAGAGGGGTAAGGAGTCTACATGGAGATTGAAGTCTCCGAGGATAATGGAGGGGATATCAGTTTTTATCGAGTCAATAAGGAATTCAATTAAAGGTGAGGGGTCAGACTCGAGGAAGGTGGGGGGGGGGGGGGCGAACACTAAACAGATTTGCAATGCGTCAGATCTGAAGAGGCCTATTTCAAGTTTGGGTGGAGAGGTTATGCGGGTGGGTTTGAGATTTAGATGTTTCTTAGTTGCTAAGAGGATACCTCCGCCTCTTTTTTTGGGCCTGTGGATAGAGAAAATTTCATATGAGGGTGTGGGGAGTTGGTTGATGAGGGCAGTATCTGAGTCTTTAAACCATGTCTCAGTGACAGCACAGATATCTGGTTTACAGTCGATTAGGATATCATCGAGAATGGGGGTCTTTTTAGATATGGATTGTGCATTGAAGAGTATTAAGGAGAGGCTGGTGAGGCCTAAGAGTTGTGTCAGTGGGGAGATAAGGATAGGGATTAGGGATTTGTGAATGGGGGGTGGATGGATGATGTGGGGGGGGATAGTCTGGGATATGGATAATGGATACGGGGGATGGGGTAGGATGCCATTGGGGATTATTGGCAAGGAACAGAGGGGATGGACAGTGTGGGAAGTATTGGGGGGGGGGGGGGGTAGGATGAGTATGTGAAAGTATTACAGCAGGTGAATGGTACAGCATGTAAAATGGTACAGCAGATAAGTTGTACAGATTGGTATGGCAATTAAACACAGAGAAACTCTTTTTGAATTGAATGGGGAAGAGCGAATGGCTGTGTAAAGTGCAATGGTAGTTACGGTTGGTGGAGGATGAAGTCCAGTTGAGAAACATCAGGTCTGTCGGTGTGGGGTTCGTCGTTGGTTCTGTGGTGAAGGGGTGCTCACTAAGGGGTACACCAAGGGGCAGGCCCCTTTGGTGTGCTCTTTAGGTGCGCGACGCCTGTTAGCTGCTTCCCTAATGAAGAGTCTGAGGGTTGTTGTTCGCTGCCTCTGACGTCGTTGGGGGGCGAGTTCTTCGGCCGTGTGGGGGAGGACCGGCGAGAGGCGTCCTCGGGAACCCGGCAACGGCATCGGGGGCTCGGGCTCAGGGATCCCGGTGGGTCTGGGCGCCAAAAGCGCTGAGCCGCGGGTGCAAAGAAGCTGGCAGAGAGAGGAGGAAGGCAGGTAGGGACTTGCCTTTTGTTCCCTGCTGGTCGCTGCCTCTGACATTGTTGGGGGGCGGGTTCTTCGGCCACGTGGGGGAGGACCAGCGAGAGGTGTCCTCGGGACCCCGGCAATGGCGTCGGGGGCTCAGTCTTAGGGACCCCGGTGGGTCTGGGCGCCGAAAGCGCTGAGCCGCGAGTGCAGAGAAGCCGGCAGAGAGAGCATGGGCATAGAATAAAGTACCAATGGTGTCTTTGATAGTGCAGTAGGTAAACCAAGGTATTCGACCAGATCACTCATAATAAAATTCCCTCCTGCCCCGGAATCCAGAAGAGCCAAGGTAGAGAATTCTTGCTGTTTCTGAATCAACATTATGAGAAGAATAAGCTGGTGAGCAGAGCCGGTAAAACCTGGAACCATCTCCCCAATTGGTTCTAGGCTCTGAAGTTTCCCCCTTTCTCAGGACAATTGGCCAGAAAATTCCCCTTTCCAGCGCAGTATAAACACAAGCCTTGAGTTCGGCGATGCTGTCTTTCTTCGGTCGTTAAAGGACTCCTCCCTAATTGCATAGGTTCTTCCAGCTGAAGGTTCACAGCAGTAGGCTGGGGGCTTGACAATGGCCTGGAGAAGGAGGGTGCCAGAGTGATTGGTCTACGTGGCCCATGCAATTGCCTGGAGCGTTGCTGAAGACGCCGATCGATTTTTGAAGCTAGATCAGGGAGATCTCGAGCAGCCAACTCATCTTTGATTCGGGTTGCTAGTCCTTCCAAAAAATACTCTGTAAACTGTCCTCTCGCCAATTTAATTTGGTAGCCATTGTTCGAAACTCGATGGCGTAATCGGATAATGTACGAGCGCCTTGACGTAGATGAAGAATAACTGACTCTGTGGCTGCCAAACGACAGGGATCATCAAAGGTCCATTTAAAAACCTGGAGGAAATGTTGAAGATCCTGAAGAATTGGATCTCCCCTCTCCCATAGCGGGGATGCCCAGGCCAGAGCCTTGCCGTCTAACAATGAAAGTATGAAGGTGGTCTTTACTGTATCCAAAGGAAACTGCGCTGGTTGCAGCAAAAAGTGCATTGAACACTGATTGAGAAAACCTTGACATTGTCCTGGATCACCTGTGTACTGAGGAGGGGCCAGTAATCGAATGGGAGAGGTGCTGGGTGTTGGAATGGCTGGTGGTCCACTGGAAATTTCAGAGGCTTCTAACTGGGAGTTCAAACATTGTAGGGATGCCGCAGGGAGTCTAGGCATTGCTGCTGCTGCTGCTGTATTCTTAAAGCTAGGCCTGGAATAGCCTGCAGACCGGAGAGGTCCATTAGGTCCATGGCCTTGCAATCTGTTACGATTCAATGAATCGGTGAACCCTTGGGCCGCATCGATAAGATGTTCAAAGGGTTTAACACAGATCCTCGTTGGCGGGAGATGGACCTCAGGGATGGTAACCAGGTGATGAGGTCGTGCCAGCGGAACAGCGGCTAGGCAGATAGTATGGAAGTGTTCAAGACAGTCCTGGGTCGAAGGCAGGCAGCTGGCAAGGCAACATCCAATATCTGAAGTAGAGTCAAAGGCTGGCGGCAGGCAAGGCAAAGTCCAATATCCAAAGCAGGGTCAAAGGCAAGTGGCAGGCAAGGCAAAGTCCAATATCCAAAGCAGGGTCAAAGGCAGGCAAGCAAGGCAGAAGACACATCAAGCTGGACCTATTGCAAGGCACTGTGGAGCCCTCAAAGGTCTCCTTAAATAGTCCTGGACAGGAAGTGGTTCCTGGGAGCTTAGAATGGCCTCCTGCCATGGCTCCTTTAACTGGGGGGGAGGAGCCAAGCGCCTGCGTCCAACAGAGGCCATCCCTGCAGGAGCAGGGCTGCCAGCCTCTTGCTGTTTCTGCCGTCAATGATGGCGGCACAGGGAGCGCCGAGGAGCCCTGCATCTGCCGCTGCCGGCAGCAGCCTGAGGAGCCTTGAAGTAGCCACGATGCAGGGGACAGTTTGCCATTTCCCTGACATGACTGTGGCTGCTGGTAAGTGCGGCTGGTCTAGGGGATTGGCCACCGCCGATAGCAACACTCCCTGAGCCGCCCTGTGGCCCAAGGGCTCACAATCTCCCAGGAGCAGGTGACCGCGCCTCCTCCGCGTCCTCAACAGGATTCTAAGGCCCCACGGTCGCAACACT
The DNA here is from genome assembly GCF_901001135.1 of Rhinatrema bivittatum. Classification (NCBI taxonomy): domain Eukaryota; kingdom Metazoa; phylum Chordata; class Amphibia; order Gymnophiona; family Rhinatrematidae; genus Rhinatrema; species Rhinatrema bivittatum. The sequence goes on along the minus strand of NC_042615.1, from coordinate 625,791,186 downwards.
TATCCAGCTAAATACTGGGTAAGAATATTCAGCAGCACAGACCTGCCACTAAATGTCTCAGGCAAATTAGTTGGGTAAGTTTATCCGGCTAACTTACACAGCTGATAGCAGCTGAATATAGGTCCCCTAAGACGCTAACTTTTAAACAGGTGGGCAAGGCTACATGTGCACTGACCCACGCTCAGGATGCAGCTGTTTTATAAAATGCACACATATATGTGCTTATGTTATTAAATAGCCTGACTTCATGCACATAAGCACTAAGTTTTAAGTGGGAGCACACCTGTACATGCAAATTCAGCTTCTATCGTTTAAGTGGGGGGATTTTAAAAGGGACACATGCTGATGCATTTGCCAGTTTTACCAGTTTGTTCCCAGTTCACCCATTTAATAGATAGGTTCTCCAACCCTCCCTGATTTGATAGCTTATACACCCCTCATTTACCCCAGACCCTTTAAACCCCTCCAAAATGGCTCGTTTTGTTGTTTTGTTTTGGGTTTTTTTTACTTACAGACTATCCATAGCAGAAGTAAATTTAGGCAACAGGGGGCCTTGGTGCAAACCGAATCACTTAATATTTATACACAAATTTCTGGTTCAAGTCCCAAAACTCCCATGTACTGCCCATTCCCCGCCCAGACCATGTCCATGCCCCAGCCTTTTTTGTGAAGTTCTGAGATGTGCGCACAGTACCATTTATGTTTATATCTGGGTGGCTTTTAAAATCTGCTTGGCACACTCAAGCCCAACACATTCACGCATCCCTAATTCTGGTGTGCGACGGACTTTTAAAATTCACCTTTAAGTGAGTAAACAACTATCCTTGTTCTATGATGTTAACTAGAAAATAAACAAAACAAAATTTTCTTTAAAAATTAATCTTAATGATTCTTGCTAGAAAAAATAACAAAGAAGCTATGTTTATTTCAGCTCAATGAATATGGGAGATTCCCTGAAGCAAAAGGAAACACATTTCATTTTCCACTTTTTTTCTCATTTGCAGCCAAGCTGCAGGTAGCAGCTCAATGCTATTTGTCTGCTTTTCTGTGTCTCTGTTTTCTGAGCAGACTCACCTTTTTATACATCATTAATATTCAATCCCTTGTCTTTTACTGGCTAGAGTGATCAATGCATAATGTATCATTTACCTAAACTCTGATGCAAAGGTATCTCTTTTGTCTATTTATGTAAAAACATAGAAACATGATGGCAGAAAAAGACCATATGGACTATCTGATCTGCCCATCTTACCAACTGATTTAGCTTTACCATTCCCATTACTTCATCAGATATCCCCTGTGTTATCCCCTGCTTTCATGAATTCAGATACTGTTTTGCTCTTTACCATCTCCACTGGGAGGCTGTTTCATTTATCCTCTACTCTCTCTGTAAAGAAATATTTCCTAAGATTACTCCGGAATCTACCCCCTTTCACTATCATCCCATGACCCCTCATTCTAGAGCCTCCTTTCTGTCAAAAGAGGCTTGTGTCCTGTGCATGGAAACCTTGGAGATATTTAAATGTTTCTATCATATCTCTCCTATCTCCCTTTCTTCAAGGTATGCATGTTTAGATATTTAATTCTGTCTCCACATGGTTTAGAACAAAGACAACTGACTATTTTAATAGCCATTCTCTGGACTGACTGCAACTGATTTATATTCTTTTGAAGGTGCAGTCTCCAGATTTGTATACAGTATTCCAAATTAGTTTTAATCAGGGACCTAGATAGGGGCAATATCACCTGCTTTTTTTCTGCAGACTATTCCTCTCTCTAAGCAGCCAAGCATCTTTCTGACTTAAATTTTAATTTAAACCAGTATCCATAATCTAACAAATGCCAGTTAATTATTTAATCCCTGCTCCTCCATTGCTAGTTCTCCTCATGCGGCAATGTAGTCCAGTGAATAACCTAAATCTGGATTCAAGCCAACCAAACCTTTTGCTAGTAGCAAGTCTTTTTTTATATACTTCAAAGTCTACTGGTCATAGTATCTTATTATAAGCAAGTTGATCACCCTTCTATTGTATTTCAAAGGACATTTGTTTTCTTCTACAAAATAGGCAGTTTCTGAATACAAAACAGTAGCAAGAGCTGTCTCCTGTCCATTTGTCCTTGAATTAGTCTTATTGAGCATAGAGAGAACAATTTAAATTATGAAATGCTTCTAAAAAGTAATTTGCTTACATTAGGAATGTAGTAGTAGAGAAACTGTAGTATGATGTGGGATCTGCTTACTAGACTGGCTCTAAAGGTTTTTCCTTAGTACGTCTGTCTTTTGGAAAGACCTTTGATATCATGTTATTTATTTAACAGATTGTAAACTAGTTAAAAGACAGGAAACAGAGAGTACGATTAAATGGTCAATTTTCTCAGTGGAAAGGGTTAACAGTAGAGTGCCTCATGGATCTGTACTTGGATCGGAGCTTTTCAATATATTTCTAAATTATCTGGAAAGGAATACGAGTGAGGTAATCAAATTTTCAGATGATACAAAATAATTCAGAGTAGTTAAATTACAAGCAGATTGTGATAAATTGCAGGAGGTGCTTGTGAGACTGGAAGATTGGGCATCCAAATCGTAGATGCAATTTAATGTGGACACGTGCAAGGTGTTGCATATCGGGAAAAATAACCCATGCTGTAGTTATGCAATGCTAGGTTCCGTATTAGGAGTTTCCACCCAGCTTAAAAGATCCAGGCATCATAGGGGATAATACATTGAAATTGTCAGCTCAGTGTACTGTGGCAGTCAAAAAAGCTGTTGCGACCGTCGCTGCTCTACGTCTCCACTCCGCCCACCTTACCTCTTTGGCGACTGCCTCTTTGGTTGATGGAAGTTTGGCTGCCACAGCATCATCTTGCTGACCTCTGGAGTCCCGGACCGGCTAGACCAGGGGTGGGCAATTCCAGTCCTTGAGGGCCACAAACCTGTCGAGGTTTTAGGATATCCTAATGAATATGCATGACATAGATTTGCATACAACTGAGGCAGAGTGCATGCAAATCTCTCTCATGCATATTCATTAGGGATATCCTGAAAACCAGACTGGTTTGTGGCCCTCGAGGACCGGAAGTGCCCACCCCTGGGCTAGACGCTGCCTTCGCCATGTTCTCCTGAGGCCTAAGGGCGCACGCGCGGCGTGGCTCCAACTCAAGTACCAGCAGTGGCGCGAACTTCAGGGGCATCCCCCTGATATGACATCATCCTCACTGGATACATAAGGTCTTCGTTTTTGCTAGCTATTCGAGTTAGCAAAGGTTAGCGTTCATACGTTTACTGAGCTTCCTCCAGGTATCGCTGTGGATGGGATTCGCTCTCCACATACCTTGCTACTCTGCCTCCTCAGACTTTACCAGGGGTACCCGCTCCTCGGGGGCCTCGCTCTCTCTCTTGCTTTTCAGGTCGCAGTCTGGAACAGGTACTCGCTCCTCGAGGGCCCACGTTCCCGGACCTGCTACCGAATACAACTTCTGCCTACAACACCAGTGAGTTACCATCTCTCTTTCAGAGCTTTCCCTGGAACCAGGTACTCGCTCCTCGAGGGCCTACTTCATTCCAGCCTCTGGGCTGCTTCAAGAGACTATTGTGTGAGTGTTAGCATCAAGGTTCTGTTCCTAAACTCTGCATACTCTGCCTACTCACTATATTCAGTTTCTCTACAGCTCAGCCATCCTGGGATCGCTTTTCCAGTGCCTGAGGGACTATAGCTCAGCCAGGCTCTTCCAGCTCACTACTGCCACCCCTGGTGGTTCACTATGCAGTTTAATAAAAGATCTTGTTTGTGTTGTCTCCCAACTCTGAGCCTGACCTGTGGTCCCTCTCGGGATCTTCCCCCATGGGCGTGGTCATCTGCCATCGGCCCAAGGATCTATCCACAATTATCACAAAAAATAACAAAAGCAAACAGAATATTAGGAATTATTAGGAAGGGAATGGTGAACAAAACGGAAAATATCATAATGCCTCTGTATCGCTCCATGGTGAGACCGCCCCTTGAGCACTGTGTACAGTTCTGGTCACTGCATCCCAAAAAAGATATAGTTGCACTGGAAAAGGTACAGAGAAGGGCGAACAAAATGATAAAGGGGATGGAACAGCTCCGCTATGAGGAAAGACTAAAGAGGTTAGGGCTGTTCAGCTTGGAGAAGAGATGGCTGAGGGGGAATATGGTAGAGGTCTTTAAAATCATGAGAGGTCTAGAATGGCTAGATGTAAATTGGTTATTTACTCTTTCAGATAATATAAGGACTAGGGGACACTCCATGAAGTTAGTAAGTAGTACATATAAAACTAATTGGAGAAAATTCTTTTTCACTCATTGTACAATTAATCTCTGGAATCTGAGGATTGCCAGAGGATGTGGTTAGTGCAATTAGTGTAGCTGTGTTTAAAAAAAGGTTTGGATAAGTTCTTGGAGAGAAGTCCATTAACTGCTATAAATCAAGTTGACTTAGGGAATAGCCACTGCTATTACTGGCATCAGTAGCATAGGATCTACTTAGTTTTTGGGTACTTGCCAGGTACTTGTAGCCTGGATTGGCCACTATTAGAAACAGGATGCTGGGCCTGATGGACCCTTGGTCTGACCCAGTATGACAATATCTTATGTTCTTATATTTTATTTCCAAGGAAAAAGGTGAAACCTGTGCATATTAAGAACATAAGAACATAAGAAATTGCCATGCTGACTCAGACCAAGGGTCCATCAAGCTCAGCATCCTGTTTCCAACAGAGGCCAAACCAGGCCACAAGAACCTGCCAATTACCCAAACACTAAGAAGATCCCATGCTACTGATGCAATTAACAGCAGTGGCTATTCCCTAAGTAAACTTGATTAATAGCCTTTAATGGACTTCTCCTCGAAGAACTTTTCCAAACCTTTTTTGAACCCAGCTACACTAATTGCACTAACCACATCCTCTGGCAACAAATTCCAGAGTTTTATTATGCATTGAGTGAAAAAGAATTTTCTCTGATTAGTCTTAAATGTGCTACTTGCTAACTTCATGGAATGCCCTCTAGTCCTTCTATTATTCGAAAGTGTAAATAACCGATTCACATCTACTCGTTCAAGACCTCTCATAATCTTAAAGACCTCTATCATATCCCCCTTCAGCCGTCTCTTCTCGAAGCTGAACAGCCCTAATCTCTTCAGCCTTTTCTCATAGGGGAGCTGTTCCATCCCCTTTATCATTTTGGTTGCCCTTCTCTGTACCTTCTCAAAGGCCATGCATAATCTGTTTTGTGCATGAACTCTTTACAAATTAGAAATATGTTTCATTTTCTCTTTAAAGAATGTATTTACTATTTATTTAACTATAACAGTTTCAAAGCCAGTTAAGATATGTATTTACAACTTACAATCAGTGGTTGATAAATTATTTCTCCATTCAAGTGTCTGTTCTTTGTGTGGTTCTTGTTGAGAGGAAGTTTTACCCACCCTTCCCACCTGAGAGTGAGAAAGGAGTGAGGATTTTAGTTTTTGCCAGTTATCAAGATGTCATTCAATACAAGGAACTCCCTTGACAATCTGGCAATTGATTGTAGAAGTGGATACCTAACTGGTACAATAACTAGAAATAGTAAAGAGGTAAGGAGTCATAACACCAGTGCTTCTTAAAAATAAACATCTAAGAAGATGCCTACAAGGTACAACAGAAGAGGAGAGTAGAAAAATGGAGAGAGAGAGTTCAAGAGCAAGTAGAGGATCCCAGATATTTCAGGGGAATCCTTAAAGGGATAGAAACATCCATTTCCAGATTGCCCAGGCCGTGCTTCACATTCCATCCAAAAAGGAAGAAAGGACCCTGAAAGAGAGATTAAGGGACCATAAATTCACTGCTTTTAGTTGCATTATGGACATAATCTGAGAAACTTATACTAAATGCCATATTATTCAGTGAAAACTGAGTTTTCAAAAAGTTGTGCACATCAAAATCAGCATATGCGTGTGTAAATAGCATATACTTGTATATGTTATTTTAGAAGTTTACAACATACAAACATAAGTAAGGGTGCACACATAAATCTATGTGTGTAAAAAAGGGGCAATCCGGAGGCATTCCTGGGCAGGGCCAACATTTACGTGTGTAAGTTGCTATTTTAGAAGAGATGTATGTGCATAGATTTGGCAGTTTACTTATGTATATTTACACCTGCTCTTTATTTGGCGTAAGTGATCATAAACATCTTAAAAGTGAAATATCGAGTAGGTGAGGGGTCTGGGTGAAATGTGTGGGTGGGTGGGGGTGGGGGGGAGTTGAGGCTGAAGAGCCAGGAGAGTCTTGATGAACTGCTGATGGAGTGGGTGAATTGGTAAACTAATTGGTAACACTGGTAATTTCATTGCCATGAGCATGTTAGAAAATCACCCCACTTAACACGCATGAAACCCAACTTATAGAGACTTCATATAAATTACACAGGTAATATATCTCTAGTCATTGCCATTTTAATCACAATATGGTGCCAGTCTCAGAACCAACCAGCACCATTGAAATGTAGAGGAGCTAGGGGCAGGAAGTGAGTGGGCATCCCTCCTGCCCCCCTAGAATGATGGACACCCTATGGATAGTTTAAGTGGGGGCTGGGATGGTTCCTGGCCCCGAGAAATTTTTTGGGAGGGGAGGATATACCCAGGGCCAGGGGAGGCCCTGCTTCATTTTAAAGTTAGAAGAAAAATAAAGAGGTATAGTAGTAACACACCAATTATCTGGATAAGTTCCGACTTATCCAACTTTGCTGCTATTTATCTGGATAAGTCTGAAAAGTGCTACTTATCTGGCTAAATCAGATAGATGGATAAGTCTAAAATAGAGCTACTTATCCTGTTCTCTTTTCCCCATCTCTGAGATCCTCTCCTTCCCTCACTCTGACACCTGATATCCTCTACCCATATACCCCAAGCATATTCGTGCATATATTATAAAATGGCCACATCCCTGGGTGCAGGCTGACAAATGTGCACACATGTGCACCCACGTGCTGCATTCAAAGTTACCAATTATTTCCTTTCTCTTTACTCCTAACCACTGCTGCCCACCTAACTTCTCATATTTTCATAAACCAAGACTAAGACAAAGCGGACTAGGTTTGGCTGTGTTTTTTAAATCCCACCTGAAATTTACTATGTTAGATCTTTCTACTCCTCCTTCCTATAAAATACTATGTCTGAAATTGCAACACATTAATCTTTGTCTGACCTACAGAATGCACTTCCCCTCTGTGAGGCACTCATTAATCTCAATCTGAATCCCTCTACAACCATAATTCTCAGCATTATATCAAGAGGCCATCAACTTTGCTAAGAAAGCTTATATCTACATGAAAATGTCATCCACTCTAAACAACCCTAAAGAACTATATGCCTCCATAAAGAAAGTAATTAAACACAGCTCAGCCCCCGTCTATCCTTTCACCTACCCTCCTAGGGATGAACATTGTGGAGACATTCACCTCTCACTTTACCAATAAGACAGCACCTTTAATAGTTCCTAAGCTGAAGGTTCTGATGATGTTCCAAACATTGATAGCCCAACCTGGGAACACTTCGATAACATTACAGCATTTAACACTACTAAGATTATCAATAACCTGAAACCTTCATCTAATCCCTTTAACCCATGCCATACTTCATTACTTAAATTGATCGAGTTGGATATTGCTATGTTTATCACTAAGTTCATTAATTAATCACTACAACATGGTGTCGTCTCTGACCCATAATTAAAAAACCTTCAGCTGTTCCTACTATCATCTCCAACTACCGCCCGATCTCCTCCCTATCTTTCATAGCCAAAGGATTAGAAACAGCAGTTCTCCACCAACTCTGCAACTTTACTAATGCTAATAATATCCTCAACCACTATCAGTTTGCATTCAGGAAGCACCACAGCACCAAATTACTGCTGCTCTCCAGCTTTGATATGATAAGATGGGGTTTTGATCAAGGCTCAGTGTTTCTTCTATGTCTACTCAACATCTCTGCTGCATTTGACACTGTCAATCACTCCATCCTACTCTCAAGACTGCAATCCTTTGGTATAACTGGCTCTGTGCTGGCCTGGTTCTCCTCATACTTCAACAACAGGACCCAATAAGTCTAAATTGATTCTTTTACTTCCCCCTTGACACCTCTGAATTCAAAGGTGCCCCAAGGCTCTTCACTTTCTGCTTTTTTATTTAACCTTTACCTAACTCCATTATGCCACACCCTTGAGGACCTTGGAGTTCACTACAAAATGTATGCCTATGATATTCAATTCTTCTACCCTGTGAAGGAAACATGGGCCCTTATAGAATCTTTCCTCACCCACTGTTTTACCACCATCCAAAAATGGCACCACAGCAATAAACCAGCTCTCAACATATCTAAAATGGAAATCATAATTTTATCACGCCATCCTGTCAATGAAATTGTCTAATTCGTCATGGTTCGGGGGCACCAAAAAAAGAACAGAATTTTTCCAAAATTTCTGAAAAATTTGTAGTTTGTGTTAGTGTGGGCTAACCATAGTTAGCGTGCAATAACTTTAAAATGTTTAACTATGGTTACCGCGCACTAAAGGGAGTTAGCGCGCACTAACAGAAAAATTGGGACCCACGAAAAAAAAAAATGAACCGCGGGAAAAACGAAATTTCTCGCTGGGGCCCGAAAAGGAAGCCTAAACTGATAGAAGTAAACAATGCACATCTACATTTTACGTCACAACATGGCGCCAGTCTCAGGGCCAACTGGCAACAGTGAAATGCAGAGGAGCTAGGGTCAGGATGTGAGTGGGTATCCCTCCTGCCTCCCTAGAATGATGGACCCCTATGGATGGGTTAAGTGGGGACCAAGGTGATTCTCAGCCACAAGACTTCTTTTTAGGAGAGGGAGGGGACACAGGGAGCCTGGGGACAACCCTGTTTCTTGAAATTCTTTCTTGATTTTGGGGATATTTTTAATGTTTATTTTGCTTTGGTAAGTGACAGAAATGAAATAAACATTGAATGAAATGACAATTGTGGAAATAACAGGACAGAAAAAAAACCCAAAATGTTGGGGGCTGCACATCCCTAATGCTTGAAAGTGATTATTCAGGTAACGGCATATTTGTTTTGTCTGTTTTGCTGGTTTTAAATAATGGGTAATGCATGAGTGAGCCAATTTTGTGTTTATCTTTTGAAGTCTTGGCCTTTATTCCCATATGCCCTAGTAATGAGCAGTTGTGATAAACCTATTGCACAGAGAGCAGAATTCTCACAGAATCTTGCACATTGTAATAAGGAACTGTTATTTCATGTCTGTCCTTACTGTCTTTTCCCCTTCCTTTCTTTTGTATACTATGAATCCAAGCATTAGCAAACTCCTGCACTGCTTGGTGAGGCTTCACCTGGAGTACTGTTTTCAGTTCTGGAGGCCATATCTCAAAAAGGACAGGAGACAGGATGGAGACGGTCCAGAGAAGAGTGACCAAAATGGTGGGTGGTCTCCATCAAATGCCTTATGAGGAGAGGTTGAAGAACCTGAATATGTATACCCTGGAGGAGAGGAGAATCAGGAGTGATATGATATAGACCTTCAGATATTTGAAAGGTTTTAATGATCATGGTCAACATCAGATATTTTCCATTGGAAACAATTTAGTAGAACTAGGGATCATGGTTTGAAACTCCAGGGAGGAAGACTTAGAACCAATGTCAGAAAATATTTCTTCACGGAGAGGGTTGTGGATGCCTTGAATAACCTTCCAGAGGAAGTGGTGAAGACTAAAACCATGAAGGATTTCAAAGGGGCATGGGATAAATACTATGGACCACTAAAGGCTAGAGGTTGGGGATAAATGAAAAAAAGCATGGTGGTAGTGGGCCTGGGAATAATCTGCACAAAGTGGCAGTTGCTACCCTTAACAGAATCATGGGGGCGACCTACACGGAGTGGCAGTTGCTACCCTTAACAGAATCATGGGCATGACCTACACGGAGTGGCAGTTGCTACCCTTAACAGAATCATGGGGGTGACCTGCACAGAGTGGCAGTTGCTACCCTTAACAGAATCATGGGGGCGGCCTACACGGAGTGGCAGTTGCTACCCTTAACAGAATCATGGGGGTGACCTACACGGAGTGGCAGTTGCTACCCTTAACAGAAAAATGGAGTAACCTGCACGGAGCGGTATTTACTACCATGGGAAGCTTGCTGGGCAGACTAGATAGACCATTTGGTCTTTTTCTGCTGTCATTACTATGTTACTATATATGTTACTATGCAGCGCTTTAGATGTTTAATAGGAAAAGAGTGATATAATTAGAGTCTCTGTAAATATGAATATGATGATAATGTGCTCTGTGTGTTTGAGTACTTACGAATAGTAAATCTTTGTATAATAGCAATATATTCTAGTATGCTTAGCAAACTGGAAAACAAATCCAGCTCTGTCTTTGTGTGTCTTATGTTTGGGATTAGCTCTCTGCTTGTCTTGTCAGCTTATATCTCATCAGCTAAACTCCTTTACGAAAACCTGTGAAAAAACATAACAGTTTTATATAAGAAAGATAGACTTAAAACACAGTATAAGAAATAAACTCCAAGAAATGTTAAATATTTTACCCAATCATAGAAATTAACATTAGATTTGAAACAGTCTTTGAAACAGCAGCTATGATCCTAGAATCCTAGATCAGACAGTTGAAAAACATGTTTAAAATAATTCCCATTGAAGTTGTCTCATGAGAAAAGGAAGAAAAATCTAGTAAAAAGAATTCTTGCTGGCTTTAGTCCATTAACTCATTGTTCCCTTGTTACAAGAGAGCAATAATTAATATTTATTTTAATAATAAAATTAATGTTTAGGTTTGTTATCTCTGTTATACATTATATAAGGAAGTCTATTTGTATAGAATGCAGATGCTATTTAATACTTTGTGACATGTATGTTTGGTTCCATGTTTGGTATGGAATTGCATTTTGGCACAAAGTTAATTTCATTTTACTGCTGCTAGTTAATTAAAATAATAAACATGTGTGAGTGTGTATGTATGTGAAATAATTTGAGTTTTATCTTAATAAGTATTATAACTGTTTGCACTCCACTGGTTGCTGATCAAATGGAGATTAAGGTATAAAATTCTGACAATCTATAAAACCTTGAGCAGTGAGGTTCCGCAATGTATCAGGTCAAGATTTTCAGACCAGAAAGGAACGTAAGGTCCACCAGTCATTGTCTACTGGATGTACCTATGGTTCATTCAATTAGATTGGCAGAGTCATGTGAAAGGCTGTTTACCGTAGCAGGTCCTATATTATGGAACATGCTCCCTGAGGCTCTTCATAGAGAATCATGCTTTAGGACAGTTTAAAAAGCATTGAAAACACATTTATTTGGTGAGGCATTTAATTTGATTTAGCATATTGCAGTAATGTCATATTTCTGGTTCTTAGTATAGTAGGAAATGATTATGCTCCTGTGTTGTTTATAAGCCAAAGTGTTTTGGAAGATTAAGCCATTTTACTGTTTAATTATGTATTTATTTGATTGATTGATTGATTTTGTATACCATTGTTCGAGGGAGCCATCACAACAATTCACATAATTACAATAATATAAGGTAATAAAGTAAAAACATAATGTTAAATAAATTAGTAAATATGAATGATTAAAATCTAGGCAAGCAGTAAAACTAAATAAAATCCAGTTGTAATAAAATCAAATACAGTAAAACATCATTAAAAGAAGATAAATAAGTAACAGAAGGAGGCACTTGATAAAGGGTGAGTTACTATAACATGGTTCTCAAATAGATGTTATATTGGATCCTGATAAGCCTTATTGAATAGTCATGTCTTTAGGTCTTTTCTGAAGGACTTTAGGTCAGATTGTAGCCATAGTTCAGCTGGAAGTGTTATGTTCGTGGACCCTTGGGCCTGTTGAGACTGCAGGTGTCGTGCTGTGGATACCCACAGTGGGCGTCGCAGCCGGGAGGCAGTGCTGAGGAGAGACCTCGAAGACGGCTTCACCACTGGAAGCCCGAGGTCTCCCCAGGAGGAGCCCGTAGGGACCCATACTTCTTGGTCTTAGGTGGATCCTATGCGACCAAGGATCAGAAGAGCCTGCCGAGGAAATCCAAAGATGAGATGGCGCCCAGGAGGTCGGGAGAGACTTCACCCTTGGAAGCCCGCGGTCCCCCGGGAGAAGCCCGTGAGGACCCGAGCTGCTGGGGCTTAGGAGAACCCTCCGGGTGGTGATGAGCAAGTACCTGCGGCAGTGGGAAGAGACGAAGCCGAAGTTCAGGGACAAGCCAAGGTCGGGAGCCAGATGTCTGATATCGGATGCCAAAACCAGGGACAGAAGCAGGAGCTGGAGTCGAAGAACGAAGCAAGGTCAGGAGCCAGGAATCAGACGTCGGATGCCAAAACCAGGGACGGAAGCAGAAGCCAGAGTCGAAGAATAAAGCAAGGTCAGGAGCCAGGAATCAGACGTCAGGAACAAGCAGGAACTGGGAAGCAGGAAGCACAACCAGGTACTCCGAAGAGTCAACCTCGTTGCAAGGCACTGGCTAGCTGTGGCTGCCGGGTTTAAATAACCCAGCAGCGTCTGACGTCAACAGGGAGGCATCCTCTGTTTTCCCATGCTGGCCCCTTTAAATAGAGAGCCCCTGCGCATGCGCGCGCCTAGGGGGTGGGGACAGCAGCAGATTGCCGGCTGCATCTCCCTCGCAGGGGGGACGCCGCAGTAGGCTGTGTCTCAGGCCTGGGCAGCCGCGTCTTGGGTTCGGCGGGTCGGAGGGGGCTCCCGCGGACAGAGCGGACTGGGTGGTGAGTGGAGATCCCGGGGCACAACCCGGGATCACAACAGGAAGGGAATTCCATATTTTAGGACCTGCAAGTGACAGGGCTCTTGCTCTTACCTGACTAAGGTGGGCTTATTAAACTGAAGGAATGATCAATAAACTTTTATTCGCGGATCTTAGATTCTGTTGTGGGACATGGAGGCGAATGTATGTGATTTTATTTGTCTTATCTGTGTATGTTTTTTGTAAACTGCTTAAAACAATGGATAATGCGTCATAAAAATATTTAAATAAATAAAACAGGTAAACTACCCTGATCTAAGCTGGTATTAACTATTACATAACATAAGTAAGGGGCTAAATCTAAAGCTGATCTCTTAAGTAACTTTGGTGGAAGGGGAGGGATCATGTAAAGAAGTGGTAGGATTTAATTCAGATAGAAGCTTTTTAATAACCATAACTGAGATTTTATTAAATGCTAGAAGTCTGCACCCTAATTTGGGGAGAGTATGGCAATAACGTCAGTTGTAAGTTGTGATTCTTAAACTTGAAATTCTGAATCTGAAAACTCCTCTTGAATGGTAGATATTTTGTTTTCAAAATAATCCACTATCTTTTTCACTATTGGTAGTTTTACATCTGGTTCAGTCGTATTTGTATCCTTGTTGCATGAGTTACTTACAATCTTTAAAAGCTGGTGGGGGCAATTTTCTGCTTTTACAAATGAAGTTTTTAAAACATGTTCTTGTAACTTCCATAATGGCTGTTTTATAGATCTCAATACTAAATCTACAAAATGATAATTTAATTATTTTATTTCTATGCCATTTTCTGTCTTGTCTGCCTTTTCAGCATGGCGGATTTCTCTTGGAGGGTATAGTGCAAGTTCAATTTCATTTTACTTGACAGTTAAATGGTGCTTCCTCTGGATCCCAACCATCACTGCTGCCAACCTCCATATAAAATAAACCCTATCTATCAGGATTACTCTGCAGGCAAAACTCAAGTGTCCCATTGAGGACTGAAGCTGCCTCAACATTAATGTCGCACTTTCTTTAGCCTACATGACAGATTCTGTAGGTTTTTTGTTTTTTTGTTTTGGTAGTCTATTAACTTTCACTTCTGAGTCTAATTCTCTTCCCAGAAAAGTTGTTTGCTAGTTACCCATTTAAACTTCCAAAATGTCCTGAGTGTCTAATAATTCATTTGGACCAACAAATAAAAACATCATCGAAGTAATGGATAATTGATTCCCTGCCAGACCTCTGTGCCATTGCCTTGTGAATGAATGTACTGAATTTCTTGAGCTGTACGAAACTGAGCAATCCATTGGCTTGCATTTATTAAAGTAATACAGCCCTTTCAATTTAAAACCAGGCAAACTAACAGGTCTATCCTGTAAAGTGCGGCCGCATTTACCCTGCTCCTAAGCTGCGTTCTACTCACTTTCTGGCCGCGTTATCCCTTCCTGCGATCCCGAATCCCCTTTAACCTACTCCTACCGCGTCCTAAAATCCCCAGCCAACCCCTTCCGCACGCGGCATGTATATTGCATGCAAACGAGCAAATTAGCTATTCCCTAGCATCCCATAACCCGCGCCACGACTATCGCTATCTTTCCCTGCAGTTTTGTCGCGCATTTAACCTGCTAACTTACCGCCTACCCTTACCCCTGCGGTAGAGGCAGGGGTAAGGGTAGGCGGCAAGCTTTCCCCCAGCCCCCGCTCACCTGCCCCGGTCGCGATCATGGGTGCCGGTCTCCGGGGCAGCCCCAGTCCTCTCCCCTCCTCCCGAAGCAAAAAAAAAAAGTGAAAAAAACGTTGCAGCCCCCTCCGATGTCCGGAGGGGGCTGCAAAAAGTAAGTTGCTTCGCCGCTTCGTACTGCTAGCCTCTTCTTCCCTCCTCCCAGAGCAAGGCTGCTTTTCGGGCCCTGCTTCGGGAGGAGGGAAGAAGAGACACTGACAGTGTGAAGCGGCGAAGCAACTTACTTTCTGCAGCCCCCTTCGGACCTCTCCTGCCTCCCGCTGCGCGACTTACTTTTTTTTGCAGCCCTCCGGCCATCAGCAGGAACAGATCGTGGCTCCCCTGCCTCCCGGCGAAGATGGACGCCTGCACGGGGGAAAGCGGCCCCTGTGCGTGCAATTGGCCGCTCAAGACGTGACGTCACATGCCGTGACGCCAAACGTCGTGACATCACGTCTTGAGCGGCCAATTGCACGCACAGGGGCCGCTTTCCCCCGTGCAGGCGTCCATCTTCGCCGGGAGGCAGGGGAGCCACGATCCGTTCCTGCTGATGGCTGCAAAAAAAAGTAAGTCGCGCAGCGGGAGGCAGGAGAGGTCTGATGGGGGCTGCAAAAATTAAGTCGCTTCGCCGCTTCACACTGTCTCTTCTTCCCTCCTCCCGAAGCAGGGCGCGAAAAGCAGCCTTGCTCCGGGAGGAGGGAAGAAGAGACACTGACAGTGTGAAGCGGCGAAGCGACTTACTTTTGTCCATCTTCGCGAGCAGCTGGAGGCAGGAGAGGTCGTCCGATGTCCGGAGGGGGGTGCAAAAAGTAAGTCGCTTCGCCGCTTCGTACTGCCAGTCCCTTCTCCCCTCCTCCCGGAGCAAGGCTGCTTTTCGCGCCCTGCTTCGGGAGGAGGGGAGGGGGACTGGCAGTCCCGACTTCCTGGTATCTGTCATTTCAAATGACATTTGAAATGACAGATACCAGCGTGGCGTGAAGCGTTAGGCCCGCGCACCCAGGATACTGTATAGGCGCTCTATCCAATAAAATGGGTTGCGCGGGCCTAACGCTTCACGGATCCTTCTTAGACGCGGTTTACATTTGCATGAAATTATAGTTCAGGATCAAGCGGTAGGTGAGCTGCACTGTGCGTGCGGCAACCGCGGATGCGCCAGGCACTAACGCAGCTCTTCCTACCGCTCGGTACTGGATAGACCTGTAAATGAATTAGGATGAATGGGGAGCAGTCTGATTGCAAATTCTTTCTTTCTTTCTTTTCTTTTTTTTTTGCCATTAGTGCCCCTTTTCCTCAACTCCTCACACACACACACACACACACACACACACATATATATATATATATATATAGCCTCATCTCATTAACCACAGGTATATAATTTCAAATCCCAGTTGTTTGGTTAGTCATTTGCTAACTTCTTTCTAAATGTAAAATTGTCTGTGGTCCCTTCCCTAAGTCTATGTTCCATCCAGTGTAGGACATACTGTGATTGTCAGAGTAGTGTGTAAACTAAACCATGGCACTCACCTCTAGGAGTGACCACAACATTATAGTCCAGGGTGTTGGTCAGTGAAGCCTGAGAATATTCTAGTTGGAGGGTATGGAGTTGAGAGAGAAAGAGAAAGTCCAGTCTCTCATTTCACTACAGGAGTTTGGTAAAAGAGAAAATCCTGTGTTATTCAGCCAGAGTTTTCAGAGTCCTAAAGGGAAGGAGTTTTAGAGGGACACACAAATAGTTCCCTGTGGCGCTGATTCTGATACTGCACTATAAGTAGCTGTTCCTGAGAGAGCCTGCAGTCGAGGGGAGAGTATCCCCACTCTGAAGGAATAAACCCTGAAGGAATAAATCTCTTAACCTAAGAAGACCCTGATCTGGGTTCTATGCTCTTTGCAGGAGGAATGAGAAGTGAGTTTCAGGTGACCTTTTAGGAGTAACCTTCAGTGTGGAAAGAAGAAAGAAGAAAAGAAGAGAGCTGCTCAGCTGATGCTCTGATCCAGGCGACCAAAAGAGTCTCAAGGAGAAGAGAAAAGAGTGCAGGAGAGAGATTCAAGCATTGGACCAAAAAGGGTCCTTGGGAGTCAGGGAGCCCAGCATCTGTCCAAGGAAGCCTTAAAACCCAGGAAAAGGAGTGAGAGCATCCCAGCAGAGTGCATCAGCAAGGAATAGCAACCAACCAATTGTGAAATCTCAGTACCTGCTTTTGGATTTTCAATACTGAAAGACTGTAACAATTGCCATTTTCTGATTTGAAATGTTTTAGTGAAAACTTTTATTTTTGGAACACCAATACCTTGTATGCAGTGACTCCATATAGCTATGCCATTAAAACATTCTGGGCCTTAGAGTTAATCCTCCCCCTCAACAGAAGATCCACACCAGGGTTTTACAGGATTGAGTCGGGACTGAACCCTGGTATTGCGTGTGCTCCCAGCTTAAAGGTGTACCCAGGAAGAGGATGCATCATATATTTCTTGCATTAATTAAGCCATGCTCATCTCCCATATATGATTTTTGTGCCCAACCCATCATACTAGAGTATTTTATTAGACATAAGTACAATTTAGGTTTCTTTTCTTCAATTATGCTAGCTTGTACGTGGAAAGCCAGTTTCCAGTTATGTACAGAGTTAGAAACCTTTTGATTTATTTTATTTTTTTTATTTATTTAAAAATGTTTATATACCGCTTTTACAATTTGAGGATTAATCAAAATGGTTAACAATAAACATACATACAAATAAGATTAAAAATAAAAATAAAAAATTAATTAAATTAAATAAATACATAAAATTAGACCAAACACTAATATTAACTTATATGGCGCTTTCATAAAGTTTTGGTTTATGTAAATGAAGTAAATCAGTGATGAAAGATGTGGAAATGCGGTTATGGGTAATCTAGGTTTGAGAATTGATCAGTGTCTCCCTTCTCTTATCCTCTTTTCCATTCCATTGACATATTTACCTTTCCACATGTTTCTTTTTCTTTTTGAACATGTAAACCAAGAAGTGCTATCACATTGCATGCTATGCCTGTGCTATTGAGATATTAAACATTGACTTCTTTGTGACCGGTCAATCCCTCTCTTACATTTTCCCATGTATCTAAATCTGCTGAGGACTCTGAGGAATCATCTCACTTAGGGACTGATGTAATAAAATGAGCTCAGCAGAGGGCACAGTTTAATCTACCAATGCTGTACAGTTTTGCATAAAACAATGTGTATGCAAGTTAGCACCCCCTCAAACAAAGCCCATGCTAATTATTTCAGTTTGCAACTTATTTTCAATTTTAAATTATTAATAACTGCAACAACTTCACAACAGGCCCTGCATCTCTGTCTAGTGATCTGGCTCCGGATCAGGCAATTTGGAACTCAATTGATCTAATTTCTAATGATACCATCATTTGCACTATTGCCAGCAGGAACTCATCTTTATACCCTCTCAATCCCTGTTCCTCCACCCTATTGAAACTGATCAGGGAGGACATTTGAAAGCTTATTGCCACCATCACTAATTTGGGAGAAAGCCAATGCTAACCCTTTGGTACTGGTGACTTAACGCTCGATATCATCTTTACTCTTTTTAGCAAAAAATACTTGAATCCATTGTTCTGTCTCAGCTTTTTGATTTCATACAAGAGAATGCTATAAGCTTCAGTTCAGGCTTAGGAGGAACTTTAGCATCAAGATATTGTTAATTTCATACTTTGATACCATCATCAGAGGCTTCAACAGAAGTACTGACTTTGTCATGCTCTTCTTAGACATATCAGCTGCATTTGACACACTAGATCATAGCATCCTTTTAATGTGTCTACGCTCTTTAGGAATATCTGGAGTGGTCCTGAAATGGTTCTCCTCCTACTTATCTAACTGCTCCCAACAATTCAGGATTGGGGGCATTGTATCAGATCAGAATGCTGTAACCAATGGGGTGCCACAGGGGTCTGCTTTATCAGCAACCCTATTAAATCGTTCCCTCCCTTCTCTGTGAAAGGTTTTGGCATGTCTCAGCGTAAAGCCGTAAACTACAAGGTCAACACCAGTGACATTCAGTTTTTTGTACCATTTAATTCTTCATGGCCTTAAACATTTGATCTTTTTTCACTTTGAGTTCTGTGAATCAATGGTTATTTCATAATAAATTAAATGTCAAATGTTGAAAAGACAGAAATAATCATTCTGAGAATGAAAAATTTACAATCTGACACTCCTTCAGTGTTTCACTTCAATAGCCATAGCATTCCAATCAAACATGTGAGGAATTTAGGAGTTATCATCAACTCTAATCTGTCAATAAAGACCCAGATTAAGGCTATTGCCAAATCTTCTTTTTATAAGCTGCTTATATTCACGCACTTGAGACCACTTCTTAATCCTCAGGATTTTTAATTGGTACTTTGCGTACTCGTGTTGACAGATTAAATTATTGCAATTCCCTTTGGGGTAGAATTTTAAAGGATTACGCGCATACCCCAAAAAACCTGCCCCTGCACACGCCGAGCCTATTTTGCATAGGCTCGGCAGCGCGCACAAGCCCCGGGACACGTGTATGTCCTGGGGCTTTGAAAAAGGTGCGGGAAGGGGCGTGGATGTGAGTGGGGCGTGGTTGTAGGAGTGGTGCTGGTCCAGGGGCGGTCTGAGGGCGGTCTGGGGGCAGGACCGAGCCTCCGGCACAGTGGTTGTGTGGAGATTCACGCGGTGGCAGCTGGCCGGCGTGCGCAAGTTACACCTGCATCGGGCAGGCGTAAATACTGCAAAAAAGGTAGGGGGGATTGAGATAAGGCTGGGGGACAGGTTAGATAGGGGAAGGGATGGGAAGGTGGGGGGGTGGAGGGAACGGGGAAAGCCATCGGGGCTCCCCTAGGGCTCGGCGCATGCAAGGTGCACAAGTGTGCACCCCCTTGCACGTGCTGACCCCAGATTTTATAACATGTGCGCGACTGCGTGCGATTGTTATAAAATTGGGCGTAGATTTGTGCGCGCCGGATTGCGCACACAAATCTACGTCCACGCACATGTTATAAAATCTGGCCCTTTATGTCAGTCTCCCAACAAACACCATACATGCAATGCAGATCATACAGATTTCCGCTTTTCGATTGTTAAATAATGCAAAACTGCATGACCATATTACTCCCATTCTATTATCCTTGTGTTATGACCGTCAGTCGCAGACAACTGCGACCGCTGTTACTCACTTCATGTCTCACTGGCTTCTCTCCTCTGGGAAGACTCGCGACTGTGGCTAGCCACCTCTGACCATCATGGGTCTGTTCCAGGACTCCCCAGGGCGGCAAGGACGCCGCCGAATGCCATGTCTCTCCCGGGCCTTTATAGGTGCACACGCGCGCTCTATGGCCCTCCTTTAAGGATGCCAGGGCGGGAACCTCAGGGGCGTCTCCCCTTGATGACATTACTAGCCCTGGACTTTTAAGTACCATCGGGGCCTGACTCTAATCAACTTGGCAATGAGTTCCCTCCTTGCTGAATCCTGCTGTTCTTGCTACGGATGTTGGTTCCTGGTTCCTGCTCCTCACGGCGTGAGACACTCTCGGGTACCCGCTCCTTGGGGGCCCTGTTCCAGTCTCTGGCTATCCACTCCTCAGAGGGCCCTGTGCCTCGGATGCTGTCTGCCTTCTCCCCCACTCCTCGGGACTACTCCAGGAACTACTCTTCTCATGAGATCTCTACTTTGGTGTTTCCTGCTCTCCGGACCATTGCCGTTCTACTCCACCCGTGAGACTCTATTTCACTGTACCTCGTTCTGCGGACCAGTGCCGTGCTAGTCTGCCTTGTGGAGACCAACGTAGGTGTACCCCACCCTGCAGGCCACTGCCTCATCTCTCTGCTTCGTGGAGACCTAGCGCTGGTGTACCCCGCTCTGTGGACCATTCATTCCCCACTCCTCAGGTCCTGTTCAGCTCTCCTCCACTAGGGGGACCTATTATGGCTAACCTCACCCACACCCCAGTCTCCTGCTCTTCCTGTATTCGTTGGGCTGGGTCACCTGTAGCTCAGACCTCGCCTCCCGATGGTGAGGCTCAGTGGGGCTCCTCCCCGTGGGCGGTATCATCTCTCACCTCAGGCCAAGGGCCCACTAACCTATGAATCCTAACAGATTGCCAAGTCCATGGACCCAGCAGAGGTCTTGGCTCTCCAGGCCATTCCTGGCCTGGCGCAATGAATTTCTGAACAACAAAAATTCTTGGAAACTCTGGCTGCAGCCATAGATAACCTGAGTACCTGGTTGGATTCTGCCTCCATGTCTGCCAAACCTAATCCTGCTTCACATACGCCACTCCTCCAGCCTACTGTGCCCTTGCTGGCACCCTCATGTTTCTCAGGAGACCCTCTTATGTGCAGGGGCTTCCTGAATCAGTGTAATATGCACTTTTGCCTACAACCTGCATATTTCCCAAATGTGATCACCAAGATGACTGACATCCTGTCACTCCTGGACGGTAAGGACTTGGCCTGGGCGTCACCCCTCTGGGAGCGAGCTGACCCAGTTCTTCGAGATCTGCCTGGCTTTCTCGCTCTATTTCGCTCCGTCTTTGACATTCCATGTCAGAAAATCATATCCGGGTCTTCCCTTCTTCATCTCCGGGTCTTCCCTTCTTCATCTCCAACAAGGCTCCAGGTCTTTGACGATTATTTCATTGAGTTTAGGACCCTTTTGTCTGAACTTCACTGGAATTCGGACTGCCTATGTGCTATCTTCCTCAAAGGCCTAAGCCCATGGATCAAAGATGAACTAGTGGCCTGGGAACTTCCTGAATCCCTGGATTCTCTGATAGACCTTGCCGGTCGCATCAATTGCCGCCTTCGAGAACATTCTCAAGAGGCTAGAGTATCCAGAAGGATGGCACCGAGTGCACCCCGAATTCAATGTATGCCCTCTCCTAAGCCCAACACCACTCAGAATAAAGAAGGGGAACAACCTATGCAGATGGGTCAAAGTAGGCTTTCTCCGAAAGAAAAATGCCATTGCTAACAATCAGGGCTCTGCTTGTATTGTGGCCAACCCGGACATTTGGAAAAGACATTTGGAACATCCTTGTTGGATGTTGTCTGAATGTAAATCCTCTTTTCCACATTTCCCCCTGCCGTTGAAGCAGAGAGCAACGCTGTATGTGCATTCAAAGTGATGCATTCATCTGTTACCAATGAGATTATCAGATGCTATACCTTTCTTTACTGGGACCATCTTGTTCTCATGATTCCTGTTCAGGTCAGTGCCCCTATCCCCTCCCCTGACACCCCCTTTCCCCCACTGAAAAATGAGGTAGCAGCCAAAAACAAGACTTGGATTTTATCATTTCACTTTGCTGGTCAGGTGGATTGAAGGTGACGAATAGTTCCCCACTGCTATCATTGCTGCTCTGCACAGGAAGTGAGGTTTGGGCTGGGATGCAGAATGAGCCTTGCTTGCTATCCATGCTTTGTTTCGCCACAGCTACTAGAGATAGAAGAGAGATACGGGGCTTCTTTTCCTCCTGCTCATGCTGCTGTGGCTTGGCACTTCCTCACTCTTCTCAGCTGTCTGGGTTTGGTCTGGATGCCACATCTGCGTGTCTCCTTCCTAATGTGCACCTCTTCCCACCGCTGGGCTCAGGCGCTCCATCACAGCGACCATGTTCAGGATTCCTCAGTAACTTTGAGTCCTTCCTTTTTCAGGCCCATCTGAATATCTCTTTGAATTTTTCAAAACCACGTTAATCATAGCTAAACATCCCCTTTTATTCCAATTGATATTTGAGAAAATTGAATAGTTGGTCACTATTTGCCAACTGAAGACCCAAACCATCAGGGATGAATCAATTCCCCATTGCTTAGCAATGAGAGACACAGAGCACATTTTGGAGCAAGATGGAAATAGCAACATAAACAATCTAAAGAGTCATAACATTTGGATTTAATCATTCTTCAATAATCAATTTGCTGTCTTCATATAACATGAAATTAGAAATCTGTCTTGAAAAGTGTCTGATTTATACTGGTAACAAGATGTCATCAGAAATCATGACTTCAAATCTAACCTTTCACCTCAGTTTTTAATGCTATTATCTTCCTGTAATTAATCATTGAAATGTTGTCTATTAATATTTAAACAGTGAAATTATTGATGAAACCTCTGATTTAGGAAATGTATAATCTGAGTTCATGAAATAAATCATTTGGTTATCTCCCCATCCTCTCCTCTCCCTATTCATTTATTTTTCCTATCGCTGTCTTTTTTTTTTTTTTCTTTTTACCAGTCTTGCCCTTCGCATTTGTAAACATTGCTACTTATTTATTTATTTATTTAAAAATATTTCTATACCGTCTTTTCAAACTAGTTTGATCAAGACGGTTTACATATTTCGATTATATAGAGCCAGTTAACCAGGAAAAAATAAAAAAATGAAAATAAAAATAAAATAAAATAAAAACATCAGATTTAAAAATATAGATAAGACATAGAAAGAATAAAAATACAATAAATTGTTATAGTCCCTACTCATAAAATAAATATACTAATTTTTAACAAAAATAGTCAAAGATAGAAAGGAGATAATGAATATAAAATATAACTCATATAAACCATTTTCCTTCAAAATGTATAATCGAATGGTAAATTACTACAAAAAATGTGGCTTAGAACATGAAGTAGTCAATTATCAAGATGAGCATATGCAATCTTGAATAAATAAGTTTTAACTGCCTTCTTAAATTCGCTATGACTAATAATTTGCCTTAAGGTGTTAGGGAGAGAATTCCACAACAGCGGTCCAGCCACTGAAAAGGCCCTCTCCCTGGTCATATTAAGTCTAGCTATTTTAACTGTAGGAATATCGAGCAAATATTGAGATGTTGATCGAAGGTGTCTCATTGGTTTATACAACCGTAAAGATGTACAAAGCCATGTAGAATCATGGTCATGAATTAATGAATGAATTATAGAGAGAACCTTATATTTTACTCGATATTTAATTGGGAGCCAATGAAGCTTATACAAGATAGGGGAAATATGATGTCTCATAGGTAGTCCTACTAAAAGACGAGCTGCTGAATTCTGTATTTGCTGTAATGGTTTTATCGCAGAGTCTGGAAGACCCAGAAACAAGCTGTTACAGTAATCTAAACCCGAGAACAAAAGAGACTGTAAAACAGTTTGAAAGTCATTTTTGAAGAGTAGAGGTTTTAATCTTTTTAAAGTATGCAGCTTAAAGAATGAATTTTTTACCAGATTGGAAACGTGATAGGATAAGGATAGATTTGTATCCATTTGAATTCCCAAATTGCGGGTAACTTTCTTAACATTGATTATCTCATTGCCCAGAGTGATCGGTGAAGGAGGACCATTTGGAGAGTTATCTAGAACACTCAGAAAAAGAAGTTCTGTTTTTTTTGTATTAAGTTTAAGTCGACTGTGGCATAGCCACTGTTTAATTGTATTAACATACAGGTTGCATAATGAAATAGTGTCAGCCCAGGAAGATTTATAAGGGACATAGATTTGAATATCGTCCGCATAAATCTTAAAATGAACATCTAGTGCAGCTAGAATCTGACACAGTGGGAGAAGGTAGATATTAAACAATACCGGTGACAAGGATGAACCTTGCGGAACCCCTGTATTTTGCATATAGATTGTCGAGGATTTGCCTTTGAAATTTATTTGACATTGACGATTGGCCAAATAGCTAGTAAACCAATGCAGTACTGTAGCCTGTATACCAATTGCTTGTAGTCTCGCTAGTAGGATCTCATGATCAAGCGTGTCAAACGCTGCTGATATATCTAATAAGATCAGGAGATAATCAGAGTTAGTGTCAAATCCTCGTATATAGGTGTCAAAAGATGAAAGCAAAAGGGTCTCGGTTGAGTAACCTTTTCTAAATCCATGTTGTTCTGGATGTAAAATGTCATGGTCTGACAAATAATCTCTCAACTGATGGAGCACAGATGATTCGATTGTTTTTGACAAAGAAGTTAAGGATGCAATTGGTCTAAAGTTTGTAAAGTCTGATAATGGGGATGTTTTATTTTTTTGAATTGGTGTAATTGATGCTAGCTTCAATTGACATGGAAAAATACCAGATTCCAAGGATTGATTTGTAATGTAACATATAACTTCTGGGCAAAAGTCTCCCAGTTCTTTGAAAATAGCACCCGAGCAGGGGTTAAATGGGGAATTGGATGTCTTTTGTTTTTTTATTATTTTTTGAATAATGGCAATCGAGACAGAGTCGAAAGAGGTCCAGCTATAAGCTGGATTTGGAACCGCATAATTAGGATATGGTAAGTTCTTGAACTCCGCCACAATTGTATTTGTTTTTTGCTGAAAAAACCCTGCTATTTTCTCACAGGTATCTTCATCTATCTATTTTATACATTTGAAAGAACTAAAAATAAGGTTGAATTAAGTTGTGTCTGCAACCTTGGGTATAAGGTCATGTAGCAGGAACATGTGACCAATTCACAAATCCCCCCACAGGACGCCAGGCTTCTGATGTTTAAAGAAGCACTCGGATTGGTATAGTACTTCTGAAGACCCGGCATCGCCGGCCTGGGAGAATCTAAAATCATTAGAACTCAGGCGCCAAGCAGCATCAAGCCTGATTAATTAGCCACAAGGGGAATCAACATGGAAACAGCAAACCTCAGCAGTGGTTCTGCTAAGAAAAAGTCCCAGGCACCATGAAGGAATCGTGAGATGGCCTAACCCAGGAATGGGTAGAAAGAGGGCAGGAAAAACAAACAAAGCCTGAGGAAAGTACCCAAGATTCAAAACAGAGATTTATTTCTGATATACAATAAATCAAACTTTATATATATATATATATATGCAATGTACATCATAGCACTTGGCTTCCCTTAATAAAGTTTTGGTTAGCCCATTCTGCTGCTGTATATCATTTTATTAACAGGTGTGAGGATTTCAGGGGTAATAATTGTAAGATGCAATATAAATCACTAGTATAAACTGACATTTATGTAATATCAAATTGGTAATAGGACATTTGCCTTTCTTTTACATACAATATGATAGATCCAAATATTAGATACTAATTCTTCAAATATACTTTTTTTTTTTTCAAAAGGAATCCTACTACACTTACAGAAAATATCAAAACCTGAAAACAAGAAACATGTTTGATCCTGTACTTTTAGTAATCACATCTGGTCAAAGCATTTGCAGTCAGTTAAATCAACATATGGATTAAAGTGTTCAAAAAAGAGAACAGAACAAAACCTAGAATTGTGAAAATATAAACCTCAGGGCTTTTAATTTCTTTTTCAACCAATGCAGTAATTCTGTTATGGGGTCTTTAATTGCAAGAACAAAAAACTGATTATTATTGCTACAATATTATGTATGTAAGCTTCCTTTTTTAAGGAAAGGAAATAATTCCTGTTTGGATCCATAAGGATACCAGATCACCGGCAATTTCAGGCTTCGGGATAAAAATATCAGAGACAGTTTATGGAACTCAATTCCGAGATAGTAAAAGATTTGCAAACAAATGTGGAAATATCGTGTTCTATTACATGGGGCCCCACTGTACCTTTCTAAGGAGAGAAAACACAGAACTTAATAACATTTTAATGGGTCCTGAGTTGTTGATCTTAAAGATGCTTCTACTAAAATCATACTATGAAATCATGGAGCTGATTCACCTAGCATGGCCTGTGGTCTGGTGACTGCTGAGCAAACACGCCATCAGGGGAGGAGTAGGGCCCACAGTAATAAAAAAAACAAGGAGGGGTATATTCAAAATATATATTCAGAGGGCTTGTTATAAAGCTCCATGGCCCCTTTCTCCCTTTCATTTTAAGAGATGAAGAAGATCCATATTTGGAGGCAATGCTTTTCTATCAGGCTAGTTTTGCAGGTCCAGTATTTATTAGAGATGTGAATCGTTTTCCATATCGTCTTAACGATAGAAATCGTGTGGCAGGAGAAGAAAATCGTGTTTGGCACGATTATTTCGTTGAAAAATCGTTAAAAATCGTTTTTTCCGATTAGTGCGCACTAACTCGAGTTAGTGCGCACTAACTCAAAATGATACAAATAGACACTTTCCAGGTCAGTAAAGGTCAGTTAGGAATGAATATGTGTTCCTATTGGCTGGCAGCCCTCTTATCTATTGATGTTACCAAGGTTACCACTGAGGTGATGGTTGGGGGGATGGGAAATGGAACTGGAAACTCATGAACACCAACAGAAAATGAAACAAAGTGTTCACACTTCCCAGGTCAGTAAAGGTCACTTAGGAATGAATATGTATTCCTATTGGCTGGCTGTGCTCTTATCTATTGATGTTACCAAGGTTACCACTGAGGTAATGGTTGGGGGGATGTGAAATGGAAACAGTTGGAAGCTTGACATGTGATGATCAGCACTCACGTGACTAGAACTTCTTTGTTTATTATTTTTGTTAGCAGACACGTATATGTTGAATTTGCCAATCACTGTGCATTTTAGAAAGGTGGTCCTGGCTGGAACTGTACACAGTTCAAATATATGTAATTGATTGTTGGTAAGTGTATTTTTTAAGTAGCCACACTGGCACAAGTATGTTTACTTTTCCTCCTACTTAACTCACTAGCTCAGCTTTGTAAGAAGGGCTTCTCTGCTTGAGTGAGGGTCAGGCAGCTCCCCCCTGTCTGTGAAGCCAGCCTCTCACTAGTAATGCAGGGAGGGAGCTGTCTCAGACTTCACCATCCTCCCTCCCCCCCCCCCCCCTCACCCACACACCATTCACTAGCTGGGACATGGGGGAAGTCAGGAGTGAGGGTCAGGCAGCTCCCCCCTGTCTGTAAAGCCAGCCTCTCACTAGTAATGCAGGGAGGGAGCTGTCTCAGACTTCACCATCCTCCCCCCCCCCCCCCTCACCCACACACCATTCACTAGCTGGGACATGGGGGAAGTCAGGAGTGAGGGTCAGGCAGCTCCCCCCTGTCTGTGAAGCCAGCCTCTCACTAGTAATGCAGGGAGGGAGCTGTCTCAGACTTCACCATCCTCCCCCCCCCCCCTCACCCACACACCATTCACTAGCTGGGACATGGGGGAAGTCAGGAGTGAGGGTCAGGCAGCTCCCCCCTGTCTGTGAAGCCAGCCTCTCACTAGTAATGCAGGGAGGGAGCTGTCTCAGACTTCACCATCCTCCCCCCCCCCCCCCCACTCACCCACACACCATTCACTAGCTGGGACATGGGGGAAGTCAGGAGTGAGGGTCAGGCAGCTCCCCCCTGTCTGTGAAGCCAGCCTCTCACTAGTAATGCAGGGAGGGAGCTGTCTCAGACTTCACCATCCTCCCCCCCCCCCCACCTCACCCACACACCATTCACTAGCTGGGACATGGGGGAAGTCAGGAGTGAGGGTCAGGCAGCTCCCCCCTGTCTGTGAAGCCAGCCTCTCACTAGTAATGCAGGGAGGGAGCTGTCTCAGACTTCACCATCCTCCCCCCCCCCCCTCACCCACACACCATTCACTAGCTGGGACATGGGGGAAGTCAGGAGTGAGGGTCAGGCAGCCCCCCCCTGTCTGTGAAGCCAGCCTCTCACTAGTAATGCAGGGAGGGAGCTGTCTCAGACTTCACCATCCTCCCCCCCCCCCCCACCCACACACCATTCACTAGCTGGGACATGGGGGAAGTCAGGAGTGAGGGTCAGGCAGCTCCCCCCTGTCTGTGAAGCCAGCCTCTCACTAGTAATGCAGGGAGGGAGCTGTCTCAGACTTCACCATCCTCCTCCTCCCCCCCCCCCCTCACCCACACACCATTCACTAGCTGGGACATGGGGGAAGTCAGGAGTGAGGGTCAGGCAGCTCCCCCCTGTCTGTGAAGCCAGCCTCTCACTAGTAATGCAGGGAGGGAGCTGTCTCAGACTTCACCATCCTCCTCCCCCCCCCCCCTCACCCACACACCATTCACTAGCTGGGACATGGGGGAAGTCAGGAGTGAGGGTCAGGCAGCTCCCCCCTGTCTGTGAAGCCAGCCTCTCACTAGTAATGCAGGGAGGGAGCTGTCTCAGACTGATATCAGGGTTAGGGCACTGTGTGCAGGAAGATCACAACACCCCTGGTGCCAGGGTTAGGGCACTGTGTGCAGGAAAATCACAACACCCCTGGTGCCAGGGTTAGGGCACTGTGTGTGCAGGAAGATCACAACACTCCTGGTATTAATAGGGATAGGGCACTGTAAGAGATGACTGTAGTAGATTGAATAAAGATCTGATGTTTCTGCTCTCCTCACACCAAACAAAAACAACACACAAGCAGAGAAGCCCTTCTTACAAAGCTGAGCTAGTGAGTTAAGTAGGAGGAAAAGTAAACATACTTGTGCCAGTGTGGCTACTTAAAAAATGCACTTACCAACAATCAATTACATATATTTGAACTGTGTACAGTTCCAGCCAGGACCACCTTTCTAAAATGCACAGTGATTGGCAAATTCAACATGCACTAGCATTTCAGGTGCCTACTAACAAAAATAATAAACAAACAAGTTCTAGTCACGTGAGTGCTGATCATTACATTACTTTTTTGTCAAGCTTCCAACTGTTTCCATTTCACATCCCCCCAACCATTACCTCAGTGTTAGCCTTGGTAACATCAATAGATAAGAGCACAGCCAGCCAATAGGAATACATACATACATATTCATTCCTAAGTGACCTTTACTGACCTGGGAAGTGTGAACACTTTGTTTCATTTTCTGTTGGTGTTCGTTAGTTTCCAGTTCCATTTCCCATCCCCCCAACCATCACCTCAGTGGTAACCTTGGTAACATCAATAGATAAGAGGGCAGCCAGCCAATAGGAACACATATTCATTCCTAACTGACCTTCAGTGACCTGGAAAGTGTTTATTTGTATCATTTTCAGTTAGTGCGCACTAAATCGAGTTAGTGCGCACTAACGGGGAGTTAGTGCGCACTAACTCCCGTTAGTGCGCACTAACACGATTTAACGATTTTTAACGATAAATCGTTAGAATTTCTATTGTATCGTGTTCTATAACGATTTAAGACGATATTAACATTATCGGACGATAATTTTAATCGTTGAAAAACGATTCACATCCCTAGTATTTATTTCCGCAGAAAGTTCCTTGATCATCAGATGGCTTTGTGATGGCCTGTGTGTAAATGACTTGGAGAATCTCGACCCGGTTTCCAGCAGACAAGATATCTTTCATTACTATAACCATGATTACAATGAACTCCAACCAGTGAACTTGGTGGGGGGAGGGGGGGAAGTATCAGCAGGAACAGTAAAATAAAAGAAGGATTTTGAAACTCTTAATAAGGCCCCCCCTCAACAATGTCAGCAAGAAATATTGCAAGGTATTGAAGGAAAAAAAATGTGCTGTTATTGACATCTTGCTGAATGCATCAAGAGAGCATTTCCATTTCTAGTACTATCAAAACGACACTTCTCACAAGCTCTAAAAATTCATCAGAAGAGTTCATATGATTTAAATAATTATAAATATAAAATCATCTATAGCTTGCTGCCTACAGAGATTGGCATCTTCCCTCATTCTGCCCATTTCCTCATAAGAGTGTTCCTCTGGCACTGGAACATATTCAGGTTTGTTTCTGAACTGAAACAGCAATATTCTCTGATTTCTGAGAAGAAAACTCCCCTTATCTAAAGAGATTGTTGATCAGCTAGGGATGTGCCAGACATAGCAAACAGTCTGATACTAATTCACACTATCACCTTTCATTAGGTCATCAGACATGGAGGATTCAATCTTCTCTCTCAGGAAATGAGCATCTGTGATGAAAAAACTGCCAGATTTAAATAACTGAAATCCATGTTAGCTTACATAGTTTTTCTTTAATTGACTACTGAATATGAAATTGGTTTTCTTGTATTTTGTCACTGTTTTAATAAGTGAACTTCTTCTTCTTCTTCTTCAAGTGGTTAAAAACATTTGATTTGCACCATATTTTCTAAGCAATGGTGCGCACTTTATTATGCAATATATCTTATTTGCAAGAGAAGAGAAAAGACATATTTTTGTAAAAGCAGTGAGAACAGCACTTACAGTCTAGACATGAGCAAATGAATGTTTGAGCTTAACTACAACCTGGCTCAGTGCATGTGTGCATTATGTTAGCATTGTGTAGTAGGAAGGAAAAGGGTGTGGGGAGAGAGAAAAAAAAGTAAGAATCCAAGCACAAGTTATGCTGCTGGGGAAAATGCAATACTGTCGATCTCACGCATGACTTTTTGCAGCCTGTTAGTACTATATTTAGTACCACATGACAATGTTTTTGCTCCTCTAAATAGAGCTGGAGTTATTAAATGTTTATTATAACTTAGCATGTATTTGGCTAATAGCAGAGAAAATAGGAGGGGAAGGGCAGGGAAGAAGAAAAGAGGATAGACAAGCAACAAAAAGAAGAGAAACGGGAGAGAAGAAGAAAAGGAAAGGATAGAGGAACAGGACAGGGGACGATTAGAGGTAGAGTTGAGCTGGTAAGTCAAAGAGAAGGGAAGAGAGTTGAGAGGGAAACAAAAGAGGGAAAGCAAAGGGTAGAGAGAAAACAGGAAGAGCAGAAGAAAGGAAGAAGATGGGAAGGAAATGGGGAGAGGAGTGAGGAAAATGGAGAATAAGAGAGGAGGATAAAGTAGCAGAGCAAAGGAAGGGGAGGCAAGAGGAGGGACAGAAGGAGGGAGGTAAAGAGGGAGAAAGGCAAGAGAAAAGAGAAAATCAGGAGGGGAGAAGACTAGAGGGGAATCAACAAAGAAGAAGATAAGTGGAGATAGAAAAGGGAGAGCAGGAGAAGGGAAAAAGTGGGGATGGAGAGCAGTAGAAAGAAAATTAGCAGGAAAGTGAAAGGGTAAACAGGAGAGAGGAGGGAAAGGCATAACAGAAGAAGGGAACAGGGGAACAATGAGAGCAAAACAGGAGGGGAAAAGCTCAAAAGAGGACCCAACAAAAATGAGAAGGAAGGAGAAGATAGAAAAGAGAATACGAGACAGGAGGAAAGGGAATGGAAGACTAGAGGGAAAGCAGCAAAGGGAGTGAGGAGCAGGAGGAAAGAGGGTAGCAGAGAAGTTGGGTGAGTAGAAAGAAAGAGCAGTAGGGAGCAACAGAAGAAAGAGTGCATGAGAATGTCAGGATGTTGGATTTGTGAACCCTTGGACTGAGGTGTAGTTGGTACAAGCTGCAGGGAGGAGCCCTGCAGGTCCCCACCGACAGGTGGTAGATCCAGATGAGGCAGAGGCCCAACTGCAGCTTCGCCTTTACCAGCCCATGTTCCCCTCGGGTTGAGCCTTCGAGTACTGGGGCCAGCTGGTCTTAGGTGGGGGCCTCTTGCTGATGAGGTGGAAGGCAGAGCAGATGTGGCACAGGTGAATCCAGAAGCAGGCTGGGGTCTGTGGCAGGCAGCATTCAAGGATGTCCAGTAAGCAGGCTGTGGTCAGTGGCAGATGGTGTTCAAAGAGGTCCAGGAAGCATACTGAGGCCAGTACTGGATATTTGTCCAAAGGATAGGTTGAATGGACAGGCAGGGCAGGAAGGCAAGGAACAGAACAGGCGGGCAGACAAGGAGACATGCGACACTGAAGAACTGACCATGAGAATTGAAGAACAAGGATGAAGAATGCTGGACTGAAGATGAAGACACAGGAACCAGAGAACGAAGATGCTGAAGCAACTCACAGTACTTAGACAGTAGGGAGACCTGTTGCCGAGGCATGGAAGAGGTGCTCCAGAGGGCCTTTTATAGGCTCATCAGTGTTTAGTAGGGATGTGAATCGTTTTAGGACGATTAAAATTATCGTCCGATAATTTTAATATCGTCTTAAACCGTTATGGAACACAATACAATAGAGATTCTAACGATTTATCGTTATAAATCGTTAGAATCGTGAGCCGGCACACTAAAACCCCCTAAAACCCACCCCTGACCCTTTAAATTAAATCCCCCCCCCCCCCCCCCCCCCCCCCCCCCCAAATGACTTAAATAACCTGCGGGTCCAGCGGCGGTCCGGAACGGCAACGGTCCGGAACGGGCTCCTGCTCCTCAATCTTGTTCTCTTCAGCCGGCGCCATTTTCCAAAATGGCGGCGAAAAATGGCGGCGGCCATAGACGAACACGATTGGACGGCAGGAGGTCCTTCCGGACCCCCGCTGGACTTTTGGCAAGTCTCGTGGGGGTCAGGAGGCCCCCCACAAGCTGGCCAAAAGTTCCTGGAGGTCCAGCGGGGGTCAGGGAGCGATTTCCCGCCACGAATCGTTTTCGTACGGAAAATGGCGCCGGCAGGAGATCGACTGCAGGAGGTTGTTCAGCGAGGCGCCGGAACCCTCGCTGAACGACCTCCTGCAGTCGATCTCCTGCCGGCGCCATTTTCCGTACGAAAACGATTCGTGGCGGGAAATCGCTCCCTGACCCCCTGGCCAGCTTGTGGGGGGCCAAAAGTCCAGCGGGGGTCCGGAAGGACCTCCTGCCGTCCAATCGTGTTCGTCTATGGCCGCCGCCATTTTTCGCCGCCATTTTGGAAAATGGCGCCGGCTGAAGACAACAAGATTGAGGAGCAGGAGCCCATTCCGGACCGCTGCCGTTCCGGACCGCCGCTGGACCCGCAGGTTATTTAAGTCATTTGGGGGGGGTTCGGGAGGGTGGGGGATTTAATTTAAAGGGTCGGGGGTGGGTTTTAGGGGGTTTTAGTGTGCCGGTTTTGCGATTTTTCGATTTTTCGATTTTTCACGATTTTTCACGATATTTTACCCCCCCAAACGGCAACAATACGATTCCCTCCCCCTCCCAGCCGAAATCGATCGTTAAGACGATCGAGGACACGATTCACATCCCTAGTGTTTAGTCATCAAGGGGCGCTTCTGGCATTTTCCCACTGTGGGCCCTTTAAAGGCAGGGACCTTGCGTGTGCCTTAGGGAATCCTGGGGAATGTCGGCAGCACTCTTGCTGCGAGAAGCATTGGGAACACCCTGACATGTTGAGGCGCGGCATCCTACCACATCCGAGAGTGGAGCAGCTTGGCAGAGTTGGAGCCCAACGGACAAGATCTGGCCCGGGGATAAATGCGGCAGTTCACGGGGAAGACCCACAGCCCACCAAACACAACACAGGGAGAATAACAGCAGAAAGAAGAGGGGGGAGTATAGCAAAGGGGAGGCTAGATCAGGAGAGAAAAGAAAAAAGGAAGGGCAGCAGAAAGAGAAGCAGCAAAGGGAAGAAGGTGTGAACAAGACAAGGGGAGAGGAAGCAGTAAGAGAACATGTAAAATAAGGCAATGGGGTGAGGTAGGAGCTAGATGGAGGATTCAGAGAATAGGCCCATGAGGGAAGAAGAGGAAGCAGGTGGCCAAGTCCAAACCATGCTAGTAGTGGAGGAAACCAGCCTGCTGCTACCTTGAAGCCTCTATAGAGGGGAAGATGGAGGGTTCAGGGGAGAGATACAAAATGCCTTTAGAGAGGGAAGGGAGGGATACTGAAAAGAGAAGATAAAGGGGATCATAAATCTGACAGCTTATCCTCTGCTCTAAAATCCACTGCCACAGCCCTAGTAATGTACATGGCAATGGTGCAGAAGCAGGGGGCAATGCCACAGTTGTGAACATGGTAAACAGAAATATTGCTTTGACTTTCCCCCTCCATATCTCATATTTTCCCCCTTTTTCCCTCTTAAATTCTTTTGGTCAAATATACTACAATAGGGCTTCCCACACCAGTTTGTTGAGCCTATGGGATTTTCAGGAAATCAACAATGTATGCAAATTTATCATATGCATATTCATTATGAATCTTCTGAAAACTCAACTAGCTTGAAGTCACCAAAACAGATATGGAAAGTCCTGCACCACTAAGTTAGTGATTTGCTGGAAGTGATTTATTCAGTGGTAAATTAGAAAGCTGAGCTGGGCTCTCTAGTTTAACATCACTGTGCTCCTGACAATTATACTTAAGTCTCTCAATTTTCCATGGCAGCCCAGGGGTAGATTCTGGTGCAAGCATAAAAAAATTCTATAGCTATTCTGTGGTATATTTGCATACAATTTGCATTATATAATGTTGGAAAATAATTTATTTTATGAACTATGCTATCCAACCTTGCTAGATGTGATAATAAATAATACATATGGTGATGTGCTTATTGTCAATTAATACCTGATTCAGTGAAAGCCTGCTGTCTTCACCCTGAGTATTCAGCTCCATTAGATAGACCTGCCAGAAACACCTTGTCCATTGAGGATTATTGCTTTAAGTTTGTACTGTACTTGTATAATGTTTCTGCAGTTATGGTTAATAGTCTAGCAGTCGTTTTATATTGCTTCAGACTATTGTGACAAGCTGTACTTCATTAAGCTGTTGCAAAAATCCTTGTTTTCAATAATATTGATCTCTAGATGTACAAATAGGTTAAGAAAATCGACTCATAATTTTTATGTAATGAGCAGCAGAATCATGCAACCTGACATTCATTAAGTTTAAATAATCATATGCTCTGTTCTGTAGCTGCTTCTTGATTTTATTTACAATATAAATATGCTTCATAAGAAATTGATCATATGCTAACAGAAATTGATCATAAGAATATAAATGCCATGTTGGATCAAACCAGTGGTCCATTGAACCCAGCATCCTGTTTCTGACATTGGCTGGATTGATCTTTATAGGTTTTTTCATACATTGCAGATCTGTCTATTACTTTTCTAAGCAGGAAATGTCAGGTGCAGATTGTTTAGTTGTTTATCCTAAATCAAATTTGATAGCTCCTGAACCACTATATGCACATATAGCAACTGTTAGGGACCTAGTTTCATGCGATTTGGAAACATTCAAATCACAACTGAGTTGCAGACCATTTTTTAAACTTAAGCACAGTCAGTCAATGTCAAGTACTCATGGTTGAGTTAGCCTAGTTAAAACAAGGCTTTGGTAATGAAATCAGCAGACAAGAGTAGCAGAATAGCATCCCGAACTATCATCAGTATGTTTCCGAAGTCTATCGTCAATTGAACAATGGGGCATTTTATTGCAAACTGCAATGCAGTTCAGCAATTACTCAAAAGGTCAGATTGAAGCAGTAGTAACACAAGGGGCTAAGAAAGTTTTTTGACCATCAAGGAAGCCTTAAAACAACAATTATGTAAGAAGGAGACGCCATTCTCAAGATCATTGGAGGAGATGCCTAGTAGGAATGATATGCTACCTCCACACTCCCTGCCAAAGTCTGAGCTAAGGACAACTAGTTGAGATATAGGGGCAGCCACTACAGAGGAATCTGAATAGTCTACTAGCTGGATGACATCAGCTTAAGAATGGCTATTATACCATAACCTTGAATCAAGGTAGCTAATGGGATCGATAAATATTAAAAAGAATTGGTGCCAGATAAAAAAGCTTTCTTTAAGATTAAAGTTGATAGAATTAATCAAACAAGTAGCTCTTAAAACCAATTTCAAGCAATGTTATTTAGACCTATAATCATATATGAAGTTGTAGGATAGCCAAGTAACTTCAGGCTAGAGACACACTACACACTGACTCCAGCCTTTTTCACACAAGATTCCAACTTTATTATAGCACTTGCATTCACAATATAGCATGTAGACTGCTTACCTTCAGCAGTGTACTCACAGCTTCAACTTAGGTCAAAGATATTACAGGAGATGCCTTCTCCTGGAGACATGGGGGCATCCTGATCCCAGCTGGACTCACACACTTACCCCCTCCCAGTAGGGTCCCACCCACAGACCTTTCTCTCCCTGTATAATTTAAGGTGGACCAGACTAGATGCCTGGTCCTATACAGGTTAAAGAGGGGAAGTAGGGCCACTCCTTCACATACCCACCCCCTCAGCTTGGACCCATTGGCCTGAGTGTCTTCACTCCCCCTAGATTCCATCCAGTAAAGTGCCTCAAATCCTCACTCCCCTTCACGTGGCCTCTCTCCAGCTGGGCCGGGGGAATCAGGGTTCTAGGGTCAAGCTCATCTCCACACAGAGTTACTCCCAACAATAACATTACCATCACCCACTGTCCCTTTTCCCAGTGTTCACCCCCAGTCCTTTAATAGAGTCCATTAAAAACTCTGTGTTCCAGTCCTTCCCCAACCAGACTCCTTGAACTTATTGTGGGTATTCCTATGGTGGCTCCTTTTCCACTCACGGAAAAATTCAGCCTCTTTCAGGCATCCACTCTCTTTCAACTGTTGCCATGGCTTTTTTGACTATCTGTGCAGTCTCTGCCTGCAGCACTTTCCTCGGGCCATTCCACAGTGGTTGTATTTGGATACTCTACAGCACCTTCCTCTGCAGAACCCCTCTCTGGCTCCTGTATGCTGCCTTCCATAAGCCAATTGGTGTTGCATCCAGCAGGCCATTCTGTGTTGCCTCTTCCAGGCGAGGCTATGAAGCTCCACCATGAGCTCTCTGGTTTCTCAGACTCATTCACTACAGGTTCATTCACCTGATATTCACCCTGTTCATTCAACTCAGGTCTGTCTCTGAAGAGTAGAGCTGCAGTCCCGTGACTCCGTTAACTGTTGTGCTCTCTCTGCTTTCACTTGGACTGGATTCAGTCCTGGCTTTACTTTCTGCAGGTAGGTACTTAGGAGCACTGCTTTTGTTTCCCAATCTTCCAGGCGTGCACCGAAGCACCCTGGTGTTTCAGAACACTTTCTGATAGCTGTCTCTATCCTTCCAGGAGGCTCTTTATCAATGCTTGCATACTTCTTTCAGTCATGCTTCCACTCAGCTGAATTATTGTGCTTAGTGCAGAGTCAAAGCTTGCTGCTGCAGGCCACATCCTACACACACACACACACACACACTCTGGCAACTTCAGTCTCTGTAGGGACCACACCCTGTTACTACACATTTTCTCTCTGCTTTTTTTTTTCATTTAAAAGGGAAAAAAATGGGAAGATCCTGCTTTTCCAGCCACTTAATTAGTTCCCTGGCTCAAGTGATAGGAGATTGTCTACTTACTCATTACAAACCCGAACCTATTCTTCCCTACAGGCTTCAAAGACTACTCTCTGTTTATGGGAAAACATTTTCTGTGCTCTTCTCTGAGCTAAAGTGTTTCAAAACCTCTATGCTCTACATTTTTAGCAACACTTTTCTTCTGTCTCAAACCTACTTATTTAAGTAGGGCACACGCAATAAACTTTTCCACTTTCTTGTCTTTCCCTTGGAGACTTAGGTTTTCTCTGTGTTTGCATACAGAAAAATCACTGAACTGACATCATATGTAGGATAGCCAAGTAACTTAAGGCTAGAGACACACTCTACACTGACTCCAGCCTCTTTTACTCAAGATTCCAGCTTTATTATAGCACTCCAAAAAACATTCACAACTGCTTACCTTCAGCAGTGTACTCACATCTTCAGCTTAGGTCAGAGATATTACACAAGCTCCCTTCTGGAGACCCAGATGCCTCCTGATTCCAACTGGACTCACACACTTATCCCAGCCCCATTGGGTCCCACCCACAGAGCTCTCATTCCCTGTAAGATTTAAAGTGGACCAGGCTAGATGCCTGGTCCCATACAGGTTAAGGAGTGGAAGTAGGGCCATTCCTTCACAGTAGTCAAACAGTAGTTTTTGATTGACAGACTCAAAGGCAGCTAACATATCAAAAAGGATAATCAACCCATCTCTTCTCTCTTCTTCTTTCAGATATATATATCATTTTACTATGTTTGCATTAAATCCATCACAAAACCCAGCTGTTTAGGATGAAGCATATTTGTTTTCTATTTAAAAACATATAAGAAGGTCAAGAAAGCAGAGCAATATACAGAAGGTCCAAATGGAAAAGAATAAGCGTATCGCTTCCAGTGTTATTACCAGAGTAATGCTGGAAGCAGCCAGAACACATTGCATTGGTGTTGCGCCGGAGGTGGACCCTTGGGCCGAGGTGGGGTTGACGCTACCCGAAGGAGGGATCCTATGGGTCCCCACCAATGGCAGGCAGAGAGTGTTACCGTCAGAATTCTGACGGTAACAAGAGGACAGATGGATGGAGGCCGGCTGGCTCTTCACCAATACCAGCCCTCGTTCCCCGCAGGTTGAGCCTTTGGGTGCCGGGGCTGGCTGGACTTAGGTGGCCTCCGTCAGTGGTTGTTGATGGGTGGATCGAGGTCAGCCCAGAGGTAGCAACTAGTGTAGGTATCAGTCTGTACTGGACGAGGCAGAGTCCTGGAGACCCGGGCGCCAATAGGAACACAGTCTGACAGAGGGCGCCCGAGCAAGAACATGCCAAAGCCTGAATGAACTACGTCCAGGACAAAGGCTAAAGAGGCATCTTTAAGCAAGCTGGGTTCAGGGCTGGTGGCAGTCTGGAAGCAGTGGCAAGCAAGGCTGAGGTCTAGACGAGGAGAGAGTCAAAAGGATGGTCAGACAAAGCAGAAATCCAGGGCTGGAGAAAAGCAATGGCATGGTCAAACAATGCAGAGGTCCGGGGCTGGAGAGAGGCAACAGAGTAGTCAGGTGATGCAGAGGTCAAACCAGGTCAGCAATTCGAAGGAGAGACGAAGGAACAGGAACACAAGAACAAGGAAACAGGGACGAAGACAATCAGGATCAGGAATCAGGAACTGAAGAGGCAACAAGTACTCAACTAGCAAGGGACCTGTTGCAAAGGCAATTTGAGAGAGCAGTGCCCGGGCTTATACACCGGAGCTCCGTCGACGTCATCATCCGGGGCTGCGGCCAGGTTCCCGCCGCGGGCCCTATTTAAATACTAACTGTGCGCGCGCGCCTACAGAGGCGCGCGTCACTGGTCAGGATGGAGTCTCTCTGCGGGCCATGCGGAGAGGCCCAATGTGGAGCATCAGAAGCTGTAGCAGAGCCAGAGGCACCAGGGGCGGCCCGAGGATGGAGCCTGCGACCACCAGCCGCCAGAGACAAGGGACCAGATTTTGGAGAACTTTGAAAGAGGTGAGGGGGCCGAGCCGCGGGTCTGCAGCAGCTGGTGCACGTAACAACAGGGGCCCAAATACAGGAACTGGGTAAATGAGAGGGCTTCTGGGGGAGGGCATAGGTCTGGGGGATGTTTGCAGGGAAGAAGGCATGATTTTTTGGCATCCTTAGCTGGGAGGGAGGGGAAGAACTGGAGTCCTGGGCCCAGTGGTGCTAATATCTCTGTGTAAAAAAATTATTTCTAGGGGATGTGGGGTTTCTGGCCAGAAGGAGGTTGCCAATTGTGGTTGAGGCAGTGGGAATTGGGCCAGGAGGCATGCACCTGGTTGGTTTTTTTTTTGTTTTGTTTTTCAGGCATGCTATTAACTTGGATATATTTGATGATATCTAGGTAAGTAGCTAGTTATCTGGCCACACAAGGTTGGATAAATTTAGGCCTAACTGGCCATATTCAAATGATGGACAGTTAGGGTTAAATTTGAATATGTAGCCAGATATCTTTAAACAAATATATTCAGTGGGACGTTTATTCACTGAATATATGAGACAAGTTATCCGGCTAACTTTAGCCGGACAACTTGTCCACTAATCCCTCCACTGAACATGACCCCCCTTCATTTTTGTTCATTAGTTACTACTTTTCAAATTATTTACATCATAGTGCTTGCTTTATTTTATTTATTTTATTTTTTTTGCAGGCCTAGCTTAAGTTGGAAAATGTCAAACAAAAGAAAATACAACCAAGCTTTTGTGTCCTTTAAGGTGAATTTTAAAAGCCGGGTGAGTGTATTAATTAGGAGATGTGCCGAGATACGCCCCTATCTCCCCAGAGCCCCCACATCTTGAAAGCTTTCAAAAAGGGGTGGGGTGTGGGCATGATCTGGGCAGGGCATGGGCATTTCAGGGCATGAGCCAGAGATGTGCGCATAAATACTTATGTGATCCGGCTCGCACCAAGGCCCCCTGCCGCATAACTTTACTTCTGCTATGGATGAAGGATAAGTTAAAAAAATAAATAAAAAATAAGCAGATCTGTGGGATTTTAAGGGTTGCGGCTAACTGCGGGGAGTGAAAGCTATTAAACTAGAGGGGTTTGGAGGACCTCTCTCTTAACTGGAGAACTGGTGAAGAACTGGTAAAACTGGCAATGGTGTCGGCATGCTCCCCTTTTAAAATCCCCCGATTTATGCAATAGTAGCAGGATTTGCATGCACAGGCATGCGGCCACTTAAAAATTGGCATACATTTGTGTGTGGCCAGGCCATTTTATAACATGCGCTCATATATGCATACAAGTTATAAAATAGTCCCGTCCCTGGGTGTGGACTGACACATGTGCGCACATGTGTGTCGGAGCGCTGGTTTGAAAGTTACCGTCTTTGGTTTTACTTTCATTGCCAAATGTGATAGGACACAAAAGCTGCAGAGCTTAATTGCTACTGAAAGCATGAAGCCAACAAAGTTGAAGGAGTACCTTACATCTGTCCATCCTGAAAATGCATCAGACAGTGTGAATCTGTTTCATGAGAAGAAGGCTTGATTTGAAAAGGCTGGAACTAGAATTTGGCCTAAGATAAAACCTTATCTCGAAGCATCCCTCAAGGTTGCTTATTGCATTGCAAAGGAAGAAAATTGAAGCAATGCTTCTGTCAAATGACATCATCCACTCCATAATTGCTGACATTTCTTCAAATATTTTGAAACAGGTCACAGACGAACTGGAAGCTATATTGTTTCCCTTCAGCATGCAACAGGATGAGACATTGACATTGCTCAATTCAGCCAGCTCCTAGTGTTTGTCTGTTATGTGCATGCTAATGCCAAAGAATTATTCCTGATTTGTGAGCTTCTTTTAGAAACTACAATGGTCATCAATGTCTTTGAAATGGTGAAAAGTTTCTTTACCATACAAAACATCAACTAGAAGAAAACTCTTGATACTTTGTGCACAGATGGAGCATTTACAATGCTTGGCAACATATCTGGTCTTGCTGCTTTGGTGAAGAATGAAGTAGCACATACCATCGTGACTCGTTGTTTTTCACATTGGCATGTATTGCTGTCAAAGACTCTGCCAACAATCCAGAAAGAAGCCTTATCTACTGTCATGAAAGCTGTCAACTTCATCAGTGCCAGGGCTTTGAATCACTGCGTTTTCAAGAGATTTGTCAAGAAATGGAAGCAGACTGTGAAGTTCTTCTCTACTAGACAGAAGTTTGCAGACTTTCCAAAGGATGAATGTTGAAGCACTTAATTAATTAAACAATTTTTGAGGGAAATATTAAGCCAACTCAGAACAATTTGACAGAGAAGGAGTTCATTCATTGCTTGGCTTACTTGGGTAGATATTTTTGGCCATATGAATGAGATATATTTTTTGATTGAAGGCTTTGCAGTGACCATTATGGATGCTGCTGAAAAACTATACACTCCTTTGTTCAACCTGCCAGTCTGGAAGAGGAGATTGAAGGAAAACTATGCAAACTTTTCAGTGCTAGAGGAAATGATTCTGCAGGTTGGAGTCAAGAGTGACATAGACAGCATCAAAGATGACCTCATTGATTAGAGGACAATAAAAATGATGCTACATGAATTAAACTTGAAGAGTAATTGAAAATTCTGATGTTCTCTGACACAAGCCTATCCTTGTCTGGCAAAGTGAGCTATGGGAACTCTGATTCTGTTTGCTACTAATAATCTTTGTGAGCCAGGGTTCTCAGCAGTTCTTCCCATCAAAATGAAAAGCTAAAATGTATTGCATGTCAAAGATGATATGCAGTTTGCCATTTCAAAGACTACTCTACAATTTCAGCTTCTTATTCAGGTCAAACAACAGTAGCCCCTTTTTGCTAAAATTTACTTTGAGCATAATTAACATTTACTTTTTGTTTTATTTCCACAATTTGGATTTATTTCAGTTTTTCTCAGGTTGTGGTCATTAAGCTTTGCATGAAAAAATGAGAGCAAGAAAGAAATAATTGATTGCTTTTATATTCTGCCTATGACTATGTGAAGAAAATCAATTTCCAAAATGCAATAAAATAAATATTATGCAAAATTCTATGTGTATATCTTTATATGCATTTTTCTAGGGAGGAGGTCTAAAGCTTTCATCAGATTCTCATAGGAGTCCATAACTCCCAAAAAGTTAAGAACCACTGCTCTAAATGGAAACTGAAATATCACTGCA
Source organism: Rhinatrema bivittatum (assembly GCF_901001135.1). Lineage (NCBI taxonomy): Eukaryota > Metazoa > Chordata > Amphibia > Gymnophiona > Rhinatrematidae > Rhinatrema > Rhinatrema bivittatum. Next base: position 625,748,570 of record NC_042615.1, on the reverse strand, counting down.
CCAAGACTTCTATTTCACAAGGTGATTTCCCATTTAGAAAATTTTTTTTCTCATAAGCATCATATGATCAAGGAATAAACTAAGCTTCCTTAGAAAAATCATGGCTATTTTATTTGAGTTTTGGAAAAACCAATTTAGTTATTTAACCATTTGAAAAAAGGCAAAAGCTTTTTTTTTTTTTTTTTAACAGGCTTTTTCTAGTTCTGTTGGTTGAGGGCTTTCTGAAGCAGTAATTCTATTTTTTTCAGCAGGATTATTTACTTTTTAAATTTGTTGTATGTATTATTGCTTGTATTTTATTTGATTATTGTACAGTATTATATTATTATGTTGAACTCCATAATTGAATTGGTGGATTATAAGTGCTTTTACATAAATAAATAGCCATACTAAAACTTCAGGTTCCATAATCAGAACATTGATTAAAGTACTGAGGAATTATGTGATCATAAAAAGAAAGATACTATATGACTTGACATGTCAGGAAATAAAGAAAAGGACTAATCAAGGCAAGGAGACTTAAGAAGGTTTCATCTGTCTGAGCAGTATTAGACTACGGCTGCCATTTTTAGTCCAACAAAAATAATAGGAATGAATTATATTGTAGATAACTGCTGCACATTATTCTCCATCAGTAGAGAAGGTTATTGCCAATTAATTAATTGCCAATTAATCCCATCAACTCAGGTGAGAGATCTAGGCATTCAAATTGATGAAAATTTAACGATGAAAACCCACATTAGCAAACTGATAAAATCTGGTTTCTACAAGTTAAGAATACTGAGCAGATTGAAACCTCTACTAAACACAGCAGATTTCAGAACGGTATTACAATCTCTAATATTCTCTAACCTTGATTACTGTAATTCCCTACTTCTGGGACTCCCATCTAGTCACCGAAAAACTCTTCAACTGCTGCAAAATGCTGCAGCTAGACTATTGCCTAGAAAAAGGAAATACGACCACATCACCCCAATGCTGATCGCCCTACATTAATGTTGCGCACCCCGTCTGCGTCCGGCCCGCGCACAGGTCTGCTCACCTTGCTGGCTCCTCTGCAGGTCACAGGTCGGCCTCCCCAGCGGCAGCCGTGAGCTCCACAGGGCCTCAGTGTCCCATGGCGGTGGTCGCCGGGCCTTCCACTGCGCATCAGGCCTCACGCCAGAGTACGGCTTCTCCAGTGGCATTGGCCACACCCATACGCATGCGTGGGCCACCCGGCCACTTGTAGGGCAAGGGGCGGGTCCTAGCTCCACGGCGAGCCCTGATTGAATATAAGGAAGTCCCTGCCTGCACTTCCTTGCTTTGGCAATCAGGTCGGCATTGTATTGTGTGCTACATTGCCTCCGCGTTCACAGTCTTGTTCCAGTCTTGTTCCAGGATCCTACTGTTTCAGCCTTATTCCAGTGTCCTACTGTTCCAGCGTCCTCCTGTTCCTGCGTCTGTCTGTTCGTCTTCCCAGGTAGTACCCTTGGACTGTCTCTCTCTGGTACAGACCTCGACCTGTTCCTTGACCTTCTCATCTGCTGCCTGCATCCTGACCTCTGCCTGCCTTGTGACCTTGTCTGACCTCTGGACCCTGACCTCTGCCTCGTTGACCACTCCTCGGATTGATCCTCGAATTCTGACCTCGGCTACCATTGACTTTGTCTCCTGATTCTGGCTCTGTCCCTTGCCTTGTCATTGCCTACACTGTTTGGGCCTTCCTTGCCTCTCTAGGCCAACCGCGTGAAGTCTGACTGTGCTCCCTTGTTGATCATGGGCACGCCTCTCTACTACCTCTCCGGGAGACCCTGTGAGGCCCACCTAAGTCCAAGTGGCCCGGGTCCCTACGGGCTCCACCCTGTGGGACATAAGAACATAAGAAACATAAGAAAATGCCATACTGGGTCAGACCAAGGGTCCATCAAGCCCAGCATCCTGTTTCCAACAGTGGCCAATCCAGGCCATAAGAACCTGGCAATTACCCAAACAATAAAGATCCCATGCTACTGATGCAATTAATAGCAGTGGCTATTTTCTAAGTCAACTTAATTAATAGCAGGTAATGGACTTCTCCTTCAAGAACTTATCCAATCCTTTTTTAAACACAGCTACACTAACTGCATTAACCACATCCTCTGGCAACAAATTCCAGAGTTTAATTGTGCGTTGAGTAAAAAAGAACTTTCTCCGATTAGTTTTAAATGTGCCCCATGCTAACTTCATGGAGTGCCCCCTAGTCTTTCTACTATCTGAAAGAGTAAATAACCGATTCACATCTACCCGTTCTAGACCTCTCATAATTTTAAACATCTCTAACTACCTCGGGCTTCCAGTGGTGAAGCTCATCTCAGCTTCTGTCTCCTCCTGTGCTCAGCCCCCTGGAGGCAGTGCTCCCTGGTCCCTACCAGGGAGCCGTTCTCCACTGCTTCAGGATAAGGGTCCAGCTCCAAGCGCAACAGGTTGCCAAGGCCATGGACTCAGTGGAGTCTCCCGCCTCCAGGGTCCTACCAGGTTTGGCCACCACAGTCCAAGAACATCACAGGGTTTTGGAATCGCTAGCCTCTTCGCTGGAAGAGCTTCGTTCCCAGCTGCGAGATACAGCCCTGGCCAATCCCATGGGCCTATCGGCCTCTATGCTACCCAAAGCATTGTTGTCTCTCCCTGCACCTCCTCGATATAATGGGGACCCACGCTCCTGTCATGGCTTCCTCAATGAGTGGTTCATGCAATTTGCACTTCACCCGTCCTTGTTCCCGGAGGAATCAACCAAAGTGACCTTCATCCTTTCCCGCCTGGAAGGGAAGGCTCTGACATGGGCCTCTTCCTTATGTGAACACTCTGATCCTATGCTTTCCAAGCTACCTGAGTTTATTGCTCTCTTCAAGCAGACCTTCGGAGACCCCGGCTGCCAAGCTGTCATCAGCCACAGTCTAATCTACCTCCGCCAAGGGTCTCGGACCCTCTCTGAGTATACGGTGGAGTTTAGGACCCTGGCTACTGAGCTCGGGTGGCAAGAAGATTGTCTGCAAGCCATCTTCCTAAATGGACTCTCCAGTGCTCTCAAAGATGAACTCTGCATCCGTGAGACTCCCACATCTCTAGAGGACCTGATTTCCCTCACCAGGAAGATCGACCATCGTCTCTGGCAAAGGTGCCTAGAAGTAAAGGCTTCCCGCTCTCCTACACCATGTTCCACATGTGTTCAGAGTCCTCCAGCCAAGATTCCATCATCACTACCTTCTTCCATGGTGGAACCTATGGATCTGAACCATGGACGATTGACTCCAACTGAACGTTTCCATCAGAGGAAGGAGGGTCTTTGCTTTTACTGTGGCACTTCCGGACTTCTTCGGCAGTTCTGTCCAGCCCATCCAGAAAACTGCAACACCTGAGCCTGGCGGGGGTCCCGAGCTTAGGTGCTACCATCACCGGCCCCCAACTCCTGCTTCCAGTCTCTCTGGGCATCCAGGCCCACTCCTTCCCCACCACTGCTCTGGTCGATACAGGAGCAAGTGGCAGCTTCATCATGGATGAAATTGTCAAGCTTTTGAGCATTCCTCTTCAGCCATTAGATGTGAGCCTCCGCATCGCCTCCATCCAAGGAGAACATCTTCCAGGGCTCATCACCCATTGAACAGTAGCTGTCCGTCTTACCGTGGGCACTCTCCATGAGGAGGAGGTGTCCTATGTGTTAAAACGTTCCACATATCCAGTCATCCTGGGGCTGCCTTGGCTCCAGATCCATGAACCCCAGTTTGATTGGAATTCCCTACAGTTGGTGCAGTGGCATTCCAAATGCCAGAAGACATGCCTATGTCAAGTATCCCCAGCATTCTCTGTCATGAAGTTTACCACTCTATCTGGTTTGCCTACTCAGTATGTTGAGTTCGAAGATGTCTTCTCAAAACAGAAGGCGGATACCTTGCCTCCGTTACGCAAATTCAATTGCTCCAAAGAGCTTCTACCGGGCATGATGCCTCCCAAGGGCAGAACTTACCCATTGTCTCACCTAGAAACCCTAGCCATGTCTGAGTATATCAAAGAGAACCTAGAAAAACGGTTTATTCGTCCCTCGGATTCTCCCGTTAGAATGGGCTTTTTCTTCATTAAGAAGAAGGACAGCAGTCTATGACCTTGTATAGATTACAGAGGGCTCAACGCCATAACCTGCAAAGACCGTTACCCTCTGTATCTTAGTGAGCTGTTTGACCTCCTTCAAGGGGAACGGATCTTCACCAAGTTGGATCTGAGGGATGTGTACAATCTAGTACACATCCAACCTGAAGATATCTGGAAAACCGCATTCAATACAAAGGATGGTCACTATGAATATACAGTGATGCCCTTTGGGCTATGCAATGCCCCAGCGGTCTTTCAATGCCTTATGAACGAAATCCTCCAAGACCTCTTGTACTCATTCGTAGTCATGTATCTTGACGACATCTTGATCTTTTCCAAGGATCTCGAATCCCATCGAGATCATGTTTGGATTGTCCTTCAACGTCTAAGAGAAAATCATCTATCTGCCAAGTTAGAAAAATGCCTCTTCGAGCGAAATCGCTTACCTTTCCTAGGGTACATCATATCTGATCGAGGTTTCTCCATGGATCCAGAAAAACTCCAAGGGATCCAAGATTGGCCCCAGGCAGTAGGCCTACGGGTTTTACAATATTTCCTTGGTTTCACCAATTATTACCGGAGCTTCATTGCCAACTATTCTACCCTAGCTGCTCCGCTCACCGCCATGACCAAGAAAGGGGCTAACACTCGTGTGTGGATACCCAAAGCACAAGCCGCCTTTTAGATGTTAAAAGAAGTCTTCTGTTCCAGTGCTTGTCTTCAGCATCCAGACCCAAGTCATCCATTCGTCCTCGAAGTCGACGCCTCTGCAATTGGAGCGGGAGCCATCTTAAGTCAGTTTTCTCCAAAGGGTAAATTAATACCTTGTTCATTCTACTCCCACAAGTTCTCTTCCACAGAGCAGCACTACACCATGGGTAACAGAGAACTTCTCGCCATCAAGTTGGCGCTCCAAGAGTGGTGCCCCTATTTGGAAGGGGCGCAACATAAATTTACCATTTTCACAGACCATAAGAATCGTAAGCACCTGAAAGAGGCTCAACTCTTGAATCCTAGACAAGCCCGATGGGCGCTCTTCTTTGAACATTTCAATTTTGTCCTACGTTACTGCCCAGGTCCCAAGAACATTTGTGCTGATGCACTATCAAGATCCTTTGAACCAGAGGATGATCCTGATGTTCCCAGACACATCATTGATCCTGCCTGCGTATCCCTTGCCATGATTACCACTGTTCCAGTGGGGAAAACAGTCATTTCACATAGATTACATGAATGAGTTCTGAAATGGGCCCATGATTCTAAGTTGGCAGGACACGCAGGTCGTACCAGGACCCTAGAGATGCTGCGGAGATATTACTGGTGGCCCAACATGGTGCAAGACTCTTGTAATTATGTGGACTCCTGTCCCGTCTGCGCGCAACAGAAGCCACCTACCACATGGCCTAGGAGCCTACTCCAGCTGCATCCAGCACCTACCGAGCCATGGTCCAGCATCTCAATGGACTTCATCACAGACCTGCCTCCATCCTAGAACAATATCGTAATTTGGGTCATCATCAACCGTTTTCCGAAAATGGGTCACTTTATTCCCTTGCTGGGCCTCCCATTGGCCCCAGAACTAGCCAAGTTGTTCCTGAAAGACATTTTTCATCTCCATGGACTCCCAAAGGAAATAATATCCAACCGAGGACCACAGTTTGCCACCAGATACTGGTGCTCCTTATGCAAGAAATTTAATATTGTCTTGAATCTTACGTTGGCCTATCATCCACAGGCCAATGGTTAAGCTGAAAGGACCAACCGGACTTTGAAAACATTCTTCCGTTCCTACGTGAATGACCAGCAGGACAACTGGTCTGAATTGCTACCCTGGGCTGAGTTGTCGCATAATGCCTATGTTGCTGCTGCCACCGATGTATCTCCGTTCTCCGTGGCATTTGGACGACAACCTCGGCTGCCACTTCAAGTTCCTCTGACTGTTCCTTACCCGGAAGCATAGTTCATGGCCCACACCATTCGCCAGGTGTGGAATCAAGTCAAAGAATGCCTTACCCAGGCTGCTGAATGCTCCAAGTGTACTTCTGATGCCCAAAGACGTCTCACTCCACTTTTCTGTCCTGTTCAGAAGGTGTGGTTAAGCACTCGATACATAAGGTTGAGACTTCCCTCTTATCTCCTGGCTCCCAAGTACATCAGTCCATTCCTGGTGCTTCGAAGAATAGGAGTAGTGTTGTATCAGCTACAGCTATCATGTGCCATGGGCATCCATAACACATTCCATGTCTCGCTGTTGAAGCCTTTGGTCCTCTCCTGGCCCTCTTGTAGAGATCCTTCTCCTCCATGTATCTCCACTGAACCAGACTCATCTCTTCAGGTAAGACATCCATTGGCATTGAGGTAGATGGGAGTACCTCTTAGCCTGGGAGGGTTATGGGGCCGAGGAAAATTCATGGGAACCCTCCCACAATATTCTCGACAAAGAACTCCTTAAAGCCTTCCATAGAACCCATCCTGACAAGCCAAGGCCACGTAGAGGGAGGCCTAGAAGGGGGGGTACTGTTGCGTGCCCTGTCCATGTCCGGACCATGCATGGGCCTGCTCACCTTGCTGGCTCTTCTGCAGGTCACGGGTCAGCCTCCCCAGTGGCAGCCACGAGCTCCGCTAGGCCTCGGCATCCCGCGGTGGTGGTTGCCAGGCCTTCCACTGCGCACCAGGCTTCATGCCGGAGTATGGCATGTCCAGTGGCATCAGCCATGCCCCTTCATGCACGCGGACCACCCGGCCTCTTGTAGGGCCAGGGGCATGTCCTAGCTCTGCAGTGCGCCCTGATTGATGGAACAATATAAGGAAGTCCCTGCCTGCACTTCCTTGCCTTGGCAATCGGGTCGGCATTGTATTGTGTGCTAGGTTGCCTCCACATTCACAGTCTTGTTCCAGTCTTGTTCCAGGATCCTACTGTTCCAGCCTTGTTCCAGTGTCCTACTGTTCCAGCGTCCTCCTGTTCCTGCGTCTGTCTGTTTGTCTTCCTAGGTAGTACCGTCAGACTGTCTCTCTGGAACTGACCTCGGCCTGTTCCTTGACCTTCCCGTCTGTTGTCTGCATCCTGACCTCTGCCTGCCTTGTGACCTCGACTGACCTCTGGAACCTGACCTCTGCCTCTTTGACCACTCCTCAGATTGATCCTCAGATTCTGACCTCGGCTACCATTGACTATGTCTCCTAATACTGGCTCTGTCCCTTGCCTTGTCATCGCCTACACTGTTTGGGCCTTCCTTGCCTCTCCAGGCCAACAGCGTGAAGTCCGACCATGCTCCCTTGCTGAACGTGGGCACACCTCTCTACTACCTTTCCGGGAGACCCTGCGAGGCCCACCTAAGTCCAAGCAGCCCGGGTCCCTACGGGCTCCACCCAGTGGGACCTTGGACATCCAGTGGTGAAGCTCATCTCAGCCTCTGTCTCCTCCTGTGCTCCGCCCCCTGGGGGCAGGTGCTTCCTGGTCCCTACCAGGGAGCACATTAATCCAAATAACGACCTGATGGGAATAACATTTAAGCCACATATTCTATCACGAATGCTCAGATCACAAAACAAAGGCCTCATAGAAATCCCGACCATAGAAAACTCTCATCTAACGCAAACTAGAGAAAGAGCGATTTCACTCGCTGGACCAAAACTATGGAAATCCATGCCAGAGGACCCACAAACAATAACAGACAATAAAAAATTTAAGAGCAAGTTGAAGATTTGGCTATTCAAAAATGCCTACTGTCTGACTGAAGCCTCCAGTTCGCCATGAGTCAGACAACCAAATATGTATTGATCATAAACCCCCACCCCTAACCCCTCTATAACCCAATTATGTTTTCCTAATCATTTCTGGCTTTGAAATGCACCCATTGTCTTTAAATGTTCCCCTAGTTTACTACCTATATGAATGTCTACCTCCGTTCTCATTATTTATTTATGAATGTCAAACCTGTACACCGTTATGAACTAGTGATTTTCACATGGAATGATGGTATATAAAACACATAAATAAATAAAGGTAAGATTAATAAATTGCATTTATTATACTTCTGCATGGAATGTAAAATAAACATCTATGTTTTTACAGGGGCATTTATCACAGTCCATGTGAACATCAGTTTGTTCTCTTAGTGCTACAGCAATCCGTCATGTGAATGAGTAATGCCCCTTTTTCTCTGTGCGAAAACAAAGTATCTTTAGATACTGCATACTGTGTGATCAAGCCTAATTATGTGTATTGAACTGATCGTTATGGCACAATTGTAGGTGCACATAACATTTGTAAGTTCAGCTCCTTCCCCCGCTCACACAAAGCAAAGCTGTAGGTTGGTCACGCAAGGGAGTATAGAGAAGTGCCTTACTATGATTTCAAAATGTGTACAGTGCTATTATATGATCCAGAGAATGTGGAAAAATAAGAGGCTGCAGGGAGTACACAGTAGCTCACATAATAAGATATCATGTGCAGTGCAGTGATATTGATACTATAAACTGGGAGACAGGTGGTATAGTGCCTGTTAACACCTTTAAATCGTCCCATTATGGATGTTTGCACATATGGTAGGAGACTTAATGCATTTATTAAAGTTTCTTTGGCAGATTCCTTGGGAAGCAAATAGGAAATGTATATTACCTTGGTTACCTAAGTCTTTTCAACATTTTGTGAAATATGATTAAACATGTCATGCGAGTATAATTTGTTAAACATCCTGCAACATATTCTGCACCAAAATATGGTTAAGTTTGGTGTAAAAAGTGATCAGTTACACCGAGGGTGTCATAAAGCTTAGAGATGCACAAGTCTCTTACAATTCTTAAAATTGCCTGATTTTTTGATTGGTCATATCATTGTGCCCTATAATGCAGAAGATTTGAGTCTGAGTCTCTGTTTGGTAGGGGCAGGGAGGCTTGGGTGTGTCTTGGAGTTGATTTATGGGAAGGAAGGTGTCTTTTAGCAATTTTGGGGATTTAGTTATCAACTGTGATGCGCGCCAGTGCACATTATTAGTGAACAGTCCAATCAAAAATAAAGGGAGAGGCTTTAAATAACACATGTTAAAGTGAATCACAATTTGTTGTCAGAAAAGTAGTGCCGAGGGGGTTCTGTCTCACATGCCACATCCCCTCCAGCGCTCAAACAATAAGAAACTAAAATTGCTTGCTCAGACATCTATGGCTGAGATAAAAGATAGTGAATAAAAGTGGAGAAGAGGGGCGGGCATTGAACAAATAACTGAAAATTAATTAATTTAATTAATCTGCAGTATTATTTCCTCATAATTGTGGCTAACATAAGTAAAATATTTCTGATATTTTCACCTGTGCAGACTCATCTCTCCTTGAAGAGTTTAAAAATCAAACTCCTGCTTATATCACGTGATGCTATTTTGAAATATGACATCAACAGGCCCAGGGCCTAGGAGGCATACCAGTCAGCCCCTGGACTATGAGGGTATCTTTTAAAGATAAGGGGGTCTGAGGTGACAGGGGTCCCACTAGACATCAAGGAATTATTTAAAACTAAGCGGTGGGGTTGGGGGCCCATTAGACACCAGGGACTTTATCTAATGTATGGGGGGGGGGGGGGATCTGGGGGAATTGGATGCCAGGAGGGGGAGAACCTGAGGTGGTGGTTGAACTGGGTGGTTGTATTTTCTTAAAAGGGGGTGGATTTTGGCAGGGAAGCGGGATGCTGACATTTGGAGCCTTTTTTTCTTTTATTATGAGCCACCTTGACAGGCAGCGGGGGTGGGAGGAGGTAGACAGGAGTCTGCTCAGACCCCAGGGGTTAGTTTACACTGTTATGGGACTGGGGCATTTTGGGCCTCCGCCAGCTCTTTAAGACCATGGCAGGCTGCCATTGTGTACTTTTCCCCCCCCCCCCCCCCCCCCCCCCCTATATACATGATATTTTATCTCGTGGAATTTTTCCACGAGAAAAAATATCAAGAAGATATCACTGCAAAATCTTTTCATGGGAGGGACCAAATATAACAGGAGCGCTCCCAATTATATTTTTCCCCTCCCACATAAAATATCGTTGATTAGTAAACGGACTCTAAGTTTTAAAATGGCCCCTATGAGCTGTAGAATGCTTTATTTATTTGCATTTTAAATTTAAAACTGTGGGAGCATGGACAGGCGCATAAACAGATCACAAATTCAATAGAAGACAACATGTTAACATTTAAACATTGCAAGAGATGATAGTACCCAGTCTCACCACTTGGGGGTGCATTGACCCAAGGGACCCTACATCCAGCGTAGACCTGAGACATAAGGCCTAGAGATGTGAATCGTGTCCTCGATCGTCTTAACGATCGATTTCGGCTGGGAGGGGGAGGGAATCGTATTGTTGCCGTTTGGGTGTTTGAAGTATCGTGAAAATCGTGAAAATCGTGAGCCGGCACACTAAAACCCCCTAAAACCCACCCCCGACCCTTTAAATTAAATCCCCCACCCTCCCGAACCCCCCCCCCCAAATGCCTTAAATTACCTGGGGGTCCAGCGGCGGTCTGGAACGGCAGCGGTCCGGAACGGCCTCCTGCAATTGAATTGTGTTGTCTTCAGCCGGCGCCATTTTTCAAAATGGTGGCGCAAAATGGCGGCGGCCATAGACCAACACGATTCGACTGCAGGAGGTCGTTCCGGACCCCCGCTGGACTTTTGGCAAGTCTTGTGGGGGTCAGGAGGGCCCCCCAAGCTGGCCAAAAGTCCCTGGGGGTCCAGCGGGGGTCCGGAAAACGATCTCCTGCCGCGAATCGTTTTCCGTATGGAAAATGGCGCCGGCAGGAGATCGACTGCAGGAGGTCGTTCAGCGGCGGTCCGGAACCCCCGCTGAACGACCTCCTGCAGTCGATCTCCTGCCGGCGCCATTTTCCGTACGGAAAACGATTCGCGGCAGGAGATCGTTTTCCGGACCCCCGCTGGACCCCAGGGACTTTTGGCCAGCTTGGGGGGGCCTCCTGACCCCCACAAGACTTGCCAAAAGTCCAGCGGGGGTCCGGAACGACCTCCTGCAGTCGAATTGTGTTGGTCTATGGCCGCCGCCATTTTGCGCCGCCATTTTGAAAAATGGCGCCGGCTGAAGACAACACAATTCAATTGCAGGAGGCCGTTCCGGACCGCTGCCGTTCCGGACCGCCGCTGGACCCCCAGGTAATTTAAGGCATTTGGGGGGGGGTTCGGGAGGGTGGGGGATTTAATTTAAAGGGTCGGGGGTGGGTTTTAGGGGGTTTTAGTGTGCCGGTTTTCCTGCCCTCCCCCTTCCCCCGATTTACGATTTTTTGACGATAAATCGGGGGAATTGGTATTGTATCATGGCCCTAAAGATTTCTGACGATTTAAAATATATCGGACGATATTTTAAATCGTCAAAAAACGATTCACATCCCTAATAAGGCCTTACAATGTACACTAGAAACATATTTACCATAATCTATTGCTCTCCAGTAGGGAGAACACAACCCTGTGAGTTGTCACCCACAACACCTCATAACATTGTTGCATGGCAGTGGGAACCATCATAAATTTGAACTTCAGATTTATATACTTACTTTAGGTAAGTTTCCTGTGGAAAAATCAGTTATAGGCATCCTTGGCCTCTTCCACCCATAAGGTGGGGAACAGTGGGCCTTTTTGTCCCTTTCACAGACTGTGAGGCTCACTTTCGACTAAGGAGGGCTAAGTCCCATACAAGATGTCACCCTATACCTCAGCAGGGAACACTTATAGAAAAATACAAAAGTACTCCGCATAGGTAATTCCAGTGGAGAATACCGAACACCTTTCATCCACTGAACAATTGCATTTCACTATACACCTTAATAGGCCTCCGTACAGAAGAGGTCTCCTTCTACCACCTCACTCCACATTCCTTACACATGTCATGTGAAAGGAATTTCACTTTTAGTAGGGGCACAGGCCACGGGAACAGGACAGCTGCACATCCAACCTGGAAAGGAAAAATAAGTGAGTCCAAAGGTCACAGAATCCTATTGGATTGACTCCAACCTGAAGGGAGAAATTAATGGTTAAGAAATTGCCATTTCAAAATTAAACCAAGGAACACCCATTTTTATATGTTTTTTTTTTATAATTTTGCTATTTTTATGCTATTTTCATATTTTGTTCAAACTGAAATTTCACTCAAGGTCATATCACACTCCTTGCAGCCTCACGGGAACATCCTGGGATCTGAAAGCAGAAAACAAATCATTCAACACATACAGAGCAGGCAACATACTTTTTTTAATAGTGAGTCTGCTCTTTACTTTAACTGAGACAAGAAGAAACTACAGATCAATTCACAGTGAAGCTGTCAGTGGCTGCGACCCAGATTTCACCTCTCTTGAGCCACCAACAAGACACCGGTCACACCATGTTTCTTCGGTGGTAGCAGGGGCCCCTTGCTGACTGTCTGAGCTCCCACAAAAGTCTGGGGCAGATTCCCAGCTTCAAGTCCCAAGGAACAAAGAGAGACCCATGCAGGGAGCCTCTCCAGTGGGCTCCAGGAAGACTGCCTTAGGGAGGCTCTTTTTGGAGCAACAGAGCACTACTCTCTCTCCCCTGCCGAGTCCAATACAAAGTGTGCTGCCTCTTTAAGGCAAGCTCCTTTGAAATTGGGAGCTGCCCCTTTAAGGCTCAAGCCTTGCTGCTTCTTAGACCCCTCTCCTATGCAGGGCTCTATCTCAGCCCTGTACCAGCACGGCAGCTGCTCCATTGACCGCTGCTTCAGACTCTCTGCAGCCTTGGGCCTCAGAGTAAGGCACTGCTCCTCTTTTTTTTTTTTTGAACATAATTTTTATTTCAGGTAACAGTTGAAAAACAGCTTCCAGCGTTCATGCATAGTCTCTTCACACATGTAACTCACAAGTAGCAGTATGTAAAGTAGCGCATTGTACTGACAACAAACCAGATCTCCCATTTGAACATCTAGAAGACTCATGAACCTTAATGGAATTATTTTCAAAATTGAGAAACCTCCCCCTCCACCCCCCAACCACCACCCTCCCTCCCCCTCCCTGGTACTCATTTTGTTACTAGCAGTCAGGAGTCAAACAAGGAAGAACAGAACATTAACGTGAACTGTATAGGATATGCATAATCTACAAACAGTCTAAACCCTATATCTGGTAGCTCTTATAGAGTCCCATGGAAAATGTGGACGCTCAGAAGATCGTCACCATGTGGAGATCCCCCACGGTATCCCATCACTCGCCCAATCCAAATTTCGGACTGAGGTCATATACAGTAAGGACAAGACAGCAGCTCCATGCACGCAACCCTGAAGAAGACAGACAGTGCAGTTCAAAGCAGAGGTCCAGACTATTAGCCGGGTCTTAGAGCGAGTAGTATAGCAAGTGTCATTGAAAATGGTATGAGTCCCTGGAGGACCTTTTTATACTAGGTAACAGTTGCGTTTGGAGATCCGGTGAAAGAGTTGAGATATACGCTCCCCATATTTGGAAAAACTTAGCCTGTTGGGTGGTGGACAGAGAACAGCCGACATAAATTCCATCTGTAACAAGTGGTGCAGCTTCTTGGTCCAGAGTGATAAGAGATCTGGATGTGGCTCAGTCCATAGGGCCAATATGGAAGCCTTTGCCATTAAGGCCATCTTATCCACAAGTAAGGACTGAGGCAGAGTACACCAGTCCATAGAGGTCGGGGAAGCACCCAAAAGCCAGATGTCCGGTGTAAGCGGAACCTGCCGGGACCATATACTTGATAAGGTACCTCTAACCTTCGTCCAAAGAGGTTGGATAGCAGGACACGCCCAGAAGCTATGCAAGAAGTCTGGCCTGGAATGCAAGCAACGCATACATTCGGAGGAAGAAACCAAGCGCATATAAAAAGCTTGCTGTTGCGTGTAATAAGCAAAGTGTAATAGCTTATATTGTTGGTCTCTAACCGAGACATTCTCCACAGTCCTAAGAAGTTTCACAAAACAGGTTTGAAACTCATCCATCGTGAGTGAGGTTTGAAGAACAGCATTCCATCGAGATGTCAGTCTTGTTGAATACTGCGAGGGCTTGAGATCCAGCAGCGCTTTATAGTATTCCGCACATCGTGTCCGTTTTCCAGTGATACCGAGTAGTAGATTACATATAGGAAGTCCACATGGAAGAGATGGGTTAGCTTGTAGTAACCCCTGTATAAAGTGCCTCACTTGTAAGAATCCATAGTGGTCTGCATTGGCTAGAGAGTACTGCGTCCTTAAGTCCTGAAAACTCAAGAGATGAGCCGTTGTGGAACTGGAGCTAAAAAATTGATTAATAACGGACAAACCATTTCGGTGCCACTTATCAAACAGAGAAGAGCCAAAACCAGGGGTGAACAGAGGGCATCCTGTGATTTGCAAGAAGGCAGAGCTACCAGCAGGGATTCCCAACAGCCCACAAATGAACTTCCACCCTCGCCTTATGGGAGATATAATAGTGCTATGTAACAGATGAGTCGGTAGAAGAGCAGCATTAACATGTAAAATAGAACTTAAAGAAAACGGTGCCACCCATTGCGCATAGAAATCCAAAGGTGAGAAGAAACGTGACCCAAAAAGCCAATCCCTCACATGGCGAGCCAAACAGGCATAGTTATATAGGGCTAAATTGGGGCATCCCAGACCTCCCATCTCCTTGGGTTGCATAAGGCGTTCCAATGAAATACGGGCCCTACGGCCTCCCCAGATATATTCCCTGATGGCTTTGTTGATTTCCGATACATCCCCGGGGATTAACCATATGGGTAACATTTGGAACATATAAATCCAACGGGAGACCTCCATCATCTTTAATAATTGGATTTTCCCAGAAAGGGAGAGAGGGAGACTCCGCCATTGAACGAGGTGCTTTAGTAATTTCTGCTTTAAGGGACCCACGTTTAGGGCATAAATTTTCTGCGGATCTGCTGGAATTTTAACCCCTAGATACTTAAGATCGGAGGAGACCCATTTCAGGGGGAATGGCCCGGGCCAGGAAGGCTGCAGCCTGCCAGTGATGTCCAAGGCTTCGGATTTATCGGCATTAACTTTTAGGCCTGCAAACTTGCCAAAAGCAGCTTGGATCCGCAATACCTCAGGTAAAGCAGTTAGGGGATTTGTTAAGAAAACAAGCATATCATCTGCGAAAGCTGCCACTTTTAGCGAGGTAGCAGAGGTGCCAAACCCTTGTATGAGTGGTGAAGCCCCTATCGTGCATAACAAGGGATCTAAGGACAAGATATATAAAATAGGAGATAGAGGGCATCCCTGCCTCACCCCTCGCTTAATTGAAATAGCACCAGATAGGGAATCATTAACTAGGAGGAATGACTCAGGAGAATTGTAAAGAAGTTGTATCCCCCGCAAGATATCCCCCTGCAGCCCAAACCTGCGGAGCACGGAAAACATGTAAGCCCAAGACACTCTGTCAAAGGCTTTTTCTGAATCAAAACCTATCGCCAGAGACAGAGAGCCAGAGTTCCTGGTAGCTTCAATAGCTGCAATCAGTTTGATCACATTGGCACCTGGATTTCTGCCCTTTACAAACCCTGTTTGAAAAGGTGAGATAAGGTCGGGGAGAATAGCACCTAGCCGTATCGCCAATATACGGGCATAAATCTTCAAGTCACAGTTTAATAAGGAGATCGGCCTATAAGAGGCCGCTTGCAAGGGGTCTTTCCCCGGCTTAGGAAGGATAGTGATATATGCTTTATTAAATCCAGAAGGAAAACTCCCCTGAGCTCCTGCCTCCTGATAAAAGCGACTCAAGGGACCTGCCACCCGTTCCCCTAGGATTTTGTAGAAATCCGTGGAGAATCCATCCGGCCCCGGTGCTTTATGGGCTTTACTACCTTTGATAACCTGGAGTACCTCCTGTCCCAGGATGGGTTTATTTAAGTTTTCCAACTGAGAGGGTGTCACCTGGGGTAATACTAAATTTTGGAAAAAGGAGTCTTCATCCACAGAATCGCCTGTGCGATCATCAGTGTAGAGCTCCGTATAAAACTCTTGTAGGATTGTACATATCTCAGGCATATGTGTCATCAACTGCCCAGTTTTGGTCTTGAGACTACTAATAAAGGGCTTTTGCCTCTTAATAGCAACCAAGCGAGCTAGGAGCCGCCCCGCTTTATTCCCAAAGCGATGTAAACCATGCTCTGAGGCTTTTAACGCCTTCTGTGCCCGGGCCTGCAATAAGGAGTTAAAATGGTTTAAGCAAGCCCAATAGGCCTCTCTATTACTCTTAGAGGGATTGAACGCTAAAGTATCTTTCTTACATTTCAATTCTTGTTCCCAGTGCAAAATAGAACTCAGGAGCTGTTTCCGTTTCCGGGCGGTATAAGCCAGGATATCACCCCGAAGAACCGCCTTTCCTGTCTCCCAAAACAACGAGGGTTGCGTTACATGTTGCTGATTATTATGTAAAAAATCATCCCAACGCTCTTGTAAGTAAGTATGGAAGGCTTTATCATTCGATAAATGCCTTGGAAATCTCCAAAGATTGCCAGCCCTTGTCCTCCCTGAAATGAAAAGTTCAGCCCACACGGGTGCGTGATCGGACACCACTATGGATCCCAGATCTGCTACCCCAATATTGGAGAAGATTTGGGTGTCAACCAATACATAATCGATCCTAGATAGTGTGGCATGTGCACGAGATACGTGGTGGGTATAATCCCGGGTCTCAGGGTGTAACACCCTCCAAACATCTAGAAGGTTTAAAGTTTTGCAAAGGGAATGAATTATAGATTCTTTCGGCTTTTTAAAACTGGCGGGAATAGCAGATTTATCCAAACTCGCATCTGCAACACAGTTAAAGTCTCCTGTCAGAATTAAGGAACCCCTCTGGTGTTCCAGAAGGAGTCATAGCAAGGAAGAAAAAAATACCGAACTGGCATCATTTGGGGCATATAAATTACAGATGGTTAATTGTTTCCCCTCTAATTCCCCATTAATAATAATATACCGGCCTTCCGGGTCCACAATCTCTTTACTAACCAAAAAGGGGGTATTCTTATGGACCAATATTGCCACGCCTTTTTTCTTCCCCACTGCAGGAGCAAAATGACAAGTAGTGACCCATTCCCTGCACAGCTTCCCACTCTCAAGCGCATTCAAGTGGGTTTCTTGCAGACATGCTATACTGGTGTTTAAGCGGGCAAGATGTTGAAATACCTTCTTCCGCTTGATAGGGTGACCTAGGCCATCCACATTCCAGGAAACAATATTATATGGGCCTCCCATGGGGACACAGATTAGAATCATGTAACAGATAAACAACCAGTACTAAGTTAGGAACAGGAGACGCCCAGCCTCGCCTCCGCTCCACAAGGTGAACAATGCAGGGCTCAAACATATCCTCAGCCAGCATTACTTCACACAGAAATATAAACATAGTCACCAAGCAAACAACATTTAGTACAATCTGACCCATGAGTACCAGAGATCCCCACCTTCTGTTAAATCCCCTCCCCCCCTCTCCCACCCCATAACATCTAGAATACCCACTCAGGTCTGCGACCTGTGTAGAGATCAACTACAATGTGATCGAGGATTAGGGCCCTTCTCCAACCCCACTTTGAACTAATATCAAGTGAAACAATACAACAGCTTGGTCTTCAGGAAAGCTCGTCTCGCAATGGTTTTGTAGACTCCTGCGTATCATACACGGACCACTTTCCTTCCTTCAAAACACGGAGCTTAGCTGGAAATTGCATTTGAAATCGGATTTTTTTCTCTATTAGAAGAGCACACACCTCCGAGAATGCCCTCCGTTGCGCAGCGACTTTAGCGGAGTAATCGGGTGCCAAACGGACATCTGCGCCCTGGTACTGTAAGGTTTGTATTTTCCTAGCCGCCTGTAAAATGCAATGCTTATGATGAAAATTAAGCACTTTAAAGATTACGATACAGGGCCTCCCAGCAGGGGTCCGACTCGAGTCCCTTGGACCCAGGCGGTGCGCCCGTTCGATTTCCAGGGTGGTTTTCAGATCGGGTAGGCCCAGAGCAGATGGGATCCAGGCTTGTAATGCCGTGCGCAGATTTTGATCTTCAAGGGACTCCGGCAGGCCTAGCACACGGATATTGGAACGTCGAGATCTATTTTCAAGATCTTCTGTTTTATCCTGCTGTTCCGCCAAAGCTTTTTCCAGGGAACAGATTCGAGTTGTGAGCGCCAGCACGTCATCTTCCAGCACTCCGGTGCGGCCCTCCACTTGATCGAGCCTCAGTGTAAGTTCCGCTAGTGAGGAATGTAAAGCTGTTAACTGTTCCGAGAGGCCTGCAAATTTGCTTTCCAACGCCGCAACAACTGCGGTTTGCAGTTCTAGGGTGGTTGGATGGACCAGGGCAGGACCCTCTGGTGCCGCGCTGCCACCAGCTTTTTGCGTCGGCGTCGCCATTTTGGATTCCGGCCCTTGCGTCTTGTCTTTATCCTTTTTTGTCACTTTCGGCGGCATCCCAGTTGGCGATTTTTGCATATAATTTGTGATCGACATAGACCACCTTGTCTAGAGTAAGATCCATTCCGAAAAGGCAATGAACCGGTCAGATGGTGAAGGATCAGGGCCCTATCCTCGGAGCTCAGCCAGAATCCACCCGGCCGCTCTCACCACATCACGTGATCTCCGGCACTGCTCCTCTTTCTCTCTCTCTCCACTTTGGGACAGTTTCCTTTCTACTGTCCTTCTCTGCTGTTCAGCGTTGTTCCAGTTCGCTCTTTCATACTGCCCCTGTTGTTCTTTCAGGGTCGGCCCACAGACAGCTGCTTCCCATGGAGGAGCAGTCACTCCTTTTTGCACCTCCCAATCACTGTCTTCCATGGTTCCCTCCCCACTGGTCTCTCTCTGATCCAGCTACAGCAAGGAGAGCTGGGGCAGGCAGACTTGAGCAACTGCTGCTTTCTTCCTCCACAGGCCTGCCCTGGTGACACTGCCATTTCTGTGCCCACCAGCCTGCGAGGATGCAGCTACGGCTCTTTCCCAGTGAGGGTCCCAACTACTTTTGGGTGGAGATCCTGTGGAGGGTCTGCATGATCTAGGTCCTTCTTCCTGAATTTCAGCGGTCCGTGACTTCTCTGAAGGAAACGTTTGCAGAGAATGAGAAACTGGCTGTCCCAGCCCTGTTTCCCAGTGCGGAGGGGTGGATCAAAAAAAACCTCCCCACAAACAAAATGGGAAATACCGTCTTATTTTCAAAGATCTCTCTGTGCCTGATGTTATGCTGTCACTGGTGCACGCCTCTTCGAGGGAGTAGGAAAAGGCTCACAGGTCTCCAGCCCTTGTCCTTTGGGTCCAGGGTTTGCCTTCTCTTAAAGGGTTCAAGATTTAGACAACAGTTCCATTCTCATAAAATAGGATAAGCTCTAGCTATCAAAAATCCCACGCTGGATAGTGTTGTTACTGGTGCTTGCCTCCCCTAGGTTTTCAGTCAGTGGTCCTGAGATTGGCAATGTCACTTTCCAAGGAAATCAAGGTTTTCCCCAGAATGGAAATCCAAAAGGAAATCCGGCAAATACCTACCTCTTGTTGGCAGACCAAATGGCGACCTTCTCTTGAAGGGTCACACAAATGTATTACATTTTATTTGTGAAGATTAGGACCACATTCAAATGTGAGTTGTTAAAAAGAGGTTTGGGGAGTAGACAATTCAAGGGACCTTGAAGCTCAGGTTCCTCCCATAGGGGATCTGTTATGATTGCAGACCGCAGGAGCCCACGGTTGGCTGCTCTCATCTCCCAATGCCGGCCCGGTCTTGCGGTTCCGGGCTCCCTAATCACGGCGACCAGCCGCCACCGTACTTATGCCCCTCAGCCATCTTCCTGCTCCCTCTCTGGTGCGTCGGGCCCTTTCTTGGCTGAGCAGCCACCTCACCACCATGCCACATGCGGCTCTCCTGGGGACGCCGCTGGCACCTTCCCTTCAGGCTGAGCACCCTCCTAAGCGCGCGTGCGTGACATCTCTACAAATTTAAAAGGCCTGCGGTGGGTAATCCTCCTGCGGCTCCTCCTGATGACGTCTCCTGCTCCCCGTATATATGGCAAGCTCTGGAAGTCAGAGCTTGCCTTGGCAACAAGTTCCTTTGCCCTCTTTGAGCTGCGTTCCTGTTTCCAGCCTTCCTACTTCCAGCCTTCCTGCTCTCCAGTACTTTCTTCTGCCCTGCTCGCCTTCCCTTTGGACAGACTTTCTGGCTTCTGACCACTGGCTTGAACCTTGACTACGAGTATCACTGCCTACCCTGACTTCTGGCCTGAACCTTGACTACGAGTATCACTGCCAGTCCTGATCACCTGTTCGGACCAGACCTGAGTTACCGTTGGGCCTTCCTCCACGGGATCATCCATGCAGAGGCCCACCTAAGACCAGTCAGCCCCAGTACCCAAGGCTCAACCTGTGGGGAACGCGGGCTGGCATTGGCGAAGCTCCAGCTGACCTCTGCTTCCCATCCGGCCTTGCCTACTGATGGGAGGGACTTGAAGGGGTCTCCCTTCAGGCAGCATCAACTCCTCCCTCGGTCTCAGGGTCCACTCCTCCAGCAGGAATCTTTGATTGCCTGTGGTGGGAAGCTCAGCTTCAAGACCCTTTGAAGCTAAGCTTCAGGGCTCTTTGTGTTGTCTACTCCTAAAAGCTCTTTATAATAGAGATGTGCATCATTTTTTTTTATCGTCTCAAGCTTCATTTTGGGCCCCGCTGTGAGAAATTTCATTTTTCCCACGGTTTGGGGTTTTTTTTCCAGGGGGCCCCGATTTTCAGGATAGTGCGTGCTAACTCCCGATGATGATCTCCTAACATAGATAGCAGCAGTAATCACACTGGAGACTGGATGGGTTCCAATTCAATTTTACTGATAGGTTGTAAAAGTGAATTGATGTTTTTTATGATTTAGTTTGATGAAAGCTCTATAATTAGGGTCTACACTTTCAGAAATGAGCCTTTGAGTACCACAAAAAGGATTTCCCACCCAGGGGTTACACATTTACAGTGCCCAAACAGAGACCGTAATTTGCATTATTCAGGAGCTCTGAAATGAAGAAATTGTGATTTAGACAATGTTTTTCTGTTTCACTGCATTTTGTAATGGAATTGCTATGTTTTGTGAACTACAACAATGTTTAAAGATGGCTGCCATTCCCATCAAGGGAGCGGCCTGCAGGTGAAAGTGTGTAAAGATAAGCACTGTGCAATGGAGAGTGTATCAGCATGGAGTGTCAGTGTTGGTGACCCAGTCGGAAGTGACTGTAAAGGGATACTGCACAATCATGCTCCTTACACTGGTGATGCCATTTGCCAATATTGTGAAAAGTACAAAGAGCAGGGCACAGCCTGGCTACAGTGAGCAGGAGCTTGCTGAGCTGTGCAGAGCTTTGATTTATTGGAAAATAGAGCTCTTACTAAAACCTGAACTTTACTGTGGGATGGTCCCTGCACCAGGACTGTGATCAGTAGCAGTGCCCAATCTATGATCATTCGAGATTGCTCATGCAGTTTTGAGATCGCATAGCATGGGGCTGCCAAAACAGATAGCAAGAGTAGCCAAGGCTGATTCGGGATGGGAGATGTCATTGGAAACTGCATTGCGAAGGTCTCATTTCCACCTACATTGCGTTGAACATCAAAATGAACATCTGAATGCTTACTCGGTGCCCAGACAGGTATGGTGGGAGTCAGATACAGTAGTGCTCATAAAAGCATAGAATGTATGTTGCCACATGTGCCTGCACTGTATGTGTTGCACACTTGTGAAAGTTATCAGGCCACCTTTTTTCCTAATTATGTACTTTAAAGATGGGCCAAATGTTAGTGATCTATGACTGGCGAATCCATTCCTCGGATTCCAGGAAACTGAATCCTGGGATCATGTATTATGTTTTCAATCCTGTGATTTGGGGTTTTCATGAGTGAAAATCTCAAGTCAATTGTTAACTGCAATGATAATAACAATAATTAAAAACAATAGAACTAACATTCTTAATTATATAAACTGTGTTTTTAAATATATTACATGCTGTGCATTGAATGGATTACATTTCAGTGGGAATCATAAAATCATTATATATACTACAGCAATATTTTTTAAATTGAACAATTTAGAAAAAAAGAATGAAGAAAGATGAGTGCATGAATTGTCTTGTTTTTCAAGCAATTGTGTAATGTGGCGCACAAATACCTTCAGTCAAAAATAACCTTTCTGATTCCATGCTGGTCTGCAGAATTGATAGAAAGTCATAAACTAACTGCAAGTAGAGCCCCCGTCTCTCACCACTTTCAAGAAGGAACACTTCTCTTTTCATGCTGTTCATCAAATTGGACCCTGCTGGTACTGTTGTTTTATTTGTATCTGTACCCCTCTTGGCTGTTGTACTTCAGCATCAGCAGTCTTCACATTGATGATGAAACACCTGTCTGTTAATTTTAGCAATAGTTTTCCGTCGAATAGCTTACCTGCTATCTCTGAAACGCTTTCTTACTAGTTCATCTTCGCCTTCCTCAGCCTGGGAGGGAATATTCACTACTCCCTGCCCCTCTGTGGCAATGGAGACCATCCATTCATGAGGATCCACTGAAAGGTTTTTGCAGAGTTTCCTGGTACCCAGGGTCAGTTTTAGAGTATGTACACCCCATCCACACCCCTGGTCACACCCTCCCCACACACAATTAAAAATTATGCATGGATAATAATTATACATGAAAAAGAACAACGTACCATCTTCTGAAGTAAAAGAGTTGGTACCACTCTTGACTAGCTCTTTCACAAACTCCCTTTCCCCCAGGGTCGGCATTCTTGTTGGTTGGGGGGGGACGGGGACTTATCTTTCAGAGCCCATAGTGACAGGCTGATCTTTGGTAACTTTCCTTTCCCTGGGAGAGGGATGTACGTTTCCTCCACTATGTGTGCCGTAAGTGCCGAAAAATGCACTGGCGCCGCAGGTGGTATGTCCAAAAATAAATTACTTTGCTGGAGATAAAGCAGGTGAAATATGGCACAATTAAATCAGTCTTGAGCCCCACAGGAGCTCTTTTGGTTTCAGTGCTTCCTCTCTAACTATGCATGGCTCTCTCTGCATCAGTACAGGGGACATTCTCTCACCCTCCAGGTCTTGGCTAAGTGAGGTTTCCAGGTGGGCAGGGTATCCTTAGTTGGGCAGGAAAACCCCTTCCAAAACTGGCAAAAGTTATGTCGGGGATTCCTTAGCCAGTGCCAGGTCCATTTTTCCTTGTTGCCCGCTCAATTTCCTAACGACCTGGTCAAAACTAGTTACATTATATCCCTGCTCAACGGGAAGCCTTTGATCTGGGCCTCTCACCTATGGGAGAGAAGAGACCTGGTGTTCGGAAACCTGGACCAGTTTCTGTCCGCTTTTTGACAGATTTTTGATGAGCCTGTCTGTAAACCTACTGCTGTCTCAGAACTACTCCGGTTACTACAGGGTACTCGGACAGTGGCTGAGTACGCGACAGAGTTCCGCACCCTGGCCACAGAGCTAAACTGGAGAGAGGATTGCCTCCACGGGATCTACTTGGAGGGGCTAGCCCCGCGCATTCAGAATGACCTAGCTGCGAGGGAACTCTTAATGGCATAATAGATCTGGCCAATTGAGTGGATCAGCGCATGCGGTTTTGCCTTCCGGAAGTGAAGGCAGGAAGGAGGCCCTCGCCTTCTCCCAAGGACGCATCGGGAGTCCTTCGGACACTGGCCGAAGAGCCCATGGAATTGGGCCGTGAGAGAATTTCTCCACAAGAATGCCGGCAGTGAATTATGGAAGGACTTTGTTTCTATTGCGGCGCAGTGGATCATCGAATAGCTGCATGCCTGGCACGGCCATAAAAATCCTGGGCCTAGGAACTGAAGGAGGTCTCTTCCTGGGCCTAACCTCATCTGCACCTCCACTAACGTTACCAGTGGCGCTAACGTCTGCGAATGGTGAGTTCCACACATTAGCTCTGGTAGACTCCGGCACCGGCGGCAATTTCATTATGAAGAGCCTGGTGGAGCATCTGAAGATTCCACAGACCCGTGTTCCAGCTCCTTTGGTCATCTCATCCAGAATGTGTGACACACATCACGGTTCCCGTCCAGTTGAGGGTTGGACTCCTTCAGCCACTACCCATACCAGAAAGACCATGGACTTCATCACAGATCTTCCCCCATCTGCCATCTGTTGTGGGCTGGTTCTCATGTGTTGTCCTCGGGACCACAGCCCTCCCAGGCAAGCAGATACTCCCAGTGTCGGTGATGGAACCGGACGTCTAGGACCTCCCGAACTTGATAGGTTGGCTCATCAGGTACAGCAGGATCTGTGGAATCAGGAACTCGATGATGATACCTGGAGAGAACAAGGGGCTTCAACAAGGAGGCATGGAACACATTATGTATGTGCATGGAAGAAGGTAGGCGTAAACGATAGGATACTGATCCCACACTCTCAGCAATACGGAAGGGCCCACAGTATCTTGGGGCCAACCTTCGGGACGGGATTTGAAGCTGGAGGTTCCTTGTGCTGAGCCAAACTCGGTCCCCAGGAAGAAAGATAGGCGCTGGCTGCCGATGCCGATCTGCCCATTTCTTGGTGGTCTTGGCCACTTTGGCAAGTTTTCTCTGAATGGAAGTCCACAGAGATTGTAGTTGCTGGGCGGAAAGTTGCACCGCAGGTAGCGCACTTGGAAGAGGCATAGGTAGTGGCGGTCGCAACTGTTTCCCATAGACTGTAAGGAAGGGCGAGCTTCCTGTGGCAGAATGCGTATGGTTGTTATATGAGAATTCTGCCCATGGCAGTAGCCTGGCCCAATTATCTTGTCTCTCATTGATGAAGGAGCGAAGGAACGTTTTTAAGGTCCGGTTGGTGCGTTATGTCTGCCCGTTGCTCTGGGGGTGGAACGCAGTTGATAAGCTGAGTTGCACATTGAATCTTTTACATAGGGCTCTCCAATACCGGGCGGTGAACTGAGGACCTCGGTCGGATCCTATGTCTTGGGGTAGACCGTGAATCTTGAAGATGTGTTGTGTGAACAATTGAGCCAGTTCCGGGGCCGATGGTAACTTAGGCAGAGGAATGAAGTGAGCCATTTTGGAGAACCGGTCCACGGTCACCCAGATGATAGTGTTCCCTTCGGAGGCTGGGAGGTCCACCACAAAATCAGTGGAGATGTGGGTCCAAGGTTCTACCGGAATGGGTAATGGTGGCAGCAGGCCCCACGGCTTCCCAGTGCGTGGCTTCTGCAAGGCACAGGTGGGGCAGGAATCCGCAAAGGCACGAATACCTTGTTTCATCGTTGGCCACCAGTAAAACCAATTTACCAAATCGAGAGTTCTGTAACGGCCTGCATGGCCCCCTGTGATGGAGTTGTGGGCCAAGAGCAAGACTGCTCTCCAAAACATGTGTCTTACAAAAGACGGGCATTTCCAAACCTCTCCTTTTTCAACAGATTCAAAGGACATCCAACTGCGCCATGGTGAATTTATGGCGCAGTTGGATGTCCTTTGAATCTGTTGAAAAAGGAGAGGTTTGGAAATGCCCATCTTTTGTAAGATACATGTTTTGGAGAATTAGAGAAACGGTTTCTACCGATTGCGATATCTGCTGTGCTTTGAAGAAATTGGTCTTTGGAAGAGAAAAAGGGAGAAAGTTTAAAAGAGCATGGAGATTGGTGTACAGCCTGGAAAAATGCCTAATAACAGATGATTTTGAGTGGTTGCAGTCCCCCAGAGGAAGCAAACGCATGTGAAACAGGGGCCGCTTGTTGGGGTCAGACCACAGTGAACAGTTATCAACAACGAAGTCAAGAATGGTTATTCCAAAGAAAAGAGATTTACATGAGGGGTAAGCTACACAAGGAACCATTGAAAATAGGCAACAGTGATGTACAGTATTGTATAATTATGTTTTATGTTTTTGTGAAGTATCAAGTAGATATTGGCGAAGGCCGGGGATAGACTGTAAGTGGGTGTATCCACAGGGAAGTTATGTGAAAAATATTGTATTGAAACTTAATATGTAATACTGTATAGACCTTTTGGGGTCCTATATGCTGACTACCATTGTGTATCTGGATGTTTTTAAGGTATGAATGAGTGTGTGTGTGTGTTTACATTTTAAGGACACATTTCCTAAACTTCTTTGAAATTGATGATAATAAAGTTGGATGCTTTTCTCTTACAATTTGTGTGGTTACCTAAATCTGAATCATGGAGAATGGTCCGTTAAGCTGGAGATATGTTTTGTAAATTTTCCAAATTCTTTTTACAGTGTTCATTGTCACAGCCTGCAGAGAACATTGCAGTACTTTGCCATTTAATGACAGATGGCAGTTATCATAAGAAAATATGAAAGATCCAACTAATGCAGAAAATGAGCCTGCTGTTAACATTACATCTAGGGGACAATTTAAAGTTAAACTCCTGATCACACAAAAAAAGCCCCTTCTCCCACTGCATTGAATGTTTTGTGGAAATACTTCAAGTTTTAAGTTTTCTTTGAAATTTAACCTCTAGAAGATGTTACACAAAATGGTAGTACATTTTCTCCCTTTTTCTATAGAATTGCTATTCTATAAAGATCTTTATACAAGGAACTTCCTATACCTTAAGAGAACAACCAGCCCCGTACAAATTATGTGTGTGATTGGCTGCTACAAAACAGAGTGCTTCGTATTTTTCTGTTCCAGCGGGATTCTATATCCCATCATTACAAATTACCCACAACCCATAATTGCATGGCACCAATATGCTGCACGGTTATGTAGTGCTGTTGAATATTAAATCAGTTCCTTGCTGTATAACAAGGCTGAATCTTGATTCCATTCTTTGTGTTCCATTTTCCTACGTTATGCATTTAAGCATCATGATTAAGGGAGTTTGAAATAAAGCGAAGAAAGATTACATGATCTCATCTTAGCCAGTGCCATTATTTATTATTAAAGGTGATAAGAAGGAGGAAATGAAATGGCTTACACTTAAAGTCAGGGCTTGGAAAGGATGCTAGAACTGAAAATAATGTAAGTCTTAATCAAGGTGATTGGCAAAAGTGAAAAAATTAACATTAAAGTTAGCATTGCTGAAAACCAGACACACACAAAAATAGGTATTTTCTCCTTGAGAGTTTTCTGCAAAGTGGAATTGTAAGTGTTAGAACTGTAATATTGATTTGTGAACTTGGTCCAAGATTGGGAATGCAAGTTCTGCATTTAAATAATGTGTTTAAGAGTACTGTGTGTAGCATGAAAATAAGCTGAGAGTATGTTATTGCAATGTCATTCCGATACCATGCTATTTTAAGGTATACTATAGTGGATGAAAAATTGACATTTTCAATATAGCTATTTCTAAAATATCAGAAAAAGCCAGAAAGCCATAGGGATATTATGTCAAGGGTTAAACAAATCAGAAAAATAATGGAATAAAGAGAATAAACAATTGTGTGACCAAGAAAACCATCAGTTATAATCCATCAGTTATAATCCATCAGTTATAATGAGGGAACCATTGTTGAGGGTCCGCTTACCTTCGTCCCAGTCCACGGAGGACCGCGCCGGGTTCCCGGTCCAGTAGGCCGCCAGGCCACTGCCTCGCCACGTGGAGAACGCCATCCAGGCCGCCAGAAGCTCGGCCCCCCCTTGTTGCCTCGCGGGCGCGCGAGGAGAGCCCTTATGTGCGTCTAGTACCCGGAAGTCCAGGACCGCCCCTTTGCTGACGTCACGCCCAGGATCGCATTTAACCGGCGTCCAGTCTCCTACTAAAAGCCTTGCAACGAGGTTCTCTGAATACTAGTTGCCTTCCGTTCCTGTACCTGCTTCAGTGACGTTCTCGTTTGTCTTCCTGGTTCCCGACTCCGGCTTGCTTCAGTACTCTGCCTGCCTGCCTGCCGCCTGCCTCGATCCGGTTTGCTTCAGTACTCTGCCTGCCTGCCTGCCGCCTGCCTCGATCCCGGTTTGCTTCAGTACTCTGCCTGCCGCCTGCCTCGATCCCGGTTTGATTCAGTACTCTGCCTGCCTGCCGCCTGCCTTGATCCCGGTTTGCTTCAGTACTCTGCCTGCCTGCCTGCCTGCCACCTGCCTCGATCCCGGTTTGCTTCAGTACTCTGCACCCTGCCTGCCTGCCTGCTGCCAGCCCAGACCCCGTCTAGCTACAGAACTCTCTTCATTGGACTGTTGCCCTGACCTTGCCACGGAGCATTGGCCCTGCCTCTGATCTGTCTCTGAACTTCCTCCTCGCAGCCTAAGTCCCAAGGGCCTGGGTCCCTACGGGCTCCTCCCGGGGGGATTCCGGGTCCCGGGTGAAGTCCTACCTAGCCTCTGACTCCGCCTCCCGGTCTGCCATTCTCCCAACCCTGGCAGCCCGGTCCAAGGGTCCACTAACTGACTAGCACATCCCTTGAACGCTAACAACCATCATGAAAGTCTCAAGTACTTCCCCTTGTTGCCAAGTATTTCAGTGGTTTTCTATGGTTGATAAAGGAATATCCAATACTTCTTGTTGAGCCAATTTGCAGACATCAATGCAAAAACCTTATTTTGTAAGTTTTAAAACTGGGCTAGTCCTGGTGAGTATTTTTAGCTTAGTCTTATAGAGAAACCAGCTTTATTTATTTCTTATTGCACTAGACATGTTAAAATAACAACATAAAAAGTCTGAATAAAACATATTAAAACATCAGATATTTAGAGGACAAATCAAAATATAAGACTAGAATGATGGTGAGCAGTAGCGGCGGCAGCGGTGAACAGTAGTGGTGGTGAACAGTAGCGGCGGCAGCAGCGAACAGTAGCGGCGGCGCGTGCGAGGGAGGGAGATCTTCCATCTGCGCCATCTGAAGGGGTTGTGAATGAGGGGAGGGAGGAGGGAGTGACTGAGGTGAGGGGAGGAGGGAGGAGAGAGTGACTGGGAGGAGGGAGGGCTTTGGTGTCAAAACCAGACCTAGGCCTTTGGTCTTCGCCTAGATCTGACCTTGTCATATGATAAGGGCAAAGGGCTGGCCAGCCCAGCACCATTATGGAGAATGGGGGGCACCGGGTCTGGGAACAGAATAGTCACTCCAGGCCCCCACTAGACCACCAAGGCATATTTGGTAAGTCTGCAGTGTTCAGGAGGGTGGATGATTGAGCGGGCCATTCAAATGTTCAATACATTGCTGACAAAATAAAACTTTTTGTAGCAGGATTCAAAAATCACAGTTCCCTAGCAGTGGCAAAGTGAAATCAACCTCCCCACACAACTCCCCCTGAATCCAGACAATGCAAATGTTTGAAGTTTAGATACCTCCAAAACCCAAATATCTGTTTCTTTAAATTATTCAGTACTTAGGACACACCTTAATTTCTTTTCAGTCAGAGGTATCCATGAGTTCTGGAGTTTCTTCTGTTTCTGCTGCTTGCTTTACTTCCATAGGCTTTGCTTGTTCCCAAGGTTCTTCTCCTCCTCCTCCTTGCAATTGAGCCTCATCCCAATTTATGTCACCCAGGTGACTGCTAGGAATTCTGAGTTGAGCCCCCACCTGGCTTATCACTTCCTGTTCATAGTCCCAGAGTCCCCGGCTGGAGCAAGGGCACCTGGGAAATATAGTCTCATAGATTTTTAGAGATATTCTGGGACTCCTAGGTTTTTTCTGTGCCCTGTTTGCACTCTTCTAGGCTTTAATGTGAAGGCTAGGTGTCAACTGAGTCATTACCCCTTCTTTATCTCTACCCTGATCATTACAATTGGTAAAAGGGCTTTTAAATTAATCACATTTTCTAATTTCTGTATTCATTGCTATTTGAATTTATTTATTTATTTATTTTATTTAAAAGTATTTCTATACCACTTTTACAAATAAAATTTCATCAAAATGGTTTACAAAAATAGTAGAAAAAACAAATTAAAAGTAAAATTACAAAAAGTCATATAAACAAGTATAGTAAAAACCTAGCTGAATATCAAATTAAAAATAATCTAATCTAATAAAAGAAAAATCAAGTGCCATTAGTTACTGCTGCATAGGTTGAGAAGGGAAGGAGTGAGCTAGAGTGGTTGGGAATGATATTCTGCAAAGAAAAATATGAAAGGGAGGAAGGGGGGGGGGGTCAGAGGGAGTAGGCCGGGCGGTAACTGAAAGTTTTTTCTGAATCACTGTGTGGTGGATGAGATTTTAAAGGCGATTTGAAATAGGTATGTTTTTAGAGATTTCTTAAAATGTAGAGAGTTAGATAATAATCGGAGAGAGTTTGGTCATGAATTCCAGAGGGAAGGTCCTGCTACTGAAAAGCCCTTTTTCTTGTGATGTCTAATCTTGCTCTGCCTTCCCCTACCACTCTGCCATCCATCCCCATCGAAGTGTCCAAAAGTTTCTGACAGTAGATACCAACACCTTTCTGCTGTCTAATTCACACCTAGTTTTTACTTTAGGAGTATCTGAATTGGAGAACTTTGTCAAGATTCTTTTCTCCATTGTGGAATCCATTTGCAACAAAACTATTCATGGACTTTCTGGACTCTAGCAAGATGTCTCTTCGCTCTCTGGAATTATAATAGTATGGCTATGGATATACTATAATCTGAGAAAGGAGGGGTCAGCTAGTTCATAAACACTTCCTGGGGTTCTTACATTGATAATGTGGGTCAGATAAGACATTCTATTACCACTCTCCAGGACTTAAGAGCATGGTTGCACAACTGGTGAAAGGGATTGAGACATATTTGGTACTGGGTCTTTGATTGGTCGGATAGGAAAGAAAATTACATATATCATCATCTTAATTATAGTCATTATTGTTGTTTTATTGCCATTTGTTTAAGTTGCCAGTGCTTCATTTCTCTTTTCAAAAGTACAGTTAAAAATATTTCTGTCATGGTTGTCATTCCTTCCCCAAGTGTTGAAAATTTAAAGCTGAAAAAACTCGCCTTCCAGGAGGAGGCTACGTCTTTACTAAACACTGACATTTTTTAAGATATATGAAGGTTTGTGTAAGTGGTATAGTTAGTGTGGGGGCATGGTATGTGTCAGAAGGTGTCAAGTTTAAGTACTAGGTAGCTTGACAGTTGTGAAAGTCACATAAGGGAGGTATTGTAGAATCTTAAAAGGCCTTGTTTGGTCTATGGTTTGTGCTTTTAAACCGTCAAGGTAAATTCCATTGGCAGTTCCTTTCAGAATTAGCCAGAAATGGTATTTGTGCTGTGAACTATAATAACCTTTTGGTAAGCCAAAGTTAGAGTCAGTGTTACATTGACAGAACTAGTTTAGACCAGAATTTTTTACTTCTAACTATAAGATGTATAGAAAACTGAAACAGCACATCATCACATATTATTATTCATTAGGTTACTGATTCTGTATTTTTATTGGCTAAGTGAAAAGTTTAGCTTTATATGGTAATGTATCATATACCGCTTCTGATAATTCCAAAAAGGTTATAGCAACCAATTACCAGCTGATTACTGACTTATGAACTAGTGACTACTAATGAATAACCGAAGTGATATAATACAATGTACTTCCTACTTTCTTCAGATTAGCTGTGCTATTCTCCTTGTGTACCAGTTTAGTTGTGTAGCACCCCCCTCCCCTCAGGTAACACAGGTACACTGCTGCCCAGGGAAAGAGGACTGCACAAGAAGACTAAACCCCAACTGCACCCATGACTAGAAGAGGACAGGATGGGAACTCCAGGTACATTAGTAACTGGAGGGTAGATAAACTAGGCTCCCCCCTGTTCCTTCTGATGTATTTGGTTCTTTCTCCCTGGGTCCTTTCTTTTCAACCCCATTCCTGGAACGGGGTACAGCAGGGAAACTCACCACACTGATATAATACTTTTTATGCTCTTTTCTGTTACATCCTACCATGATCAGGGCCCAACACTACTGTAGTTGCTAAGCTGCTATGATGAGAATGTACGTGCATGTCATAGCTGCCTAGAAACTACAGTAGTATTGGGCACTGATTGCAGTAGGACATGACCATGATCTGGACTGAAGAGCTGCAACAATTTTAGGTACGGGGGGTGGGGGGGGGGTGGGGAGAGAAAAAAGGTTGGGGTATGCATTAGGTGGGTGAGGGATCTGAAGAGCACCCTTAGGTTAGGAAATATTGGGAATCGGGAGCAGGGGAGGGGGAGGGGGGTTGAGCGTCAATGACTCCCGGCCTTGAAAATTTTTTTTTACTTAGCCATGGGGCACTTTGGGGAAGGGAGGTAGGTTTGACTCCACAAGGCCTTAAGCGCTCAATTGGGAGGGGAGAAAGACTGATACTTCACGCATATCCAGCATAGCTCTCTGCTTCAACGGCAGGGGAGAAAGACTGATACTTCACACAAATCCAGCATAGCTCTCTGCTTCAATGGCAGGGAAGAAGTCTGATACTCCACACATATCCAGCATAACTCTCTGCTTCAACGACAGGGGGAATGAAGAAAAGTGGATCTATATACAAACAACAACCAACAAAGACTGAATTACATAGTCTGGGTAAACAAATAAGCATGGGTGTAGCTTGCTTATTGCGGCGGTTACTACCCCTAACTAATTAAGCTAGATATTTCACTTAGATGCAGCTCCATCACTGCTCTCTACATTAATGGTGGGGGTGGAAGGGAAACAGAACCTAAAGGTTACTAAGGGCCTCATTTTCCAAGCCGCTCGCACGCGTTAAGGGACCTTTCGCATGCGAAAGTCCCTTATCGCGTGCGATACCAGGATGGGGGTGGAGTCGGGGCGGAGTCAGCCCCGGAAGAGGAGTCGGGGCATCACCGGGGCCGACTCTGCGCCGACGCCGCAGACAGCGAAAAGGTAAGTGCCTTTTCGCTGCCTATTTCGCTCCCAATAGCTACACCTCCTATGGTGGCGCTATTGGGTGCGAAACCGGCAGCGATCGCACCGCGACGGTGCGATCGCTGCCGGCTAGCGCAGGCTCGCCCTCCGTTTTGGCCCCCCGCCCCTCATCTTCCAAAGTATCGTAGGCCTGTGATACTTTAGAAAATGAGGCCCTAAGAGCCATGAGTAACAGATAAGTATGAGAGAAAAAAAAAAGTGCAAAACTTGCTGGGCAGACTGGATGGCCATTTGGTCTTCTTCTGCCGTCATTTCTATGTTTCTATGTTTCTATGGTTTGGGGCTGTAGGACCACAATGTGAAGGTTTTTTTCACCTTAAGCACTACTTAATTGCTTATATTCTTTTGACTATAGCCAGTTAAGTATAAAGGTATCCAGCCACACAAAGCAGATCATTTTAGATCTGCTCTGAAGCAGGTCTACGTTATCTGGCTAATGTAGCCAGTTATAGTGGGAAATCAGCTAAGTTAACCGGGTAACTTTGTGATGCCTGGGTATACTCTCAGAACACCCCTTTTTTACCCAGCTATAATTTAGCTGGATAACTGTCTGAATATCTCAAAACCTGCCATTTAGATGGATAACTGAAAGTTATTCATCTAAATGGCTTTTGAATATCTACTCCAGAATGTTTATGTTTCCAGTTAAAATGTTGGTTTGGAGATTGGGAGATCTAATTGATGTTCACATGAAGGCTGAGAGACTGTTCTTTCACCAGTGTTTAGTGTAATGCTTAAACTGTTTGTTGATTCCCATGAATTCTGATATATTCAGCATTTAAATGCCCAATTTGTTAAGTTTTGTCGCTCGCAGGATGCTAATGGCTACACTCACCTCCTGGCCATCAGACTGTGCCACGACAAGAAGTCGCAGAATGGCACACATGGTAGGACACTGCCAGGATTGCCACCCTCTGATTTTCCCTTAGTAACATGTGTGCCTGAAGCCTGTTCTTTTAAAGGGCCCAAGGTGGTAAAACTCCAGGGCGCCTTTGGATGAAGTTATAATTCATGGCCTATAAAAGGGTTCTTCTGACATTTCAGCTTTGCATTGCAAAGGTCATCAGCCAAGTTTTCAGCCTTGCTCCGGCCAAGTCTTCAACCTCGCTCTAGCCTTGCTCTACGTCTGTCTTCAACTTCAGCCTCAGCCATGCTCCACATCTATCCTCAGCTTCAGCCCCAGTTTATTCCACATCCATCTTCAGCTTCAGCCTGGCCCTTTAGCCTTGACTAATCTCTAGCCTTGCCCTTCAGATTTGATCGTAGTCACAGCCTCGTCACAGCCTGGCTAGTGCCATGACTCATTCGCCTGCTGTCAGTGTAGACCTCAGGGCCCCATCTACGAGGTTGCATCAATTGCACCAAAGCAAAAGGAGCTCACACTTGCATTGCTCG
Organism: Rhinatrema bivittatum; assembly: GCF_901001135.1. NCBI lineage: Eukaryota > Metazoa > Chordata > Amphibia > Gymnophiona > Rhinatrematidae > Rhinatrema > Rhinatrema bivittatum. The sequence goes on along the minus strand of NC_042615.1, from coordinate 625,714,306 downwards.
CAACAAACCTATGCTATACCTGTTATTAGTGCCTAGTATCAAAACCAGAAAAGAAAGTTAATAATTTAGTTACTTGAAAGGGTTTGTCTCTACTTATGCTTCATTTGTGCAAGCACTAGTATTGGGGCCAGAGTTCATGGAGGGGAGATGGATGGTGTTCTCCCTGTCCAGTCAACAAAAGAATTGTAAGCTAATCTCCTACTGTCTCTATACACGTCACCATCTGCATGACCAAACTTCAAAGCCCACTAAATAAATTTAGAGGAAGAACCCTTTTACAAAAAGAGAAATCCTTCCCATCATTTTATGTACCTCAAGAAGAGTGTTACACTCATGCTAAAGCTTCAGCAAAAAAAAAAAACCCCAGACTAATTAATTTTCTTGTTTAAACCCTGCAGATAACATATTTAATTTATACATGCACATGTAAGAAGTATAAAATCATTACACTCTGAGGCACAATTAAAATTCTAATACCATATTTTGTTAACAATGAATTGTTGCACCTTTACTTTGCTTTTTTGGAGCCAAATTTTACTACATTTTCTTTGGTTACAGAATGGCAGACTTGATAGATAAAAGAAGCAGGTGTGATAAAATCTCCATTAAGGCTTTTGATTCTGTCTTATGCAGTGAGTACACTAATAAACAAATGAGGAAAATTTAAACAAGATCATTCTACTGTTAAGTGGGTACTTAAGAGGCTTGATCAATTCACTCAAAGAGTAATTATAAATGATTTAATGTCAACCTGGGGGACAAATCAAATAGAGTTCCATAGGGGTCAGTTCTGGGACAGGTGATATTCAATTCTTTACTAATGATTTGGATGATGGCAAACTTAATTATAGAATTAGCAGCCGAACTCACCTTAAGAGACATGTTTAGAATTGAAAATGACTTCAGCATACTGGAGAAATGATAAATAAAATGACCTTCAACCAATGAGGACACATTCAAAGCATTACACCTTGAAAGGAAAATCAAACATATAAATACAAACTAGGGAGTAACTTGCTAAGTAATAGCAGTGCAGAAACAGAATATAATTTAGCAGTATAGTACTGTTTTAAAAATGCTAACAATACATGCAAATGTAATACTACTAACAGGAATATTATATGGATTGGGAATATGTTGTGGGTGGGGGGATTGGCATAGCATCTTGAGTTAAGAGATTTAGGATGTGGGGAGATGGAGGTTTATTTTAATGTGATGTAATGGGTTGTGTTGTGCATGGGGAATGTGAGCTGGAATGGGTGCTTCTTGATATGTTCTATGCTATTGCTATGAAGATGTATAGGGATGGGGGGTTTATTGGTCTGTTTTAGAATGCATTATTGTTTGGAATTTTCTTGTAACCCACTTTGGGGCTTTTGGAATAAAAAAGCAGGGAATCAACAAAAATAAAATAAACAAATAAATAATGTAAGATATATTGATTAATTCTCCTACTCTGTTCAATATTAGTGAGGCCTTTGTTGGACTTTTTTTTGAACCTCACACTTCAAGATGCATGTTGATTTGAAAAACAAGTGCAAGAAAAAACATGTAAAAAAATAGTAGCACCTCAAACTTACAAATGTAATATCTGGCAATATAATATAAAATGCAAGTATGCCACATTAACTATACATTATTTCCATATCCCCACATTTTTACATTTCATTCACTCTTAGAACAAATCTAACAAAGACAAGTATTTATTGGAGTATATATTTTAGAGATCAGTACGGTGTTCCTGGAGCAACAGGAAGTAGGTATAAGCTTTGGGCACATAGACCAAATGTCATCCATCAGAAGGGCAATGAAGGAAATCACATGACTGGCATGGCATGAGACCCCCATTTGTGACTACGCAGGCAATGCAGTAGAGGAATTTAAAGGGATCTTGTCCTTTTTATGTAACTGCTTAAAGGGTTCATCAAAATATTGCTAATAGCAAGAGGTGTAAACTGATTTCCTAATCATTTGACCTATAAAAAATAAAACTGTGTTAGATGGACATGGATGTGACTGAGCAAGTGTACCTCCTGTTTTATGACCATGTTTAATGACAGGATCAGCGGCAATATTTAATTCTTGCTGTACTTTTTGTTATTTAAGCTCCATTCCATTGCATTTCATCTACTTTTAGAAACATGTATTTCTCTCCCAGTTGATGCCCCTCCCCCCTACCCCACTTCATTGGACGATCATATCCATCAACAAATCATTTATCTATTGATATTTAAATTTCTCAAGGCAACTCCTTAAGAGTTTCAGCCTGCATGCTGGACAGCCATTTCTGATCCAGGTAAGAGGTAAATAAAGTTGTTTTGTTATTTCCTACACTTTAGATCAATTTTTAAAAACTGAAACCTTTGCTGGAAAAAAATGATTTTAGGACTGTTTTACAAGCACTTATTTTATCCAATGTAGACTACTGCAATACATTACTTTTAGGTCTTCCAGCATCTACAATTCGACCATTACAGATGATGCAGAATGCCGCTGAAAGAATTTTGATGGGCAGTAGAAAGCACAATCATATAACACCAACACTAATCTCATTACATTGGTTATCAATCATGTATCGTTCCCAATACAAAACTGCATGCATAATACATTAAATACTTTATGCTGACCAAACAGAATGACTGAACAGCACAATCCGGTTACATGTACCTCAAAGAAATTTGAGATCAGCGAATTGTCAGCAGGGGATTGCCTGCTGACAATCCCCAATGTAAAATTTGCACACTTGACCGGAGTCAGAGAATGAGCGGTAACAGTCGCAGGCCCAAAATTGTGGAACTCCTTACCAGTAGAATTGAGACTCCAGAACGATATTAAAAAATTTAAAGCAGAGTTAAAAACTTGGCTTTTTAAATGTGTATACTTGGATAGCAACTAGAATTTTATCGCTTCATTTTTTAGCTAGAATGTAAGGGTTTATTTTAAGTTGATTCTAGTATATATTAATATAGTTTTATCTTAGTATAATTATGTACTTTATTGAATTGTAAAATTTACTCATATTGTGGAAATTGATGTTGTTTTGATTTTAGTATTTTAGCATTGATTGTTTAGCTGTGTTTTTTTATTGTGATTTTATTTTTTAAGTTTATTTATTGTTAACCAATATGATGGAACCCCGAAATGTCGGTATATAAAAAATAATAAACTATAAAAAATGATTAAATTATGAATGTAATGCAAAAGATGCACAAGGAAGTAGCCAGGATTCAAGACTTGATGATTGGCGTTATTGTTCACAAGTTTTGAACTTGTGCTAATTTAAACCCTTTTGTGTCTGTTACCATAAGAACATAAGAACATGCCATACTGGGTCAGACCAAGGGTCCATCAAGCCCAGCATCCCGTTTCCAACAGTGGCCAATCCAGACCATAAGAACCTGGCAAGTACCCAAAAACTAAGTCTATCCCATGCTACTATTGCTAATAATAGCAGTGGCTGTTCTCTAAGTCAACTTAATTAATAGCAAGTAATGGACTTCTCTCCTCCAAGAACTTATCCAATCCTTTTTTAAACACAGCTACACTAACTGCACTAACCACATCCTCTGGCAACAAATTCCAGAGTTTAATTGTGCGTTGAGTGAAAAAGAACTTTCTTCGATTAGTTTTATATGTGCCACATGCTAACTTCAAGGAGTGCCCCCTAGTCTTTCTATTATCTGAAAGAGTAAATAACTGATTCACATTAACCCGTTCTAGACCTCTCATGATTTTAAACATCTTTATCATATCCCCCCTCATCCGTCTCTTCTCCAAGCTGAAATGTCCTAACCTCTTTAGTCTTTCCTCACAGAGGAGCTGTTCCATTCCCTTTATCATTTTGGTCGCCCTTCTCTATACCTTCTCCATCGCAACTATATCTTTTTTGAGATGCGGCGACCAGAATTGTACACAGTATTCAAGGTGTGGTCTCAACACGGAGCGATACAGAGGCATTATGACATTTTCTGTTTTATTCACCATTCCCTTTCTAATAATTCCCAACATTTTGTTTGCTTTTTTGACTGCCGCAGCACACTGAACTGATGATTTCTTGGGTGGTAGCTCCTAATATGGAACCTAACATTGTGTAACTATAGCATGGGTTATTTTTCCCTATATGCATCACCTTGCACTTATCCACATTAAATTTCATCTGCCATTTGGATGCCCAATTTTTCAGTCTCAGAAGGTCTTCCTGCAATTTATCACAATCTGCTTGTGATTTAACTACTCTGAACAATTTTGTATCATCTGCAAATTTGATTGCCTGACTTGTCATATCTTTTTCCAGATCATTTATAAATATATTGAAAAGTACGGATCCCAATACAGATCCCAATACAGATACCATGTGTCCAATATATGTACACACACACATTTCTATGTCATTAAATAGGAGGATGTGTGGTTCCATAGTATAAGAGCTCACATAGAAAGGTGATTTTTTTTATTGGTTCCTCTAAAAGGGTGACATGAAACACAAGTGGCATTAATCTGTTCTCTGCAGATGTATTAACTCATTTGTGATGCCATGGTTAGGACACACCTAGCCTGTCAGGTTTTCAGGATAGCCATGATGGATATGCTTGAGATAGATCTGCATACAATGGAGGCAGGGCATGCTAGGTAGGTATGTCCTAAGGACTGGATTGAGAACCTCTGCCCTAGTATAACCAATACAACTGTATTATTACCTGATAGATAAGATGTGTTACTGAGGTATTCCATCCAGATGATAAGTCTTTCCCAACTCTCCTAATTGTAACCAATGTCCTTTGGATAGTTTAGTCTGCACACTGGATGAATAGCCTAATGGATAGTGCTGTAGGCTGAGTGTTAGGGTTTGAATCCAGAAGTAGAAGGAGATCAGCATACTTACACAGAAGAGAAACAATATTCTGAAAAAAATTGGGAGGCATCAGAATTAGGAGTGTATACATTAACCAGCAGGAGGGAAACATCATATACCTTAACAACAACAGCTACCCATCACCTTCAATGTCTGCTTCTTGATGCAAAATTTGAACTTGCAAACGTTTATGGAACAGAATAGTTGCTCCACACTTTTTAGAAATGGTCATTATAAAAGCAACTTGACCTTGTTATGATTAGTGTATATGTGGACCCTTGGCCCGAGGTACGAGTTGATACAGCCTGTGGGGAGGAGCCCCACAGGTCTGCACTGTCAGGAGGCGAAGTATTGGAGTGTAGGGAAGCTCTGTGCACAGTCGAGGGGAGAGCCCCAGAGACAAGGAGATGACCCCTGTAGGGTAGCAGCCTGTAGATGGCACTTGGAGAGACTGAAGAGAAAGGGCACCAGGCAGATCATGGGATGATGGGCGCCCGAACAGCCAAGCAGGATATTCTCCGATGGTGCAACCTGAGGGGCAGAGCCACAGCACAGTGGGCGTAGAGGGAGAGTGTAGGCGAACCCCCCTGGGGTGGAAAGCCCGAGCCCAAGTCCAGTAGCTCACGAAGACAGGTACCTGGAGATTGGAGGGTAACTGGCTGAGTAATGGAGAAACAGGCCTGTAGAGCGGGACAGCTGTCAACTGTAGAATCATAGGGAGCAAGCCCCAAGAAGCGGGGAGGCTCAGGGTGGTCTTAGAGTAGGTGAGCATGGCCCGAGGAGCGGGAAGGCGTGAACAGTCTTTGAAGGATATGGCACAACCCCGAGGAGCGTGGAAGGCCGGTTGAGAACTCACAAGTCGCTGCAGTAGTTCCCAAGGAGAGCCGAGGTAGAGCAGGAAGCCAGATGGAACCCAAGAGGCGTGGGGCCAGCCCGAAGAATGGGGTAGGCCAGGGAACAGGTCCCCGTAGAGCACACACTAACCCCCAAGGAGCGGGTGCCAGACAGCGGCCATGATACAAGCAGGAACGGCGTCTCAGGAACAAGGCAGGCGTAGGACTCGTACAGAACTTGTTGCCAAGTCAGCTTGCTGGGGGTGAAGCAGGACCTTAAATATCAGAGTTAAATGATATCATCAACAGGGGACACCCCCCCCCCCCCCGAGGTTCCCACTGAAGTGGCTTCAAAGGTGGGACTTGTGACACATGTGCGTGCCTAGGAGGACCCGACATCGGAGCCGGAAGTAATGGTGTCCATGCCTTTACGAGGAGACCTATGGAACGTGGCAATGCAGAGAGGCCCGTGCAGCGAGGAGACCCGGGGAGGGTAGGAAAGCAGAACAAGCTGTGAGTACTCACGGTCACAGCCGTCTGTGACCGACAGGCATAACAGTACCTGGGGGTTTGGGTTTGTGAGGGTGGTCGGCATGGAATTGCCGAAGAACATCCTTGTCAAAGATGTTGGCCAAGGGTTCCCAGCTGTTCTCCTCAAGACCAAACCCCTCTCATGACAAAAGGTATTCCCATCTCCGTCCATGCTTTCGGATATCCAAGTCTTCACAAACTTAGTATGTGACCTCAGCCTCTGAAGACACTGGGACAGGATCTGGGGACCCCTTGGAGAATTCAGAGAGAATCAGAGGCTTGAGTAGAGACATGTGAAAAGCATTGTGTATTTTAAGTGATGATGGCAGTTGCAACTGATAAGTAACAGGCCTCAGATGACATACCACTGGAAATGGTCCAATGAATTTACTAGCAAAACGAGCAGAGGGCAGCTTAAGGCGAATGAACTTGGTGTTGAACCATAGTCTATCTCCAGGTTGAAACTTGGGTGCAGCACGGTGATGGGCGTCAGAAGCCTTTTTAGATCTCTGAGCAGCTTTCTCCAGCAGCTGTTGCATATTTTACCACAGTTGATGTAACTCTTGGGCAGTTGCCTGTGCTGCCGGGGAGGCCTCAGACAGTGGAAGTGGTAGTGGAGGCAAGGGTTGATGTCCGTAGACCAGCTTGAAGGGTGATGAACCCATGGAGGTGGAGACATGAGAATTCAGGGCAAACTCTGCCCAGGGCAGAAGGCTGGCCCAGTCGTCTTGCCGCAAGCTTTTGTATGCTCAGAGGAATTGCTTAAGGGTCCTATTCGTCCTCTCAGTTTGGCCATTGGGATGAGGGTGGTAGGCCGAGGTAAAATTTAAGACAATATCAATTTTTTTGCAAAGGGCCTTCCAAAAGCTCGCAGTAAACTGGACCCCCATGGTCTGAGAGAATGTGTCTGGGGAGACCATGGAGCCGAAACATGTGCTTAAAAAACAGCTTAGCCAGCTGAAGTGCCATAAGGAGACCTGCAAGGGCCACAAAATGAGCCATCTTAGAGAAACGATTGATGGTAACCCATATGGTGTTATTTCCATTTTAGACCGGCAAATCCACAATAAATCTGAGGCGATATGGGTCCAGGGTTCACTGAATAATCCCCAAAGTACCCCACCCTCCAATAATAATTTTTTTCTTTGTTTACTTGGTTGTTTTTCTTAAAATACATTTTTAATGTGAGATGAGGTAAGTTTCATACTTATTCTGTTGCATGCCTCCACGGCCTTGCTACAGTATTGAAGTTGTAATCATAAACTTACCTCCCTCCCACTCTCATTTGAAGTTTTATTAAATGTTTTTTTGTATATTATTTTATTGTTTTAATAATAAATTTATTGTAAAACTCATTGGGGTAGATTTTCAAACAAGGCGCGTTGGCGTACTTTTGTTGGTGCTCCAGGCGCCAACAAAAGTACGCGGGATTTTAGTAGATATGCAGCAGTTTTGGCGGCTTCAGTTAAAAACTGAAGTTGTCTTGTTTAGCCGAAAGAATTTTAGGCTAAATACATCATAAAAATTGTGGTCAGTAGTTCAAAGAAAAGATTCTGACCGGAGCTGCAATTTATATTTCTGATCACAAGAACATTGTAGTCTATATGACACTTATTTTATAGAAAACAGAAAACAATAGGATTAGACTCTAGACCAATGATTGTACCAACACGGCTCAAAAAATTTTCTGCTCCTTGACAGAATCATTTTGCCGGTGCTGAGGTCTAATCTTCTCCTTATATAAATATATCTAAAATATCTAAAACATTGAAATTTAAAAAAAAAATTTTTTAACAAAAAGTTTTGAATAAAAATTGGAATTTTAATTCAGATAATCAAGATAACAACTTCGAGATCACATGATTTACTAAGGTGCCATAATAATATTAGCTAGTTGATTTTTGGTTGTGATTGTATTATACTAGTTAAATCCCTGATTTTCTTTGTATCTGTTTTAGAAGACCTATGAGGAAAGACTGAAGGATCTAAATGTTGCACCAGAGGTGGATCCTTGGGCCGAGGTGGGGTTGACACTACCTGTAGGAGGGATCCTACAGGACCCACCATTGGCAGGAAGAGAGGGCTGATGGATCTAGGCCAGGTAGCCCTTCACCAATACCAGCCCTCATTCCCTGCGGGTTGAGCCTTTGGATGCCGGGGCTGACTGGACTTAGGTGGCCTCTGTCGGTGGTCATCGATGGATGGATAGAGGTCAGCCCAGAGGCAGCAACAAGTGAGGGTACAGTCCGTACTGGATGAGGTGGAGTCCCAGAGACCCGGGCACCAATAAGAACACAGTCAGATAGGGGGCACCCGAGCAAGAGCAGGCCGAAGCCTGAATAAGCCACATCCAGGACAAGGGCTGAAGAGGCGTCATTGTGCAAGCTGGGTTCAGGGCTGGTGGCAATCTGGAAGCAGTGGCAAGCAAGGCTGAGGTCTGGACAAGGAGAGAAGCAAATGGATGGTCAGATGAAGCAGAAGTCCAGGGCTGGAGAGAGGCAACGCAGAGGTCCGGGGCTGGAGAGAGGCAACGGAGTAGTCAGGCAATGCAAAGGTCAAACCAGGTCAGCAGTCCGGAGGGAACATGAAGGAACAGGAACACAGGAATGACAGGAATGAGGAAACAGGAATGAGGATACTCAGGATCAGGAACCAGGAACAGTAGAAGCAACGAGCACTCGACAAGCGAGGGGAACTGTTGCAAAGGCAATCTGAGGTAGCGAAGCCCGGCCCTATATACCGGAGCTCGGCTGACGTCATCATCCGGGGCCTGTGGCTAGGTTCCCACCGCAGGCCCTAATTAAGGTCTGTTTGTGCATGCGTGCATGCCAAGGGAGGGGTGCAGTGCTGGTTGGAACGGCATCTCTCCAGGGACCATGCGGAGAGGCCTGGCATGGAGCGCCGGGAGCAGTAGCAGAACTGGAGGCACCAGGGGTGGCCCGAGGATGAAGCTGGTGGCCCACAGCTGCCAGAGATGAGGGACCAGGCACTGGATTACTTTAAAAGAGGTGAGGGGGACGAGCCGCAGGTCTGCTGTGGTGGGTGAGCGTAACACTAAATATGTATACCCTAGAAGAGAGGAGGTATTGGGAAGATATGATACAGACCTTGAGATAGCTGACAGTTATTAAGGATGCCCAAATTTCAATCCTTTTCCATTGGAAAGGAAATGATAGAACTAGGGGGGGGGGGGGGCATGATATGAAATTCAAGGGGAGATGATTCAAAATCAATAGCAGGAAATATTTCTTCACAGTGAGGGTGATGGATGCCTAGAATGCCCTCCAGGAAGAGGTGGTGAAGACGAGAACAGTAAATTAATTCAAAGGGAATGGGACAAAACTATGGATCACTAAAGGCTTGAGGTTGAAAAAAGAAGAAATGGTTGGTGTAGCATTTCTGCATGGAGGTACTCTGCAGTTACTACACTTAACAAAAATGACAGGAGTCAGGTGGCACCTTAAAGACTAACTCATATAATGAAGCATAAGCTTTCAATGACAGAGTCCACTTCATCAGATGCAAGAAAAATGATTTCCAATTACATTTAATAGAATGCATGGGAGTAGCCTGTACGAAGTGACAGCTACTACCAATAACAGAATGCATGGGGGTAACCTTTTTAAAAGCTGACATTACATTGGCCACCCTCCAATCTTTAGTAACTGTGGCTGATTTTAATGATAGTATACCAATTACTAATATTAGATCTGCAATTTCATTTTTCAGTTCTTTCAGCATATGGCATTTATACTATCTAGTTTAGGTAATTTGCTATTCTTTAGTTTGCAATTTGTCCAATTTTATCTTCTAGCTGGTTATGCTCTGATGGGTAATTCTATGTAAGAAAGATGTTAATATGGGGTTCCCTTAAAGATTACTTTCTTTACCTTACAATACCATGTCACATAAGTCTAACACAACAGTGCTCCTTAGTAGGGATGTGAATCGTTTTAGGACGATTAAAATTATCGTCCGATAATTTTAATATCGTCTTAAACCGTTATGGAACACAATACAATAGAGATTCTAACGATTTATCGTTATAAATCGTTAGAATCGTGAGCCGGCACACTAAAACCCCCTAAAACCCACCCCCGACCCTTTAAATTAAATCCCCCACCCTCCCGAACCCCCCCCCCCAATGACTTAAATAACCTGCGGGTCCAGCGGCGGTCCGGAACGGCAGCGGTCCGGAACGGGCTCCTGCTCCTGAATCTTGTTGTCTTCAGCCGGCGCCATTTTCCAAAATGGCGCCGAAAAATGGCGGCGGCCATAGACGAACACGATTGGACGGCAGGAGGTCCTTCCGGACCCCCGCTGGACTTTTGGCAAGTCTCGTGGGGGTCAGGAGGCCCCCCACAAGCTGGCCAAAAGTTCCTGGAGGTCCAGCGGGGGTCAGGGAGCGATTTCCCGCCGCGAATCATTTTCGTACGGAAAATGGCGCCGGCAGGAGATCGACTGCAGGAGGTTGTTCAGCGAGGCGCCGGAACCCTCGCTGAACGACCTCCTGCAGTCGATCTCCTGCCGGCGCCATTTTCCGTACGAAAACGATTCGCGGCGGGAAATCGCTCCCTGACCCCTGCTGGACCTCCAGGAACTTTTGGCCAGCTTGTGGGGGGCCTCCTGACCCCCACGAGACTTGCCAAAAGTCCAGCGGGGGTCCGGAAGGACCTCCTGCCATCCAGTCGTGTTCGTCTATGGCCGCCGCCATTTTTCGGCGCCATTTTGGAAAATGGCGCCGGCTGAAGACAACAAGATTGAGGAGCAGAAGCCCGTTCCGGACCGCTGCCGTTCCGGACCGCCGCTGGACCCGCAGGTTATTTAAGTCATTTGGGGGGGGGGGGTTCGGGAGGGTGGGGGATTTAATTTAAAGGGTCGGGGGTGGGTTTTAGGGGGTTTTAATGTGCCGGTTTTGCGATTTTTAGATTTTTCACGATTTTTCACGATTTTTCACGATATTTTACCCCCCCAAACGGCAACAATACGATTCCCTCCCCCTCCCAGCTGAAATCGATCGTTAAGACGATCGAGGACACGATTCACATCCCTACTCCTTAGAGCTGATGCATCTTTTTGAGCTCAGTTAATTATTTATTAGATCAGAGCCACTCAATAACTCAGTCCGAGATATATTCTTAAAAAAAGAATATGATTTTTATTTTACATAAGGAAAGTATTTAATTGATTAAGTCATTTCATAGATAAAGAAAATAAAAATGCAAGATGGTTTCTTACCAATGAGTTAAGTCTGCTAGGATCTCGGGCATGCCATATTTTGGATAGCCCAGCAGCCCGAGCTTCTGGACTTCACGGTGTATATATACTCTTTTTTTCTTGTTGACCATTCATAGACTCATGGCCCAAGAAGTTTATTTGAATACAGGTCAAGTCATACTATCTCAGAGATACCTGGTCTCATGTATTTTAATTACTAAAAATTACATATATGTCAGGTTACATGGCCAGGAGAATTTATCTATAAAAAAAAGTCTTTGATCTTTACATCAGATGTGCTTCATCAAGCCACCTGGGTGCTTTGATTTTGCGTCTATCAATCTACTTAATTGTCAGAAGAGCACCTGCTTACACATTTCTAACTTCAATGCATAAGTAGAAAAATGTCAAAATGACATAGGCATCGAACATCTAAAACTCCTAATGACTAGTTATATGAAATACTACTTGTAATAGGCATACATCTATATTGATTTTGAAAAGTCAAAAGACATCATTTTTTATTTACAATTTGGTGCTAAATAAGACCCAAACTCTAGGAGCTTTGCCAGGCTAGAATACATCAGTAACAAAGGTCATTCTCTGTTCCTTATCTTGACAAAGCGCTGGCTATCTTCCCACTTCTAACAGCTGCAGGAGATCCGTAGAAGAGATATGAGAAAGAAGGAGAGAAAAAAATAGATACAGCAGCACAGAACTAGTCATTTTAAAGGTTCATAATGACTCAGAGGTTATTGATGTTGATGATCTGAACTGCATTTGGAAGAGGACCATCTCACTGCCATATTTTGTTAAGGCCTTTTGGACAGAATAAAAGATGAGTTGGATGGCCAAAACCTCATTGGATTCTTGATGTAATTGGCTGGTTGCATTAATTATTGCTTTCAAGAAAGGGCATTGGAGAATCAAATCATCTGGTAACCGGTAACCTTGGCTCCTTGCTTTCAACACCCTCTTCTCGACTCTGGAAGAAACAAAGCAGCTGGGCTGAGTCAAGCTTTCCCCAGAGGAGGCTTGTGCTTATACTGTGTGGGTTATGGGCATATTGCATCCTAGTGCCAGGAAAAATCAGGAAACTTCCATGCTTAGGGTTGACCAGGGAGGCAACCGTAGGTTGAACACTCTCAGCGAAGCAACAACTGTTTTTTTTATTGCTACTGAACATGTTCAGTTTGACACAGAGGCATTCCACAATTCAGGAGCAGGCAGGAACTTTATTGATTAAGCTCTAGTCTGACAGCATGAGATCCCCACTGTCATCCTGGAACATATGGCAACCATTTCATCAGGCTATGGGGACCTTCTTCCAGGCCAACTTACTGAGATGATGTTACATAACGGGGGTGATTTAGTGTGCCCTTGGGCCTCAGCCTGACCCCAGATGGATCCAGGACCGAACCGAGGGTTGATGGCGTGTTCCAGCATGGCGGGACTACGGTCTTACCCTCTGCCAGGCCTGCAAGCTCCCAGCGCCAACAACAAGATGATGTTGGTAGGTGAACGGTCCTCCGAGAACATATTAAATAGGCGCTACACTGGCTATGAGACAATCACCTGTATGCTAAACTTGAGAAATGTCTCTTTGAGCAAGAACAGCTTCCCTTTTAGGGCTACATCATTTCTTGAGCCGGCTTCTGATGGATCCTGCTAAGCCAAAAGCTATCCTAGATTGTCCCCAGATGGTCGGCCTTCAGGCTTTACTATGCTTTCTAGGGTTTGCCAACTACTAGTCCCAATTCATTCCTGGTTATTAACTCTCACAGGACCTCTCACCACCTTTACTAGAAAGGATGCAGATACTCAATGTTGGCCAACTGAAGCCCACTGAAGCCATTGATCTTAAAGCAAGCTTTCTCCCAAGGACCTTGCCTATGGCATCTAGATCCAGATTGTCCTTTCATCCTGGAGGTAGATGTCTCTATCCTTGGGTTATGGGCTAAAGAGAAGTAGCACAATAGTGCAGCCAGACATTCATCCTCTGGCTCCCCAAACATCAGCTCTCAGGAGCCTCTATCATTTCCAATTCCCTCCTGCAGCTATCACCCTTTACTCTGCCTTATGTGTTCATCACCTCCAGAGGCACAGTTAGTAGTGACTAAATATCTCCACACAGAAGCACCAAACTAGAGCAGTCCAAGCTACCAGATTCAACATCAAAGCACCAGACTAGGACAGTCCAAGGTACCTGACACCCCCCCCCCTCCCAAAATGGAGAGGACATACCAGGAAAATGCATTAATATTAGCTTTCAACTGTAAAGAAATGCACTTTCACCTTTGAACTTTTGTCAGAATGTTCCCTTTCTCTACTACCTTATGATGAGTTTGGTGATGTATCTCATGAATTCCTCCTTACACAGGTCATATGGCTTCTCTTCCTTTTCATGTTATAGTGTCAAAGGCTGGGCAGGGCCATTTTGAAAAATGGCCACCAGCAGGCCCAGAGCCTAAAGGGCACTCTGGGCTCCTACTGGACCACTAGGACTAATATGGTAAGCTGGGGTCTGGAGGGTGGGGATCCCAGTCTCTAGGGGGCCAATTTTTTTTATTATTGTAAGGGAGAGAAGGGAGTAGGGAGATGGGGTCAGAACTGGCCTTAAAAAAGTTTAAATATTTATATTTTATTGATATGGCTGCCTCCAAGGGTGGCGGGAGGGTTGGGACAAAGGGTGTATGAAAACCATAGAGTTTTTGGCAACTTTTGTTTTTGGGAGGGGAGCTTACTTGGGGCCATTGGCAGCTGTTATCTTTGGCCAGCCACAGAGTAGGCCCATGACCAGCCACTCTCTCCAACTCACCCCAATGCCTTCTGCATCCTCTCAATGCAGCAGGAATGCAGCCATAATAGAGTGGACAGCTGTGGCTTATATGCTGCCTGTATGCCACCATCATCCTGCTCCTCCCTGGGGTCTCCATAGGTACACATGTGCGCCGTGCATTTGTACTTAAAGGGCCAGTGGTGGGAAAAGCCCCGCAGTGCCTACTGATGAAATCAGCAGACCCTCACTATTCAAGTGCACCTCTGACTGCTTAACACCATCTCAGCAATGGTTTCCTGCCTTGCGCAGAGCATGTTGCTCCTGCATTCCCAAGTTCCTGTTTTCCCTTGAGGGACCCTCCTGCCCCCACAAGACGTGCCAAAAGTCCTTGGTGGTCCAGCAGGGGTCTGGGAGCGACCTCCTGCACTCAGGCTGTTGGCTGCCAGTATTCAAAATGGCGCCGTTAGCCTTTGCCCTCACTATGTCACAGGGGCCGACTGGTGCCATTGGTCAGCCCCTGTCACATGGTAGGAGCACAAGATGGCACCGGCCATCCATTGCTCCTACCATGTGACAGGGGCCGACCAATGGCACAGGTAGGCCCTGTGACATAGTAAGGTCAAAGGCTATCGGCAACATTTTGAATACCGGCAGCCGAGGGCATGAGTGCAGATGGCTCCCGGACTCCCCTCTGGACCACCAGGGAGTTTTGGTAAGTCTTGGGGGGATCAGGAGGGTGGGGGGTTTGTTTAAATTCGCTCCTTTAGATGGCCGAATAATTTGGCGAAGATTCGTTGTATTCGTGGGGAATCGCGATACATTTCGCTTCCCCACGAATATGGCCCTATACGTTGCGGATTACCAATACATTAGAAACGAATGCACACCCCAGCGATCATATTATTATTGTCCTCTGCATAAAATACTAGTGTACACTTTTCCTTTTCTATTTGAAAAAAACAGACATTCTAAATCTGTTGTTTTTCCAAACTAATTTTTATTGGGGTATAGTCTCAACATATAGAATACAACAATAGTAATTAAGAATAAAAACCCATAAGCTCATGCTAGCTGGGAAATTCTGTTCTCACTGGTTTATTTATTTGCAATTTATGACTTTTTTTTATCCTATTTTTGTTTCACTGAGATTTTATCTAACATACTACAGCTCAGTCAAAGCCTTGTTTGTTCAGAAAATACATTTTTTAGATTTTACAATAGACTGACAATTAATATTTAATTTTTAGCTAACTTCAAAGCATTACATTTATAAATTAGAATACCAGTTGTACTTTTAAGAATAAAACAAAGAATAGCTAAATAACTTGCCCTCATATACATCTCTTAACATTTGTATAGAAAGCATATTCTAAGAACAAAAATTCTAATCTTCATCAAATATATTTAGTATCTATGAAATGACAGTTAATTTTGGGAAATAAAACATTAGGCAATACAGAGATCTTATGCTAGGCATAGCATTTTATTTTCTCTATATGTTAAGTAATTTTACTATCGTTAGCATTTTAAGTCTCTCTAAAACACATTTTTTTACTTTTAATTCTAGTAAAATAAATGAATTATTTGCTTGAAGTTCTGATAGATTGCCTCCAATGCTCCCCTTTTTGCTGATTTCATTCAGTAATTTTTTTCTTTTTCATGCGTGGCAGGGAGCTCATACGATTTTGTCCTTTTTTTCAGTTTCTCCTCTCTTTTCCTCATGATTTCTCTGAAATTTTCCTGCATTTGCTTTTTCCTGAAGTTCTTTGTTTGATAGTTCTTCTTCTTCCTTAATTAAGATCTGCAGCTCTTTTTCCCACTGTTGTAAAAAGAAAGCATTCATTTGATTTTCAGAATACTACAAAAGGAGGAAAAAATATTCTTCTTCTTTAGATGGTACCAAGTAAAACAAATTAGGATTTGACTTATTGTGAGAGGCTAGAGTGAAGTGCTATAATGGCATGTTCGCACAGGAAAAGATTGACTTTCTAGCCTAGATGCTGCATATATCAGAAATCCAGCACTTTTATAGATATTACTTGTGTCTCCTAAGGGAAAGAAAGAAGACAGAGCTGGCAAAGAAAGCTTCCATGTATAAAATAGAGAGAGATAAACTACAGAGATTTA
Organism: Rhinatrema bivittatum; assembly: GCF_901001135.1. Taxonomy (NCBI): domain Eukaryota; kingdom Metazoa; phylum Chordata; class Amphibia; order Gymnophiona; family Rhinatrematidae; genus Rhinatrema; species Rhinatrema bivittatum. Next base: position 625,697,967 of record NC_042615.1, on the reverse strand, counting down.
CAGATGTATTTTTAAAGTTATAGTCAGCTTGTATGCGCATAAAAGTAGTATTCAGGTATATATTCCAGTCCAACCTATACATAAGCGATTTGCAAAGGGAAAAATGAATCTTTGTATTTGTAAAACTGTTCAGCAGCTAAGTTCACACACATAAAACGGGAGCATAATGAAGGTATTTGATCGGTGTGTTTGAAAAGTGCATGCCTATGTCACATTTTCAAAATGTAATATGCACATATATCTTTGCACACTATAGTCTTTTGCACCAAATATTTAACTGCGTAAGTGTAAACAAGCTTCATCATATTTGACTTTTTAACTGGTAATGGGGTGTTTGATAGATTGTATGCTTCCAGAATGATTTCCCTTGGGATCATGTGCAGCAGAAGAGTCAGGGGCAGCAGAGCAGAAGAAGATATCTTCCAGAAAGGGTTTAAAGAATTAAAATATGCATTTTAAATTTAATAATTTATCTGATTGATTTATTTATTTATTTATTTATTTATTTTATATACCGACATTCAATCGAGATATCACATCGGTTTCCAGGTAACTAAGAGAATAGGGCGAGTTCTGCCCTATTTTACATTATAACATGATAACAATTATAACATGGTAACAATTATAACAGAAATACATGGAACAATAAAATTATAGCATATAACATATATACATTATGACTTGTTGATAAAAATAATTTAGGTATCAGGGTTGAATGGAGGGAGGTAAGAGAAGGGTGGGGGGGGTCGGGGGGGGGGGAGAGGGGAGGGAGGGAGTGTCAGGGGAGGGAGGAAAGGAGGGAGGAAAGGAGTTGATGAGCAAGTATTTATTAGATATAGATTCGACAACAAACTTTCACATCTTTGTCAGGAGTTATTGGAGGATTTGTAGATTCCAGTGCTGAGAAGTCATGCACTGCCTGTGGATCTAAAAATCATCATCATCATCATAGCATTAACTTTCTTAGCTATACATATCATCTAAACCACAATTGATGAAAGCACAGAGAGTAGTAGTCAGTTTGTCACTTCTCATGTACTTAACAGTTTCTTGATGCTGTTCTCAGGAGAACCAATTAATACATATCGTTTCCTCAAGAAGCACAGCAGAAGAGTAAATCATTTATTTTTATTTATTTATTTATTTATTTTTAATTTTTATATACCGAAGTTCTAGTAGGGACTACAAATCACTCCGGTTTACATAAAACGAAGAACTGCTCAACAGATAGCGGAGCTTTACATGGAACCGTATAACATATGGAACAGTATAACTGGTTGACAATTTAACATAGTGCTAAATAAAGTGATAATATTTTAACTGGTAATAAATAAAGAAATATAATATTTTATATAAGAAGTATAACTATTTAACGTAGCAATAAATATAAATATAAGCAATGCCTAATATATATATGAAATAAAGTGAATTTTTGAGCTCACAGATAATTGTCCAGTTGCAGATTCTTAAAAGTAGTACTTTATACAGTGTCCATAGTTAAGGGATGGAAGTCTGTCAGTCATAGTAAGATTAAGCGTCTGGGAAAGCTTGTTGGAAGAGAAAAGTTTTCAGTCTTTTTTTGAATTCTTGATAACTGGGTTCTAGTCTAAGATCTGGGGGAAGCGTGTTCCACTGGTGTGGGCCTGCTGAAGATAGCGCACGTTTGCTCAATGATGATTTTATTTGCGGAGCATGCAGTGTTCCTCTGTATGCGCTTCTGATTGGTCTGGAGGAAGTGTGCGGTTGGAGTTGAGAGCTTAATGTGATGGGGGCTAGATTGTTTGTCGCTTTGTGGATGATAGTGAGTACCTTATAGAGTATCCTTTGTTTAATGGGGAGCCAATGTAAGCTCCGAAGGATTGGGGTGATATGGTCTTTTTTGTTAGTGCTAGTTAGAATTCTAGCCGCTGAATTCTGAACCATCTGTAATGGCTTGATAGTGTTGGCGGGAATACCTAGTAGCAGGGAGTTGCAGTAGTCGAGCTTGGAAAGAATGATGGATTGCAGTACTAGCCTGAAGTCGGAGAAGTGAAGGAGGGGTTTAAGTTTTTTAAGGACTTGCAGTTTGTAAAAGCAGTCCTTTGTAGTATTGTTTACGAACTTTTTTAGGTTTAGATGATTATCTAGCCATGCTCCAAGGTCTCTGACGTCAGATGAGAACGAGTTGTTTGTGTTAGGTAGAGAAAGGCTGGAAGAGATTGTGCGTGGATCCTGGGAGACAATGAGCATTTCGGTTTTATTAGCATTTAATACTAAGTTAAGGCTTGAGAGTAGGTTTTTGATGGGCTGTAGGCATTCGTTCCAGTACGTGATGGTTTTTTGAAGGGATTCTGTGATCGGAAGGAGGATTTGTATGTCGTCTGCATAGAGGTAATGGGTAAGCTTAAGGTTTGAGAGTAGATGGCAGAGAGGGAGGAGGTAGATATTGAAGAGGGTGGGTGAAAGTGATGATCCTTGTGGGACTCCTTGCTCTGTCAGGATTGGGTGCGATTCTTTGTTGTTTATCCTTACTTTGTAGTATCTGTTGCTTAAGAAGGAATGGAACCATCTAAGGGCTGTGCCTTTGATCCCTATGTTGGCTAGTTGGTCTATTAGAGTAGAGTGTTTTACCGTATCAAATGCAGCGGAAAGATCCAAAAGAATGAGCAGGTAAGATTGTTTATTCTCCAGATTAATGAGGATTGTGTCAGTGAGAGATAGTAAGAGCGATTCGGTGTTTAGGCGTTTTCGGAATCCATATTGGGCTGGGGATAGAATGTTATGATCTTCCAGATAATCTGACAGTTGCTTGTTGACAATTTTTTCCATCAGTTTGGCGATAAGTGGTAAGTTTGCGATGGGTCTAAAATTAGCTGGGTCTGATGGGCAAGCGTTTGGTTTCTTTAGTAATGGTTTTAGTATTGCCAATTTTAACTGGTTAGGAACTAAACCTTGAGAAAGGGATGTGTTGATAATTTCTGCAATTGGTTTTGAGATGGTGTTTGGTATGGCGATGAGGAGATTTGTTGGTATTGGGTCAGATGGGTGGGAGGAAGGTTTGAATTTTTTGAGTGTGTTTTCAATCTCCAGTGAAGAAGTGAGCTTGAATGAATCCAGGTTTGTGGTTTGTTGCGGCAAGGATGTGAGATGGTGTGTTAGGGTAAGGCTGTTGGATGTGATTGATTGAGTAAGGTTGGTGATTTTTGTTTTGAAGTAGCTGGCTAGTTCGTTTGCTTTGTTGAGAGCTTGGTGGTCTGGGATAGTAGGAGGAGATGGTTTGGTTAAAGAGGAGACGTAGGAGAAAAGAGTTTTTGAATCGAATATAAAGTGGTGTATTTTTTTTCCGTAGAATTCTTTCTTTGTTCTAAGGATTGTATTCCTATAGTTGTTGAGGATGGATTTGTAGATGGCATGTGTTGAAGTGGTTGGGTTTTTTCTCCAGCTTTGTTCTTTTTTTCTAAGAGATTGTTTAAGGGATTTAAGTTCGGGTGTAAACCAAGGTTTCCTATTGTCTAGTGTGGGTTGTATGGTTTTGGTTGTAGTTGGGCAGATTTGATCTGCAATTTTATTGTTAATATTGATCCAAGAGGTAGTTGCAGTTGTTGCGTCTGTGAGATCAAGTTGCTTTAATGCATCCAACATCTTTTCACTGAGTATGTCTGGAGAGCATGGTTTTCTGAAGTGGATGGTGGTTTTGTTAGTGGTTTGAGGTGGTGGGTTGTTGATCTTGAGGGTGGTGTGGATAACTTTGTGGTCTGACCATGGTACTGGTGAGCAAGTTGGGTTAGTATGAATGTTAAAGGGTTCGTTAATAAAGATGAGGTCCAGAGTATGGCCTGCCTTGTGGGTAGAACTGTTGATAATTTGAGTAAAGCCCAAATGTTTGAGAGAGGAAAGAACTGTTTGGCAGTTGATGGATTGTGGAGAAGCATCTACATGTAAATTAAAGTCTCCGAGGATTATAGCAGGTTTGTCGGCGTTTATGTGTTTGGCTATAAGTTCTATCAGTAGAGAGGGATCCAATTCTAAGGTTCCTGGTGGTGCGTAGACTAAAGCTATTTGGATTTGTATAGATTTAAAGAGGGAGAATTCTAGTTTGTTGGAGGAATTGGTAAGTTGTAAGGTAATATTGAGACCTTTTTTTGTTGCAAGAAAGAGACCTCCACCTCTTTTTTTGGGTCTTGGGACGGAGAATAAGTCGTAAGATTGTATGGGCAGTTGATTTATGAGTACAGTATCTGTGTGTTTTAGCCATGTCTCTGTAATTGCACAGATATCTGGGTTGGCTTCTATGAGGTAGTCACTGAGGATGTCCATTTTTTTGGAGAGCGACTGAGCGTTGAATAGTGTTAAGGTAAATAAAGAGAGTCCTAGGAATTGTGTTATCGGTGAGATCATTATAGGTAATAGTCTTTGTTGTCATGTGATGTGATGAATTGCTGGTTTTGTGTGCTTTCTGATTTTGTGCCAGATTTTAGGTATGGTGCAGAGGTGCATTGTTGTGGCTCAATTGGTTGGGAACAGTGGTGTAATGTTGAAAATGGTGCAATAGGTATTGGAGACGCTGGGTGAATGGTGTCTAGGTTGGATGATTGCTGGTGATGCTGGATGAATTGCTGGTGAGGCTGGATGAATGCTGGTGAGGCTGGATGAATTGCTGGTGAGGCTGGATGATTGCTGGTGAGGCTGGATGATTGCTGGTGAGGCTGGATGAATGCTGGTGAGGCTGGATGAATGCTGTCGATGTTAATTGATTATTTGTGAGGCTGGATGATTGCTGGTGATGTTAATTGATAGCTGGTGATGCTGGATGAATTGCTGGGGAGGCTGGATGATTGCTGGTAATGCTGGATGATTGCTGGTGAGGCTGGATGAATGCTGGTGAGGCTGGATGAATGCTGTCGATGTTAATTGATTGTTTGTGAGGCTGGATGATTGCTGGTGATGTTAATTGATAGCTGGTGATGCTGGATGAATTGCTGGTGAGGCTGGATGATTGCTGGTAATGCAATCATCCAGGGACTGGTAATGTAATCATAAGGGACTTTTATAAGGTAGCTAATTTTCCTTCTAAACTGGAAGAAAATGGTTGCACTCACATTATAATAAGGACACAATCTGCTGATGAGAGAAGGTACAAGAACAGGAAATCCTTCCACCCTCTCAACATGCCAATGGTCTCATTAATGAAATGGTAGACAGAACTATGACATTTTCATTTTCACACGGTCTGGGTTACATCTGCTTTTTCAGTAGCTAAACTAAAGGTGAATGACTTACAGGTAAGCACATACTCACAATTAATTATTTTATAATGCTTATAGCTATTGCCCACCTATTACATAAATAATCTACTATTTAGGTTTACCAGTCCCATTTAAGTCTCTTAGGGGGTTATTTTCTAAGGCTATCACACGCGAAAAGTGACTTTTCGCATGCGAAAGCTGCCTTTTCGCGTGCGATAGCTTGCCAGGGGCGGAGTCGGGTGGAGTTGGGGCGGCGAGGAGGTGGACGCGGCACTATCTTCGCTGGCGGCGATAAGGTAAGACACGTTATTGCCACCAGTAACATGCCCAATAGCACCACTTTTCGTGGTGGCGCTATTGGGTGCGAAAGCCAGCAGCGATAACACCGCGGTGGTGAGATCACTGCTGGCTTTCGCAGGCCCACCCACCCCTGCCCCCCGTTACCGCAGGGATTCACCATTCTCTGTGAGAATGGAAAATCCCGGCCTTAGTTTCTCTCATTCTGTAAAAAACATGCTCCCACTTAAACACGTTATCAATTATATTTCCTCCCCCTCAGGTGATCATGGCTTATTACTCCAATTTCTTATCCTGAGGCACCTGGAGAGGAACATTGTAATGAAACACATGTGCTCAACAGATCAGTCATTGAAAGGACTTTTGGCATTTTAAAGTCCTATTTTAGATACCTTGATAAGTCTAGTGACAAATTATTATATAAATCCACAAAGGATTGTAAGATCTTCCTTACACACTGCGATCTGCATAATATGGAAAAGAAATGTAGAAAATTTGTGCCTAAGAAGGGAGAGAAAAATGAGTCAAATGATAGCGATTCTGTATCTGAACAAGTTTTGGAGATGATACAGCAGCATGGAGACAATGTTGCTATTTTTCTTAGAAATACTCTGATCCTAAAACATTTCTACTGTATTAATATATGACATCTATTGCTAGAAATAAATAATAGGGATGTGCATTCGTTTTGAACGCATGCGCAATCCACAACGTATAGGTCCCTATTCGTTGCATTCATGGGGTTCCAAAACATATGGCGAACCCCCACGAATGCAACGTATCACTAATTAATAAAACCCCCACCCTTCTGACCCCCCCAAGACTTGCCAAAAGTCCCTGGCGGTCCAGCAGGGGACCTGGAGCGATCTCCTGCACTTGGGCCGTCGACTGCTGGTATTCAAAATTGCGCCGATAGCCTTTGCCCTTACTATGTCACAGGGACTACCGGTGCCATTGGTCGGCTCCTGTCACATGGTATGAGCAATGGATGGCCGGCGCCATCTTGTGCTCCTACCATGTGGCAGGGGTCAACCAATGGCACCAGTAGCCCCTGTGACATAGTAAGGGCAAAGGCTATCAGTGCCATTTTGAATACCGGCAGCCAATGGCCTGAGTGCAGGAGAATGCTCCAGGACCCCCGCTGGACCACCAGGAACTTTTGGCAAGTCTTGGGGTAGTCATGAGGGTGGGGGGTTGTAGTTAATTAAATTTAAAGGGTTGGGATGGGTTTTTTTTAAACTTTAATGGGAAACGAATACCATATGTAACTAATGGATGAATCGGGGTCCCCCGAAAATGGATGTAACGGATTTGGGTCCCAACGAATACAAATACCGAATCGAATGTATCCGTCCCTGCTGCACATCCCTAATAAATAACACATTTTTGTACAGTAAATAACCTTTTTTTTCCCCCTCAGGATCATTCTGTGAAACCAATAGCTCCTGAAGTATTTCCTTTCTTCTTCTCCATCTTGGTGCTTTGTCACAATGGGGCCTGCTCTGTGGAAGACAGCCTTCTGAGAACTCAGCAGTAACCCTACTGTAATTCTGAGTAGGGAAAGGGCTTAAGAAATTCAATTATGTAGGTAAAGGGCTAAGAAAATTCAGTCATGCAGGTTACTCAATGCATTGCTGGTTAAGCAGCTGATGAAAGAAATCAGACATCCAGAGTTGGCTCTGGGTCATAATCAGAAACCCCAATTGCTGGGTGATGGTTGCCAGGACATCACCTATAGTCAAAAAACCAGTGCTATTTATTTATTTATTTTTTAGTTTTTATAAACCGACGTTCCTGTATAAAATACATATCACACCGGTGTACAGTGAAATAAAACTGTCGCCACATGGGCGGCTTACATTATAACAAATAACATTATAAATACATTTAACATTTTAACATTTTAACAGATAACATAGAGATTAGAGGAGATTAGCGGAGATTACAGTAAACAATCGAGGTTGATTAAGATTCAATGATGAGCTCTTCAAGGACTTATGGACGACAGGTGGGTCTGGTCATAGGCTAAACTGATCAAGTATAAGTTCTTCCTGCTCTTAGTTCTCCGGGAATGCTTGTGTGAAGAACCAAGTCTTTAGTTTCTTTTTGAATGTATTATGGCAGGGTTCAAGGCGAAGGTCTGGAGGGAGTGAATTCCAGAGTGTGGGGCCCGCTGTGGATATTCCTCAGTGAGGTTTTTGCCGGCTGTGTGATTAGCAGGTTCTTGTATGCGCTTCTGGTTGGTTTCTTGGAAGTGTGTAGCTGGAGTTGGTAAGTTAAGTTGAGAGGCGCGATGTTGTGTAGGGCTTTGTGTATCATCATAATGGTTTTAAAGTGAATCCTGTATTTAATCGGTAGCCAATGGAGCTGCTGAAGGATGGGGGTGATATGTTCCCTTTTTTTGGTGTTTGAGAGAATTCTGGCCGTGGCGTTCATTACCATCTGGAGTGGTTTGGTGGTGCAGGCAGGAAGACCCAGTAGGAGAGAATTGCAGTAGTCCAGTTTTGGGAGTATGATGGCCTGTAGGACCAGGCGGAAGTCTCTGTAGTTTAGTAGTGGTTTTAGTTTCTTTAGTGTTTGCAATTTAAAGAAGCATTCTTTCGTGGTGTTATTTACGAACTTGTTGAGGTTGAATCTGTTGTCCAGCAGTACATCCAGGTCTCTTACTTGTGGCGGGGAAGAAGTGACTGGACCTTGGCTAGCCGTTGGAGCGATGGGTGGAGAGTGATTTTCAGGAGCTATGAGTAGGATTTCTGTTTTGTTTGTGTTTAGTACCAGGTTGATGCTGGCGAGTAGGTTATTGATTGCTGTGAGGCATTTATTCCAGTATGCCATAGTTTTGTGTAGAGATTCAGCTATAGGAATGAGTATTTGAATGTCATCCGCATAAAGGAAATGTGTTAGCTTGAGGTTGGTAAGTAGGTGACAGAGTGGGAGAAGATAGATATTGAAAAGTGTGGGTGACAGTGAGGATCCTTGCGGAACTCCCATCTTGGATTCTATGGGGTGAGACTCTTTGTTGTTCACTTTGACCTTGTAGAACCTGTTATCTAGAAACGATTTGAACCATTTGAACGCTGATCCTGTAATGCCTATATCTGAAAGACGCTGAAGTAGGCATGTGTGGCTCACTGTATCAAACGCTGAGGATAGATCCAGTAAAGCGAGGAGGCAGGGTTGACCTTTTTCCAGATTGAATATAATGGTGTCTGATAGTGAAGCTAGAAGGGATTCAGTGTTCCGGGTTTTACGGAAACCGAATTGGTTTGTGGTGAGGATGTTGTTATCATCGAGGAATTCTGAAAGTTGTCTATTTACAATTTTCTCCATAATTTTGGCGATCATTGGTAGATTTGCTATAGGTCTGAAGTTGGCTGGGTCAGTAGTGGGAAGGTTAGGTTTTTTGAGGAGAGGCTTGAGCATTGCCAGCTTGAGTTGATTAGGGACATGGCCTTCAGTGAGGGAGCAGTTGATGATGTCTGCCACTGGTTTGGCAATGATGTTAGGGATGGAGCTCAGCAGATTGGAGGGGATGTGATCCAAAGGATGGGATGAAGGCTTGTTTTCTATTTCTATGGTGGACGTGGGTTCGAATGTATCGAGTGTGACTTGGGTAGTATTAAGTTGTTGGTTGGATGGGTCCGATGGTTGGGTACTGTAGGAAGTTGAGTGATTAGAGTGCGGTGAGGGAACCTTGAGGGGGGCGACAAGAGTGGAGATTTTTTTGTCAAAGAAGTCTGCCAGTTCGTTGGCTTTGTTGAGCGCTTGATCATCTGGTATGATGGGTGTGGATGGTTTAGTGAGGGCTGATACGTAAGAGAAAAGTGCTCTTGAGTCGAATATGAAGTGGTGTATCTTTTTGGAGAAGAATTCTTTCTTGGTTTTGTTGATGTCTTTTCTATATGCGTTTAGGCACTCTTTAAAGGTAAGTAGGGCTGTCTTAGAGGGGCTTTTCCGCCATTTGTTTTCCTTGCTTCTGAGTTCCTGTTTGCATGCTTTCAGTTCCTGAGTGAACCATGGTTTCCTGTTGTCTTTTTCTGGATTATGTGATTTTGTCATCATGGGGCACGCTTGATCTGCGGTCTTGTTGGTGATGTTGATCCATGATGACGTGGCCGTGTTGGCGTCCGATAGGTCCAGATGCTCTAGTTCTTTGGTGAGGTATTCACTGAGGCGATCTCCGGTACACGGTTTCCTGCTGGATATAGTAATTGTTTGAGTTGTTTGTAGAGGGTGTTCCTTGATCTCTAGTACGGAGGAGATGATTTGGTGGTCTGTCCATGGAACCGGTAAGCAGGAGGGAGTGGTGTGGGGTAATATTCCTTCGTTAATGAAGATAAGGTCTAAAGTATGACCTGCTTTGTGAGTGGGCTCTTTCACAATTTGTCTAAAGCCCATATGGCAGAGGGAGGAGATTAGTGTTTTGCAGCTAGTAGAGTGCGGTTGGACATCGACGTGAAGGTTGAAGTCCCCCATCAGTATTGCTGGTTTACCGGTGTTAAGGTGTTTTGCTGCATGTTCTATGATCGGTGATGGGTCTGCTTCTAGTGCTCCGGGAGGGGCGTAAATTAGTCCGATTGTCAGGTGTTTTGAATTGAAGAGGGCAAATTCTATATTTCCTAGGTTGTTGGAAGTCTGCAAGGTTAGACCTAGGCCTTTTCTAGATGCGAGGAGGAGTCCTCCTCCTCTTTTTTTGAGTCTAGGAATAGATAGGAAGTTGTAGACCTGAGTGGGTAGCTGGTTTATTAGGACAGTGTCTGAGGCTTTTAGCCAGGTTTCTGTGATGGCACAGATGTCTGGTTTTGAATCTGATAGGAAATCATTGAGGATATGGGTTTTCTTGGAGATGGATTGTGCATTGAATAGGGTAAGCGAAATCAAAGACATGCCAAGTAGTTGTGTTACGGGTGTCAGTAAGATGGGCCTGAGCCTCTGTTGTCGGATGGGAGGTGGGGGAGGGGGCTTAGGTGCTCTCCACATGTGTTTATGGATAATGGGAATTGTAAGGAGTTGCATGGTAGCTGGTGAAGTCGAATGTGTATGCGGATGGTTCCTTGTTGTGTCTTGGGAGGTTGTATCCCAATGTAATAGAATGTCCCGGGATTGGTGCTTCCCCAGATGGGGGTAGGATGAGACGTGCAGGCCTGGAATGTGGGAAAATAGAGGGGGGACCTAAAGCTCCTACCAGGGGGCCTGAGCCCTGGCTCTGGGAGAGTGGGGAAAAACTCTGGATTCGATTTAAAGTTGGTGGTGCTGCCCTGTGGGGCTGCACTAAGGGGCGCACAAAGGGGGCAGGCCCCCTTTGTGTGCCCCTTAGTGCAGCCCCATGGGTTTCATCCAGGAATGGGTTGAAACATGGGTTTCATCCAGGAATTTTAATTTATGCAGCATTTCATTATTCTGCTGAATTATCATTTAGTCTTCTGTATCTTGAAATGGATTGAAATCCCTGCAGAGGCTACTTACATTTGTCTTCAGATGATATCTCCTCATCTACATCTTTCTGCATGGGTTCACACACAGTATAAATGAAATATGCACCCATCATATGCATTAAGGTAGGGCTACAGAAAATGTAAGAATAATTACATGCCTTTGGACTTCTTGTATTAGTTTTTGGGCTTTTACTGACTTTGGGTTGCTCTATCCTTCTCTCGCTTGCCTCTTCCTCCCCTCCAACCTTTTCCTTCCCTTCTCTCATCTCCCTTAAAACTCCTACTCCTGACTGCTCTCTCTCCCCCCCCCCCCCACCTCCAAAACCTACTGGCCTTCTGTATGTGGATCAACATCTGGGATCAGCAACTGAAAGGGCAGTAGCATATCCTCTATACCTTTGGCCTATGGCTGCAGGAAGGCACAACTGTTATTGGAGCTGTTCTATGTTACTCTTCACTTTTTCCATCCCCGCATAAACAATACTTTCTGTACCACATCACAGAACTAAATGTCCCTGAGAGACAGCTGAGCAACTTCCTTAAGTTGGAGACACAGACACTAAGACTCTAGCCTTTTTTCTACAGATTATGACTCACTAAGCAAACAATATGCAACTCACATGCAATCTGGCTCTTTGGGAGTTGGTGTCCCAAATACTGAAGAACTCACCCTCTGTTCTTGAATGGAAGCTATCCACTCTATATGGGAAGTCACTTCCCTCACCTTATCTACCAGGTTTCTCATCACCACCTGCATACCCAGGATATGCTGGGTATGCAGGAACAAATGCTATTACACCAGATCCAGCTGAACAATTTATGGCTATTCCGATGCAGATAAATCAGTCTGGCCAGGGCATGTTGAGGTGATCTCTAGACTAGCTAAGGTCATTTCTTCCATGGTAAACATTTGGCTATCCACTGGCTATGTTCCAAAATCTCTGAAACTAGCCAGAGTCTGCCTATTATAGAAAAAAGAGTCATTAGACCCAGCTGCAATGCCTTATTACAGGCCAGTCTTGAATCTCCCCTTTTATCTAAAGTTATGATAACAGATCAGCTTAATCATTTTGCATCTAAAACTAATGTCTTTCACCCATGCCAATCTGGATTTAGAAAGGGTTATAGCATAAAAACGCATTGACTGCTCTCATGAATGACATTAGAATGAGAATAGAGGGCGGGAAGGCTGCATTCATTGTTTCCATGGACTTAAGTGCGGCATTTAATTATCAAGTGCTTATTGATGTCTGATTGAGATAGGTCTCAGTGATACTGCACTGATGTGAGGTAGTGTCAGTGGACCCTTCGGCTGGGGTTAGATTGGTTCTACCTGCAGGCGGACTCAGTCTAAGCAGAGACCAGTTTAGACCTTTATCTATACCAGCCCTCTTTCCCCTCGGGTTGAGCCTTTGGATATCGGGGCTGGCAAGATTTAGGCAAAGGTCTGTGGAGATGGCTAGAATTCTGGTCCAAGAGCATGCTATGGACAGAGACAGGCAGTGATCAGGCATAGCAAGAGTTCAGGCACGGGTCAGAGGCAGACAATGTTCAGGCATATCTAGAGTCTAGGCAAGGGTTAAAATCAGGTATCATCCGAGGAGGAAGAAGAGAGACAGATAGGGCTGAGGATGGTTTGGCAGGCAAAGTACGAGCAGGCTGGGCAAATGAAGGTTGAAACAAGCTGGGCAGATGAAGGCTGGAAACAACATGCACTCAGGACATAGCTGGACCTGTTGTGAGGCAGGCTGCCCTTATATAGGGTGAAGATTGTTGATGTTATCAGTAGGGGCCGCGGGGAATGAACGCACCACTGTGGTTCCTTTAAAAGGCCCGATGTCAGGCACATGGATGCCTAAGGGGAGCAGTGAGGAGAGGAGTTGTTGGCCTTCTCCCACATGAGGCCCAGCAGTTTCACACTGGGGGAAGAGTCATTGGCTTCCTGCCATGCCGGAGAGAACAGCAGCTAGCCCGACTGTGGAGGAGAGAGTATTAGCTTGTGAGGATAACCCACGAGATGTTGAATGCAACAGTACCGCGCCCCCCCCCCCCCCCTTAAGCACCCTCCCAAGGCTTTGGGTTTTCTTGGGTACTGCTGATTGAAGTCTTTTAGTTGGTTGGGATCCAATATATTGGATGATGGGTCCCATTAATTTTCCTCTGGGCCGTAGTTCTTCCAGGAGATCAGGTACTCAGTTTGTTTGCTTTCCAGCGGTAGTCCAGAACTTCTTGGACTTCGTATACCATGTTTTCTTCTGAAACAACCTCCTGGGGTTCGGGTAATGTACTGGAGGGCCAGGCCAGCACTAATGGCTTGAGCAGTGAAACATGAAACACATTGTGAATTTTTGAAGTAGAAAGTAGCTTTAGCTGAAAAGTGACAGGACCCACTGGTCATGACACTGCGAGTGGTCCAATGAAGTGGGATAGGGATGTGAATCGTTTTAGGACGATTAAAATTATCGTCCGATAATTTTAATATCGTCTTAAACCGTTATGGAACACAATACAATACAGATTCTAACGACCTGCAGTCGATCTCCTGCCGGCGCCATTTTCCGTACGAAAACGATTCGCGGCGGGAAATCGCTCCCTGACCCCCGCTGGACCTCCAGGAACTTTTGGCCAGCTTGTGGGGGGCCTCCTGACCCCCACGAGACTTGCCAAAAGTCCAGCGGGGGTCCGGAAGGACCTCCTGCCGTCCAATCTTTTTCGTCTATGGCCGCCGCCATTTTTCGGCGCCATTTTGGAAAATGGCGCCGGCTGAAGACGACAAGATTCAGGAGCAGGAGCCCGTTCCGGACCGCTGCCGTTCCGGACCGCCGCTGGACCCGCAGGTTATTTAAGTTATTTGGGGGGGGGGTTCGGGAGGGTGGGGGATTTAATTTAAAGGGTCGGGGGTGGGTTTTAGGGGGTTTTAATGTGCCGGTTTTTCGATTTTTCGATTTTTAACGATTTTTAACGATTTTTCACGATATTTTACCCCCCCAAACGGCAACAATACGATTCCCTCCCCCTCCCAGCCGAAATCGATCGTTAAGACGATCGAGGACACGATTCACATCCCTAAAGTGGGATGTCAGATGTAATGAGGAAAGATGCAGGAAGCCAGACCCTAAATTCAAGACTTTCTCACCTGTCTTGAATTGAGAGGCTGGCCTTCTTCGGGCATCAGCAGTTTTCTTGGCTCATGTCGCGGCCCTTTCAATTAGTTGGCTGGTTTACTCCCATAGGTCATGTAACTCTTGTGCTGAAAGTTGGGCCACAGGCAAAGGGATTGTCATGGGTAGTGGCAACAGAAGCATGGAATGTTTTCCATAAACATTCTAGAAGATGGAAAAACTGGTAGCTGCGTTGATATGGTTATTGTGGGAGAATACGCCCAGGGCAGGAGGGTGACCCAGTCATCCTGGTGTTCATTGACATAGGAGTGAAGGGATATTTTTAGAGTTAGATTAGTTCACTCTGCTTGCCCATTGCCCTACTGGTGATTGGCTGTTGTGTTATCAAGTGTGATGCCAAATGTTTTGCAGAGAGAGTGCCAATACTGGGAAATGAATTGAACCCCTCTACCTGATAGGAAGTGTTTTAGTAAGCCATGCAAGCAGAAGAAGTAGAGGGTAAAGAGGCATGCCAACTCTGGTGCAAAAGGAAGGTCAGGCAATGGGACGAAATGTTCCATCTTGAAGTAGTGATCGATTACTACCAATATCACAGTGTCACCATTAAAGAGAGGGAAGTCCATGATAAAGTCCATGGACAAGTGGGTCCAGGGTTCCCGGGGGGCTGGCAATGGCTGTAACAGCCCCCAGGGTTGGCCATGCAAGGCTTTTTTCCCTGCATAGTTGGACATGAATCAACATAGGCCTTAACATCCTGCTTCTCTTGGGGCTACCGGTAGTGCCACTGAAGCAATTTAAAAATTTGGCCCATCCATGGTTGTTATTATTTGTGATAATTGTGGATGGATCCTTGGGCCGGTGGCAGTTGACCACACCCACGGGGGAAGATCCCGAGAGGGACCACTGGTCAGGCTGAGTTGGGAGACAGACACACACTAGTTCTTTTATTAAACTGTTTTAGAGAACCACCAGAGGTGGCAGTAGTGAGCTGGAAGAGCCCAGCTGGGCTGTAGTCCCTCATGCTCTGGAACAGCGAACTCAGGATGGCTGAGCTATAGAGAAACTAAGATAGTGAGTAGGCAGAGTATGCAGAGTTCAGGAACAGAACCTTGATAGTAACACTCACACAATAGTCTCTTGGAACAGCCCCGGAGCTGGAATGAAGTAGGACCTCGAGGAGCGAGTACCTGGTTCCAGGGAAAGCTCTGAGAGAGAGATGGTAACTCACTGGTGTTGAAGGCAGCAGTGACTTCCTGGCAGAAGTGATATTCTGTAGCAGGTCCAGGAACGTGGGCCCTCAAGGAGCAAGTACCGGTTCCAGACTGCGACCTGAAAAGCAAGAGAGACAGTGAGGTCCCCGAGGAGCGGGTATCCCTGGTAAAGTCCGAGGAGGCAGAGTAGCAAGGTAAGTGGAGAGCGAATCCCATCCGCATCGATACCTGGAGGCAGCTAGGTAGGAAACCCTTTGCTAACTCAATTAGCTATCAAAACAAGAGACCTTAAATATCTGGTGATGATGACATCATCTCAGGGGGACGCCCCTGAGGTTTGCGCCACAGCTGGTACTTGAGTTGGGGCCGTGCGCACACCCTTGGCCTTCAGGAGAACATGGCGGAAGGCAGCATCTAGCCGGTCCGGGGACGCCGGAGGAGGTCGACAAGATCACGCCACGGCAGCCAAACTTCCATCAACCAAAGAGGAAGTCGCCAAAGAGGTAAGGTGGGCAGAGTGGAGACATCGAGCAGCGACGGTCACAACAATGGTATCCTGTTAAACAGGAATCATAGGCCCATTTTAATATTTTTTCTTGCAATCTGGAAGGCACTACCATCTTCCCTGGAGGGATGAGTACCGCTATGGCCAGGAGTATCTTAGTGGGATTGACAATATGCCATGGAGCTTCTGTGACATCCTCAGTCTGAAAAGAGCAGGAGAGGGCATCTGCTCGTTGATTCTTGAGTACCGAGTGGTATCGCAACTAGGGATGTGAATCGTGTCCTCGATCGTCTTAACGATCGATTTCGGCTGGGAGGGGGAGGGAATTGTATTGTTGCCGTTTGGGGGGGTAAAATATCGTGAAAAATCGTGAAAAATCGTGAAAAATCGTGAAAAATCTAAAAATCTAAAAATCGCAAAACCGGCACATTAAAACCCCCTAAAACCCACCCCCGACCCTTTAAATTAAATCCCCCACCCTCCCGAACCCCCCCCAAATGAGTTAAATAACCTGCGGGTCCAGCGGCGGTCCGGAACGGCAGCGGTCCGGAACGGGCTCCTGCTCCTGAATCTTGTTGTCTTCAGCCGGCGCCATTTTCCAAAATGGCGCCGAAAAATGGCGGCGGCCATAGACGAACACGATTGGACGGCAGGAGGTCCTTCCGGACCCCCGCTGGACTTTTGGCAAGTCTCGTGGGGGTCAGGAGGCCCCCCACAAGCTGGCCAAAAGTTCCTGGAGGTCCAGCGGGGGTCAGGGAGCGATTTCCCGCCGCGAATCGTTTTCGTACGGAAAATGGCACCGGCAGGAGATCGACTGCAGGAGGTCGTTCAGCGAGGGTTCCGGCGCCTCGCTGAACAACCTCCTGCAGTCGATCTCCTGCCGGCGCCATTTTCCGTACGGAAAATGGCGCCGGCCATACACGTATGGCCGGCGCCATTTTCCGTACGAAAACGATTCGCGGTGGGAAATCGCTCCCTGACCCCCGCTGGACCTCCAGGAACTTTTGGCCAGCTTGTGGGGGGCCTCCTGACCCCCACGAGACTTGCCAAAAGTCCAGCGGGGGTCCGGAAGGACCTCCTGCCGTCCAATCGTGTTCGTCTATGGCCGCCGCCATTTTTCGGCGCCATTTTGGAAAATGGCGCCGGCTGAAGACAACAAGATTCAGGAGCAGGAGCCCGTTCCGGACCGCTGCCGTTCTGGACCGCCGCTGGACCCGCAGGTTATTTAACTCATTTGGGGGGGTTCGGGAGGGTGGGGGATTTAATTTAAAGGGTCGGGGGTGGGTTTTAGGGGGTTTTAGTGTGCCGGCTCACGATTCTAACGATTTATAACGATAAATCGTTAGAATCTCTATTGTATTGTGTTCCATAACGGTTTAAGACGATATTAAAATTATCGGACGATAATTTTAATCGTCCTAAAACGATTCACATCCCTAATCGCAACTCAAAATTGAAATGGGCAAAGAACAGGGATCAGCTTGCCTGTCTAGGGTTGAGCTGCTGAGCTTGATGTAGATATTCCACATTCTTGTCGTCCATGTATATGGTGATGCGATGTTGAGCCCCCTCTAGAGGATTACACCATTTTTCTAGGGCCAACTTGACTGCCAAGAGCTCCCAGTGCCCACTACTGTAGTTGCGCTCAGCTAAGGAGAACTTCTTGGAGAAGAAAGAACATGGATGAACATCACCTTCAGAGATGTGTTGGCTGAAGTCAACCCCTACCCCAAGGGTAGAGGCATCTACCTCCAGAATGAAGAGCCACATGGGATCCGGGTGACAACAGCAGGGGTCCATGGGAAAAGGTGTCCTCTAGTCTCTGAAAAGCCTCAGAAGCCTCTGGGGCCAATCCTTGGTGTTGGTGTCCTTGCGGGTAAGTGCAGTAAGGGGGGCCACCAAGGTAGAGCTTTGCAAAGCTCGGAGTCCAACTGGGAGTGGGTCCCCATAAATTGAGGATATTATGAGCAGCGGGGACATCTGAATGCTGGGTATTTGTAGCTGGGGGACCAGGTCCTGCTGAATGAAGTCCCCCCAGACCCAGAATCCATGAAGGCCTGGGTGGAGAAATGAGTTTGTCCAGTTTCAGTGTAAAATGCAGTATGAGTTGGGGGAGCAGAAACAGTAAGACCTAGGGTCATCACCCCAAGTGACCCTAGGGATTTAAGTTGTGTGGCCTCTTGGGACAGCAAGCCAGGGGATGACTCCGAGCTGCACAGTAGAGGCAGAGTCCTGTTGCCTGCGATGGAGCCTCTCTTCAAGAGCCAGGCAGCAGCAGCCCAATTGCATCTGTTCTTCCGGTGCTGGAGAGGCTGAGGGCATGGCAGTGGTGGGTAAGAGTGGGCTTTGGAAGCATGGTGCCAAGGTGATGCTTCTGCATGCTGGATGGGTCTCTTGGGCCCTTTCCTGTAGGTGTCAGTCTATCTTGTCGGTTAGGGCAATAAGAGCTCCAGCAAGGAGGAGAGTTCCTGGGCAGCAAGCTCATCCTTAATCTTTCTTGAGAGGCCTCCCAGGAAGATGGTGACCATGCTATTTTCCCACCAATTAAGTTTGGAGGTCAGGGTCCTAAACTCCACGGCGTACGTGCCTAAGTTGTGGGAAACCTGGCGGTGATGAAGTAGATCAGAGGCTATCGAGGCTGCTCAACCTGGCTCCTCAAAGACGGAGCTGAATTGTTCCAAGAACTGCTGGATGTCAAACAGGATGGAGTCCCCTCACTCCCAGAGAAGGGAAGCCCAGGCCAGCATTGCCCGTCTAGCAATGGTTCGGTCATCGGCCCATCTTGGGTCATCGGCCCATCTTGGTTCTGTCATCGGGGAACAGGGAGCCTGCAGCTGGAAGTGTATTCTGCACTGGTTGAAGAGTCCTTGACACCGATTGGGATCCCCTGCATACTGGGGCAGTGCTGGCAGCTGAGGAACAGACCAACTAAGCACTGGATGAGGTAGCAGAACTGGAACAGGCGGAGGCTGTACAGATGGCAAAGTCAAGGCATCTAGGTGGGTTGTAAGTCGGTCCAAATTCATAGCGAGGAGCTCAGGACCCCCGGCTGATCTTGCAGCCTTCAACCTATACGTGGGCTGGATTGGAGCGAGGTCAAGTCCGCCCAGTCCATGGCATCAATAAACTGTTGTGTCTGTGGACTCTTGGACTGGGGTGAGATTGGCTCTACCTGCAGGGTTCTTCCCTATAGGTTCTCACTGCCAACAGGCAGACCCACATGAAGCAGAGACCGGTCAAGAGCTTCTCCTATATTAGCCCTCATTCCCCTTGGGTTGAACTTTTGGGTGCAGGTGCTGGTGAATGTCTCTGGAGATGGCTAGGATCATGGTCCAAGGGCAAGCTATGGTCAGAGGCAGGCAGCAATCTGGTTTAGTGAGAGTCCAGGGAATGGTCAGAGGCAGGCAGTGATTAGGCATAGCGAGAGTCCAGGCAAGGGTTGAAACCAGGTATCTAACCAAGGAGGAGGAGGAAGAAGGATGGATAGGGCTGAGGCAAGCTGGACAGACAAGGCAGGAGCAGGCTGGGCAGATGAAGGTTGGAACAAGCTGGGCAGACGAAGGCTGGAAGCAACATACACAACAGGACATAGCTGGACCTGTTGCTGAGCCAGGGTGCATTGGGGGGGTCCTTATATAGGGCAAAGATTGGTGATGTCATCAGTAGGGGCCGTAGGGAGGTTCCCATTGTGGTTCCTTTAAAAGGCCCGATGTCATGCACGCTTATGTCTAAGGGGGGCAGTATGGAGAAGGAGCTGGCAGTATCCTGCCGCATGAATCCCAACAGCCTCCTGCTGGGGGAAGAGACAGCGGTGTCCTGCCACACAGGAGAGAGTAGTGGCCGGCCCGACCATTGAGATGAGAGCAGTGGCTCATGGGGGCAGCCCGTGAGTCAAACGCAACATGTGGTTTAGATCTGTAATAGAAGAAAACAGAGACTAGTTTGATGGACACAGGCCAGCCTCTTCGTGAACTCATATTTACTGCATTGCACTGTGAAATATTATAAAATACTGATGAACAGGCAAGAATCTGAGAACTGTATTCATGCCAGTAGTTCCAAGTTGGGAAATTAAACACAACGCTCACATCTGTGCTTGGAACTGATAGGAATATACAGCAGGACGGGACATTACTCCTATCCCAACCCATTGCCATTTTTTAGTATATAAAAAAGTGAGAAAAGCTAAGGGAAGAGAGAGAGATTGCTTCTAGGACATAATAAAGCAGACTGTTCCTTTGGAAATGTAAGCTTTGCTCTATATTCTCTTTAGTAGTTATTACCTACAATTAACTCTTCTGCTTATATGATTTTATCTATTCTTTGTTCTATCCTCTTATTGCTCAAATAAACTTACTCTCATAAAGACCTGGCACCGTGATGTACTGATATGTGTATGCATATTGGATAAGTTCCCAAGATATAGTCCTGTTGGTATGCAGGCAGAAGCTCCTTGGATAAAATCAAAGTGTGTACAGTCTGGACCCAGAACAAGATCCTACTTAGAAACACAGAAACATAATGGCAGAAAGACCATAACACCCATCTAGTCTGCCCATCTGTGCTATTAATTTAGCTTTATAATTCCTATTACTTCCTTAGAAATCCACTGTATTTATCCCATGATTTCTTTAATTCAGCTACCGTTTTTATCTCTATTACCTCCACTGGGATGCTGTTCCATGCATCTATCACCTTCTCTGTAAAGAAATATTTCCCCTCATTCTAAAGTCTCCTTTCTGTTCAAAGAGGCTCACCTCCTATGCATGGAAATCTTTGAGATATTTAAACTTCTCTATCATATCTACTCTAAATTTTTGGAACAACTGCTTACACGCCATCAACCTTCTTCTCTCGAGTCTCAACCTGGTCCTTAATACGTCCAAAACAGAACTCCTGGTTATCTCCCCTAGCGATAACAACCCCTTCGCCAACAATTCAATTACTCCTCTAGCAAGCCAGGTTAGAGACCTTGGGGCCACCCTTGACTCTAGAATGAATTTTAAAAAGTTCATTAATGCTACAACTAAAGAATGTTTCTTTAAGCTTCAGGTCCTGAAGCAGCTAAGACCGCTCTTACACTTCCAGGATTTCCGTTCAGTGCTTCAAGCCATACTATTTTCAAAGATCGACTATTGTAACGCTTTACTACTTGGTCTCCCCGCCTCTTCCACTAAACCTCTACAGATGCTGCAAAACGCAGCAGCCAGGATCCTTACAAACACACGGCGTAAGGACCACATCACACCAATCCTAAAAATCCTACACTGGCTACCCATCCAATACAGAATACTCTTCAAGGCTCTCACCATCATCCACAAATCCGTCTACCAACAATCCACACTACAACTCGCCATCCCTCTAGAACTACATACTTCCGCAAGGCCGACCAGAACCGCCTACAAAGGTTCGCTCTAGTAGGTTTTGTGTAAGTGATCTTAAATGTCGAGTGGGTTTGTAGATGCGGAGTAGGGAACAGAGCTAGGTAGAAGAGGAGTTGTGTATTAGACTATGAATGATAGAGAGTACTTTATATTTTATCCTGAATTTTATGGGTAGCCAATGAAGAGATTGTAAAGTAGGGGTGATGTGATTACGGAGAGAAATACCAGATAAGATACAAGCTGCACTGTTTTGAACTAATTGTAAAGGATAGATTGAAGAGTCAGGTAATCCTAAGTAAAGATCATTACAGTAGTCTAAACCAGAAAAGATTAAAGACTGAAGAATAGTTCTGAAATCATGGTGAAAGAGAAGAGGGTGAAGACATTTTAAGAGTTGCAGTTTGTAAAATGATTTTTTTGTTAGGAAGGAAATATGCTGTTTCATTGATAAATCCGTATTTCTGATTTCTCCAAGATTTGTGGCATAATATGTTATTGGGATCGATATACCATTAGCTGTCAGATGTGAAGGTGGACCAATTGAAGTGTCTGAGATGGATGTTAGATGTACGACTTCAGTTTTAGATGGGTTCAATTTTAAATGATTGTGAGAGAGCCAAGAATTGAAAGTGGATAGATAAAGTGAGACCATAGACAAGGTAGCAGGCCAGGATTAGGGGTGTGAATCGTGTGATCGATCGTCTTAACGATCGATTTTGGCTGGGGGGGGGGGAGGGAAATCTGATCATCGTGTTTTTTGTTTTTTTTTAAATCGTTAAAAATCGTAAATCGGGGGAGGGCTGGAAAACCAACACACAAAAAAAATCCTAAAACCCACCCTGAACCTTTAAAACAAATCCCCCACCCTCCTTAACCCCCCCAAAATGTTTTAAATTAACTGGGGTCCAGTGGGGGGGTCCCGACGCGATCTCCAGCTCTCTGGCCACGGCTGCGTTGAGAAATGGCGCCGGTGGCCCTTTGCCCTTATCATATGACAGGGCAAAGGTAGCGCCGGCGCCATTTTGGTTCCTGGCTCCCGACGTCACGCATGCAGGAGATCGCTCCCGGTCCCCCACTGGACCCCCAGGTAGCCGAAACCGTATCCAAATCCTCTTCTTGCTAACTCAGTTAGATAGTGAATTAGAGACCTTTAAATATTGGAAGCAGATGACGTCATCTCAGGGGGACGCCCCTGAGGTTCGCACCCTTGCTGGTACTTCAATCAGAGTGCGTGTGTGCCTTAGATCATCAGGCAACATGGCAGATTTGCAACGTCGAGCCAGTCCGGGGACGCCGGAGGGAGACGGCATGGAGATGCCGCGGCAGCCAGCCGTCCATCAGACCTGGAGGGAGTCGCCACAGAGGTAAAGAGGGCGGAGTGAGAGCATCGAGCAGCGACGGACGCAACACGTAGTTCTTCTCCGCTGGTGAGAAGCGACGGGAAAAAAATGAGCATGGGTGTAAGGTCTTGGAGTCATCGGCCTGGCTTAGCATAGCCCTTACGCCAACGTCTGAGGCATCAACCTCTACGATGAAGGGCCTGGTTGGATCTGGATGATGGAGGCATGGCTTGCTTGAAAAGGCATCTGTCAGTTTCTGGAATGCTGATACAGCCTCTGTAGACCAATTGGCGACGTTGGCACCTTTCTTAGTCATAGCTGTAAGCGGAACAGTGAGGAGTAGTTCTTGATGAATTGTCTGTAGTAGTTGGTAAATCCCAGAAATCGTCTAAGAGCCTTTAGACCTGTGGGTTTTGTCCATTTCTTAATGATCTCCAGCTTCTGTGGGTCCATCTGGAAACCTTGATTGGAAATAATGTACCCTAAGAAAGGCACTGATTCCTTATGGAAGTCGCACTTAGACAACTTGGCATATAGACGATTCTCGCGGAGTCTTTGCAGCACTCTTTTGACATCCTCCAGATGAGTGTTCTTGTCTTGGGAGAATTTCAAGATGTCATCTAGATACACAACACATTTGTAGAGTAGATCACGCAGAATGTCGTTCATCATGTTTTGGAAGACAGCCGGGGGCGTTGCACAGGCCGAAGGGCATCACTAGATATTCAAAGTGCCCATCCCAGGTGTTGAAGGCTGTCTTCCATTCATCGCCAGAGCAGATAGGTTATAGGCTCCCTTGATATCAAGCTTGGAGAATACTTTGGCTCCCTGTAGTCTGTCAAATAGCTCTGAGATGAGTGGTAAGGGATAGCGGTCTTTCACAGTGATCTCGTTTAGACCTCGATAGTCAATACATGGATGCAATGTGCCGTCCTTCTTCCCCACAAAGAAAAAACCTGCGCCGGAAGGAGACTTAGAGGGTCTTATGAAACCTTTCTGAAGGTTCTCCTGAATGTATTCAGACATGTCTTTATTTTCTACCACGGAGAGAGGGTAAACCCTTCCTTTGGGTGGTTCAGTGTTAGGCTTCAAATTGATGGTGCAGTCGTAGGATCTGTGTGGAGGGAGTATATCTGCAGCTTCCTTGGAAAATACATCTTGAAAAGATGCATACTGAGGCAGCAACCCAGGCATCAATGGGGTAGTTGGCATGCAGGGTAAAGGAGCGACCTCCATCAGACATTTACCATGGCAATCTGGACCCAAAGTTAAAGTTCCAGAGTGGCCCAATTGAATTGAGGCATATGCTGCTGCAGCCACGGTAACCCCAATTCTAAAGGGTACATGGCCTTCTCTAGGACAAAGAAGGAGAGCACCGGTCCGTATACTCACAGGTTCAGTGAGCAAAGTTACTTCTCCCAGTAAGGGCTCCCCATGAATTGAAGACAAGAGTAGTGGAGTCGTTATGTGGTGGTAGGGATCCGCAAGTGCTCCACTAATCGTTTCAAAATAAAATTGCCTCCTGCCCTAGAATCCACTAGGGCAAGAGTCTGGTATTCTAAAGGTCAGCAGATCAAGGATACAGGAAGAGAGAGTGGAGGAGAGGGTGCAATTAGACCTAAGAAGAGTCCTCCCACAGGACTTAGGTCTGCCAGTTTGCCAGACATATAGGGCCAAGTTTGTATGGCATGGCCAGCTTGTCCACAATACATACAGAGGCCCAACCTCTTCCGCGTTCTTCTCTCTTTTGACGTCAGATGACTGTAGCCTAATTGCATAGGTTATTCTTTGCCAGCAACTGGACCTGAGGGAACCGGCCTGGGTGTAGTCTTTACTCAAGTTTCACCTGGAATGGGTCTTCTGGGAGTCTTGGTCTCTTGAACCTTGTCACGAAGTCAGCGATCAATCCTCGTTGCAAACTTCACCAGTTACACCAAGGTCTCAGGCATCTCACGAGCTGCCAGCTCGTCTTTCAAACGAGAGTTCAACCCCTCAAAGAAGAGGGTCCCCAGGCATTTAGGGTCCCAATGTAATTCAGACGCCAGTGTCTTGAATTCTATGGTGAAGTCTGATAAAGGTTTACTACCTTGCTTCAGATGAACCAACAAAGATCCTGAATTAGTATGCCAGGCAGGGTCATCAAAAACTGACCTGAAGAGTTCAAGGAACCCGGCAAGGTCATGTAGAATAGGATCATCATGCTCCCACAGTGAAGATGCCCAAGCCAACACTCTTCCGTCCAGATAAGACAAGATGTAGGTGGTCTTGGCATATGCGGTAAGAAAATGAGTAGGTTGCAGGGAAAAGTGCATGCAACATTGGTTGATAAATCCTCTACATCTATACACTTCCCCTGAGAAGCAAGTTGGAGCAGATAGAGGTACAATTGTCTTGATCGTCACTTCTGGCGGTGTAACTTCTTTATCTGTGGTGGTCGGTAAGTTCATCTGTGCGTGCAGCTGGTTAAATGCAGCAATCAAATTCTCAAGCTCGTTCTGCTGTTCGGAGATTCGCTGGGTCAGGCCTGGAATGGCCTGCAATGCGGAGAGCTGAGCCGAATCCATGGAGTTAACAATATGTTATGGTTTAGCAGTGTTTGGGTGGATTCCTGGGTAATGTGGCAGATGACCACGCCCACGGGGAGGAGCCCCGTGGGGAGCCACAGTACTGGGCTAGACTCGTGATGCACAAACACAGAGTTAGATCTTTTATTATACAGCTTGTAGTATACCACCAAAGGAGGCAGTAGTGAGGTGATACAGAGGTAGCAGTCCAGGGACCCTCGGCAGAGGGGACCCGTCTCACCAAGTAGGTATAGGGAGATTCTGGTGTAGGTTTCCCAGCATGGCAAAGCTGTGGGTGAGATAGATTGAGAATGAGATTATCACTAGATGGTAGCTGTAAGGTTGGCGATTCCAACAGGCTGAAGTAGATGGTAACAGGCACCAATGCAGGGAGAGCAGGCCCTCGAGGAGTGAGTACCTGATCCCAGTAAGACATCTGAAAGGAAAGCAGAGGGCTCCCGAGGAGCAGGTTCCCAGGTTACAGAATATCCCAAAGGGTAAGGTAGAGCTTCCAACAGCAGCAGGAAGCGGCAGAGTAGCATAGACCGGACAAATCCAATCCTTGCTAACTCAACGAGCTAGTAAACAAGTTAAGGCTAAATACTCAGATATTGTGACGTCACTTGAGGGGGATGCCCCCGAGGTTCAAGCCATAGCTGGAATAAAGAACATAAGAACATAAGAAAATGCCATACTGGGTCAGACCAAGGGTCCATCAAGCCCAGCATCCTGTTTCCAACAGTGGCCAATCCAGGCCATAAGAACCTGGCAAGTACCCAAAAACTAAGTCGATTCCATGTTACCATTGCTAATGGCAGTGGCTTTTCTGTAAGTGAACTTAACAGCAGATAATGGACTTCTCCTCCAAGAACTTATCCAATCCTTTTTTAAACACCGCTATACTAACTGCACTAACTACATCCTCTAGCAACAAATTCCAGAGTTTAATTGTGCGTTGAGTAAAAAAGAACTTTCTCCGATTAATTTTAAATGTGCCCAATGCTAACTTCATGGAGTGCCCCCTAGTCTTTCTACTATCCGAAAGAGTAAATAACCGATTCACATCTACCCGTTCTAGACCTCTCATAATTTTAAACATCTCTATCATATCCCCCCTCAGCCGTCTCTTCTCCAAGCTGAAAAGTCCTAACCTCTTTAGTCTTTCCTCATAGGGGAGCTGTTCCATTCCCCTTATCATTTTGGTAGCCCTTCTTTGTACCTTCTCCATCGCAATTATATCTTTTTTGAGATGCGGCGACCAGAATTGTACACAGTATTCAAGGTGCGGTCTCACCATGGAGCGATACAGAGGCATTATGACATTTTCCGTTTGATTCACCATTCCCTTTCTAATAATTCCCAACATTCTGTTTGCTTTTTTGACTGCCGCAGCACACTGAACCGATGATTTCAATGTGTTATCCACTATGACGCCTAGATCTCTTTCTTGGGTTGTAGCACCTAATATGGAACCCAACATTGTGTAATTATAGCATGGGTTATTTTTCCCTATATGCATCACCTTGCACTTATCCACATTAAATTTCATCTGCAATTTTGATGCCCAATTTTCCAGTCTCACAAGATCTTCTTGCAATTTATCACAATCTGCTTGTGATTTAACTACTCTGAACAATTTTGTGTCATCTGAAAATGTGATTATCTCACTTGTTGTATTTTTTTCCAGATCATCTATAAATATATTGAAAAGTAAGGGTCCCAATACAGATCCCTGAGGCACTCCACTGTCCACTCTCTTCCACTGAGAAAATTGTCCATTTAATCCTACTCTCTGTTTCCTGTCTTTTAGCCAGTTTGCAATCCACGAAAGGACATCGCCACCTATCCCATGACTTTTTACTTTTCCTAGAAGCTTCTCATGAGGAACTTTGTCAAACGCCTTCTGAAAATCCAAGTATACTACATCTACCAGTTCACCTTTATCCACATTTTTATTAACTCCTTCAAAAAAGTGAAGCAGATTTGTGAGGCAAGACTTGCCCTGGTAAAGCCATGCTGACCTTTTTCCATTAAACCATGTCTTTCTATATGTTCTGTGATTTTGATGTTTAGAACACTTTCCACTATTTTTCCTGGCACTGAAGTCAAGCTAACCAGTCTGTAGTTTCCCGGATCGCCCCTGGATCCCTTTTTAAATATTGGGGTTACATTTGCTATCCTCCAGTCTTCAGGTACAATGGATGATTTTAATGATAGGTTACAAATTTTTACTAATAGGTCTGAAATTTCATTTTTTAGTTCCTTCAGAACTCTGGGGTGTATACCATCCGGTCCAGGTGATTTACTACTCTTCAGTTTGTCAATCAGGCCTACCACATCTTCTAGGTTCACCGTGATTTGATTCAGTCCATCTGAATCATTACCCATCATTACCGCATGCTACGTGGGTAGCACGCGCATCCTAGGAGGCCCTTGGGAGGAACATGGTGGGAGGCAACACCATAGCCATTCCAGGGTCGCCAGAGAGAGCAGCTTGCTGACGTGGTGGTAGCCATCTTCCCAAGGCTAGTGGGGAGAGCAGAGAAAAAGGTGAGGCACAAGGGTCGAAGCCTTCTGAGACTGACGGATGCAACACCTTTTCTAATGCAATTATATCATTTTTGACCTGCGGCGATCAGTATTACACATATAACTCGAGGTGGAGTCTCACCATGGAGCGATACAGAGGTACTATGACATTCTCCCTTTTATTCACCATTCCTTTCCTAATAACTCCTAACATTCCATTTGCTTTTTTTACTGCTGCAGGACACAGACGATGATTTCAATGTATTGTTCATAATTTTCAATTTAGTCATTCAATAGTAAACATGATTGAAAAAAAATAATTGATTTTAAAGTAATTATAAACATAATAAAACTCAGTTTTCTTAAAGTAACTAATGTTATTTTATAGTTTATAATGAATGCTGATCAGAGGGGAGAAAAAGCTGTTGAAAAAGACAGGAGAATTACTGTTTGGGTCCTTGTCATTTGCACTAGTGATGATGAAGATTATCTTATTCTCTTTCCTCTTTACTGACAATGTCATTACTGTGTTAATGGAAACCCTGCAGGCTGTACAGGTCCTTGAATGTAGAAAGCCAGTGTCTGACTGACACAGGAAATAAAATCCTGTCATATGCATTATCAGGTTGAGAAAGAAAAAAAGAGAGAGACAAAATCCTTACCAAATGCGAATAGAAAAATGACTACATCTAAAAGTGAAACAGACAGGCAACGAAACAGTAAAGTGCATTTTTCTTTCCTGTAATAATCTGACTTTAGTACTGCAATGTGCATATATTTATGTTCTAGCATTCTGTGACTACATTAAATGAGCTACAGTGGGTTATTAAATTATATTTGAAACTAAACACAATATCTCATAGGAATATAATTTTTATAACATGTGAGACCAACTTGGAAGAAATACACCATGAATTATTAAAAGTGATTGTCATTTTTCTACCTAAACAGCTGCACATAGGATTAACTGTAAACATTGGTTAAATACCTCAGAAAATTAACTTTCTTCTGTCCCTTAAACAGGATCTATAAAAGTATTAGTGATGAAGGCAGCAATCACAACTGGATGACAGTATACCCCTCTAAGACAGAAGGAATTCTTTGGGTTCTTTCATAGGATTCCCTGCAGAAACTATGCAGTCAAAAGCATATAAACTGCTATATATATGCCTGACATCAAATGAAGATACTTTTGAATTTTCTGGTTTCATTGAAAATACATTTCTCAGTATCTCTACTTGTGGTAACTTGGGGCGGTCATGGCTGGGGAAACAGCCAGTAGGATAAAGAAAGCAAACACTTGCTGTTTCCTTATATACAATTACAAAGGAAAATCAAAAACAGAAACTGCTCACCTTGCAGTGCTGGTAAAAAAACAAACACAATTAGTCTTGCATACTCTAGCGTCCTACCTGCTTAACCCTTCTAGGCCTTAAATCTTATACTCTGGTGAAGGGCTCCTCCCTTCATCCAGGATTCCCTGTGGATCTCAGTCTTAAAGAGGACCAGGAAAACCAGCTGTACCTAGTCTTTTAAGGTAGTCTAAGGGAGTTTTCTGTACACTCCCTTACACTGCTATCTTTCAGATTTCATTAACTAAAACCAAGACCTATAACTAGGGCTTGAAAGGGACAGATGTGAGAGAATTTCCAGACCAAGGGAGAGGGGTTTGCAATGCTGCTGCTGCTGTCAATGCAGTGGCAGAAAAATCAAGATCCTGCACACATCAGAGCCCCCCCCCAGGTGACCACATCAAAGGTGCCCCCCTGCTGATAGTATCAATAGAGAGACTTCTCCCACACTATCTAGTCACAATTAGGGATGGGCATTTGGAAGAAATGAAATAGTAAATGAAGTTGGCAGGTGGCACATTTGGGACTGATCACAGAGGGTTCTTTTTCACTCAATGCACAGTAAGGCTCTGGAGTTTGTTGCCGGAGGATGTGGTTGGTGCAGTTGGTGCAGCTGGGTTCGGAGGGGGTTTGGATAAGTTCTTGGAGGAGAGGTCCATTGACGGCTATTAGTCAAGTTTACTTAGGGGCGGATTTTCAAAGGCCCGCGCGCGTAAATCCTTCCGGATTTATGCGCGCAGGGCCCTCGTGCGCCGGTGCGCCTATTTTGCATAGGCCGCCGGTGCGCGTAAAGCCCCGGGACGCGCGTAAGTCCCAGGGCTTTTGTAAGGGGGCGTGTCGGGGGTGGGGCCTACTGATGCGGCGTTTCAGGGGCGGGCCGTGGCGTTTCGGGGGTGGGCCCGGAGGCGTGGCGCCGGCCCGGGGGCGTGGTCGAGGCCTCCGGACCAGCCCCCTGGACCGGAGGACGAAGCGGGGCTGCCGGCCGACGCGCGCAAAGTTACGCCTGCTGGAAGCA
Source organism: Rhinatrema bivittatum (assembly GCF_901001135.1). Classification (NCBI taxonomy): domain Eukaryota; kingdom Metazoa; phylum Chordata; class Amphibia; order Gymnophiona; family Rhinatrematidae; genus Rhinatrema; species Rhinatrema bivittatum. Next base: position 625,667,988 of record NC_042615.1, on the reverse strand, counting down.
GGCGTAACTTTGCGGACAAAGGTAAGGGGGGGGTAGATAGGGCCGGGGGGGGGGTGGGTTAGGTAGGGGAAGGTGCAGGGAGAGGAAGGTGCAGGGAGGGTGAAGGAAAGTTCCCTCCGAGGCCGCTCCGAAATCGGAGCGACCTTGGAGGGAACGGAGGCAGGCTGCGCGGCTCGGCGCGCGCAGGCTGCCGATTTTGCGCAGCCTTGCGTGCGCTGACCCCAGATTTTATAAGATACGCGTGGCTATGCGCGTATCTTATAAAATCAGGTGTACTTTTGTTCGCGCCTGCTGCGTGAACAAAAGTACGCGCTCGCGCAACTTTTTAAAATCTGCCCCTTAGGGAATAGCATCAGTAACATGGGATCTTCTTAGTGTTTGGGTAATTGCCAGGTTCTTGTGGCCTGGTTTGGCCTCTGTTGGAAACAGGATGCTGGGCTTGATGGACCCTTGGTCTGACCCAGCATAGCAATTTCTTATGTTCTTATGAGATGAAATTTCCTATTTGGTTCTAGCTTGTTTTCTAAATGGAATGAGTTAAATGCTGATGAAATTTTGTCGGAATCCTATTTCATTTTTAAAACTTATAAAAAGAAAGTCACTGGATGATCCTAGGCCTAGGCACAAAGTCGAGGCCTCGCCTAGAGAGTAGGTTGAGATCCAAAGCAGGGTTTGTGGCCTATGCTCGAGTGCAACTCTGGTGCCTTAGCCTAGGTCAAGACCCAAGCAAAGGCCCAGGCCTGGAAAATTTCCAACTTCCCTCCCATAATTACCAAATCCACCTCTGCTTCTTAGGCTATTCCTGATGCAAGGTTCTCAGCTGGGACCCAGGCCTGACACTGGCTCCTGACACCGGGGCCTTGGCCTAAACTCAGACCTGATGCCAGGGCCTGGCCCAGAAGCCAGGTCCTGACACCTGGGCCTCGGCTTAAGCCAGGGCGTGGGACCAGGCCCAATGCTGAGGCCCGGCCCATATGCTGGGTCCTGATGCCAGGGAATCAGCCCAAACCCAAACCCGATACCAGGGCCTCAGCCTAGACCCAGGTTCGACAGCACAAAGACCCCAGCAGACGGCATCAGTTGGCAAAGAAGAGCTAAAGAAAGAAGATAACAAAAAGGAGCTCCAAGGCCTGGGCTCCTGGCCAATGCTCCAGGGGTTGGGATCCAGCCTCCAGGCCAGTATGCAGCTCCCCACATTTTCCTGGGGGACTCAGGGTCAACTCCTGATCTGATGCTGGGACCCCCTTCCTCCTGGGCAATCGCTCAATTTGCTACTGAGGTCCACATACTCCTGCGAATCACTCAGTCTACCGCTGGGTTCCCCTTCCTCTTCGGGGAGTGCTTGATCTGCTGCTGCCTCCCCCTTTCTCCTGGGGGACATCTCCACCTCGGGATATGCCACTATCCTTCAGTTCTTTTTCCTTGGTAGGAGGATTTTCCCTAGCTTGCGCTTATAGCTCAACTAGACTCATGGCCAGTCATTCACTCTTACCCAGCCAGGATGGGTCACCTTCTCTCATCCAAAAGACCAAGTTCCAAGCAGGACCATGGAAAGAAAATGTGTGCATACCCTTCCACCCTGCCTGGCTTTTTTTTGTATTATTTGAGAACTGGGCACCCAAGGGTCTGACTCCCCTTGTTAGGGTGAGAATCTGTTTGCTTCCTAGGACTGTTTTTCAGTACATTGTCTCACAAATCTCTCTCTCATTAAGACTTCTCCAATGCTGGACTTTTGTGGTCATAGTTCTATAATTTAGGATTTTGCTATCCTGTGATTTAAAGTGATATTTCACTGCAAGTCCAGGGAGCTGTGACATGCAAATCCCCTGAGTCTCTGACTCATCTATTCAATGGTCAGTTAAGTACTTCACAGTATGGATTTGCATCGTTTTTCTGACGGATAAAAATATCGTAGAATATTTACTAGTCCGTCAAGTATCGGGGGGTCCCCAAAAGCAATAGGAAAACCCCACAACATTTTTGTGTGGTTTTCTTATCGTTTTTGGGGGGGGGGGGAGAAAGGGCACACAGAAAAAAACAAACAAACCCACGCCAACCCTTTAAATCTAATTATTTAGAATCCCCCACCCTCCTGACCCCCCAAAAATATTTCCTAAAGTACCTGGTGGTCCAGCGAGGATCCCGGGAGCTATCTCCCACTCTCGGGCCATCAGCGGCTACTAATCAAAATGGCCTCCTGACACCCCCAAGCTGGCCAAAAGTTCCTTTTGGGTCAAACGGAGGGTCCCGGAGCGATCGCGCGGGGAATCACGTGACGCCGCGTCACTCCGACGTGGCGCCGACGTCACGTGCTCCTCGCAAAGGAGTTCAGAAATGGCAGAAATGGCGTCCTGACTCCTCGCTGGACCACCAGGGAGTTGTGGTAAGTCTTTGGGGGGGGATTAAGGAAGGTGAGGGGTTTAAATTTTTATTTTGGATCAACAATCGCGATTTCCAACGTATTCAACATAGCTATGTTGAATAAGTTGGAAATCCGATCGTTTTCGCCTCATCACTTTTTTAAGTTAAAAAAAAAAAAGTAGCGTTTTACATTTAAGTTCAAAACGAATGCACACCCCTACTAGTGCAACACCACCAGTACAGCTAAAAGGCAACTGTCACAATCTAAACTCTTTGTAGGGGATGGCAGTTCCATGCCAAAAAAAATGAAATCTGACCATGATACATCGCCATCGCCACCACTTGTTTCTGGCCCTGTAGTTTTGGAGGTGAGGGAAGGGGAGGCAGAGTCATGCCCGACAAAATGTAGACACCCAAAAGCAGCAGGGGGACAGAAGTCTCGACTAACACTTAGCGTTGATAAGGTAGCGCAGTCACTGTTTGCTTCTGATTCAGATGAAGAATCTTCTTGTGTGGGATTCTCATCAGAAACGGAAGAAGTAATAGCTGACGAATCTTCGGTAGAATCAGTTAGTCCTGTCTTAGCCTCCAGAAATGTGGAGCAGGGGAGAGATGACAGTGATATCGGAGGAGGAAGAGCAGTCAGTACGGGCACAGAGGGTGACTGATGCCCCCTCTGGCATTGCTTCTCAGGGTGCACCCACTACCTCAACTCCAGTGCAAGCATCCACCCCCAAGGTGTTAGAGAGGGGAGGATCACAAAAGACATCTCCGATCTGGAAACACTTTAAAGTGACGGAAGACCCGCATTATGCTCGGTGTAATTACTGTGCCAGGGATATTAGCAGAGGCAAGCAAATGGGACATCTATCTAATTTTGGCATGAACTGTAGAACATGCTGATGAAAAAAATACCAGAGGCCTCAAAATGAATTAAGGCTCTGAAGAAAGAAGAAGAAGCTATGGTGAACTATGGCCTAGTTTTGCAAAGCAACATATGAACTATGGCCTAGTTTTGCAAAGTAACACACACATTAGCAGAATCCAGGTGAAACGTCAACAAGTAAGTCACAGGATGAGCATGAGATAACAAGATGACAGATCTGAGAAAGGGTATCTGTGAAGATAACAGATCTGAGAAAGGGTATCTGTGAAGAAAGTTTGTGCATATGAAGTAAGATAAGATCAAACGGGAACAAAGAGTAGCTGCATTTAGCAGCAAGGTTAACTGAAATCTTGTGGTTTGGAACAAATAGTAGTTATCAATTAGCTTACAGAAAATGTATATAAAAAGAGCTTGCAAAAAGAAAAAAACAAGAAAAAGTTCCAGACCTCGATGTGCTATGTACATGTTGTAAGTATACCTTTGCTTCCTAAGTATACCTTTGCTTATACTCAGTATAATAAATATATTATTGTGTGATTTAAGACTTGGTCAGAGTTGTTTTTTACAAACAATTGGTGGAGATTGCGGGCATTCGTCACATGTTTGCGGAGGCAACTCTGATTATTTCTTGGGAAGAGTAGAAGATTCACGTTCTTTTGGTGTGATTCCCTAGGGCTCAGATTGATCAACTGCAGCCCAGGAGTAATCGGTAATTAAAGCCAAAAGTCCTGTGTGAATCGTGGTGATAGTTTTGAGAAAAGGCGCCTGAGGTTTTAACGCTGCAGCAATTGTTGTTTTTCTTGTATTTACTGTGTGGGTTGATATTAGCGTGTATATATTTTGTGTTCTTATTTTGTCTCGGTTACTATATACAGTTATATGTGCGTAGCCTAAGTAAATGACAGTTTAAAATGGTTAACACACACCCAACCCCTAAAAGGGTCCCAGAAGGACAATTAGGACAGCCTAACACGTTACATACATTATATGTTAACAGTGATGATACATGTACGGCTGTCCAGCATGTAATTAATTTATTTCCATTTGATAAAGACCTTATTAAGAAAACAAATGACAAATGGGGTAAATACTCTGCTAAAGATTCCTTTCTTTCCTGGCCCATGGAAGGATCTTTGAAACTTAGTCATCTATTGCCATTGTTAACATTCCTACAAGATAATAAAAAGAAAAATAGTCTAGAGAAACATCTGCATGTGTGGAATTTATTTTCAGTGACAGGTGACTTATATACAGCTGATAAAGAAATAAAAAAGAAAAATAAGGTTATAGGTGAAATAGGATCAAAATCCCTAAATCCGCCCCCATATGTGACTACATGTCCCCTGCTGGAAGACAGTGATCACGAAATTTTAATGCCCATACCAGCAGGCTATGGTCCGTTGAAAGGGCCTGTACAAAAGCCTAAACCCTTATATCCGGATTTGGAACAAGCAGCTAAATTTGAACGGGAAACTGCTGAGTTTTTCCCTGGAAACGATAATTTTAAAATTAAGGGATTAGTGCACCTGACACCTGCCAATGGCAAGGACTGTCAGCAATTACGGGCTGATGTGTTATCAGGTGACCCCCAGAGTCCTTTATCAGGAATGGCTCGAAAAGAGGAAGGGTCATCCTTGTCACCAGAGATAATTAAAGAAAGGATTAAAATGATTGAGGAAGGTTCATATGGGGCTCCATGGTGGACCACTGTTAAGACAGGATTAAGCAATGCAAATATAAACATTCCTTGCCACCCAGAAGGGCCAGTAAATGAAGCACAGCTTGCAGAAATAAGGGAATTAATCAGCAAATATTGTAAGGAGTCAGAAGATTTGGAATATATTCAGAAAGGTCTAGACATATGGTTAAAATGTATACAAGATTTAAACTCGCCACCCTTTAAGGGAATAAGAAACAAGAAAGATAATTTGGAATTTCCTATCTTCCTAAGAGATAATGGGCAACAGCCACCCACTGCAGCTTATAAACCATATACACCAGTAGATATTAGTACGATTATACAAAAATTGCCTAGTATACATAAAGGAGCAAGGCTCTGGCTCGAGGCAATAGATACTAATACGGCCGGAACACATTTAGCCATAGGGGATTTTAAGGCGCTATGTGCAGCTTGCGGCATTAGTTTACCGCAACTATCAGCAGTAAGTGCACGTTCACGACTTATAACCCATATTGCTGATGGACTTCCTTTTCAGGGACAGGACAGGATAGATTTGGTAAATGCTTTAAATGTCCTGTATCCTACCAGCATAGATTTTACAGCCATCACCGCAGCCAAGTGGGATGGCTTAACTGATTTTGCAATGCACTTGACAAAATGTATGGACATGTATAAGGCACAAACCGGGCAGGATGCTGATATACAGCCAAACATCCCTGTATTTTTACATTTATTCTATGCTACTTTGCCTGCAAATATGCAGACTAATTTGAATAATGTTGTGGCACTTTCAACAAAAACATGGCCAGAGGTGAGAAACACTTTAATGCATTTCGCCTCAGTGCATTGCAAAATGATAAGAACTTCTAATAAAGAGCAACAGAAAATGGCTAGCAAATTAATGACATTACAGATAGCGGACTTAGAGGAGAAAAAGAATATGAAAACACAAAGAAATCAGGCTACAGTAAACCTACAAGGCAGTGATATACAGGATTGTTATGTGATACAGGGTCCACCGCGTACCCCGTATGAAGGAATATATCAGGGAGCATATCCCTCCTATATCCCCCGAGGTCGAGGGATGAGAAGGGGAAGGGGAGGAAGAGGTTTTGTACAAGGGATAATGAATAGACCGTCCCCTGATAGAAGAGCTCATGTGCAGTGTTGGAATTGCCAGTCATTTGGACACTATGCAACTGAATGCAGGCGATCAGGAGTCCCTGATCACACACAACAAACATTTTTACAGACACCGCCGCCGCTTAACCAAACATTGCAGACACCGCCGCCGTTATCTGCACCAGATCAGTTACAGGCTGACCAACAGCCCTCACAATTCCCTGTGTGGGGCCAAGGTAATTACTGACAGACAGCGGGGAATGAAGGAATTATGCAGGGAGATACTGTGTTTTTACAGAATTCAGAGCCGTTTGTGCAATTATTAGTAGGTCCTCAGCAGGTTCCAATGCAATTTTTGATTGATACAGGCGCAACATCATCTGTTATTTGTGTTAAACCAAGCGCTGTAAAAAGATCCATTGAAACAAATATCACTATTGGCTTTGATGGCAAGCCCAGTAAAAAACATTTAACTGAATTAACCCCAGTAGTAATTGACACTACACAAGGTAAAAGAGAAGCTTCAGTTAAATTCTTAATTGCTGAACATTGCCCTGTAAATTTACTAGGACGAGACTTACTTACTCAATTTGGATTAACTCTCACCTTTAAAATCCCAGCATCTAAAAGCCTCCTTTCATTACTCACTTCAATAGGAAGTGAGGAGGAGAATGAAATCCCGGATGAATGGAAATGGGATCAACTACCTTTAGATTTATGGAGCACAGAAGAGGCTCCTTATGGTAGAGCAAAAACAGCTCCGGCTTATCGAATTATTATTTTTCGAACCTGTTTTCCATGTTTTCCAAGTTCTATAACCTTGTTATATGTACCGCCTCTTGGCGTAATTTTTATGTTTCAATGTAAACCGATGTGATCTGTATTTTAATACAGGAACACCGGTATATAAAAATCTAAAAATAAATAAATAAATAAATAATGGAACCTACTATGAAACATATTGCTAGATTGTTAAAACATGGTATTATTGAAGAATCACAGTCACCCTATAATACTCCTTTATTCCCTGTGCCAAAAGGAGAAAATGATGTCAGAATTGTTCATGATTTACGTGCATTGAATGATATAGTGATTCCACAATATCCAGTTTGTGCTAATCCTCTGACATTATTACAAACACAGCCCATATATAAGTTCAACTCTGTCATTGATTTATCTAATGCATTCTTTGCAATTCCTCTACATACTGCTTCTCGTGATCTAACATCTTTTGTATTAGGCACAAAAGCTTATCGGTGGGCACGCATGCCCCAAGGTTTTACGGATAGCCCGACTGTATTTTCAAAACAATTGAACAAGGATCTAGAGCAGTTCAGAGGTATTTTACCTAAATCAGTGTCTTTATTTACATATGTTGATGACATATTGCTTTCTGCTGAAACTAAAATAGAATGTTGTGAATGGACATTTAAATTATTACAAAGGCTTGGTGAGGCAGGATATAAATGTAATCAACAGAAATGTGTATTAGCTAAGACTCAAGTAAATTTTCTAGGTCAAATAATATCCTCAGCTACTAAACACATAACAAAGGACCTATTGTTAGAACTACAGAAACAGGAGTTTCCCCAGAATTTAAAGCAATTACGAGGTTTATTGGGAACTTTTAATTACTGTCGACAATGGATACCAAGTTATTCAGCGCGCATTTCTCCTCTACTGAGGCACTTACAGGTACCGGCTGGTACTGGTTCTAATGCGCAAATAAAATTGACTGAAGATGACGAAATGGTAATACAAGATGTATTACAGACTTTACTACAGGCTGAACCCTTAGGTACTGTAGACCCCAGGCTGAAAGTGCATATATGGGTCCGAGACATGGGAAACACATGGACTGCTTTTGTAAATCAAGAAGATACACCGAAACAAGCAGTGGCATTTCTATCTGGATCCTATAGTCCAGTGGAAATGGCTCTACCTGAAATTCCAAAGTTATTAACTGCTATTGTCGCCGCTATTGGTAAATGGCGAGCTATGATGCCATATAGCTCGTTAATTTTACACTGCGCTCATTCAATACATCATTTGCTAACGACTAGTCAGGCTGCATTGACAGCAACCAGATTTGGAAAATATCAAACAATATTGACTGGCCAAGATATAGTAACAGCACCTCTCACGAAAGCTCAGAATAAGTTATTAGATTGTTTTTTTCCTAGTAATGTACAGAGACAAATTGAAAGAAAAGACATCCCGGACCTTTTACTGACCCAGTTTGATCCCCTTGACAAGGGACTAATATGGTTTACAGATGGGGCACAGAAAGACCAGCAAGCGGCGTTTGCAGCATTAAGTGTTACACCCAGTTTAGATATTATTACCAAAATACAGTATCAAACAGGGAAAGGTGTAACAGCACAAGAAGCTGAACTCCTTGCTGTAATAGCAGCTTTGAAATCTTCAGGAATGAAAGAGCACTGCACGATCTATACTGATAGTTCATATGTAGTTAGTTCTCTACAATACCATTTATTGAAATGGAAAAGAAGGGGAATGATTACTGCAACGGGTCAGCCCTTACAACATATCAACAACTGGAAACAAATACTGAACTTATTATTAAAAAGGGAAGGGGTTGGTTCTAAAACTGCTATAGTATGGACGCCAGCACATACTGGACACATGAGCTTTGAGGCACAGGGAAATGACCTAGCAGATAAAGCTGCTGCAGAAGTGCTTACCGTGAAACTAATGACTATGCAAACACGATTTAGCTCAGAATTAATGCATACTCCATATCCCATGCCACTTGACATATTCCATGAACAACCTAGTGGTGAGGAATTACAGAAATGGGTGACAATTGGATGTTATAAAAAAGGGAAAGAATGGCTCCACCCTAATGGAAAAAAATGTCTGACAACATCAGAAATGTTGCGATACTTCTTTGCATGGCACGCAACCATGCATCTGTCTGCCACTGCACTATTAGCAGGCATACAAAGTAATCATTGGAACCAGAATCTTTATGCTTTAGCTGTACAGATAATTCATAACTGTTTAGTCTGTTCTACTCATATAGCTCGTCGAGGCCCAGCTGTGAGTCCTGGTAACTTGCCTATCCCCCAGGGACCAGGTTTGGAATGGCACATTGATTACACTGATATGATTGAAGCAGTTAAAGGAAAACGGTATGTATTGGTATGGGTGGATAGCTTTTCACATTGGATAGAAGCTTTCCCATGTACAAAAGAAACAGCTCATGTAGTTATTGATACCTTTTTACATAGAATTTTACCAGCCCATGGATGTCCGATCAAAATTGTATCTGATAATGGGACACACTTTAATAATCAAATTATGAATGAATTACAAGAGATCTGTAATATTATCCATCGACGTGTGTCAGTCTATAAGCCAACCTCGAATGGTTTGGTAGAACGATATAACGGAATATTGAAAACCAAATTGAGGGTATTGCTAGCAGCATTAAATAAAAACAAAACAAACAAATTATATACCTGGTTGGATGTATTACCATTGGCCTTAATGAATATACGGAATACGCCAGGTACAATCCATGAGATTACTCCATTTCAATTACAGACAGGACGGATTATGAATCCGGTGAGAATAAGACAAACTGATACTCAAGTAGAGTATTGGAAAAAAGTTCAGCCCCTAGTAGCCATGGCAGCAGATCTAATACAGACTGAATCGAAAAAGGTTCCTAAACAATCTTTTTGCGCTTCCTTTTCAGTAGGTGATCAAGTACTACGAAAGAATTACACCCACAAGACTTGGAAGGATCCGATATACGTTGGACCTTTCACTATCACAGACCTCAGCCATACTGCTGCTAAACTATCTGAACATTCCACTTGGGTACATTTGTCGGATATACGGACATTTAATCCGATACTATAATTGGACTGTTGCATTATCTTTTCTCTCTGAAGTAGACTGACGACTGCAGGAAATGAAAATGTTATGTTTACTAACCTGTTTATATGTACTAACGTATACATGGCCACTTGTTACTTCTTTCCCTCTCCAACAGGCCCCTGTTTCAGGTTTAACAAATTTGTGGGTACAGACAATACATGAATTAGTAAAGGCTCTTCCAGCAGATATTACGGATTGTATCGTCTGCACTCCACATCAAAAAGCCCATTCACATGTCCCAGCCATTTCCTTTCCAGTTCCATTACACCATATTTTAGGATTTAAAGATAATGGACAACACAATATGACCATAGATCCATTAGCAGGACAAACATGGACACAATATTTGGGTAATGCCAAACCTCCCCCACTTACAGCCGATTTACCAAAAAATGGTTTTCTTTGCCTTAGTAATGTTACTTCCCCGAACCCTATTCCTTGCAACTATACTTACTCCACATACAATACAACATGGATTATTCGTAAGGGAACCATCTTACCCAGCACCCCTTTCACTGACATTGTAATAAGCTGTAATTGTACATTTTCACATATTACTGCATCTCCTCCACCAGGTTGCCTCCCATGTATAGCAAATCTGTCCAAGATTGTACATGTAGCCACCGACACCCAATACATACGCACTTTCAATTCCACATACACTGTCTGTCCACGTCTGTGTGACCTCTTCAACATAGCAGACAATAACTGTTCATCTGAAAATGACTTATCTTTGGTTCCTTGTAGTGTATTAGGAAAATATAAATCTCCTTTTGTTTATGGCCCTTATGACAATAGCAATGATACCGTAATACAAAACTTTGCAAATCTTTATGTTGGACATTATTGGTTGTGTGATGGAATAGTCTTCCTCAAACTCCCTGCATACTATGAATTTTGTGTGTTAGTTACATTTAACTATTTTTCTCAAATTATTCCATTAAATCACCCTATGCATACCCGCTCCCGAAGGAGTGTTCCCTCAGCTGTCCCTGAAGATCAAGCAATCCAACTCTCGTTGGATTATATTAACTCAACCTACCCTTTAACTAAAACTAGATTAGATGCATTAAGCTATACCTCATGGTTACCATTTGCCCAACCTGCAGTTGCAGCTGAATTGGGAATGGCCATTCGGCGACTACAATCTGTCCTCCATGTAGTCACGCATGAATTAGAGATTGCCCTTAAAGCCCTTCAAGACACGGTAGATGAATTAACTACGGTTTCTACATATAATCGACACGGTCTGGACTATATATTGGCTGCCCAAGGCGGATTGTGTACAGTACTTAATAGCTCTGAATGTTGTACAGTAGTGGTCAATCGCTCTCATATAGTTTACAACGCAATGCAAAAGATACAAGAACTGGCTAGACTTCAAGTTAGCGATTTTAAGGGAGGAATCTCAGTAACTTGGTGGGATTCCATAACTTCCTGGTTTGCTAACTTATCTAGTCATTTGAAGGGGATAGTAGGAGTTTTGTTCGGATTACTAGTTTTAGGCATAATATTATGTTTTTGTATTCCATGTATTTGTTCAGTATTACAATATTGTCGACCAAAGATGCCAACACCAAAACCAGTAACCAATATGATAGCGTATAGCAATATAAACTTGAGGACTACTAGAATGATCCAAACCACAATCAGTACAGATGATAGCTGGGAAACGGAAAGTGAGAGCAGTTAAAAGGGAGGTCCTAGGGAGGTGTCCACAGATACAAAGAAGAAAACCCTAGTCTCTATGCTGTTCCCCTGTGTGAAGAATGAAGAAACCTAATGTGAGCCAGAGTCAATCTGGCTCAAGGGAGGATTGTAGAACATGCTGATGAAAAAAATACCAGAGGCCTCAAAATGAATTAAGGCTCTGAAGAAAGAAGAAGAAGCTATGGTGAACTATGGCCTAGTTTTGCAAAGCAACATATGAACTATGGCCTAGTTTTGCAAAGTAACACACACATTAGCAGAATCCAGGTGAAACGTCAACAAGTAAGTCACAGGATGAGCATGAGATAACAAGATGACAGATCTGAGAAAGGGTATCTGTGAAGATAACAGATCTGAGAAAGGGTATCTGTGAAGAAAGGGTATCTGTGAAGAAAGATCAAACGGGAACAAAGAGTAGCTGCATTTAGCAGCAAGGTTAACTGAAATCTTGTGGTTTGGAACAAATAGTAGTTATCAATTAGCTTACAGAAAATGTATATAAAAAGAGCTTGCAAAAAGAAAAAAACAAGAAAAAGTTCCAGACCTCGATGTGCTATGTACATGTTGTAAGTATACCTTTGCTTCCTAAGTATACCTTTGCTTATACTCAGTATAATAAATATATTATTGTGTGATTTAAGACTTGGTCAGAGTTGTTTTTTACAAACAGAACCATCATATGAAGAGGCAACACCCAACAAGATTACTGCCATCTGGGGATGGTGGCAGTTCCAGTCGGGGGACCCCTTCCAACCAGTGTGCAGTGGTAGGAAAGCAGCAGAGTCAGGCCACGCCCTCATCCCCTTCTAGCAGTCAGGCGGCAGGCCAGCAACCCCCTGACATGTGGCAGAAGCGACATTCCACCATGGAGGAAATTAGGGGTGTGAATCGTGTGATCGATCGTCTTAACGATCGATTTTGGCTGGGGGGGAGGGAAATCTGATCGTCGTGTTTTTTGTTTTTTTTTAATCGTTAAAAATCGTAAATCGGGGGAGGGCGGGAAAACCGGCACAACAAAACAACCCTAAAACCCACCCCAAACCTTTAAAACAAATCCCCCACCCTCCCGAACCCCCCCAAAATGTTTTAAATTACCTGGGGTCCAGTGGGGGGGTCCCAGCGCGATCTCCCGCTCTCTGGCCACGGCTGCGTTAAGAGAAATGGCGCCGGTGGCCCTTTGCCCTTATCATGTGACAGGGCAAAGGTAGCACCAGCGCCATTTTGGTTCCTGGCTCCCGACGTCACGCGTGCAGGAGATCGCCCCCGGACCCCCGCTGGACCCCCAGGGACTTTTGGCCAGCTTGGGGGGGCCTCCTGACCCCCACAAGACTTGCCAAAAGTCCAGCGGGGGTCCGGGAGCAACCTCCTGCACGCGGGCAGTATTGCCAATATTCAAAATGGCGCCGGTGCTACCTTTGCCCTCACTATGTCATACAGGCGACGGTCCCCCCTCCCCCGATTTACGATTTTTTGACGATAAATCGGGGGAATTGTTATTGTATCGCGGCTCTAATGATTTTTGACGATTTAAAATATATCTGACGATTGTTTTTAATCGTCAAAAAACGATTCACATCCCTAGAGGAAATGGGGTGGAGTGCGGTAACGCTGTCCCGGGGTAGGAGGCAGGCAGCCTCAAAAGTTGTAACCAGGACCATTGGGGAAATGATTGCCCTTGATGACCAGCCCTTGCAGCTAGTCCAGAATGTGGGTTTCAAGCATTTTTTGAAGGTCGTACTTCCAAATTACAAAATCCCGTGCAGAACCACATTTAGTAGAAAAGTCATCCCCAGCCTGTACAAGGAGTGTCTCAGTCGCATGCAAGCACTGCTAGCTAAGGCAGACAGAAGAGTGCATTTCACCTGCGATATCTGGACTGCCATGAATGCTGCACACTCTTACCTCTCTTTGACAGCACACTGGTGGGACATGGCTGAGGCAGGGGCAGCCAGCAGCTCTATTACTGAATAAGTATCAGGGTGGAGGTGGGCTTTACTGCACACCAACCTGATGGACCAGGCCCATACCACAGCCAATATTTTAGCATGCATAAGACAGATGCTGGAGGGCTAGCAACTACACCAGCGAGACAGGAAAATGCAGGCAGGGTTCTTTGTCACAGACAATGGTGCAAACATGGTTAAGGCAATAACCGATGGGCGGTTTAAGAACATCCGATGTTTTGCACATACTCTGCACCTGGTAGTCTCTGGGCTTGGAGTCCAATGACAAAGAGAATGAATACCTGCATAGGTTAATACAGAAGTGCAGGAACATAGCAGCACACTTCCACAGAAGTGTCAAGGCGGGGCAGGTTCTCCGACAAAAGCAGACTGAGTTGGATATGCCTCACAAGTGTCTCATTCAAGACATTGCCACCCGGTGGAATTCCACCTTTATGATGCTGGAGAGGTTACTGGAGATGCAGACACCCCTTCATGAACTTTCTGGTACAATGGACATAGGTGTGCAGAATCCCCTAGGGCATCATGATTGGTTAGTCATGAGTCAGCTGGTAAAAATCCTGCAGCCCTTCAAGGATGTCACGGAGGAGCTGAGTTCCAGAAGTGCCATCTTGGCTGACATCATCCCTATAGTTAATTTCCTGGATGAACATTTGGAGGCCTTTAAAAAGGAAGAGGGAATGACTGCTGAGGTGCTGCAGTATCTGGACATTTTGCAGCAGCAGGTGAAAGACAGATTAAGGCCTTTAACAGACGACCGCACATACATGCTCACCTCTGTCTGTGATCCCCGTGTGAAAGGTAAACTCGCCCTACAGTCCAATTGTCTGTCATTTGTGAAGGAGCTGCTGTTAGCAAAGGTCCGTGAACAGGAGCGCCATAGGCAGAGACAGATTAGGCTTGAAGCAGAGGTGGAAACAGCAGGCATGTCAGAGAGTTGTGCTTCTAGCCCAAGCAGGAGCAGCACTGTGTCAGCGACAGATAATACCTCCTCCTCCACGTCAGAACACCCAAGGCATGTTGCCCATAAAGATTCATCAGTTGTGCAACGGGCGAGAGAGAAAGCAGCTGGATTGAAGGACTCTGCGCCCGCCCAAGCACAGGAGACAGCAGCACAGCTGTCAGTAACACGGTATCTCTCAGAGCCGATAGAGAAAATGCAGACAGATCTGCTGGCATATTGGGCACACAAGTCCACTGTCTGGCCACACCTAGCCAAAGTGTCTCAGCGATATCTGTCATGTCCACCAACCATTGTGCCCAGTGAACGTGTCTTTTCAATGACAGGGGATATCATGAGCCCTCACCGCTCAAGGCTGGCACCAGAGTTGATGGAAATGCTAGTGTTTTTGAAAGTAAACCTGCCTTTGCTTGGGTTTCCAAATTTTCCCTGTGAATGGCAAGATGAATAAAAGCAATTCAAAGCCTTGCAGCAGCTCCAATTGCCTCCTATGCTCCAGATAATATAAGCACTGCAGCACATGTACCTGACATGAAACGCTGTGCCTGACCATCAACTGTCCAGGCCTTGAGTTCCTACAAGTGTTTGACCTCGACTGCTTTGCCTGTCAGTCCAGGCCTTGTGTTCCTACAAGTGTTTGACTTCGATTGCTGTGCCTGTTCATCCAGGCCTTGTGTCCCTAGGTGGGATTGACATCTGTCCTCGACTGCTTTGCCTGTCCATCCAGGCCTTGTGTCCTACAAGGGTTTCACTTAGATTGTATGCCCTCTGGGGATAGGGAAATACCTACAGTACCTGAGTGTAATCAACTATGAAGTGCTGGAAACGTTTGAAAATAAGAATATAAATAAATTAAGAAAAAAAAATTACTATCCCTGTCCATCCAGGCCTTATGTCCCTAGGTGGGATTGACCTTTCACTTCGAATGCTGTGCCTGTTCATCCAGGCCTTGTGTCCCTAGGTGGGATTGACTTCTGTCCTTGACTGCTTTGCCTGTCAGTCCAGGCCTTGTGTTCCTACAAGTGTTTGACCTCGATTGCTGTGCCTGTTCATCCAGGCCTTGTGTTCCTACAAGTGTTTGACCTCGATTGCTGTGCCTGTTCATCCAGACCTTATGTCCCTAAGTGGGATTGACTTCTGTCCTCGACTGCTTTGCCTGTCAGTCCAGGCCTTGTGTTCCTTCAAGTGTTTGACCTCGATTGCTGTGCCTGTTCATCCAGGCCTTATGTCCCTAGGTGGGATTGACTTCTGTCCTCGACTGCTTTGCCTGTCAGTCCAGGCCTTGTGTTCCTTCAAGTGTTTGACCTCGATTGCTGTGCCTGTTCATCGAGGCCTTGTGTTCCTACAAGTGTTTGACCTTGATTGCTTTGCCTGTCAGCCCAGGCCTTGTGTTCCTACAAGTGTTTGACCTCGATTGCTGTGCCTGTTCATCCAGGCCTTATGTCCCTACCAGGGCTCGACCTCTAACGCTGTGCCTGTCTGTCCAGCTTGGAGCTAGGATATAGTTTTCATGACCTTCATAATACGGGCCATTTTCCCAAGCTGTTTCTTAGTTGCTACATTAATGTTTCTAGTGCTATAGAAAACTGGTGGTAGTTGTACTCTAGTTCATCCTCTGTGTTCCCATTGTTTACAGAGGCACTGTACGGTACAAAGTCAACATAGGTTGATATTGCAGATTTGGACTTGAGTAGCAGTATTCTTATTTCTGAGAGCTCTTCAAGTTCCTTTGTCATCAGCTGAAGTGTGTAAGTACAGTCGGTATACACTAGACGCCAACAGTATACACTAGACGCCAACGGAAACACCCCACTCTAGGGGTGAACCCGTTCTAGGGAGTCCTTTCCTGCACAAAGGAAAGGGAACTCTCTCCTGGGCCAGCCTGTCTTGCCCCTATCCGCTTTCTGCCACACACCAGATGACTCACTTAACTCCTTGTGGTGTTCTTGCCATTATCATGGTTCCTAAGTGTGTTGGTGCTAGTCTATCTGCTTACTATGTTCCCCCTTCATTGTCCTGTTGGATGTCAATGCCACTTGTCTTGCCGCTTTGCCTGTTGTGCTGCCTTCGATGGTTCATGCATCTGATATCGGTGCTCTATTTTGAAGCTGTGGTGTGTTTTTGACACTCTCACTGCTGCTTTGTGCCTCTGTTAAAGCACTCTTGCCACTTCTGGTACCCCTTTGCACCTTTCCAGTGCCTTAGGCTATTCATGCCACTTTGGTGCCACTTTGCCACAGTCTAAGTACCTTGGAGCTCTTTTGTTGTTGTGGTGATTGCTCCCCAGAAGTTTCATGAAAATTGATAAGAAAACCCCAATTCTGCAGCCAAAAATAGGCTGGAAATCCTTCCCCCATTGACTTTAATGGGAACCGGAAAACGTATTGACATATCGACGTATCGGATTCTCCATACGTCCGAATGCAACGGAAATGACCCCCTACGAATACGTATCAACAATGCAACAAAATTTTTTTGGCTGCACATGCCTACCGGAAACGATTCTGGAACCAATTCACATCTCTACTTCACAGTAAGGGGTCTGTCAACCTTTTCAATCTCATTCTAGGTCTCCTGGGCTGACGGCTCATGTTACATAGCTGCAGTTTACTTAAATGGTAGTATGCTCTTTAACCTCCGTCTCCCTTGATGGTGGGTTTCACTCTCCCCCACTTACATTTCTTGTTGCCCTTAACAAGAAGCCACTCTTTTGCATGCACCTCCCATTCAGACAATGTCTCAAGCCATTCTTTCATTACTTTTGGGGAATAGGCAGTCACCTGTTTGTGTGGTACTGTCAGGGGGACATTCACTGGGTTTCCAAGGCTATCATAAATGAACCTTATTGTGGGTTTCACTGTCCTACCTGTCCTTCTGGGCTCTCAGGGTGTCAGAGGAATCAATTCCTCATCCTCTGTAGTTTCTGATTCTCTCTGGCGGTGAATCTCATCTGTGGCACCTCTTTCTCTCACTTATTTATTTATTTATTTAAAAGTATTTATATCCCATGTACTCCAATGTTCGGGGCAGGTTACAAAAAACAAACATAATTGTCAAAGTAAATCAAAATATAAAAACAAATTAAAATAATACAACAAAAATTAATTGCAAAAAACATTTACATAAAAGACAAGTCTTAGGGGACAAACAAATGATAGATAGAGATGTGAATCGTGTGATCGATCGTCTTAACGATCGATTTCAGCTGGGAGGGGGAGGGAATCGGATCGTCGCCATTTGGGTTTTTTAAATATCGTGAAAATCGAAAACCGGCACACTAAAACATCCCTAAAACCCACCCCGACCCTTTAAAATAAATCCCCCACCCTCCCGAACCCCCCCCCCCCAAAATGCCTTAAATTACCTGGGGTCCAGTGGGGGCAGGGCGGGAAAACCGGCACACTAAAACATCCCTAAAACCCACCCCGACCCTTTAAAATAAATCCCCCACCCTCCCGAACCCCCCCAAAATGCCTTAAATTACCTGGGGTCCAGAGGAAGGGTCCCAGTGTGATCTTTTACTCTCGGACCTCCGGTGCTTGTAGAAATAGCGCCGGCGCTACCTTTGCCTTGTCATATGACAGGTCAAAGGTAGCGCCGGCGCCATTTTGTTTTTTGTCCCCCGAGGTCAGGAGCATAGGAGATCACTCCCGGACCCTCAGGGACTTTTGGCCAGCTTGGGGGGGGCCTCCTGACCCCCACAAGACTTGCCAAAAGTCCAGCGGGGGTCCGGGAACGACTTCCTGCATGCAAATCGTTTTTCCGTACGGAAAAACGATTCACGGCAGGAGATCGCTCCCGGACCCCCGCTGGACCCCCAGGGACTTTTGGCCAGCTTGGGGGGGCCTCCTGATCCCCACAAGACTTGCCAAAAATCCAGTGGGGGTCCGGAACGACCTCCTGCAGTCGAATCGTGTTGTCCACGGCCGGCGCCATTTTGCGCAAAATGGCGCCGGCCGTAGACAACACAATTTGACTGCAGGAGGTCATTCCGGACCCCCGCTGGACTCTTGGCAAGTCTTGTGGGGATCAGGAGGCACCCCCAAGCTGGCCAAAAGTCCCTGGGGTCCGGGAGCGATCTCCTGCCACGAATCATTTTTCCGTACGGAAAAACCAAAGGTAGCGCCGGCGCCATTTCTACAAGCACCGGAGGTCCGACAGTAAAAGATCACACCGGGACCCTTCCTCTGGACCCCAGGTAATTTAAGGCATTTGGGGGGGGGTTCGGGAGGGTGGGGGATTTATTTTAAAGGGTCGGGGTGGGTTTTAGGGTTGTTTTAGTGTGCCGGTTTTCCCGCCCTCCCCCTTCCCCTCCCCCTTCCCCCGATTTACGATTTTTTGACAATAAATCGGGGGAATTGTTATTGTATTGCGGCTCTAATGATTTTTGACGATTTAAAATATATCGGACGATATTTTAAATCGTCAAAAAACGATTCACATCCCTAATGATAGATAGCAGTAAAGACTAATTTTGGGAGGTGGATAAGTCTCAAAGATCTGGAAAGGCTAGTCTGAAGAGATGATGTTTCAGTGTCTTCTTAAATTCTTTGTTTTTGGAAAGCAATCTAAGGCTAGGAGGTAAGCTTTTCCATAAAATTGGGCCTGCAATTGAGGAGGCACGTTCTTGTGTCATGTTCAATCTGGTTGATTTTGGTGATAGAATTTGTAGTAGAAGTTGATTTTTTGATCTTAGGTTTCTGCAAGGGATGTATAGATATAAAGTGGCGGACAGCCATGAATTGTGATTATTATGAATAAGATTGTGTATTATTGTTAGGGTTTACATTGAATTTGCAATTTGATAGGGAACCAGTGTAGGTGGGAAAGGCTTGGGGATATGTAATCTTGTAGCTTACAATTGAAAAGAAATCTTGCTGCAGCATTTTGAATGAGTTGGAGGGGGTGTAAAGCAATTTCAGGCAGCCCTAAGTAGAGAGAGTTACAGTAGTCCAGGCCTGTTAGAATCAGGGACTGAAGTACTGTATGGAAGAGAAATGGTTTGATGTGTTTGAGTAATCAGAGTTTGTAGAAAGAGGATTTAGTGATAGATTTGATATGGTTGGATAGTTTTAAATTTGGGTCTAAAATGATGCCAAGATTAAGGACTTGATCAGAGATTTTAATGGGTGTGTTGTCAACCGAGATAGAGTATCTGTATTGGGACCCTTAATTTTCAATATATTTATAAATAATCTGGAAAGAAATATGACGAATGAGGTAATCAAAATTGCAGATGATACAAAATTGTTCAGAGTAGTTAAATCACAAGCAGATTGTGATAAATTGCAGGAAGACATTGTGAGACTGGAAAATTGGGCATCAAAATGGCAGATGAAATTTAATGTGGATAAGTGCAAGGTAATGCATATAGGTAAAAATAACCCATGCTATAGTTACTAGAGATGTGAATCGGAACTGGAATCGGTTCGGATTCCGGTTCCGATTCACATGTGAGTTTTTTTTCATAGGGCCCGAACGCGGTTTTGTTTATCGGCTGCGCCCGAGCCGATAAACAAAAAACCCACCCCCAACCCTTTAAAACTAATCCCTTTGCTTCCCCCACCCTCCCGACCCCCCCAAAAAACATTTTACAGGTACCCGGTGGTCCAGTGGGGGTCCTGGCAGTGACAGGGTATCCGCGCCATCTTTAAAAATGGCGCAGGCCATCTAGTGCTCCTTCCATGTGACAGGGGCCGGCCAATGGCACGGATACCCTGTCACATGGTAAGGGCAAAGGGCCATCGGCGCCATTTTGATTAGTGGCAGCCAACGGCCTGGGAAAGGGAATGGTGAATAAAACAGAAAATGTCATAATGCCTCTGTATCGCTCCATGGTGAGACTGCACCTTGAATACTGTGTACAATTCTGGTCGCCGCATCTCAAAAAAGATATAATTGCGATGGAGAAGGTACAGAGAAGGGCTACCAAAATGATAAGGGGAATGGAACAGCTCCCCAATGAGGAAAGACTAAAGAGGTTAGTACTTTTCAGTTTGGAGAAGAGACGGCTGAGGGGGGATATGATAGAGGTGTTTAAAATCGTGAGAGGTCTAGAATGGGTAGATGTGAATCGGATATTTACGCTTTCGGATAATAGAAAGACTAGGGGGCACTCCATGAAGTTAGCATGTGGCACATTTAAAACTAATCGGAGAAAGTTCTTTTTCACTCAACACACAATTAAACTCTGGAATTTGTTGGCAGAGGATGTGGTTAGTGCAGTTAGTATAGCTGTGTTTAAAAAAGGATTGGATAAGTTCTTGGAGGAGAAGTCCATTACCTGCTATTAATTAAGTTGAATTAGAAATTAGCCACTGCTATTACTAGCAACGGTAACATGGAATAGACTTAGTTTTTGGGTACTTGCCAGGTTCTTGTGGCCTGGATTTGCCACAGTTGGAAACAGGATGCTGGGCTTGATGGATCCTTGGTCTGACCCAGTATGGTATGTTCTTATGTTTTTAGGACTTGGGAATATTTTCAAACTGTGGGTGTCCTAAAATTATTATTTCAGTTTTTGCTAGATTTAGGAAGTTTATTGTGGGATAACCATGTTTTAACTGTAGATAGGCACAGTTCAAGAAATTTTAGAGTGGAATTCCAGTTGTGTTTAGTTGGGAAATAGACTTGAATGTCGTTGGCATACAAGCAGTAGGATACACCTAGAGTGGATAGTAATTGGCAAATCGGCACGATGTAGATGTTGAATAGTGCTGCTGATAATGCAGACTCTTGTGGGACTCCTGTTTTTAGAGTGAATTGATATGAGATAGAATGATTTTAAAAATCTGTTGGGATCTATTTGAAAGATAAGATTGAAACCAGGAATAGACCGTCCCAGTTATACTTATGCTGGAAAGAAGAGATAATAGGATATCATGATTTATGGTGTCAAATGCAGCAGAAAGGTCTAAGAAAACAGAGAAATATGAGGTCCCTGCATCAAAGCCGCAGTGAATAATGTCTGTTCTTGAAATTAGGAGCATTTCAGTGCTGTATTTGGGTCTGGAACCAAATTGATATTGGTCCAGAAGTGAGGAATCATCTAAAAATATTGTGAGTTGTTTCAGGACAACGGATGTGATAACTTTGGCAAGAAACGGTAGAGATGAAATCGGGCGAAAATCGCAAAAGTCTGGTTCATTTGTTGTTTTCTTAGGAATTTGGGTACAGCAGTGATTTTTCAAGAGTTGGGCAGAATGCCCTTAGCAAGAAAGGAACTGATGATGTTGGCAAGAGGAAGAACTATGTCGTCTTTATAGAAAATATTTTTTATTGAATGCAAAATCAGCCATACATAGAAATAAGAATACAAACACAGTGTTCTCTCAATATTCCCCTCCCTTACATCCAAAAAAACCTTATTTAAATGTATACTAATTCATCATAGTGGGGCTGAAGTTGGCTTCTGATATGCCAGTCCCAAATGAAAACAAATGGATGCTCCACTGTGCCTCCCCATTAGCCCGTCTCTCCTTCTCCCCCATGACCTCACCAGTCCCACAGGCCTAAGTTAGCAAAAGGAAAGGAAGAACTTTCTTATAAGGTATTCAGGATAAGACTCTGAGCTCTGTGGGAAAAGCTGTTTAAACATGGCTCTCACACTGTCAAGAATTTAGACTTTATTTTTATTGAAGAGCAAGCAGCAAACAATTCTATAAACATCATATTGTGCACGGAAAAATGATGGAGATACCATGTCTCTCCAAACCAGTAATATATAGACCTTTTACCTTGTGCTAGTAGTTTCCTAGTCAGCTGTCTTTGACAGTTTGTATGGACATACTTGGATAGGCCTAATTTGAACAATAAAATATCTGATACCAAGGGGATAGTACAGTGTAACAGTGAGTTGATGCATCGCACTATTCTCTGCCAAATAGAAAAAGTAATTGGGCAATGCCAAAAAGTATGCATGATAGTTCCTTTGACTAAGTTGCATTTAAGACAATTTACTGTAGACGTAAGATTAACCCTGAATGCTATTGCTTGGGAGACAAAAACCTGGTGCAAAAATTTAACTTGCATTTCGCAGAGATAGCTGTTAGAGGACACAGAATTTAATTCCCTAAAACAAGTCGATAATGCTTGAGCAGACAAATGGATTCCTCCATCTTCAAACCACTTTGAGACAAGTACCATCATCTCTGATTTGGGGCCCAAGCTCTGTAATTCCTTCTTACATTGTGATAGAGAGAGCTTCCTCTTCTCTACATCGAAAAGTTTGTCTATTTTTTGGGTCACATTCAAAGAGAGATCTTTAGCAGACAATAAATTGGTGTAATGTCTTAACTGAAGATAAGAGAACAAATCCTGCACCCTTAGCCCATATTGCCTCTGCAATTCAATAAAGGGGAGGATAGAGCCTTTAGTCGATAGTACATGTTGTATTTGTGTGATCCCTTGAAGTTGTCAATACTTAAAACCTTTAAGGCCGGATTTTATAAAATTGCGTGAGCGCGTACTTTTGTTCGTGCACCATGCGCGAACAAAAGTACGCTGGATTTTATAAGATACGCGCGTAGCCGTGCGTATCTTATAAAATCCAGGGTCGGCGAGCGCAAGGGGGTGCACATTTGTGCAACCTGCGCATGCCGAGCCCAGCGCGTGCTGCCTGTTCCCTCCGAGGCCGCTCCGATTTCGGAGCGGCCTCAGAGGGAACTTTCCTTCGCCCTCCCCACACCTTCCCCTCCCTTCCCCTACCTAACCCACCCCCCCCTTACCTTTGTTGCATGATTTATGCCTGCTAAAAGCAGACGTAAATCTGCGCATGCCAGCGGGCTGCTGGCGCGCCATCACCCAACCCGGGGGCTGGTCCGGAGGCCTCGACCACGCCCCCGGGCCGGCACCACGCCCCCGGGCCCGCCCCCGAAATGCCGCGTCATATAGGACACGCCCACGACACGCCCCTTTTACAAAGCCTCGGGACTTACGCGCGTCCCGGGGCTCTGCGCGCGCCGGCAGCCTATGCAAAATAGGCACGCCGGCACGTGAGGGCCCTGCGCGCGTAAATCTGGCTGGATTTACGCTCGCAGGGCATTTAAAATCCGCCCCTTAGTGTGTGAACCCGGGATAAAATCTAAATTCCCCTGCAAAGGCAAGAAAGGAGAGCAGGTGGCAGAGAATTGTAATCTTTTCATCAAAACCCTTCAAGTCCTTCGCATAGGAAATAATAATCAATGCTTGGCAATAGCCGGGTTAAATTATGGGATGGAGGCTGCAACAGATAACTCAGATCTAAATTGTGAAGTACTATCTTATCACATTCAATGTGAGTGAAGGTAGACCCTTCATGTATCCAATCTCGGATTATGCGTAAAAAGCATGCCAGGTTATAATCGACCATATTCAGAAGGCCCATGCCCCCCTTAACCATGGTTGCTTTAATCTAGATAGGGGAATTATTGCTTTTTTGCCTGTCCAAAGGAAATGCAGCAGGTATCTATCTAGTGTTTGGAGGTCTGGATGTCGAAGTAATAGTGGAACAGTTTGTAGCATGTACAGCCATTTAGGGAATAGAAGCATCTTAAATAAACTGACTCACCCCCCCCAATAATAAGGGAAGATTCCTCCACACTTCCAGTTTATCCAGGGTAAAAGTAAGCAAAGGTTGAACATTAAGATTATAAAACTTTGCTAAATCTAGGACAATCAATATACCCAAATAACGGAAGGAACCCACCACCCATTTTAGGGGAAATGTGACTTGCCAAAGCTGCTTAATATCATCAGGAAAAGCTAGAGCCTCTGACGTCCTGATTTAGTTTAAAACACAAAAATTCCCCATAAAGCTGCATCAGTTTTTACAGGTGCAACAGCGAATTGGCAGGATCCCGTAAAAAAGACCAGCAAATTGTCTGCAAATGCAGCGTATTTAAAAAGAATGTTCCCATCTCTAAGCCTTGAATCTCACTGGAGGACTGTATTGCCACCAACAGTGGCAATAGGGCTAATAAAAATAGTAGAGGGTAAAGAAGAAACCTCTGCATTATGCCTCTATGGATCTTGAATGCCGGGGAAAGGTTACTGTTGACTATTATAGCTGCTAAAGGAGATGTGTATAATAGATGTATACCATTAAAAAAACAGGCGTTGCAATTTCATATGTTGTAAAACTGCAAAAAGATACTGCCATTCCACTCTATCAAAGGCTTTTTCAGCATCAAAACTTACAACCATAAAAGGCTGTGAAATGCAGTGAAATGGCAGACAGTCTTCGTACATTCACAGATGCATAGCGGCTCCGTACAAATCTAACCTGACCCATTCCAATATAGCTAGGTAAAATCGCAGCTAGTCGGCCAGCCAAAATTTTTGCTAATAGTTTTTGATCAAAATTTATTAATGATATGGGCCCATATGAGCCAACCACAGGCTTGGGGAGAACAATAGTTGACTTGTTTTCCCCAATCAGGAACTGACCTTCTCTAATCACTCCAGCAAACATATTGACCAGTAGATGGGGGACTTCATCAATCAAGATTTTGTAAAATTCAGCTGAAAAACCAGGCGGACCAGGTTCTTTGAGAGGTTTTGCCATCTGTATACCAGTTATAACCTCCTCCAATCTGATAGGATGGTTTAGATAGGCCAAATGCTTTTCCTAAAATTCTTTCAAACCCAATTTAGTCAAAAAAGCTTGACATTTGACTAGATCACATCCCTCAGAGGTATAGAGCTTTGCATAGTAATCAGAAAATAATTGTAGTGTATCGGCAATAGCATGACATATATGCCCCTCCTGGTCCTTAAGATGCAAGACCCCTGTTGGAGATCGCGTCCCCTTTATAAGACAGGCTAATAGCCTTCCTGCTTTATTAGCCTAATGATATAACTTAAATTTATAATATAAAACTCTTTTCTTGGCTCTCTGATATAGTAGAGTTTTTAAAGCCACTTGTGTAGCCAACAAGGCCTCCCTGTTGGCAGTTGTACTGTTAGCCAACAAAGCTGCTTTGCATTTCTTCAATTTAATATCTAGGGCAACTAATTGCTTATCCATTGATTTCCTCCACCAAGCTAAATAGGAAATTATTTCACCTCGTAAAACTGCTTTGGCAGCATACCAAGATAGCACAGGGGCACTCTCTAGATGTGCACCATTGGAGGCTGTATAGTTGGCCCAACACTGTCTTAGGTGTTCTTGAAATGTGATATCTGTGGCTAAGTAATAGGGAAATCGCCATGAGAAACAGGGGGATCTACCCATTAAACCATTCAAAGGGGCCAATGCAATACAGTGAGCTCAGCCGAGCGCACTGTATAACCCACAGTCAGACGCGGGTTAAATAGGCGCTAATCCACCCCCTAATGCTATAGGGGGATTAGCGCCTATTTAACATGCGTCTGACATGGTGGCCTGGATTGCAAACTGGTTGAAGGACAGAAAACAACGTGTGTTGGTAAATGGAACTCTCTCCGAAGAGAGAGCGGTGTTAAGCGGGGTACCACAAGGATCGGTATTGGGACCGGTCCTGTTCAATATCTTTGTGAGCGACATTGCGGACGGGATAGAAGGTAAGGTTTGTCTTTTTGCAGATGACACTAAGATCTGCAACAGAGTGGACATGCCGGAAGGAGTGGAGAGAATGAGACGGGATTTAAGGAAGCTGGAAGAGTGGTCGAAGATATGGCAGCTGAGATTCAATGCCAAGAAGTGCAGAGTTATGCATATGGGGAGTGGAAATCCGAATGAACTGTATTTGATGGGGGGAGAAAGGCTGATGTGCACAGAGCAGGAGAGAGACCTTGGGGTGATAATGTCTAACGATCTGAAATCGGCAAAACAATGTGACAAGGCGATAGCTAAAGCCAGAAGAATGCTGGGCTGCATAGAGAGAGGAATATCGAGTAGGAAAAGGGAAGTGATTATCCCCTTGTACAGGTCCTTGGTGAGGCCTCACCAGGAGTACTGTGTTCAGTTCTGGAGACCGTATCTCTAAAAAGACAGAGACAAGATGGACGCAGTCTAGAGAAGGGCGACCAAAAAGGTAGAAGGTCTTCATCGAATGACTTATGAGGAGAGATTGAAGAATCTAAATATGTACACCCTGGAGGAAAGGAGGAGCAGAGGTGATATGATACAGACTTTCAGATACTTGAAAGGTTTTAATGATCCAAAGACAACGACAAACCTTTTCAGTCGGAAAAAAATCAGCAGAACCAGGGGTCACGATTTGAAGCTCCAGGGAGGAAGACTCAGAACCAATGTCAGGAAGTATTTCTTCACAGAGAGGGTGGTGGATGCTTGGAATGCCCTTCCGGAGGAAGTGGTGAAGACCAGAACTGTGAAGGACTTCAAAGGGGCGTGAGATAAACACTGTGGATCCATAAAGTCTAGAGGACGTGAATGAATGTGGAAAAAAGGATTTGCATTCACAAAAAAGCAGGGAGTTGCTTGCTTGTTACGACGGTTACTACCCCAAACCAAATAAGCCTGATACTTCACTTTCAATGCATATCCAGCATAGCTCTCTGCTTCAACGGCAAGGGAGAAAGACTGATACTTTACGCATATCCAGCATAGCTCTCTGCTTTAACAGCAGGGAAGAAAGACGAATGCTTCACACATAACCAGCATGGCTCTCTGCTTCAACGGCAGGGGAGAAAGTCTGATACTTTACGCATATCCAGCACAGCTCTCTGCTTTAACGGCAGGGAAGAAAGACTGATGCTTCACACATAACCAGCATGGCTCTCTGCTTCAACGGCAGGGGAGAAAGTCTGATGCTTCACTTTCAATGCATGTCCAGCATAACTCTCTGCTTCAATGGCAGGGGGAATGAAGAAAAGAGGATCTATATACAGACAACAACCAAAAAGGACTGAATTACATAATCTGGGAAAACAAATAAGCATAGGTGTAGCTTGCTTATTGCAGCGGTTACTACCTTTAACTAATTAAGCTAAATATTTCACATAGATGCAGTTTCAACACTGCTCTCTGCATTAATGGAGGGGGTGGAAGGGAAATAGAACCAAAAGGTTACTAAGAGCCAAGAGTAACAGATAAGTATGAGAAAAAATGTGCATAGCTTACTGGGCAGACTGGATGGGCCGTTTGGTCTTCTTCTGCTGTCATTTCTATGTTTCTATGAATGCGATAGCGCTCATCACATGCAAATGCATGTGAATGAGACTATTACTCATTCACTCCGCATTCAAAAAAGAAATGTGCGTCTCAGACACACATTTAGCTCTCAGGTATTAACGCCTGCCTGGAGCAGGCGATAGCTGAGCGCATGCAAAAGAAGAACTGAAAAGCAGAAAAAACTGCTTTTCTGTACTTCTTAAGTAAGAAAAAAAAGAAAAAATTTACCTCGGCAGACCGCCGAGTTAGGAATACCGACGCCGGTAAACTCGGCATCGGTTTTCATAACCGGCCATCTGCCAGTAATGAAAACTGATTTCGAGTTTACCGCCGTTGGTTTTTGTAACCAGCAGCCTCCACGGGTTTGTGTTAGCAAGGAGGCGCTAGGAGCACACAAGCGACCCTAGCGCCTCCTTGCTAGCTCGACCCCCTAATTTCCATATAGCATGGCGCCCCCCTTGAGGACACCATGCAGGCATTAAGAAAGCGGGTGCTGACTTTTCAGCACCCGCTTTCCACATATATTTTTGCATTGGCCCCAAAATTAGCCATATCAGGGCATGATCTGAAATTTTTATGTTACCAATTCCTGTATCTTCCACCTGAGAGATGTGATCACTGGAACACAAAAAATAATCCAACCGTGACCAAGGGGAGTGTGCCTTTGAAAGATGGGCAAAATCCCTTTCCTCAGGGTAGAAGACACACCAAGAATCTATGACATGTAATTCTGAGAGCAGAAATGGGATTCCCTTCCTGGAGCTCATTGGTATGCCCTTAGTAGAGCCTGATCTATCCAGCTCCAGATTCACTATAAGGTTAAAATCACCACCCATAATTAAAGGCCCTTCCCATATGGAAACTAGTTTCTGCACCAATTGAAGAAAGAATGGATGATTATAAGTATTGGGGGCACATAGATTACACAGGGTGATCCTACTCCCATTTCTACACTAAAATGATAAACCGGCCTTGGGGATCTGCCATTTCTTGTAGGACCTTTAATACTACAGATTTATGGAATAATATTGCTACCCCCACAGACCTAGTAGTAGCTGAAGAGTATAAAACTTGCCCTACCCAATCATGCTTAAGTTTTTGATGTTCTAAATTCGATAAATGGGTCTTTTGTAAAAACCCTACATCCATCGAAAGTTTCTTTAATTCTGAGAGAATTTTATAGCGTTTGATGGGAGACCCTATCCCACACACATTCCAGGAAACTAATTTCAATTTCCCATTAGGCATGATGGTGACTGAATACAAGGATTAATATAACAAAACGTTAGATAGCATACAGTAATGGGTTCCTCCCCAGCAAAGGAACCCACAGTGGTTATTTAACTCCTTTACACCTCCTGGGGGTAATTCAATAGGGGTTTTGCTCCTTTGCCGTATCTCCCCCACTAAACCAGCACCTCATTTCTGTCCTGTCCCCCTACAAATTACGTTTGTAACTGCATTACATCTGAGGACAGCTGCCAGTCTTAGCCACCCATGGCCTCCTGGCATACCTGTGCCAATCGGCCAAACATTTGCAAATTGGTACCTAATAGTACTGGGACATGGGTTCCAAACTCGGAATCTGGACGCACCAGCATCAAAGCTTCTAGCTGCTGGGATCCCCCAGTAAGGGGTTGGGGAAACTCCACTGTCAGCACTATATAGCCATCATAGGGACAAGTATGGTTATTTATGTCCCTCAGCTCCAGTCCCTGCAATGGTTGGAGTGGGATGTGTGACAACCTAGCATCATAGAAGCTCTGGTATACAAGGGAGACTTGGGACCCACTATCCAATAAGGCCTGGGTGGCCACACCTTCCATTTGGATTAGGACAGTTGTTTGGATCCCCACTAACCCCTCTGGCATAGGGTCTCCTGCCAAATCAACATATAGGACTCCCGAGTGTTCTCCCTCTCTGGATCCTCCATGGCTCCTCTGATTTTGGGAGGTCCCAACCTCTCCCCATGTGGCCAGGGGGAACCCACATTCTCTCTTATTGTGCCCTGGCTTCCCACAGAATGTATAGTGTTTCTTCCTGATGTGAGTGCATTATTTCTGTATTGTCTGGGCAGTTCTTCCCCCCTCCAGTTCCTCTGGGGGGGAGCAGCCCTTATGGGAGTGTCAAGTCTGGACTGAAGGGCCTCCAGCCTTGACTCCAACTCATGGATTCTAGCCTGGTACAATAGAGTAGGGGAGGGCACAATGAATGAACCCACCTGAGGTGGGTTCATTCATTGTGCCCTCCCCTACTCTATTGTTCCTGTGGATTCTGAACCATAGCAGGGGTTTTTGGATTATTTTGGAGGGTCTTAACCTCTGGAACTAATCTCCTTTTCAATTGGAGGTGGGGTTCTTCTCTTGTGGAGTGACTTAGAGAGCTCCTCTTAGTCTCTCAGTCTTCCTCTTCCCTGATGCCCCTCATTACAATAGCAAAGGGAGGAGGGTCCCTACTCTTTTCTGCTAACCCAATTTTGATCAGTCACATCTGAGTATAAGGCCCCCCCTATCTGTTCAATTACAGCTCAGTCCATGCCATATGCCATGATCACACCCTTCCTCACAGCTTTCAGTAGGACATGCTCTAAATGGGATGCATATTGAGAGAACTTTTCCCCATGCCTTTGTATGGTAGTTTTGAAGTAGATAAAGCAATTCTTTTTGTCTTCAGTACTACCATATATGCCTTCTAAAATGTCCAAACAATCCTGGGCAGTAGCATCAGGCTTGGAAAGGGTCATACACATAACTGCATTCAAGGGCAGGGGCACACAAACTCTCTACCACCCTCTTATTTTTCTCCAACTCAGTGCATTGCAATTGTTGCAGCATCTGAAAGGCCAAGACCAACCAGTGGTCAAATTCCTCCTCTCCTGATGGAGTGGGCTCAACTCCCGAGAATACTATCAACCTCTTTTATGGGCTGGTATGATAAGGGGGCTGCAGCACTTCTCTAACACCTTCCCCATGGTACCAATCAATGTGTCAGTGTAATAGGCTGGCTTTCCCACCTGGGGTAGAATCCTGCTACATCCTGCAGAGTTTTTCCTTCACTTAATAGGGCCTGTAATTTTTCTTGCCAACTACCAGGAGGCTGGGATAGAATGTCCACCCTCCCACTGGGGTTAAAGGGAACAGACATTTTACTCCCCATAGTGGCTAAGGGAACAGATACCTCTTTTCCCACCAAAACTGTAATGGGTAATTTGTTAGGATCTAAATCCATAGAGCAAGTACAGAAAATGTTCACATTCCCCTGTGCATCATCAATCTATCCTGTGATTTAAAATGATATTTCACTGCAAGTTACCAAAAGTAGTTCAGAGGGCTGTGACATGCAGTGCGGCTCGGAGGAAAATGAAGAGCTTCAACCGCGGCCGATGGGACTCCGCCTCCGCGAGGGCTGAAAATGAAGGAGGTTAGCGTTGGGAGGAGGCTGCTGCTGCCATGAGTTCCCGGGGTGGGGGTGGGGGAGAGAGAGAGTGAATAAGCGAGCAAGCATGTGTGTTTGATATCCTGTGTGTGTGAGTGAGAGATTGCATGTATGTGAATGATTGAGAGCCTGTATATGTGAAAGAGAGTATGTCTGTGATTGAGAGCCTGCCTGTGAGAGAGAGAGCATGAATGTAAGTTTACGATTGGGAACCTGTATGTGTAAGTTTGTGATTAAAAACCTGTTTGTGTGAAAGAGTATGTGTGTATGATTGAGATCCTTTGTGTGTGAGAGAAATCATGTGATGTATGATTAAGAGCCTGTGTGTATAAGTAAGAGAGAGATCATGTGTGTCTGTGTGTGATTGAGAGCTGGTTTAGGTGATGGAGCATGTGAGTATGTGATTGAGAGCCTGTGTTTAAATGAGAGAGAGAGAGAGACCATATGTGTCTGTGTGTGATTGAGAGCTGATTTAGGTGAGGGAGCATGTGAGTATGTGATTGAGAGCCTGTGTGTAAGTGAGAGAAAGAGAGGACATGTTTATAAGCATGTGAATGAGAGTCTGTGTGTGAGAGAAAAAGACAGCATGTATTTATGTGATTGAAAGCCTGTGTGTTTGTGTAAGCGTGAAAAGATAGACAGCATGTGTGTAAATGTGTAATTAAGAGCCTATATAAGTGAAAGAGAAAAAGCATGTGTATATGTGAGTGACTGAGAGCATGTGTGTATAGGTGTGTAATTGAGAGCCAGTGTGAGAGAGAGCGCTGGTATGTGACTGAGAGAGGAGAAAGTTCCATGCAAACCACCCCTCCTCCTGTTAATTCAGAACAATCTCAGGACACCTGGATATCAAACGTTCCCAGGTATGCAGAGCAAAAAAAGTTTTGTATCCTTATTATTTTTCATTACTGGGTCTTTGTGTCTGCTATTTTGAAATATTTTGTTGGTATCTGGAAATGATTTATATGAGTTTTTAATTATTGGATATTCCACTCATCAGCTGTTTCGAAATATGTTCTTTTTGTTAGTACAGTTTTACTGCTGATGATTTTATATTTCTTGATTTCTTTTATAAGGATGGGTGATGTTTCTTTTTTCCTTTGTTACACTGCATACAGAGACTCTGGCTTGTTGCAGTTTCCAATTCAGTTTTTTCTGCATGCTTCTTGTTATGCGTTTTGGTCTCTTTATTCTATGTTAGGTGAGAGTCAGCACGTGATTCAGGTGAGGTTTTCTGCTGGCGTGTTGTTTCTGTGTAGGACTCTATAGCAGCCTGACTTGGTCCGTTTTCCTAATAGGATATGTATTGGTGTCTTAAGGCCTGGTGTAATATTTTCAGAGACTTATTGTACTTTAAAAGTGTGATCTTACATAAAATGCACACATTTACTTGTATTTAGTTTTAAACATATTGTATGGCTCTCATGGAATTACATTTTAAAATATGTGGCGTTCATGGCTCTCTCAGCCAAAAAGGTTCCTGACCCCTGGCCTATTGCTTTCCATTTTTTGTGTAATGTTTTGCAATATGATAGATGTCTGTTGAGAATCAACACAATCAATTCTTTTTTCAGTTTTCAGCTGTTCCATGAAATGCTAGCTCTCTCATAGGAGAATAACTAGATGATGGATGGAAGACCAAGGAGGACAAGGAGACATCCCAGCCTCCCAAGAGATAATTACTGATATTGGGATCTCCCATCTGGGAATTACACTCCCAGATGGAGAAAAATTGAATGTTTTCTGTAAACATTTTATTTTGTTTTAAAACATACTTTATAATTTAATTTTTAATGAGTAAACGTGTGTGACCATGAATGATGGGTATGAATGCAAGAGTGAGTTTATTTGTGGACAGTGCATGTACAGGTGGTATATGATGTGAAGCTGAGGTAAGATTAAAAGGAAGGGATATGTGTGGTAGGTGAGAATGTTAGGTTGGTTAAGTAGGATTTAAAGTTTAACTAAGCACTTCTAAAATATAAATGCCATAATTTGCTGCAGAGAAAATGGTATTGTCTCTTAAAAAATATCTTTTGAGAGAAGAATGTGCAGCCAGTGGTTTTTACTCAAAATAAGGTTTTGTTACTTCTCGATAGCAGTTTTTTTCAACTAGGTTTTGCTGAATTTGTCATGAAACGAAAAAAAAGTGACAATATCTCTCCCAACGACCATAATGGGAACTTTGTGGCTATGGCAATGGACCGTCCATAATATTCCATCCCATGAAGGTAACGACTGTGACAGTAGATATGCTCTTGGATAACTTTGAATTATCCTTTTAAAATCCTGATGGAAAGTCCTGGAAAAGTATCTTTCTTTATTTTATGGCAGATAGTGTAAGTTGAAGCAAAAGCTTAGGCAAAGCAAAATTGCTTACCTTGTAATAGGTGTTATCCCAGGACAGCAGGATGTAGTCCTCACATATGGGTGACATCAGTAATGGAGCCCTATGTACGGAAAACTTCTCTCAAAGTTTCTATGAAACTTTTGAATGGCACTGGAGTGCCTACTGAGCATGCCCAGCATGCTATGATATTCCCTGCCACAGGGGTCTCCCTTTAGTCTTGGTTTGTAGCAATAGCGTTAGCCAAAAATAAAATAAAAAAACGTATCTGACCCAACTCCGCGGGGTGGCGGGTGGGTTTCGTGAGGACTACATCCTGCTGTCCTGGGATAACACCTATTACAAGGTAAGCAATTTTGCTTTATCCCAGGACAAGCAGGATGCTAGTCCTCACATATGGGTGATTAGCAAGCTAAGGCTGATTCATTTTGTGCTGAAATGACCGTAAGGTATTGTTATTGAAATGAATCAGTCGAAATCACAGCAGGTTGGATGTAGAAGGAGTTGGGATTACACTGGAAACAAGTTCTTTAAGACGGATTGTCCATAGGCTGAATCTTGTCTTCCCTCTTTGTCTAAGCAGTAGTGAGCTGCAAAGGTGTGAAGAGAACTCCATGTTGCTGCTTTACAAATGTCCAGAATAGGTACAGAGCGAAGGTGTGCTACTGAAGTTGACATCGCTCTGACTGAGTGTGCTTTTACTCGCCCTTGAAGAGTAAGGCCTGCTTTTTCATAACAAAATTGTATGCAATCTGCTAGCCAGTTTGACAGAGTATGCTTACCCACTGCTTTACCTGGCTTGTTTGGATCATAGGATACAAACAGTTGACTGGATTTTCTTTGGGCTGTAGTGCGGTTTAAATAGAAGGAGAGCGCACGCTTACAGTCCAAGGTATGTAGGGCTCTTTCACCTTGATGGGAATGAGGCCTAGGAAAGAATGTAGGTAAAACTATTGATTGATTTAAGTGAAATTCCGTAACAATCTTAGGAAGGAACTTTGGATGCGTCCTGAGGACTACTCTGTCATGTAAGAACTTTGTAAAAGGCTCGTATGTGACTAGTGCTTGCAATTCACTGACCCTTCTGGCCGAAGTGATGGCTATGAGAAATACCGTTTTCCAAGTAAGGTATTTAAGGTCACAGGTACTTATGGGTTCAAAGGGAGAACGCATAAGCCTAGTGAGTACTACATTCAGATCCCATTGTATACTCGGGGAATGAATTGGAGGTTTAATGTGAGTTAGGCCTCTCATGAATTTACTGACGAGAGGCTGTGTCGAGATAGGAGCGTCGTCCAGCTTATTATGGTAAGCTGAGATTGCACTTAAGTGTACCCGTACCGATGATGTCTTAAGACCAGAGTCTGAAAGATGGTAAAGGTAATCTAGTAGTGATGTAGTGGGGCAAGTGAAAGGATCTAAATCTTTTTGAGTGCACCACAGCGTAAACCGTTTCCATTTGTAGGAATAATTCTTTCTAGTGGAAGGTTTACGTGCAGCTATAAGTACTTGAGATATAGCGGATGGAAGGTTGAATTGCTGTAATATTAAGCTTTCAACATCCATGCTGTCAGGGACAGGGATTGAAGGTTGGGATGGCGCAACTGACCCTGTTCCTGAGTTATGAGATTGGGAGCTACTCCCAGGCGAATTGGATCCCTGACTGATAGATCCAGTAGTGTGGGGAACCATACTTGTCGAGGCCAATATGGGGCTATGAGTATCATAGTCCCCTTGTCCTGATTTAGCTTCACTAGAGTCTTGGTTATGAGCGGTATCGGAGGATACGCGTATAACAGGCCTGAGCTCCAATGGCGAGCAAATGCGTCCCTTGGTTGGCTGTTCAGCTGTCGGAGCAGAGAGCAGTAATTGTTCACCTTGTAGTTGAGCTGGGATGCAAAGAGATCTATTGTCGGTTGTCCCCAGCGCTGGAAGATCTTGGATGCTACTGATGGATCCAAGGACCATTCGTGCGGTTGGAACTGACGACTGAGGCGATCCGCTACTGTGTTGTGGATGCCCGCTAGGTAGGTGGCCCGTAAAAGAATTGCATGTGTCAGGGCCCAGTCCCAGATTTGTGCTGCTTCTTGACAAAGGAGGTATGAACCTGTCCCTCCTTGTTTGTTGATGTACCACATTGCTACTGTGTTGTCCGTCTGGATTAAGACAGTCTTGTGTGATAGGCAGTCTTTGAATGCATGCAGCGCATAACGTATAGCTTGAAGCTCTAGGAAGTTTATCTGAAAAGTAGCTTCGAGTCGTGTCCACTTGCCCTGTGTCTTTAGATGACCAATATGTGCTCCCCAGCCTAAGGTGGATGCATCTGTAGTCAACGTCACTTGTGGTACTGGCTGCTGAAAAGGTAGACCTTTGAGCAGGTTGGGCATTAGCGTCCACCAGAGTAGTGCGGCTTTTAGCTCTGGTGTGATATAAACAGGAGTGGACATTGGTTGAGTGGCTTGTATCCACTGTGTTTTGAGTGTCCATTGTAGAAGTCGCATGGTTAGTCTGGCCATGGGAGTTACATGAACCGTGGAAGCCATGTGTCCTAGAAGTATGAGGCACTGGTGAGCCGTCACCTTGAATCGGTTGCGGAGCTGGTGAGTTAAGAGGACAAGTGTCTGAGCACGGTCTTTTGGTAGAAAAGCGGTCGCTAGCGTAGTGTTTAGCTCTGCACCTATAAACTGTAGTAGATGAGTTGGTGAGAGATGGGATTTCTGGTAATTGATGAGAAATCCCAAGGAATGAAGGACTTGGATGGTGAGCTTGAGGGACGCGACGGCACCTTCTTTTGAATGACTTCTGATGAGCCAATCGTCCAGATAAGGAAACACGTGCACCTTTTGCTTGTGGAGGTGTGCCACTGCTGCAGCCATGCATTTTGTGAATACTCTGGGTGCTGATGCTAGTCCGAATGGCAGCACCCTGTATTGAAAATGCTGATCTAGTACCTGAAACCGCAGGTACTGGCGATGCGGAGGGTAGATGGGGATGTGAGCGTAGGCATCTTGAAGATCCAGAGAGCAGAGCCAATCTCCCCTTTGAAGAAGAGGTAGAATGGAGCCTAGGGATACCATTCTGAATTTTTCTTTCTTGAGAAATTTGTTGAGGTTTCTGAGGTCTAGGATAGGACGAAGGCCTCCTGTTTTCTTTGGAATGAGGAAATATCGGGAGTAGAATCCTCTGCCCTTCTGAGGACCAGGAACTGGTTCTATGGCCCTGATTCTCAGAAGGGTGGATAATTCTGTTTGAAGAATTATGGTGTGTTGATTTATTGAATGGGAGTGAAGTGGTGGATTCTCCATAGGGATAGTTGAGAAATCAAACCTGTAACCGTGGGTCGTGATGGATAACACCCACTGGTCGGTGGTGATGGAGGCCCAATTGCTGAGAAAATGTTGAATGCGGCCTCCTACAGGTGTTTCGGGGAACGGATTTATGCTGCTGCTCTCTGGGGTTGTTCAGAAACCAGACGTGGCCGTTGTTTGTGGAGGCGGCTGAGGCCTCTGCTGCCTTTGCCTAGGCTGTTGACGCTGTGTTGGACGGCTAGGCCTCTGTCTACCTGCTGGGGGGTAGTATCTTCGTTGGCGATAATAAGGCCTTCGAGTGTCTCTTCTCGGAAATTTTCGGGAAGAGGCCTGTGACTCCTGAGGCTGAGACGACAATTGTTTCAAAGTCTCTGAATGATCCTTAAGGGTCGCTACCGCTTCCTTTATTTTATCCCCGAAGAGATTATCTCCCAAGCATGGTAGATCAGAAAGATGATCCTGGACTTCTGGGCGAAGATCCGATGCTTTTAGCCATGCCCATCTTCGTGCAGCTATAGCTGATGCGGACAACCTTGCTGCTGTCTCGAAACAGTCGTAAGTGGCCCTGACTTCGTGTTTCCCCGAGTCAAGGCCTTTATGTACCAACGCTTGAAATGCCTCTTGGTATTGATCCGGTAAGGTCAGAGAAAGCTCCTGTACTTGCTTCCAAAGGTTT
This sequence comes from Rhinatrema bivittatum, assembly GCF_901001135.1. Classification (NCBI taxonomy): domain Eukaryota; kingdom Metazoa; phylum Chordata; class Amphibia; order Gymnophiona; family Rhinatrematidae; genus Rhinatrema; species Rhinatrema bivittatum. Next base: position 625,630,535 of record NC_042615.1, on the reverse strand, counting down.
CTTTGGTATTGGTTCATATATAGCTGGTAAGCTGTAATCTTGGATACCAGCAAGGAACCCTGGAAAACTTTCCTGCCTAGGTTGTCTAACAACCTACTATCCTTCCCCGGCGGCACTGAAGCATGGGATTTCTGTCTCTTCGCCTTCTTTTGGGCGGACTCTACCACCACTGACTGGTGGGGCAGTTGTGGCCTTTGGAATCCCGGTGTTGGCTGCACTAAGTAAGTGGCCTCAGCTCTCTTATTGACCGGGGAGACCGAGCTTGGATGCTCCCAGATTCTTTGTTGAAGTTCCTGTAAGACTTCATGCACTGAGATTGCTAACATCTCCTTTGGTGGGTCTACGAACTGTAAGACTTCCAAAGTCTTCTGTCTTTGATCCACCTCTGTCTGTATAGGGAATGGGATGGTATCCGCCATTTCCCTAACAAAGTTCGTGAAGGAGAGATCCTCTGGTGGAGACTTCCTGTGATCCTCAGTTGGAGATGGCTCCGAGAATAAATCTTCTTCTGAAGAGTATTCTGAATGAGAATCATCTGATTCCTGCTGAGGCTTAGGATAAGGTGCTGATGGTCCTACAGGTGAATGTGGCCTAGGGGGCCTAGGCACCCCTGAAGGGCCTGGAAGTGGATCCTGAGGTGATTGCCCTGTCAGGATTCCCAGAAGTGTGTCCAGCTTGTTAAAAACTGGATGCAAAATGGGGACATCCTCCCGAGGAACCGGTGTTGGCATCGGTCTTCCAGGTGAGGGCACCGGCATGGGCATCGGCACCGAGGACGGAATCGGAGGAGGCGTACGAGGTAACGGTGAAGTCACCGGGGTTGGAATCGATGTCGGTTCCCGCGGCATCGTCGATGACCCTAGAATCGTTAGTGCAGAAATGGGCATCGATGGTTGTGGAATCGGCATCGATGGCGGTCTTGCGTCTCGTAGAGCCTGTTGCACCGCTTGACGAAATGAGTATGTCAAGTTCCACACGCACAGCTGGTGAAAACAGAGCAGCTGTGGTGGGAGGCGGTGTTGGCGATGCCGATTCCTCCTCAGAGCCCTGAGGAGGTTCGGAACCCGGCACCGATATCGGTGGGGATTGCCCATCAGTAGGCCTTGGAGCCTCTGCTTCCGTCCGGGTTTTCTTCGCAGGGGAGGCCGTACCTGTGGTTGTGTCTCCGGACACCGACTCCCGCCGTCGTCGATGTCGATGGCGATGCTTCTCAGGCTGTTTGTCGCTTCCTGTCGATGATGCTTTCGATGAAATCGACGGCGATTGAGTGGAAGCGTCCCCCGCAGCCGGAAGTTTCTTTTTTAGTAGTAACTGTCGAACTGAAGCCGATGGCGAGGACTGGGCCGAAGTCGACGGTCTTGGCAGCCGCTGTACTGAAAAAAGCTGCTCCATCCTTTCAGCCCTCAGTTTTCGGCCTTTCGTGGTCATTTCAGCACAGAATGAACACGCTTGGATGTTGTGATCCTTGCCGAGGCAAAGAACACACTCTCCATGCGGATCAGTAATAGACATTGTTCTATTACAATTCGGGCATTTTTTGAACCCGGAGGCCATGGCGCCGGACAGCCGTCGACGGCGAACCCGAAATTTATCGTTCCCAGCCGGGAATCGAAAGAGAAAAAAGTTACCAGCCGGTAACAAATGGGAAAAACCCCTCGATGGACAAAAATTAATTGAAATTTTCCGAATTTTTTAGAGATGAATTTTCACCTCAGACTCCAATCAAACCGCGAGGCTAACCGCTTTGCGGAAAAAAGAAGACTAAAGGGAGACCCCTGTGGCAGGGAATATCATAGCATGCTGGGCATGCTCAGTAGGCACTCCAGTGCCATTCAAAAGTTTCATAGAAACTTTGAGAGAAGTTTTCCGTACATAGGGCTCCATTACTGATGTCACCCATATGTGAGGACTAGCATCCTGCTTGTCCTGGGATAATAAATATATAAATTTAAAGAGGATCATTTATTGTAGCATGAAAAAAAATCACTCCAAAAAGTTCCAGGTAAATATATTTGAGTCAGAGGGTCTAGGAGATGAATAAATATTGTATATGTGGATGAATAATTGAGGGTAAAGTAGAGGGTGTTATCAATCATGGATGGTGATTTCACCTCCTGTGCAATCTCAAATATCTTTTTTCAGCTATATCAAATATCTTTTTGACCACATCAAATAGCCTTTAAAAACAACTGTTGTTTGGAAAAATTGAATATTTGCACTCTAGAGGCCAAATAGACAAGGGATGAACTGAGCTCAAAGATAAGTCTAATCAAGATTCGGTAGACATGCTCCATCATTTGGAATACTCTTATTAATCTGTTTCTGCTTTCTAGAACATCACAAGGCACCAGATACTATTTGCTGTTGCCCAGAATTGCATTTCAAATGCATCCAAGATTGGAATGCAAATTCTACAGTTAAGTATCTTTTTGACCACATAGCCAGCATAGCTCTCTGCTTCAACGGCAGGGGAGAAAGACTGATACTTCACGCATATCCAGCATAGCTATCTGCTTCAACTGCAGGGGAGAAAGACTGATGCTTCACGCATATCCAGCATAGCTCTCTGCTTCAACGGCAGGGGAGAAAGACTGATACTTCACGCATATCCAGCATAGCTATCTGCTTCAACTGCAGGGGAGAAAGACTGATACTTCACGCATATCCAGCATAGATCTCTGCTTCAACGGCAGGGGAGAAAGTCTGATAATTCACTTTCAATGCATATCCAGCATAACTCTCTGCTTCAACGGCAGGGGGAATGAAGAAAAGTGGATCTATATCCAGTCAACCAACAAGGACTGAATTACATAGTCTGGGTAAACAAATAAGCATGGGTGTAGCTTGCTTATTGCGGCGGTTACTACCCCTAACTAATTAAGCTAGATATTTCACTTAGATGCAGTTCCAACACTGCTCTCTACATTAATGGTGTGGGTGGAAGGGAAATAGAACCAAAAGGTTACTAAGAGCCAAGAGTAACAGATAAGTATGAGAAAAAAAAAAGTGCAAAACTTGCTGGGCAGACTGGATGGGCCATTTGGTCTTCTTCTGCTGTCATTTCTATGTTTCTATGTTAAGTATGTGAGCCTTATTGTGATGTGCAGCATTTTATTTGCCTTTCCAATGTTTAGGGAGGGGGGATTGCTATATTAGAGAGCTAACCACTACTGGACTAATACACATTCTACCTGGAACTTTTTGGAGTGATCTTTTTCACATTACAATAAATGATCCTCTTTAAATGTATATATTTATAGCCTGAGCTTTTGCTTCAGCTTACACTATCTGACACAGAATAAAGAAAGCTACTTTTCCAGGACTGTCCATCAGGATTTTAAAAGGATAATTCAAAGTTATCCAAGAACATATCTACTGTCACAGTCCTTTCTTCTCCAGAGGCGCCCTCTGGTCACTGATTCCTTCAGTATAACCCCCTTTACCGTGCTGAATCCAGTGGCCCTGAATAGGAGTAGACTGCTACCTCTGAGTGTTTATGGGCCCTGCAACCAGGACTTCCTATGGCACGGCCTCGAGATATAAGGAATCTCAGTACACCTAGCCAGCACCTCAGCAACTTCAAGATGTCTCTGCCAAGGTTTTGTTGTTGCCCCTGATTCTGACTCCTGTCCTTGCTGGTTATCTTGCCTGTTTCTACCGCTGCTCCAGTCCTGCCTTTTACCCACCTTGCTCTGTTCTTACTCTTCGCCTGTCTTGGCTCATGCCTGTCCTGCTCATCCTTTGCCTTTGGACTGAATTCTTGTTGCTCATCCAGCCTGATCTTTGACATTGCTCCACTTGCTGCCAGCTCTAACCTTAGCCTGCTTCTCGTTTCTGCCTGAATTTTACCAGCTCTAATAGTCTGCTTTTCATCTCTGCCTGAACTCTACAAGCCATGGTCGTGGCCTGCTCTTTGTCTCTGCCTATACTCTCTCTGTACGGACCATAGACTGCAACACTTCAGCTTCTGCCTCTCAGGGCCTAGTTCATGCTCACACAAACCAGGCTGCACCAATCCAACAGCGGCCCAAGGGCACATCTTCATGAACTGTGACATCTACAAACTATTAGGGGTATGTATTCGTTTCCTACGTATTGGTAATCCGCAACCTACGCTCTAACAATGCAGGATTCTTAAACATCCCCACCTTAAGAGACGCTCATCTTTCAACTACACGAGAAAGAACATTTTCCATTGCCTCCCCCAAAATTTGGAACACCCTACCCAAAGAACTGAGGACCCAGCACATCCTGAAAACATTTAAAAAAGACCTAAAAACATTTTTATTCCGCAAACTCTATTCTAACTATCTGACTCCTGATCATCCCAGCCCTCAACAGAACTCACAAGCATAATCCTCCTCTTCATGCTCTCCTGATGTACCCTCCTTTTTCACCCCTTTCTGCTCTTTCACTTGATTCATTAAGTTCATTGAAAATGTTCTCCTCACTATTCTGTTATTCAACTACTAAGAAAAAATGTTTACTGTTCACAATACTCTACTGTTCCCAACTACCATGTTAACTCCATTTGATTGTATGCTAATTGCATATTCTGTATGATAATTGCATATTTTGTAAACCGTTATGATGGCTCTACCGAATAACGGTATATAAAACTCTACAAATAAATAAATAAATAAACCTATAGAGCCATATTCATTGTATTCGTGGGGAAGCGAAACGTATCGCGATTCCCCACGAATACAACGAATCTTCGCCAAATTATTCGGCTATCTACAGGAGCAAATTTAAACAAAACCCCCACCCTCCTGACCCTCCCAAGACTTACTAAAATTCCCTGGTGGTCCAGCAGGGGGTCCAGGAGCCATCGCCTGCACTCACACCCTCGGCTGCTGGTATTCAAAATGGCGCCGATAGCCTTTGACCTTACTATGTCACAGGGGCTACCGGTGCCATTGGTTGGCCCCTGTCACATGGTAGGAGCAATGGATGGCTGGCGCACAAGTTGGTAGGAGCATAAGATGGCACCGGCCATCCATTGCTCCTACCATGTGACAGGGGCCGGCCAATGGCACCGTTGGCCCCTGTGACATAGTAAGGTCAAAGGCTATCGGTGCCATTTTGAATACCAGCAGCCGAGGGTGTGAGTGCAGGAGATGGCTCCTGGACCCCCTGCTGGACCACCAGGGAGTTTTGGTAAGTCTTGGAGGGGGTCAGGAGGGTGGGGGGGGGTTGTAGTTAATTCAGTTTTGGTCGGAAAATGAATAAGAATTAACACATGAACGTATCAGGGGCCCCCCTTGCCGAATGCAACGTATCTTCCCCCAGACAAATACGAATCCCAAATGCAACATATGGCGTCCCCTCTGCACATCCCTACCCACTATATATAAAGTCCCACAGCAGAGTCTAAATGTACAGATATTTCTCAATACCTTTTACAAGCTACTTTAAATATGATCTCAATTCCAAATCCATTTACTGCAGAAATGCTGACAATTAATTATTCATTTGTTTATTTGGACCCTCATAAATGCTCATAATACAAAACTATGAACTGCACACTTCTCTGTTTCTCTACCATTGTTTAATCATAGGTCCATATTGTTTATAGCTTCTTTTTCAAATATTTTTCTTTTTATGCAAATGTAACCCCAGTTCCACTGGGGTCACCTTCCCAGCTTTGGGGAACATTGGAGTCGCTCTACCAAGGTGGGGGAAAAAATATCCTGAGCCGTGGGCTGGGGATAGAATAATCTGCAGGGCCAGAACTGGACCAATTAAGTCCCATGAAATAGCGAGTGCGTACTTTTGCACAAAATTGGCAGCCTGCGCGCACCGAGCTGCGCAGCCTGCCTCCGTTCCCTCCGAGGCCGCTCCGATTTCGGAGCGGCCTCGAAGGAAACTTTCCTTCGCCCTCCCCCCACCTTCCCCTCCCTTCCCTTACCTAACCCACCCCCCCGGCCCTATCTAAACCCCCCCCTTACCTTTGTCGGCAAAGTTACGCCTGCTGAAAGCAGGCGTAACTTTGCGCGCGCCAGCCGGCAGCCCCGCTCCGTCCTCCGGTCCCGGGGGCTGGTCCAGAGGCCTCGACCATGCCCCCGGGCCGGCGCCACGCCCCGGGCCTGCCCCAGAAACGCCGCGGCACGCCTCCGAAACGCCACGTCGTTTCGGGAACGCCCCCGGACACGCCCCATCCCGCCCCTTTTTGAAAGCCCCGGGACTTACGCGCGTCCCGGGGCTTTACTCGTGCCGGCGGCCTATGCAAAATAGGCACGCCGGCGCGCGCAGGCCTTTTAAAATCCGCCCCTATGTGTGCTCCAACATAAAAATTGTTTACTGTGGTTGATTCAGAGTAAAACAAGGTAAAATTGCACAGAAAATAACAGCAATAAAAGAAATTTCTGTTGTGGGAGTCTCAGTTTAGTGGACCCTTGGGCCGACCTGCTGGAGAATAGGAAAAGATGGACAATGTCTCTGATGAACAGCGGGCCGGGAGGCAGATGTTCAGGCAGGACGTAGATGCTCTTCACCCTGGAATCTGGTGCTCCCCCGGGAGGAGCCCGTAGGGGCCCGGCCGCTGGGACTTAGGTGGCTTCACCCTTGGAAGTCGAAGCCCCCCCGGGAGGAGCCCGTAGGGGCCCGGCCGCTGGGACTTAGGCGGGTTGTGGATCAGGACAGGTAACTGGAACCAGACTAGGACAGTAGTGATACTGTAACTGGGTACGGGTTCTGGAACCAAGCAGGAACTGTAGCAGGCTCGGGTACTAGAATCAGGCAGGAACTGTAGCAAGACTTGGGTACTGGAACCAGGCAGGAACTAAGCAGGTACTGTAGCAGGCAGGCAGGAACCAAGCAGGTACTATAGTAGGATCGGAGCGATGTAGCCAAGCAGGTCACTCCGGGGCGCAACGCAACAGGAAACCAGAATGCTAACCCGTTGCAAGGCAAAGGCTGGATGGCCGTGGCTGGCTTATCAAGACCGAGGCGTCTGACGTCAGGAATTGGGCAGAGTCAGTACTGGCGGGAAACGGGCTACAAAGGCACCCAAATGGTGCGCACGCGTGCCTAGGAACAGGGCATCCCCCGGAACCTTCACGGCGGTGCTGCCCCAGCAGGGACGCTGCCAAACAGGCCGCAAGCCAGGACTCCGGAGGCGGGAGCAGGTCCGGGAATCAAGAGGTAAGGGCCTGGCCGCAGTGCTCGCGGCCAGGACCACAACAATTACAGTCCCTAACTGAGTGTTCTCTGTTCACAAAACAAAAATACTTCTTTCCTTTTACACAGTCTCTTCTTTGGCCTAGCCTGGCTCTCTTTTTCTTTCCATTCCTAGATTAAGTTGCTCACAAAGTCTTGATCAGCTGAAGGAAGAAAGCCCTCTATTCTGCAGACAGGAATTCACTGAGCTGCATAGTAAGTTCCTGCTGGCACAGTTACCTCCTGGTGCAAGCAAGTTCCCAGTCCCACCACAGTTAAAGGTACACTTTTCTTTCAACCTTCAAAACAGCATCACAAAAATCTTCCTTTACTTCAGGCTTCCTGATACTCTGGGAGAGAATCTCTGTCTGAACTACTGCTTCTTCATCCCTGTAACCCTGAGACTGCTACATTCTCCTTTTAGCTCTGTGCCTCTGGAGAAGTCCCAGACCAAGGATAGTCTGAGGTTTTATAACCTTCTCCTAAACCAAGCCCAAAGGGACTGTAATAGTCTATCTGTCAAAAAGTGTATGTAACACCCTCTGACCACAAGATGACCTTTAGTCACTGGAGCCTTCTCACATTATTTCATTGCACCTTTATAGACTTGTCGCTAGGAGAAAATCTCCACTTTAAGATAGCATCTCCTTAGAATATTAAAACTTACACACTCTGTGTCATGTAGGAGCCACATAAATAAAATCCATTCTCTTTCATTCACTTTAAAAATACATGCAAACTTAGGGCCTGATTTACTAAGGCTTTTTGCCCATTCTGTGTCTATGGGAAAAATGCTTAGTATATCAGGCCCTTAACTTTTTAATACTGGAAGGTCCCACATTCACACAACTTGACTTGTAATGTTGGAAAATCACCTGTCCCAACATGATCCACATTTCGGAATATCAATATCCTGTGTCAGAGAAAGAAAAGAGAAGAAAATGTTCTCTGCTGCAGGATTGATATTCTGAAATGTAGACCATGTTGGGATGGCTGATTTTCCAGCATTTCAAGTCAAGTTGCGTGAATTTGGGACTTTTCAGTATTAAAAAGCTAAGTTTCAACTCTATAGAGATGGGAGGTCATGCATAGCTGCTTTATCCTGCTGTCTACAAAGGACCCCTGTTACTAGTAAGCAATTATGCTTTCCTTTAGACAAACAGGATTTGAGGGTTGCTATAAGAAGCTTGAAAGAGAATATAACTTGTTTCTGGATAAAAAATAACATGCCAAGAAAAAAAAATAAAATTTTAAAATAGAGGAGTTTTATTCTTCCCTTGCTGTTCCTCAGCTAGAGAATTTTCTTGAACAACCCCAAGTCTTATTTCATGCAGATTGGAGAGATGAGATAAACTTTTCAGCATTGCCTACCCAAAACCACTGTCTCTAAGAGATACATAATCCAGACGATAGTGGACAACAAAAGTATGAACAGAGGACCATATTGCTGCTTTGCAAATTTCTTCTATTCATACTGAACAGAAATATACAAGCTAAGCTGCCAAAGCTCTAACCTGAAGTGCCATTACCTTATCCTGCAGATCTATTCCCGCTTGTTTGTAGCAGAAAAGGATATATTCCGATATCCAATTGGAGAGAGTTTTTTTTCACCTCTGGTATGTCTAATTTGTTTGAGTAAAATGATGAAAATAGCTGTGTTGATTTATGGTGAGGATGTGCTCTCTTTATATAGGAGGCCAGTGCTCTTTTTCAGTCTAATATATGGAGAGCTTTTTCCCCATTATATGCATGCAGCCTTGGAAAAACTATTGGCAATACAATGGACTGATTAAGATGGAACAAGGATGCCACCTTTGGAAGGAATTTTTAGAATGAGTTCCCAATACCACTCTGTTATGGAAAAATTGAAGTTATGGAGCATAAGATTCCAAGACTTGCAGCTCACTTACTCTCCGTGCTGATGTCTTTGCTATCAAGAATACAATCTTCCATCAGTGGCGTAGCAAGGGGGGCGGGGCTAAGGCTTCCAGGCACAGGGCTGTAGGGGCCACCCGGGAGCCTTTATTGTATTTTTTTTTCAGTGCCGGGAACGTCTGAAAACTCCAGGCCCTGCTGCAGAAGCAAGCCTGGATGAAATTGCACGTGGGCAGGCCCGGCACTACCAGGTGTGCATGCCGTGCAATTGCACAGGGTAGCCCACCCAGGGGAGGGGGGCCCTGTGGCAGAAGATGAGGAGGCATGCAAAGCTACTAGTAGATCCCAACTCACTGGCAGCCAAGAAGAACAGGAGGTCCGCGGTGAGAAGAAGAGGCCGCCGGGGGAACCCATCCCACCGGTAGACGAAGAAAGAAGAGGGAGACCATTCTCCTGCAACTACACTGTGCTGGCACACGCTATCCAAAATACATGCAGCTAGCACATGCTGTATGCTGATCTCATGATGCACAAGATCAGCATAGAGGAAGTGCTAACCTCACGAGATTTGAGAAGCGCAGGGGCTGGCATACAAAGAAGAGCAGCAGAATTGACTCCCCAATATGCTTCCAATGGTACGTGTGTGTATGTGTGTATGTGTGTGTGTGAATGAATAAATGAAAGCCTGACTATGGTGGGTGTGAATGTGACTGAATGAAAGCCCTACTGGAGTGTGTGTGAATATGAATGAATGAGAGCTTGACTGCGGTGTGTGTGAATGTGAATGAATGAAATCCTGACTGGGGAATTTGTTGCCAGAGGATGTGGTTAGTGCAGTTAGTATAGCTGGATTCAAAAAAGGTTTGGATAAGTTCTTGGAGGAGAAGACCATTACCTGCTATTAATTAAGCTGACTTAGAAAATAGCCACTGCTATTACCAGTAACAGTAACATGGAATACACTTAGTTTTTGGGTACTTGCCAGGTTCTTATGGCCTGGATTGGCCACTGTTGGAAACAGGATGCTGGGCTTCCAGTATGGCATGTTCTTATGTTCTTATGTTCTTAGGGGGGTGTATGTGGATGTGGATGAATGAAATCCTGACTGGGGGGTGTGTTGTGCATGTGAATGGGAGCCTGACTGGGGTGTGTGGTGTGTGTGTGAATGGGAGCCTGACTGGGGTGTGTGGTGTGTGTGTGAATGGGAGCCTGACTAGAGTATATGGTGTGTGTGAATGGGAACCTGGCTGGGGTTGAGATGTGAATGAGAACCTGACTGGGATGTATGGTATGTGTGAATGGGAGCCTGGCTGAGATGGAGGTGTAAATGGGAGCCTGACTGGGTTGGGTGTGTGTCCATGGGATCTTGACTGGAGTGTATGGGAACCTAACTGGTTTGTTTGTGTGTGAAGAAACCTAACTAAGGTGTATGTGTATAGGAACCTGACTGGGGTGGGTGTGTGTGTGTGTGTGTGTGTGTGTGTATGTGTGTGTGTGGGAATCTGACTGGAGTGTGTATGTGTGAACAGGAGCCTGACTCGGGTGTGTATGTGTGAATGGGAGCCTGACCGATATGTTTATGTGAATGGGATCCTGTCTAGGGTGTGTGTGTGTGTATGAGAGAGAGGGAGCATGCATGTGAGAGCATGTGTGTATGAGAGTTTTGTGCCCATCGGTCGCAGATGGCTGTGACCTTTGCTGCTCACCTCATTTTGCCCTATAGCTCCGATTCTGGCAAAGATGGCCACCACTGACTCTGCATGCCAACCTCCCTGGCGTTCCCGGGAAGGTGTGTGCAATCCTGGTCGCCATCTTGAATCTGGTATTACTTAGGGCGCGCGCACGCCTGCCTCTGTCTTATGCACATCATGGTGGGAACCTTGGGGGTGTCCCCTCCACATGACATCACTGCCTACGTGTACTTAAGCCTACCGGACCTTCCTACCAATGAGTTAGCAAGGATTCCATCTTGCTCAATTCCTTTTCTCTGAGATGCTTCGCCTCACTGTTCCTGCATTCCAGACTGAGTGACTCGGGTACCTGCTCCTCAGGGACCTTGCTGCACTCAGGGCTATCCGCTCCTCGGAGATCCTTCTCTGTGAGTCTCACCTTCACCAGCCTAGTGAGTACTTCTCGCTACTTCTACAAATGATCCTTCAGTGTTCCTGCTCCAGGTTTCCGCTGCTACAACCACGATATCTCTACTGCAACACTACGGAGTGAGTACTAGACCTGATCTGCAACTCTGCTTCTCTCTTGCTGTGCGGATCCATGCAATCTTGTGCCTGCTGCCAATATCTATCTCCGGCCTACCCCGTGCTGCAGACCACTACCGGAGCTACCACACAGTGCGCACAAGAACTACCAAGAAGCAAGTATTTCCCGAGTTACCCTGCTTTGCGGACCACTACCTGAGAATCCATCTCAGGTCTTCCTACTCAAGGACTGAGTTTACAAACCCGCTCCTCGGATTTCTCTTTGCTGTATAATAAATATATCTCTGACTCCTGTGTCCATCACTGCTGAGACCCTGTCTGTCGTGGAGAGTCTCCACAGGGCTCCTCCCTGTGGGTGGAGTCAGCTCTCTCCATGATCCAAGGGCCCACAAACCAAGTTCAAGTATAACAGAGAGAGAGGGAGTGTGCGTGTGTGAGAGCCTATGCGAATGAAAGGGAATATTTATGGGAGAGTCTGTGAGTATGAGAAAGAGGGAGCTTGTGTGTGTGTGTGTGTGTGTGTGTGAGAACATGTGTTTATGAGAGAGAGGGAGCATATGTATGCAGGTGTGTGTATGAGAGAGATGGAGCTTGCATGTGTGTGAGAGCCTGTGAGTATGAAGGAGGGGCATTTGTGTGAGCATATGTATATAAGAGAGAGAGAACATGTGTATATGAGAGAGAGAGGGAGAAATTATGTGAGAGCCGGTATGTATGAGAAAGAGGGAGCTTTTGTATATGTATGAGAACATGTGTGTATGAGGCAGAGGGAGCTTGCATGTGTAAGAAAGCCTGTGCATTTGAGGGAGAGTGGCATTTGTGTGAGCATGTGTACATACGAGAGAGGGAGCATGTGTGTATGAGAGAGAGGTACAGTGTGTGTATTTAACAGCCTATGTATACGAGAGAGAGGGAGCGTTTATGTGAGAACATATGTGTATGAGAGAGGGAGCATGTGTATGCGGGTATGTGTATGAGAGAAGAAGAGTTTACGAGTTTGAGAGCATGTGTGTATGAGAGAGAGAGAGCTATGCACTAGATGCCTTGCAGTGGCCCAAATGATGACCTGCTGACAGGCTTCCCACACCTAGTCAACAGGAAGAACACTAGGATCACTGGGAGACAGATGAGTCATATGGAAGGGAAGGAAAGGGGTATGAATGAGGGATAGGATGGAAGAAGTTCAAGTGGTAAGTGGCAGAGGGAAATGAGGGTGTTGACTGACAGAGAGGAGGGAAGAGAGTAAGGGGACAGAAGGGGGTGAATGACTGAGGGGGAAGGGGAGGAAGTGAGTGACTGGGAGAGAAATGAGGTGAGAATGAAGAAAAGGGGGTTGAGTGACTGAGGTGAGTAAAAGGAAAGGAAAGGGGGAAGGGGGAAAGAGGAAGTGGAAGAGGGTCTGAGGGTCTGAGGGTAGAAGAGTGCATGTGTGTGAATCAACATGTGTGTATATGAGAGAGAGAAAAGTGAAAGTTTGTGTTCCCTCCTCTCCTACTCCCCCTCAACACCATCTCCCCTCCACTAATCTAGGACAACCTCAGGGTGAATGAAAATCAAAAGTTTCCAAGTATGGTGAAGAAAACATTTTTTATCCTTATTAGTTTCAATTATTTGGTGTTATTTGATATGTCTACTATTTTGAATATGTAATTGATTTTTAATTGTTACATTTAGGGGCGGATTTTAAAAGGGTTACACGCGTAACCCCGAAAACCCGCTCCTGCATAGGCCTGGCGATTTGCGCAAGCCTCGGGACGCATGTAAGTCCCGGGGCTTGAAAAAATGGGCAGGCCGTGGGCAGGGTGGGGCGGTCCGGGGGCGGGTCATGGGCATGGCCAGAGGCCTCTCCACTGCTGCTGGGCCCGGGGATCACGCGCCGGCACTTGGCCGGCACGAGCTACCTATGCCTGTCTGGGCAGGCATAAATAAAAAAATAAAGGTGGAGGGAGATTTAGGTAGGGCTGGGGGGCGAGTTAGATAGGGGAAGGGAGGGGAAGGTGGGGGAGCAGAGGGAACGGGGAAAGCTATCGGGGCTCTCCTAGGGCTTGGCGCGTGCAAGGTACACAAGTGTTTCTCGAGGACAATATTTGTATTATATTTATTATAACATAATATATTCTATTATATTTTATATTATATTAACTGTTACTCTTGGCTGTTACTCTAGGCCATCATTTGTTTGAAAAACCTTGTTCTATGGTTCTGTAATACTTTACTATCTTCCCCTACAGCCCAAGTTCGCGTATGTCCTGTTTATTGTAACTTTATGCTTCTCATTTGGTTCATTTGATTTACCCCTGTTGCCTGTAAACCGATGTGATATTGCTATGAACGTCGGTATATAAAAGTGTTCAAATAAATAAATAAATAAATACATACATAAGTGTGCATTCCCTTGCGCGCGCCGACCCCAGATTTTATAACATGCTCGCGGCTGCACGAGCATGTTATAAAATCGGGTGTAGATTTGTGTGCGCCGGGTTGCATGCACAAATCTATGCCCACGCGTAGGTACAAATATCTGACCCTTAACATTTAATTGACTTTAAATGTTTAAAGTTACTATTTATTAGATACTCTATCCATCATCTGTTTTTAACAGATTGGTTTTTTTTTTAGTATGGTTTCTATTATGATGTATTTATTTCTTGAGCTTGTTTTATGAGGAATGCGGATGTTTCTGTTTTTTGCATTATTGTATTGCATATGAGTCTGGCTGGAAGGTTTGGGAGGGGAGAGAGGCTGGGAGCACGACAGTTGGGGAATGGAAAGTCTGGGAGGAGGCTGGGGGAGAGTAAGAGTGCTGGGGACTGGGAGGGGAGAAAAGGCTGGGGAGCAAGACTGCTGGGACCTGGGAAGGTAGGAGACAGATTGCTATTGCTTCTGTTTCTCTGACATAGGAAGTAGGAGAATTTGATTTTCTATGTATCATTTTTGGGAAATGTGCATATTTCTCTATTATTTCTCTGGTGTTATACTGCAGGCAGAATCTGGCTTTTTGGGGTTTCCATTCAGCGTTTGTCTCCATGTTTCTCTTCCTAATTTGTATCAAGGTATTCTGTATTTGGAGAGGGAGCAGATAGTGTGTTGAAATGAGATTGCAGTGATGAATGCAGGGCTGGAAAAAAGAAAACATTTGAAATGGTTTTTCTTTTTTTTTCTCCTAATGGTCAGAAGCGGAAAAATTGGACATTTTGTAAGAATTTATAAATGTAACATCACAGTCCTTTAAAAGAGAATGTTTTTGTTTGCTTGCAGTACCACGAAGGGAAGGGGCAATATTGATGGCCAGTCTGCAGGCAGGGAAGCTTTTCCTCCATAGACTGTTCACTATACTCTGTCAATCTAATAAAGTACTCATTAGAGGCTTCTAAAAAAATTAAAAAGTCATGGGATAGGAGGCAATGTACTTTTATGGATTGCAAATTGGTTTAAAGACAGGAAACAGAGAGTAGAAATAAATGGTCAATTTTTTCAGTGGAGAGAGGTAAACAGTGGAGTGCCTCAGGGATCTGTACTTGGCCCAGAACATTTTAATGCATTTATAAATGAACTTGAAAGGGGAAAGACAAGTGAGGGGATCATATTTGCAAATGATACAAAATTATTCAGAGTAGTTAAATCACAGGCAGATAGAGATAAATTGCAGGAAGACCTTGTGAGACTGGAAGATTGGCATCCAAATGGCAGATGAAATATAATGTGGACAAGTGCAAGGAGGTACATGAAGAGAAAAATAAAACATGCTGTAGTTACACAATTTTAGGTTTCATGTTAGGAGTTACCACCCAGGAAAAAGATCTAGGTGTCATAGTGGACAAACACATTGAAATTGTCAGCTCGATGTGCTGCAGTGGTCAAAAAAGCAAACAGATTTCTAGGAATTATTAGGAAGGGAATCAACCTAATAAACGAAGCTTGACCGACATGCCGCAAATGCGCAGTAGAGAGCACCTCTACTGCGCATGTGCGGGCAAGCACGTCGGTCTCAGCGAGCGTCAGCTGGATATCAACATGGCAGCATCGAGCGGCGGTGGCGGCATCGAGCGGCAGCGGTGGCGGCCAGTAGCGAGGGAGGTGAGAGAGGGAGGAGAGAGTGAGAGGGAGTGAGTGGGTGGGTGGGAGGGAGGAGAGAGTGTGTGGGTGGGAGGGAGTGAGTGGGAGGGAGGGAGGAGTGAGTGGGTGGGAAGGGAGGAGAGAGTGAGTGGGAGGGAGGAGCGAGTGGGAGGGAGGGAGGGAGGAGAGGGTGGTGGGAGGGAAATGAGAGGGAGGGAGGTAGGGGGTGGGCGAGGTGGGGAGGAGTGAGGGGAGAGGGAGAATGAGGGGGAAGAGGGGGGGAGAATGAGGGGAGGTGAGAGACAGAGGGATGTGAGTAAGTGGAAGGGTAAGAAGTTGTGGAGCAGAGAAAAAGGGAGTGGAGGAGGGCTGAGGGAGAGGGGATGGGATTGAGAGAGGATGGGGAGTGACTGAGGGAAGGGGAGGGAGGTGAGAGTGAGGGGAGGGAGGCAGTGGGAGATAGAGGGTGAGTAAGACTGAGTGGAGGGAAGGGGGTGAGTGAACGAGGGGAAGGGGGAGTGAGGGAGAAAAAGTGTAGAAGGGTGCTGTGTTCGAAAATGGACTGAAAAAAAATGTAATGTAGCCCATTTTAGCGGGCTTAACGGCTTGTGGTGAATAAAGTGAAGAATTTCATATTGTCTCTGTATTGCTCCATAGTGAATCCACACCTTGAGTAACTGTGTTCAATTCTAGTTGCTGCATCTCAAAAAAGATACAGAGAAAGGTGACCAAAAGGAGATGGAATGACTCCTCTATGAGGAAAGGCTAAAGAGTTTAGGGCTGTTCAGCTTGGAGAGAGACGGCTGAGGGGGGATATGATAGAGATCTAGAAGGGGTTAATATAAATCGGTTGTTCACTCTTTCAGATAATATAAAGACTAGGGGGCACTCCATGAAGTTAACAAATAGCACATTTAAAACAAATAAAGAAAATTCTTTTTCACTCAATACATAATTATGCTCTGGAATTCATTACCAGAGGATGTGGTTAAGGAAGTTAGTGTAGCAGGTTTAAAAAAGGTTTGGACAAGTTCCCGGAGGAGAAGTCCATAAATTGCTATTAGTCAAGTTTACTTAGATAATAGTCACTGCTTATTACCAGCTTATTACCAGCATTAATAGATATTACTAGCAACCTTAACATGGAATAGACTTAGTTTTTGGGTACTTGCCAGGTTCTTATGGCCTGGATTGGCCACTGTTGGAAACAGGATGCTGGGTTTGATGGACCTTGGTATCACCAGTATGGCATGTTCTTATGTTCTTATTTAGAGGTCCATATTCAGACACAGTGTAGAAAGCAAAGTTAGTTGGATAAACTTACCTGACTAACTTTGAAGGCATATTCAATAATGCAGCCACACTATTGAATATAGCCGTCTATCTTAATTGGTTAGCTGGCTAATGATAGCTGGCTAACTTTAGGACAGCAATTTGACCCAAGACTAAGTCATCCGGTAACTGCATATTGGAGTTAGCCGGTTAACTTAGCTGGCTAACTCAAGTCTTCCCTAGAACACTCCTAACTTATCTGGCTAAATTCTAGCTTCCTACTTAAAAGCTGGCTAGAATTTAGCTGGATGTCACGTACTTGTATCCTGGATTGGACACTGTTGGAAACAGAATGCTGGGCTTGATAGACCCTTAGCCTGACCCAGTATAGCAACTTATGATCTTATGTTAATTTCTTTTCTGGGGTTTTTATTAGTATAACTTTCTTGCCCTTAAGCATTTCTACAAGGAGGATTTTTTTTTTGGGGGGGGGGGGTTATTTACACTTTTGAATAATAGAAGGACTAGGGGGCATTCCATGAAGTTAGCAAGTAACACATTTAAGACTAATCGGAGAAAATTCTTTTTCACTCAACACACAATAAAGCTCTGGAATTGGTTGCCAGAGGATGTGGTTAGTGCAGTTAGTGTAGCTGGGTTCAAAAAAGGTTTGGATAAGTTCCTGGAGGAGAAATCCATTAACTGCTATTAATCAAGTTTACTTAGGGAATAGCCACTGCTATTAATTGCATCAGTAGCATGGGATCTTCTTAGTGTTTGGGTACTTGCCAGGTTCTTGTGGCCTGGTTTGGCTTCTGTTGGAAGCAGGATGCTGGACTTCATGGACCCTTGGTCTGACCCAGCATGGCATTTTCTTATGTTCTTATGTTTTTATTAGCCCCTAGGTGCTATTGCCTTGCTATGTCTCTGCTTTCCAGAAAATTAAGGTCAGAAAATTAAGGTCTGCTGATTTGAAGGGCTCAAGGAGATTTCATTAGTTGAATGAGGAGTACATTTAAATCTGAGGCTACTGGAGGCCTCAACTGTATTGGGCCCTTCATAAATCTGTACACTAGTGGTTTATTGTGACATTCCCTACGCTGAGACCATGACAACAGGACCCCGCTAAACACTGGAACCTAAACTGCCAGAACTTTGATTGGCTATTGGAGACATCCTACCAAAGACACTTCTGTTTCAACTTGGGTGAGAGATACTCTTGGGGTTTTAATTCTTATGGTTTTCTTATTATGCAATACAGAGCTGGGTTCACAGGGTTAAGGCAAGGAGAGGTAAACGGTTTTGCTAATTAAAGCTTGGCATGAATCCTTACTCTTACCTAAATTGTATTGGATTTCTAAAGTGCTAATCCCTAGGGATAAATCCATCATTTCCTAGCGTGTAGCAGATGGACTCAGGACCAATGGGTATAGTGTGCTCCTGATAGCAGTTGGAGATGGAGTCAGATTTCAATCTGATGTCACCACCAGTACATATACCCCTGCAGGAAGCTCTGCTCTTCAGTATTTTCCGTCTCCATAGCAGTTCGGACTCTATACACGCTGCACAGCGTTAGAGTATTCAAACCAAAGAAAATTCCAAACAGGAAGAAACCTTACCTCTACAGACAAGCCCCGCTCTCCTGCGGTGATACCTACGGGTCCCTCCCCCAGTCGAGAATTCCTGAGGTGATTTCCGAGATCCCTCAGAGGTAGGCCTCGGTCCAGCAGCCGGTTCCCGGTGTGGACTTAGCCCCCGGCAATGGGAGAGCCTGAGAGGCAGCGGGTGCAACACTGAGCGCGGCGGTGAAGGTACTTCTCTCTCCCCCTGCAGCCGGAGACCGCCCAGAACGAAACCCGGGAAACACCGAGACAAGGTAAGGTAGAAAACTTTCTAGAAGTCTCCGGTCTCCGAGGCTCGGAAAGCCACACAGATTGTCAGTCGGCGTCTGTGTTATCGGGTTGATCAGCTCTGTCCAGGCTAGACCCCGATCCAATTCAAGGGTCCTCCCACGTGGAGACCCTCCGAGGTGGTTGCCATATTGCTCGCATGGTCGCCGGCCCCATTTCCCATTGATCACCATCCTGTCCGCCTGGATGGAGTTCAGTTCCTGGAGGAGAAATCCATTAATGAACAAACAATGGCACCACCGGCCAAGATGGTCAAAGCACAAGCCCTCTGTCCAGCCTTCCACATAAGAGCTGCGCAGCACAAAGAGGCCACGGCCTTGTGCCAACAGTGTGAGGAGGCTCTGGGAGAACCAAGTCAAGGCCCTCCCCAGCCAGTACAGGAATACAGATCCACCGATAGTACACCGGACCTCTCCACCCCCAGCACGAGCCTCTCTCAAACGGGGCTCCCTGGGGATGCAGCGGCTTTCAATCTAGACCCAGGATCCTTTTCCTAGGTTGAATTCTTTAAAGGTCTTCACACCTTCGTACATATGCAACTAGCACCACCGATAACACAACCACAGCCTCTGCCAGAGGACCCTAACCTCCCAGGGCCCTCTAGGCCCCCCAGAGACGTGCCTCTACCGGTCAAAAGCCTCTCCACAGGGGACACAGTCACCTCGGACGAGGATCGAGAATCCCTGGAGGAAGGGGAAATCCCTCTAGGAATGGAACAGAAGAGGTAGAATGGTGCCTAGGGACACCATTCTGAATTTTTCTTTTTTGAGAAATTTGTTGAGTTGTCTGAGGTCTAGAATGGGATGAAGGCCTCCTGTTTTCTTTGGAATGAGGAAATATCTGGAGTAGAATCCTCTGCCCTTTTGAGGTCCAGGAACTGGTTCTATGGCCCTGGCTCTCAGAAGGGTGGATAATTCTGTTTGAAGAATTATGGAATGTTGATTTACTGTCCAAGATGGAAGTGGTGGATTTTCTTTTGGGACAGTAAGGAAATCCAATCTGTAACCGTGAGTTGTGATGGATAATACCCACTGGTCGGTGGTGATGGAGGTCCAATTGCTGTGGAAGTATTGTATTCGACCTCCTACTGGTGTATTTGGGAATGGGTTGATCTGGCTGCTGCTCTCTGGGGCTTTTCAAAAACCAGATGTAGTGGCAGTCTGTGGAGGTGGTTGAGCCCTTGCAGGTCTTTGTCTAGGCTGCTGACGTTGCGTTGGCCGACTAGTTCTGGGCCTACCTGCTGGGGGGTAATATCGACGTGGGCGATAATAAGGCCGTCGAGTGTCACGCCTTGGAAACTTCCTGGTAGAAGGCTGAGTCTCTTGTGGTTGAGAAGATAACTGTTTCAATGTTTCAGTGTGGTCCTTCAGGGTTGCCACAGCTTCTTTTATCTTCTCACCAAAAAGGATTATCCCCCAAGCAAGGCAGATCTGCTAAATGTTCTTGGACCTCTGGGCGCAGATCAGAGGCCTTGAGCCATGCCCATCTTCTTGCAGCAATACCCGATGCTGATAGTCGTGCAGCAGTCTCGAAACAGTCATAGGTGGCTCGGACCTCATGTTTACCTGATTCGAGGCCTTTATGAATGATGTCCTGCAAGGATTCCTGATATTGTTCAGGGAGAGAGAGAGAGAGTTCTTGAACCTGTTTACAAAGGTTTCTTTGGTACCTGTTCATATATAATTGATAAGATGATATCTTTGAAACCAGCATTGAACCTTGAAAGATTTTTCTTCCCAGGTTGTCAAGAAAGCTTCTCTCTTTCCCAGGTGGTACAGAGGAGTGTGACTTTTGCCGCTTTGCCTTCTTTTGAGCGGATTCAACGACCACTGACTGGTGAGGCAACTGTATTTTCTGGAACCCTGGAATAGGTTGCACTAGGTAGGTTGACTCTGCCCTCTTGTTTACTGCCGACACCGAACCTGGATGCTCCCAAATCCTATATTGCAGCTCCTGGAACACTTCATGGACAGGGACTGCCAGCATTTCCTTGGGAGGGTCCACAAACTGGAGGACTTCCAAGGTCTTTTGACGTGCATCCACCTCCGTTTGAATGGGAAAGGGAATGGTGTCAGCCATCTCTTTAACAAAATTGGTGAAGGAGAGGTCCTCAGGAGGCGACTTCCTGTGGTCATCAGGCGGAGAAGGCTCTGAAAATATTTCTTCATCTGAAGAATAATCAGAGCTGGTGTCCCCAGGCATCTCATGTAGTGTGTGATGAGTGATTGGCTGCATAGGTTGAGATGGTAAGACCGGAGAACGAGGCCTTGGGGGTCTTGGCACTCCAGATGGGCCTGGAATCGGTTCCCCTGGTAATTTATTAGTAAGGATGTCTAGGAGTGTGTCCAGTTTAGTAAAAACTGGATGCAGCATGGAGACATCTTCTTTGGGCTTCGGTGCTGGCATCGATGGTATTGGTGCGGGCACCGGTGTAGGTACTGGTGGCACCGGCGAAGGTATCGGTGGAGGTACCTGTGGCACCGGTGAATGTACCGGAGTAGGCATCGGGACCGGTTCCCGTGGCCTCGTCGGTGTCTGCGGCATCGATGGTGCTGGCTCCCTCGGTGATGGAATCGGCATCGATGGAGTTGTCGATGGCTGAGGCGGAATCGCATCGCGCAGAGCCTGTTGCACCGCTTGACGAATAAAAGAGTCAAGTTCCACTCTCACAGCTGGTGATAACAGAGCAGCTGTGGAGGGAGGCGGTGTTGGCGATGCCGATACCTCCTCAGAGCCCTGAGGAGGTATGGAGCCCGGCACCGATATCGGTGGGGATCGCCCTGTATCAGTAGGCCTCGGAGCCTCAGTCCCCGTCTGGGGTTTCTTTGCAGGCGAGGCCGTGCCTGACGATGGATCCTCGGTCATCGTTACCTGGCGTCTTCGATGCCGGTGGCGGTGTTTTTCTTTCTGCTTTTCGCTCCCCGAGGTCGATGCTTTTGAAGAAACCGAAGGGGATGGTGTTGAGGCATCTCCCGCCTCTGGACGTTTCTGCTTCAGTATCAGTTGACGGACTGGAGCAGATGGAGAAGATTGCGCTGAGGTCGAAGGCCTTGGAAGCAATTGGATATTAAATAACTGCTCCATTTTTTCGGCCCTAAGACGATGACCTTTTGCTGTCATTTCCGCACATGATTTACATGTTTGGATATTGTGATCTTTGCCTAAGCAAAGAACACATTCAAAGTGAGGGTCGGTGATCGACATTGTCCTCACACAATTTGGGCACTTTTTGAAGCCGGAGGCCATGACGCCGGACAGCCATCGACGGCGAACCCAAAAAATATCGGTCCCAGCCGGAAACCAACAATGGAAAAAGTTACCCTGGTGATACTGCGGGAAACCCCTGCGGTGGAAGTAAGTTTTTCCGAAAATTTGAAATAGGTGAAAATCACCTCAGGACTCCAATTAAACCCGCGATGCTAACAGCTTCGCGGAAAAAAGAAGACTGAAGGGAGACCCCTGTGGCAGGGAATATCATGGCATGCTGGGCATGCTCAGTAGGCACTCCGGTGCCATTCAAAAGTTTCATGGAAACTTTTAAAGAAGTTTTTCCGTACATAGGGCTCCATTACCGATGTCACCCATATGTGAGGACTAGCATCCTGCTTGTCCTGGGATAAAAACCTGAATATTTTGAATAACTCATGTCACTATAGCCCATTAGAGACTGATTTCAATTAAACTAGAAGTCCAAAACAGCAGCAGGAAGCTGCCACCCCTCAAAAATAAGAAATTAGAATCTGCTGAATGTTTGCAAACACTAAACTATGCTGTCTTTGTAATCACTCTAGACACTAAAACAGTTCCATTGACCTTCAAGTTATATTTTGAACTTTGCTAGCTGAGAGGTAGATTTTAAAAGCATTGCTCATGCAAAAATGTTCACATAAGCATAATTTAAAAAAAAAATTATTTTTATTAATTTCATCAAGAATAAGCAAGATAATACCTCACTACAGAAAACAAAAATGGTATCTCAGAAAAAGAAAAGTAAAATATACAATTAGGAAAACATCAATCATAGATACATCATTTTTCCAGTAAAGAAATGAGAGGACCAGGGGGCCTATGCAAAAAAGGGAGTTATAAAGAAAATCTGTAATAGAAACAGGCTTAACATGCACATTTTTGGATCATTGGGCCTATATTCCCAGGAAGAGAGAGTGGAATATTCCTTGAATTTATAAAGGATTTAAGTTGCTCGGGAAGAAAGAATACAAAACATTAATTTTGGGAATGTATTACACATTTACATGGATTCCTTAGGACAACTGTAAACCCCAGTTCAATAATCTGTGATCTCAATAGAAGGAAATCATGTCTCCTTTCTTGGGTGACTCTAGCAAAATCTGGAAAAATACATACTGGCTGAACATAAAAGGAAACAGAGATATTCTTAAAACATCTCTTCATGACATCAGTCAAATCTTGCTCCAAAATAAAGGAAACAAGAAGAGATGATCGCTCCACGATTTCAGCTGTAGAATCCTCAAGAAATTGAGTTAAGTTTACAATGAATTCAGTATGTCCATCTTTAGATGATCTCTCTTTATTAGCATCCGACAGGAAAATTACTTTATTAATTGAGGGAATTTTCTCCACTTCAAACTTCAAAATCTCAAGAAAAAACTTTCTCAGAGTATGATATGCGTCTTCCCCCAACACTCTGGAGAAATTAAAAAATCGGAAATTTAAATGATTTTCAAGAAATTCCAATCTGCGAGAACAATTTCCAAAATCCTTAATCAGTTTAAAATTGCAAGCCTGGGTTTGAGATGTAACCAACTCCATAGATGCTATTTGAGTTTTGAGATCACGAATTTGACCCTCAAATTTAACATTTATGGAGTCCACCTTAATAGATAGAATCCCAATCTTAGGCCTAGATTTTCTAATACTGCAATACCGCAGAGCTCTATGAAATCGGCGGTAACGGGGGATGGGGGGGGGGGCGAAGCGGGGGTGGGCCTGCGAAAGCCAGCAGCGATCGCACCACAGCAGTGCGATCGCTGCCGGCTTTTGCACCCAATAGCGCCACTATGAAAGGTGGCGCTATTGGGCACTTTACTGGTGGCGATAAGGAGTCTTACCTTTCGCTGTCAGTGAAGTCGTCGCGGAGTCCACCCTGACACCACCCCAACTCCTTCCCTTCCAGTACAGACTCCGCCCCGATTTAGGTATCGCACGCGAAAAGTCCCTTTTCGCGTGCGATCCCTTTAGAAAATGACCTCCTTAGTTTGGCAGTCTTTCACAGAGCCTCCAAATCCTACAATTAGGTCCCAAAGCACATCAAGAGTGACAGTAGCAGGCTTGGGTGGAGGACGAAAAAACTCACCCACAAAACCAGGAGAGACAGCTCCTGGAATGCCCATCACCGATACTGCAGCTATCTTTTCCCATTCTTCCTGAGTCTCAACGGGAGAAGAGGAAACCGCCAGAGTGGTATGTCTAACAGCATCGCTGCTTAAGAACATAAGAAACTGCCATGCTGGGTCAGACCAAGGGTCCATCAAGCCGAGCATCCTGTTTCCAACAGAGGCCAAAACCAGGCCACAATTATCCAAAGTGTTTGGCAATTACCCAAACACTAAGAAGAACCCATGCTACTGATGCAATTAATAGCAGTGGCTATTCCCTAAGTATAATTGATTAATAGCCATTAATGGACTTCTCCTCCAAGAACTTATCCAAACCTTTTTTGAACGATGGCATGGCTCTACTCTGACCCCCGTTACTGTTGCAAAGATGATGTCATCAGCCTGCGACACTATTCTGAGTGGAGAATCGGCAGTTGCTGGAGCCTGCGGTGGCCAAAGATCCAGGGGACTCAGTGTAACTTCCCCAGGCGATTCCTGTGCTCCCTCACTGGTTGTCGCAGTGAGAACAGGTACCCCCTCATTCTCTGCTGGACCAGAAGCGAAGGATATAATAAGCCGCTGTCCACTGGAGAGGGAAGTGTCCAGGGGGAAAACACAAACTTTCTCCTTACGTTTAGAGGGCATTTTCAAAGAAATAATATAAATAGGAAGGAGAGCGTTCCAACGCATCTGGTCACACCACCATCTTGGCCCCCAACGCGGATTTTAGAAAGCCGCAAAGAACATGCATATATACTGATGCGCATGTTAAAAATAAGAGGGTGGAAAAGGGGCAGGGCATGGGCATGGCATGGCCATTCCAGGGTAAGGCCAACAGGTACACATGTAATCTTATATTTTAAAACCAGAGACCACAGTGCACTACGGCTTGAGATCTGCGTGACTTTACTTCTGCTCCAGATGAGGAGTAAGTCTGTAGATCTTGAGTTTCAGGGATTACAGGACAGGGTGAGGGGTCTGAGTCAACTGTGGGGAGTGCAGGATGAAGAACCAGAGGAGTCTGGAAGACCTCGATATTAATTGGACAGACAGACAAAGAGAATAAAACAGAAAATGTTATAATGCCTCTATATCACACAATGGTGAGACCACCCCTTGAGTACTATGTGCAATTCTGGTTCTCACATCTCAAAAAAGATATAGTTGCACTGGAGAAGGGAGACCAAAATGATAAATGGGATGGAGCAGCTCCCCTATGAGGAAAGGCTAAAGAGGTTAGGGCTGTTCAGCTTGGAGAAACACAAAGATAACAGAAAGACTAGGGGGCTCTCCATGAAGTTAGCAAGTAGCATATTTAAAACAAATCAGAAAATTATTTCACTCAATGCACAATTAAGCACTGGAATTTGCTGCCAGAAGATGTGGTTAAGGCAGTGAGTGTAGCTGGGTTTAAAAAAAGGTTTGGACACGTGCCTGGAGAAGTCCAATAACTGCTATTAATCAAAAAGACTTCGGGAATAGCCACTTCTATTACTGGCATTAGTAGCATGGCATCTGCTTAGTGTTTGGTTACTTGCCAGGTACTTGTAACCTGGATTGGCCACTGTTGGAAACAGGATGCTGGGCTTGATGGACCCTTGGTCTGACCCAGTATGGCATGTTTTTATGTTCTTAAACTGGTGCACTATGCATGTGAGTATGCACACACACATATTCATTTTAAAATTAGCCCGTGAGTGTCTACGACACAAGTAATTATATTTTGTATAACATAATAAAATTGATATTTACCTTAGAGCAATTTAATGGAAGAAACCTTTTCTTATTTCTTAAATTAGTTCTACTGTACCTGATTCTTTATAATCCTTTGCAAATCCATATCTGTGCATGTAATGAAATCTGGATGTGAACTAGAGATTTTTTCTGCTTGTAAAATTTCTTTCCTGTAGTGGAAGAAAATTTAGATAAAGGAGATTAGAAAAGTATCACCGACACCATCAAATTCTACTAGATACACTGTTTAAGCTACTGTCATTTTACTAAGCAATAAATAGATTTGTTTTCTATTTCTTGCTTCCCTGCTCTCTGTATTTTACAGTTACATTCAATCAGCAAGTATAAATTTCTTGGAACAAATAATGATAACAGTGTTTATATTGCCATTTCTATATTACATAAGTGAATTTATTTGAGCACATGAAAACTGGAGTATTACAGCAACAGAACACATAAGGAAATCATAAAAATGCTCTTTAGCATTGTTATCAAATCAATCATTTCAGTAACCATGTAAGATGTGCAGAGTGATGGACTAGTAGCATCATTAAAACTGACACGCTACAAGATGTACTATACAAGTCATGAATTCTTTCCAACCTATGCTACTATTGACCAACTGGTTAGACTCTGAGCTTCTGTGTTCCACATCAAGTCCTTCACAATTTTGTGCAGTATTATACAGCTCAGTGTACTTTCTACAGTCAGCTGTAGAAAGTATTCAAATTGTCTAAATTTCTTAGGAATTGATTTTGTACTATCTGAAGTATAAGTGCTAGTTTGCTCAGGATATGCACAAGACAGTTTTGCATTAATTTTGGATGAACCAAACTATTTTATGAGTCAAGATTCTGCAACTCCTAAGAAGCAAGGGCGAGCTCAAAATTTTGATTTTTCTTATAGTATAATAGAAATTTGGGATCTCACTAATCAGATTATTTTCAATAAAAACTTTTTATATGTGGACATTGAGACTGGTAACCCTACCATTTATTAAAAAAACACAGTATGAGTTGCAATATGTTCATGCATTTTCTGCAAAATATTTTTCTGTATCAATTCTAATTATTTGCATTTATTTGAACTGACAAAAGTTTCATTACATAATATTAATTAACTATAATATACATAGTAGCACCAGCGTATGGTGGAATGAGATAACTTTTAAATACCAAAGCCAATTAGGGGGTCTATGCAATAAACATTAGCATGTATATTAAGACCCTTGCATGCATGCTAAAAATAGTATGCTATGCAATAAGACCTTATCATATGTTACGCACCCCGTCCATGCCCAGACCGCATACCTCTCTGGCACCTCTCTGGGTCGGCCTCCCTAGCAGCAGCTGCAAGTACTTCCAGGCCTTGGTGTTCCACGGTGGTGGTCGCCGGGCCTTCCACTGTGCACCAGGCCTCACGCCAGAGCTTGGCATCCTCGGTGGCATTGGCCACGCTCCTACGCGCGCATGCACAGACCGCCCGGCCTCTTGTAGGGCCAGGGGTGGGTCCTAGCTCCGTGGTGTGCACTGATTGTTTCCCTGATATAAGGAAGTCCTTGCCTTGGCATGTGGCGCAGTGCCTAATGTGAAGAGACCTTGATTTGAAGGTCGTGGGTCAAGCCCCACTCTGCCACTTCCAATAAATGATTCCAAGCTTGTGGGTCCCAGCCTACACATCCTTGATTCCAAAAACACTTGTTTCCAAACTTGTGGGTTCAAGCTCCTACTTCAAGAATTCCAAGAACATCTACATTGACTAGAACTTGAAACATATCTGCCTTGTCCAGCTGCTCACCCCGGACCTCGCTCCTGTCAATTGGTTCCATCCAGTCTTCTGTGTTCCTGCCGATGGCTGGAGACGTAGCCTGGCAGGCTGAAGATTGAGCACTGCTTCGGGTTAGGGTCTTGCTAGATTGTCACTGTGTCTGAACCTTGCTCCAGGATCCTTCTGTTCCTGCATCCTAGTTCTCCAGTGTCCTCCTATTAGTCTGTCTGCCTCCCCAGATAGTACCTCTGGACTGTCTTATGGGTAGGTTCTGGCTCTGATCCTACCCTTGTTATCACCTATGCTGTTCTGCTCCATCTGACCTCCAGTCTCGAACCTGACTGTGCTCCTCTCCTCTCTGTGGGCATGCTGGACTTCCATCCCTCCAGGAGACCCTGCAAGGCCCACCTAAGACCAAGTGGCCCAGGTCCCTACAGGCTTCTCCCGGGGCGGGGGGGACACTTGGGCTTCCAGTGGTGAAGCTCATACTAGCCTCTGTCTCCTCCACTGCTCCATCCCCTGGGGGCAGTTTCTTCCTGGTCCCTACCAGGGAGCTGATCTCCACTGCTCCAGGACAAGGGTCCATCCCCAAGCATAACATCATACACATTAAAGTGGTACATAAAGACGTTAGAATGAGTTCGCTAAAATTAGCAAGTCTATGCATGCAAATGAAGTAATGTCATGTGTAAATGAGAGTTTAGTCCAAGCATGGTAAATAACATAGTATGCTTGCACTGCTTATCAAACACTTGCTAACAGCATATTATTTAATACCTATTTTGGACTGGTGTTAGCTTATTAATGTGCACACTAAAAGAGCTCAGCTGATTAGAAACAGAGGGTTAGAAAACTGAAGGCTATGTACAAGATATAACACTGAATAACTATATCCATATGCCCTTGGGGATGAAATCCTTTGATCAAACTTCTTTTTGCCAAGACAAACACAGCAAACACATAGGGGTAGATTTTCAAAGGGTTACGCGCGTAGGTTATGCGCATAACCCCCAAAAACCTACCCCAACCCCCCCCCCCCCCCCCCCCGCCACGTGCACTGAGCCTATCTTGCATAGGCTGCCGGTGCGCGCAAAGCCCCAGGACGCGCATAAGTCCCGGGGCTTTCCTGGGGGGCGTGCCGGGGGCGTGTTGCAGCATGCACATCATCGAGGGAGTGTCGGGGGCGTGTTGCGGCCGGCGTGTCATTGGGGCGTTCTGGGGGCATGGCTGCGGCCTCCGGACCAGACCATGGCGTGCCAGCAGCCAGCCCGGCGCGCGCAAGTTACGCCTGCCTTGGGCAGGCGTAACTTGTGCAACAAAGGATGGAGGGGTTTAGATAGGGCCGGGGGGGGTGGGGGGGTGTTAGGTAGGGGAAGGGAGGGGAAGGTGCGGGGGGGGTGGAAGGAAAGTTCCCTCTGAGGCCGCTCCGATTTCGGAGCGGCCTCGGAGGGAATGGAGGCAGGCTGTGTGGCTCGGCGTGCACAGGCTGCTGATTTTGGGCAGCCTTGCGCACGCCGACCCTGGATTTTAACAGATACGCGCGTATCTATTGAAATCCGGCGTACTTTTGTTTGTGCCTGGTGCGCGAACAAAAGTATGAGCGTGCGTAGTTTTATAAAATCTGCCCCATATTTTCTTCAAATTATTACACACATAAACATATTTATACCATAGGTATGTCTTTTCATGGTGCTTCAAAGTTTGCTTCACACCTCACAATATACATGGCGCAAAGGTTTCATGCTCACGTGGAAATGGACAGACTCCATGATATTGGCATCATTCTCATGATCATTGCTATCACTGGATTGGTTACAGCAGAATTTGTGGGTGCCCCAACCATACCCCTCAAGTAATCTCAAAAGCAAGGGGTTCCTTCCAAGAGGGCTTTTCCCAGGAACAAGTGACTAGTGGCAGCTGACCCCCCAATCCTTTCCACTAAATATACAAAGAAAGTTTTAAAGGGCACCAGCAGAACAGGGGAAACATGGAAGAGGGCAAGATAATGATAGAGGAAGCAGTAATAGAGAAGAAACACCAACATGCATTTGAGAACTTCAAAAATAAATCCACCTTTACTTTACTTGTACAAGGTACCTATTTTTCCAAGTAATAAATTGCCAAACCAAAATAGTTTTTTCTATAATTAACAATATTAGGCCTGGATTTATCAAAATGCGGTAAGTACCGCATGCAATAGCAAAAGGGGTGTGTTTTATGCTAATATAGTATTTATTGCAATTTGTGATAATTACCTGTGTGAAGAGCTAAGTTATGATACCATTTCAGATTCTGCAATAAGTGCCAAACCTGATGTATTTCCTGCATTCAACCACTGGGGGACCAGTTTTTCAATGATCCCAGGAGAGAGAGAGAGAGAGAGAGAGAGAGAGAGAGAGAGAGAGAGAGAGAGAGAGAGAGAGAGAGAGAGAGAGAGAGAGAGAGAGAGAGAGAGAGAGAGAGAGAGAGACTGGCCATAATATCATGGCCCATAGGCAGGTATTTGTATCCCTAGGGTAGGCCCACCTAGTAACTCGAGGTGGGGATTAGGTAAGTGAGTAGGGGGTCAGGGGCCACTTTGACATGCTACGTGACACCTATGAACAGAACACTGGTCTCTAGTGAAGATTAGCTGGCCTTCGGAGTGAGGAAACTCACTCCAAGATGAGATTTGGGCAATGTTCTCTCAACCTAGCTTGATGGACTCTCTACCTGTGTAACATCAAGCTAGGTTGAGAGAACATTGCCCAAATCTCATCTTGGAGTGAGTTTCCTCACTCCAAAGGCCAGCTAATCTTCACAAGAGACCACTGTTCTGTTCGTAGGTGTCACGTAGCATGTCAAAGTGGCCCCTAACCCCCTACTCACTTACCTAATCCCCACCTCGAGTTACTAGGTGGGCCTACCCTAGGGATACAAATACCTGCCTATGGGCCATGATATAATGGCCAGTCTCTCTCTCTCTCTCCCTCCTTCAAATTGTCTGAAATAAGCTTTACAGGACAAATGGCAATGAAACCTCAGCACATGGTCACAGCCGCTAACACATTTGAAAGAGGTGTAGTTAAAATCTGCATTATGGCTGTGCAATAGCTCTTCACAGACAGGCTAGCCCAGCCCACTCTCTGCCCCTAACTCCTCCTACTTTTAGAATTTGCATCGCACCATACGATATGGTGCCATCGCATGCAGTAAACACATTTTCGCATGCGTTAAAGGCCTATCGCATGCGAAAACGGGGCTTTTCGCATGCGATTAGCCCTTAATGCATGCGAAAACGCCTTACCGCATTTTGAAAAATGACCCCCTTAGTGTGGCCAAAACCCACTGCAGGTGTTGAGAGACTTAAGGCTGAAGAGTTGTCCGAGCCTCAAAAGATGTTTTCATCTTAACAATTGTTTTGGTTTGAGTACAAAGTTAATTTCTATGAGTTTTTAGGCAATAGCACACTATGTGGTGCAGACATTGTGATCCATATCCTACATGGTGGTCTTAGAGGAGGGAATGGTCAGATATTATTGCCCTTCTGAGTCAGGGTAGCCAGAATCCTCCATGGGTTGCTCTCTTTTGATCCCAACCACATCCTCTCACACTGACACAAAAGAAAGATGATTCTCAATATGCACTCATGTCAGTTTTGTGATGTGCTGGAACTCTGCTCTCCTTTGACCTCATCTATTGGAGTGAAGTAGCTTTCCCACTTCTTCCCTCTATGCTGACAAACATCTCTCATGTGCCATGCTAACTTGCATACCCACTGAAAGCAAGTAGCAGTAGTCAAAAGAAAAACAGAACTAAGCATGTTCAGTTAATTGACATATTTCGCTTCCCCTCAGTAAATAACATGGTTATGCTATTTAGCCAATGTATTTTCAGATTTTCATGCATGCTGACAGGATAACAATGTTATAGGGGACATTTTTATTGTGAGCATACTAAATCTTATTGCATTACTCAATAGGCATTTTAATGCACATGTAACATTTTTGTTTCAAGGCCATGATAGACTAGTGTTTCCCAACCCTCTTACATACATTGGAGACCCAGGATATGCAAATCTATCCTATGCATATTCATTGCGGCAATCCTGAAAATCTGACTGGATACATGTGCCTCCAGGAAAGGGTTGAGAAAAACTGTGCTAGACTATTTTTAGCTCACAGTTTATTGCATGGAACCCTTACTATTTTTTAATATACTTTACAACAAACACTATAGGGAAAGAAGACCTCAGTTTATTATAACGGTCAGCTGATTGAGACAGAAGAACATCAAAACAGCATTACTCTCAGTGGAACCAGGAAGTTCAAAGCGCCACTGAGGTAGGAGGAGGAGCCGGGTGAGGTATTTGATATAATCGCTCACTCCAGGCGCCCCCCCTCTGATTACAGGAAGCATTAAAATACATCAGAAATCATCAAAAGCACCGCATTCAAAGCAGTGAAGCTGCTTCTTTGTGCCACAGAGACCGGTTGCTTGGTAACAATCACTCGGGATGCCAGACCTGATTCCGGAGCGCACAGTTATCAATGGTCAGCTGATTGAGACGGAAGAACATCAAAACAGCATCACCCCCAGCGGAACCAGGAAGTTCAAAGCACCACTGAGGTAGGAGGAGGAGCCGGGTGAGGTATTTGATATAATCGCTCACTCCAGGCGCTGCGCGCCGTGCGTTGCGCGCCGAAGGAGCACATCCAAAGGAGCAAGCCCCTTTGCGTGCCCCTTCACGCTGCCCATTCAACGCCTCACTTTTACATCCCTAACTAAATTGTCATCAGTCTCACAAAAAGACTATTCAAATAAAAAATAATTTTATTCAAGAACTATGGACTTTGCAAGCAAAATCCAAACCCCCAAAAAAATAACTACATTTCCATCAAATCATCCAATCCAAATGAAACAGATACCTTATAATCCTCATTATTCAAAAAAACAAAAACTATCAAATAACTCAAATAACACACATATCCAATATTTAAATTATTTTATTCTTTCATTCATTCTAGTCAACACACGTTCTATTCTCAAGAAAATTCCTTTATTTAATGATATGCTCTATGATTCTAAACCAGACTTCATTGCAATAACAGAAACCTGGCTTAAAAACAGTGATACAGTACTCATCAACCAAATAAACAACCATAGATACAACATATTCTCAAACCCTAGAAAAAAGGTGGTGGCTTAATGTTTCTCTCTAAAAAAGACCTACAGATGACACTCCATCCAACAAACATTGCTGCACCCTTTGAGATCACTTTATTTGATTCTCCTAAACTTCAAATATGCCTCGTCTATTGCCCACCTGGACTACTCGAAAAAAACTGCTCTCCCCTAATTGAATATTTCATGAACAATATTTCACTTAACAAACCCATCATAATCCTGGGTGATTTCAACATTCATTTTGATTTAATCAATCACTCAAAAACTTGTCAAATCATTATTGATGCTCTTGCTTCACTACAACTAAAACAAATCATTGTTACTCCAACTCACAAAGCAGGTCATACAATTGACCTCATATTCGTAAATTCTAATGACTGGTCTAATATCAAAACCCACACCACAGAAATATCTTGGTCCGATCATCACCTAATCGAAGCTTCCTTAACTTCTAATTCCATCCATACTCCTCCTCGATACCCACAAAACAAAATAATTTATCGACCACCTTTCAACACTGAACTCCTCCAAGAAACCCTGCAAACGGAACTAACTAATACTAATCTTTCAAATTCTGATGAAGCTGTATCATCTTGGTTTATGATCACTAAGAAAGTAGCTGATAATGTCAATCCCTTAATAACTAAAACAATCAAATCATCAAAACACAATAATCCATGGTATAATAATAACATCAGAACTTCTAAATATCAACTTCGAAAAAAAGAAAAAGAATGGAGGTGAAACAAAACTTCAGTCAATCTAAATAAATATCGAACATGCCTAGCCCAATATAAACATATCATCAACAATGCAAAAAAAGATTATTTCTCAAAAAAAATCATCAGATTTCATCACAACCCCAGAATGCTCTTCTCAATAGTGCAGAGTCTCTCAAAAACAACTCTAAAAGCCACTTGCACTACATACAATAGTGATGATTTTGCTGAATTCTTCAATAACAAAATAACAAACTTAATACAATCAAACCTCATTGATAACACCCAACCCATTTCTCTGAAAACAAAAGTAAAATCAAAATGGTCTCTTTTTGATACCTCTTCCACTATCCAAATCCAATCAATTATCAAAAAAATGAACCCAGCCAACCACCCTCTAGATAGCATCCATATTACAAGCCTAAAGAATATTGAATCTACTATTACAAAAATAATTACAAAAGATTATCAACCTATCTCTTACTGAAGGTACCTATCCAAATTGTCTTAAATCAGCTATAATAAAACCTATTCTAAAAAAGAACAATCTTGACCCAAATGACCTATCAAATTACCGTCCAATTTCAAACCTACCCTTCATAGCCAAAATAATCGAAAAAGTTGTTCATTCACAACTTGAATACCTTGAATCAAACAATATCTTATCTCCAAACCAATATAGTTTTAGAAAAAATCTCAATACTGAGACTCTCCTTCTTTCTTTAAATGATACTATTCTAAGAGGCTTCGATAATGGAAAACAATACTTACTTGTACTACTTGACCTCTCTGCAGCATTCGATACAATAAATCATCAAATACTTCTAGATCGACTGTCAGAAATTGGTCTTACTGAAAAAACTCTACAATGGTTCACATCATTTCTTACCAACAGAAGCTACCAAGTTTCTTTCAATAATAACGTATCTAAGAAAATTGACCTCAAAACTGGAGTTCCACAAGGATCTGCATTGTCTGCCACTCTATTTAATATTTATATTTTACCAATCTGCCAACTACTAGATGATCTACAAATAACATACTACCTCTATGCAGATGATATACAACTTCTTATTCCCATAAAAAACTCCATTGATGAAACATACAAAGATACCTCCATGATACTTGACTCAATAAAACAACTCCTATTAAATTTAAAACTAATAATCAATATTGATAAAACAGAAATAATTATCATGAACAAAAAATCCAACTTAATCCCACCACCTCAATTCATTGCTAACAATCAAATCAATTTTATATCCCCTGTCAATCACACCAGAAACCTTGGAGTTATCATGGATAAAAACCTTTCCTACAATATGCACATAACTACTAAAATCAAAGAAGGATATCACAAGCTCCTAGTTCTCAGACGTTTAAAACCTTTCCTAAATTCATTGGATTTCAGAACTGTCTTACAACTCTTAATTTTCTCAACAATAGACTATTGTAATTCCCTTCTGATTGGTCTTCCATTCATTAGCATCAAACCTCTGCAGATTCTTCAGAATGCAGCAGCTAGAATTTTAGCTGGAACAAAAAAATATGATCACATCACCCCAATACTAGTGTCGCTTCACTGGCTTCCTATTAAATCTCGAATTGATTATAAGATCCTGACCATCATTCACAAATTAGTGAATGCTGATCACCATAAACATACTGGTTTAAAAGTCACTCCACAAATTACCAAAAAAATCTTCGATCTAATAACACTTCTTGTCTAAATATTCCTCCCATCAAAGATGCTCGACTATCATCCACTAGAAATAGAGCTTTCTCCATTGTTTGTCCAAAAAAATGGAACTCTCTACCACTTTATTTGAGAACTCAAATCAATATCAAAAAGTTCAAGAAAGATCTAAAAACTTTCCTTTTTCATACAGTCTACATTAATGATCATCTATATCAACAATCCATCTACAATCAACTCAACCAACCAAACCCAGGCACGAAAGAAAAAGTATCTACAACTAGCATCAACCTTATTCATTACAATTCAGAACTTATAAGAAGTAATGATAGAATCCCTCCTTTATGATAAATTAATACTATTACTGTTACTTCCCTTTTTTCCCTTTTCCTCCCTTTTTCACCCCACCATCTTCCCCTTCCTTCCATTCCCCCCCCCCCCCCATTGTTACTTTTTTGTAACTATGTATAATTTATCTATTTTTGTTTGACTTTGTAAACCGTTATGATGGCTGAACCGAATGACGGTATATAAAAATGAATAAATAAATAAAATAAATAAATAAATAATGAAGAGTTGTATAATAGGACTACTAATAAAGAGGGTAATTTTAAAAGTCTTTCCAAAAGTAAAGCCTTGTTTTATCTGCAGAAATGAGATTTTTGAAAAATCCCCTCCCTATTATATGAATGTGATTTTTGTAATCCACACTGAATAAAAATGGAAGTAGCAGAATTTTACTGGTGCAAAAAAGGGGTGATCTAGAGAGTTCCTGGGTAGGGTCAAGAAGTATGAATGGTAGTTGCTATTTTGTAAGAGAGAGACTCATATAAATTATTGAACTTATTTGTACAATTTTACACCTGCTAATTGACTCGCACAAGTGAAATCAGACTTGTCTGTTGTCTGCAATTTTTGGGTGTGAGGCCTGGATGAACTGATGGGGATCCAGGGTGGAGGATGGAGGTGAACTGAAGAAGAACTGTATGAACTGGTGAAGGTAATGCTGAACTGCTGATTTCAAAGTACATGCGCAACTATTTTCAAAATGGTATGTTCACATACTTTAGAAAATACCTGCCTCTACACATAGGGATGGTAACTTTCACAAAGGCATGTGGGAGCACACTGACGCATGTGTGTCGCTGTGCACCCACCCAGGGATGCGGCAATTTTATAATATATGCACACATACTTCCATATGTTATAAAATAGCCTTGTTGCATGTATGTGTGTGCCTAATTTTGCAAGTAGGTGCGCCCTACCACACAAATTGGATTTCTGTCGTATAAGTCAGGGAATTTTCTAATTGGTGCACATCCATGCCAAGACCAAATTCATCAATTCATCTATCTATTCACCCAGTGCAGAGCTGGTACTCCAAACCCCTCTGCTTTAATAGCCTGCATCCCCCCAGTTACCTCAGACCCATCAAACCCCTCAGGAATGAATTTTTGTGTGTTTTTAAACGTACACCTCTCCTATAACAGAAGCAAAGTTATGTGGCACTAGACATGGGCATGTGCCCAGGTGCATAAGTATTTGCGCACACATCTCTTGGCCCCATCCAAGAACACCCATGCCCCGCCCACACCATGCCCCGCCCATGGCCCTTTTTGATTCTGAGTGAGATGTGCGTGCAACAGGAGATACATGCTCATGCAGGCGGCTTTTAAAATATGGCAGGAATGTGTAAGCCCTGCATGCATGCGCATCTCCTGATTTTGGCACATGCCAAGCTTCTGAAATTCACCTTAAATTGAGGTCATTACACATACATGTAATTTTTTGTGCCTAAAATATGCACACATATATTTATGAAATAGGTAGAGAGAAATAGTGCTTTCTTGCATTTACATATTATCATATACTGAAACATATACACGTACATTCAGAGCAAAACAACATGGTATTTTAAAACTATGGAGCTCCGGTTTCACAGTTTATTTAATACTAGGATAAATCTCCATGTATCCACTTAAGCAAGCAAATGCAGTACCACAGATAAGTTTGAAATTTAGGGAAAGTAATTTTCAAACAGCCCATATAAAAGCCCATATAAAAATTTAGGGAAAGTAATTTTCAAACAGCCCATATAAAAGCCCATATAAAAATTTAGGGAAAGTAATTTTCAAACAGCCCATATAAAAATGAGTAGTACTTTTGACTCTTCCTATCATTTATATCGCTTTAGTCTAAAAATTCATGTCCAGATTTAGCTCCACTACTAAGTTTCTGTTGCCTTTCACTACGGTTCTCATATCTAATCATAACCCCACTAGCCTCTTATTATATTGTAGAGTGACACCCTGATATGCCCCTCAGTTCCATGATATTAGTTTTGTGCAATCCATTGTTGTTCGTCAGTCCCTAGTTTTCTGTTTCGTAGTTCAAGATCTTAGCCTCTGCTATCACGTGTGTATTATATTTACTCTCTCTGAGACACTGTTTCTGTCTCAATGTTATCTGCTTGTTTTATTTTATTGGAATCCCTAGTTCTTTGTAATTGTTCTCTTCTGAAGCTCTGTTACTGTTCAATGTAATTGCTTTCATTTTCTGAAGCACTGTTACTGTTCAATGTAAACCGAACTGATTTGTAACCTTTTACAAGAATTTCGGTATATAAAACTGTTAAGTAAATAAATAAATATAAAAGAGTTGAAAAAACATGCAAAAATTACATCAACTCTTAAAGTAAATTTATGCACACAAGTCAACTTTGATAATTATCCACCAAATCTACCCTGCATACCTCTACACCTGTTATTTGGCATGCACAAAAGTTTCCTGAAAACATACACATGTACCATCACATTTTACAAAGTATGTGCATAAGTCAAAACCCCACCTCCAGGAATACTCAGTTTGGGTAATCTGGATGATACTGTGCATGAACATGACATATGTGCATCAGTTTACCCTCAAATTGGATGGGTAATTTTATAACAGTCACTTCTGCACATAAAATATTGTTTTATGAGCAAAAGACCCTTTGAAAATGACCCCCCAAAATATTCTATTTCTACATTCAATTTTTATACTCATTGCAGGTAATTTTCAAAAGATTTTATATTTGTAAACGGACTTTATGAAAGTAGCTTTCAAACAATTGTGCGAGCAAATGTACGGGCATATGCTGGCTCGCACCAGTGAACATGGTCATTTTTATAACATAAGCACATGATATAAAATTGATGTGGATGATAGTGAGCTAGGTTCAGTTTTAACATCATAGCTTCCAGAGGCATTGAAACTACCATCACTCCTTCCTACTTTAGTGGTGGAGCATACACACAGGAAGGGAGCTAAAAAAAATGGCGACTCGCACCCGAGAATCACTCAATTCCTAAAGTATTTATTTATTTATTTTAGCATTTTTATATACCGACATCCATTTGCACATCGTATCGGTTTACATAAAACTTAAACAGTGTCGCCGTAACAACAGGCATAGCCTTTACAAAGAACAAAAAACTGTAACAACAGGCTGAATACAGATTAACTAGGTACAATATTTTGAAGTACAGATTAACAAGGTACAATGTTTTTGAAGGGATATCTCGGAAAAGGATTTAAGAGTATTTAAAGGGAGAAGCTCGGTTATTAAGTTAACAATAAGCTAGAGGACAAGGCCAGGAAAAACTGGATATACAGGCAAATATTTACAAAAAATTCAAAAGTATCTGGTATCAATATCGTATAGAACTACTCTCAGCATTTATTCACATTGGCGGGTGGTTCAATAATGAGGGGTATTTGGGGGAAAGGCCTGTAGAAACAGCCAAGTTTTTAGTTGGTTTTTTTAAATTTAGGGGTGGAGGTTTCAGTACGAAGTCTGGAGGCATGGAGTTCCATAAGGTGGGGCCAGCCAGAGAAAATGCTCTTTTTGTTGTGGAGGTGAGTTTGGTGGATTTCATCGAAGGGGAGCGGAGCGTTCCTTGATGGGTGGAACGAGTAGGTCTTGTGGAGGTACGTGGTATGAGTGGAGGGTTGATCCAGTGGGTGTTCTCATTTATGATGCATTTATGAATGAGGGATAAGGTTTTGTATAGGATTCTCGATTTAATTGGTAGTCAATGTAGCTCTATAAGTGTTGGTGTAATATGGTCTCTCTTTTTAGAATTTGTAAGGATGTGTGCTGAGGCATTCTGTAAGAGTTGTAAAGGTTTGGTAGCAGTCTATTTTGGAAAAAATAATAGACCGTAAAACGGTGCGAAAGTCGGTGAAGTATAGCAGTGGTCTGAGTTTTTTAATCATTTGCAGCTTGAAGTAGCAGTCACTGAGGATAGATTTTATAAAGGGTTTAAGGGTGAGCTGGTTGTCAATCATAACACCCAGGCTTCGAGTGTGAGTGGGGAAGGTAGTGGATGAGTAGGATGGGGGAATGGAGGGTGAAGGACGTTTAGAGGAGATGATGAGCAGTTCAGTTTTCTGAGGACTGAGAGCCAGGTGCATGTCAGTGAGTAGTTGGTTAACAGAGGTGAGGCAGGATTCCCAGTTTTGGAGAGCGGTTTGAAGGGAGTCTGTAAAGGGGAGGAGAATTTGAACATCATCTGCGTAGATGAAGTGTTTGATACCTAGACTGGTGAGGAGATTGGCAAGAGGGAGCATGTATATGTTAAATAGCGTTGAGGAAAGAGAGGAACCTTGGGGGACGCCTCGGTCAAGGCTAATCGGGTCGGATTCATTGTTATCAATGGTAACTGAGTAGTGTCGATTTTGTAGGTAGGACTTTATCCAGGAAAGTGCAGTTCTAGAGATACCAATACTCATGAGGATGTTGATAAGGATAATGTGATTGACAGTATCAAAAGCTGCGGAAATGTCCAACATGGCCAGAAGATAGGAATTACCACTGTCCATTCCTTTGATTATAGTGTCTGTTAGGGAAAGAAGCAAGGTTTCAGTACTTAGGTGTTTCCGGAAACCATATTGTGTGGAAGAGAGATATTGTGTTGGTCAAGATAGTCAGATAGGCGAGAATTGACTAGTTTTTCTAGGATTTTGGAGAGGAATGGGAGATTGGAGATAGGTCTGAAATTAGATAAAATAGAGGGATCAAGATTGGGTTTTTTAAGAATGGGTTTAACCACAGCTTGTTTTAGTATGTTAGGGACCGTCCCTTGTTCCAAGGATCGATTATGTTAGAAAGAGGTTTAGCAATAGGTTTGGGAATAGATAAGAGGAGATTGGTAGGAATTGTTTCAGAAGGGTGTGAGGAAGGTCTCATCTTTTTTAAGATGTTTTCTATTTCCAAGGAGGAGGAGGATTCAAAGGATGAGAGTGAAGCTGACTGAGTGATAGTGGGGAGGATCACATTGTCAGAGTTGAGGGAAAATGGAGCAGTGAGCGAGGTGACTTTGTTTTGAAAGACATAAGCTAATTCATTGCACCGTTTTTTAGATGTAGGTTCTTGTGGTTGTGTTACAGTAGATTTGGTAAGGTTAGTGATCATGGTGAAGAGAGCCTTGGCGTTGTATTGGAGATTGTGAATTTGTTTTGCATAATATTCTCGTTTAGTTTGAAGAATAGCTTTCCTGTAGTTGTGCATGAGTTGATGATAGTAGGAGGTTTTTGCTGCTGGGGAGGGGTGTTTACGCCAGTGTCTTTCTGAGGTTCTGAGCAGGGTTTTGAGATTCTTGAGTTCAGGTGAGTACCATGGTTTTTTGTTTAGTTGGGCAGGTTTAATTGTTTTCAAAGCAATAGGGCAGGTTTGGTTTGCAATGTTAAGGGTAACATCAAGCCAGGTAGATATGGCGTTGTCAGCTGATAGGTCAATTTCGTTGGGTATGCTTGAGTATGCTTTTGTGAGAATATCTAAAGGACACGTTTTACGGTATTCAAAGGAGTGTGGTGGAGGTGAGAGGGAGGGGGTAGACTGTTGTAGTGCAAGGGTAGTTTTAATGATGGAGTGGTCAGATCATGGTACAGAGAGACATGATGGGGAGTTGAAAGTGTTGATGGCGGAGTTAGTGAAAATGAGGTCAAGGGTGTGACCAGCCTTATGTGTGGGGGAGTATATAATTTGTGTAAATCCCATCACTTCAAGAGAGGAAATGAAGGCTTCACAAGCTGGAGATTGCGTGTTAGAGTCAACATGGAGGTTAAAATCAGCAAGGAGAATAGTAGGGAGATCAGAGGAAAGTGAAGAAGCAAAGAATTCAATAAGAGGAGAGGAGTCATTTTCTAGGAGACTGGGGGGGGGGGGTGGTGTGAAGATAAGGCAAACTTGGAGGAGTTTTGATTAAAAAAAAACAATTTTGTATCGAGTGGGAAGGTTGCACTTTTGAGGAATAAGTTTTAGTTCTTTTTTCACTATGAGGAGTAATCCTCCTCCTCTTTTCTTTTTGCGGGGTATAGAGAAAATATCGTAAATATCAGTGGGTAGCTGATTAAGAAGAGAGATATCAGGGGGTTTAAGCCATGTTTCATTATAGCACAGATCTCAGGCTTGGAGTCAGTAAGGAGGTCATGGAGTAAATGTGGGGTGTTTTTTTAAGTGATTGGGCATTGAAAAGGAGTAAGGAGATTAGGGAGAGGCCTAGAAATTGAGTGAGGGGGATAACAGGATAGGGAT
This sequence comes from Rhinatrema bivittatum, assembly GCF_901001135.1. NCBI lineage: Eukaryota > Metazoa > Chordata > Amphibia > Gymnophiona > Rhinatrematidae > Rhinatrema > Rhinatrema bivittatum. Next base: position 625,589,029 of record NC_042615.1, on the reverse strand, counting down.
TAGCCTTCTTTGCCGCTGGGAGGAGGGGTTAGGGAAAGGGAAGTAATGTTTTGAGGGGTATTTTCTTTGGGCAGAGAAAGGACAGTAGCATAAGACTGGTGACTAGGGATGTGAATCGTTTTTTGACGATTTAAAATATCGTCCGATATATTTTAAATCGTCAAAAATCGTTAGGGCCACGATACAATACCAATTCCCCCGATTTATCGTAAAAAAAATCGTAAATCAGGGGAAGGGGGAGGGCAGGAAAACCGGCACACTAAAACCCCCTAAAACCCACCCCCGACCCTTTAAATTAAATCCCCCACCCTCCCGAACCCCCCCCCCCCCAAATGCCTTAAATTACCTGGGGGTCCAGCAGCGGTCCGGAACAGCCTCCTGCAATTGAATCGTGTTGTCTTCAGCCGGCGCCATTCTGCGCCGCCATTTTGCAAAATGGCGGCACAAAATGGCGGCGGCCATAGACCAACACGAACCCCCGCTGAACGACCTCCTGCAGTCGATCTCCTGCCGGCGCCATTTTCCGTACGGAAAACGATTCGCGGCAGGAAATCGCTCCCGGACCCCTGCTGGACCCCCAGGGACTTTTGGCCAGCTTGGCGGAGCCTCCTGACCCCCACAAGACTTGCCAAAAGTCCAGCGGGGGTCCGGAATGACCTCCTGCAGTCGAATCGTGTTGGTCTATGGCCGCCGCCATTTTGCGCCGCCATTTTGCAAAATGGCGGCGCAGAATGGCGCCGGCTGAAGACAACACGATTCAATTGCAGGAGACCGTTCCGGACCGCCGCTGGACCCCCCAGGTAATTTAAGGCATTTGGGGGGGGGGGTGGGTTTTAGGGTGTTTTAGTGTGCCGGTTTTCCTGCCCTCCCCCTTCCCCCGATTTAGCTACGGACCGCCGCTGGACCCCCAGGTAATTTAAGGCATTTGGGGGGGGTTCGGGAGGGTGGGGGATTTAATTTAAAGGGTCGGGGGTGGGTTTTAGGGTGTTTTAGTGTGCCGGTTTTCCTGCCCTCCCCCTTCCCCCGATTTAGCTACGGACCGCCGCTGGACCCCCAGGTAATTTAAGGCATTTGGGGGGGGGGGGGTTCGGGAGGGTGGGGCATTTAATTTAAAGGGTTGGGGGTGGGTTTTAGGGGGTTTTAGTGTGCCGGTTCACGATTTTAACGATTTTCACGATACTCTAAACACCCAAACGGCGACGATACGATTCCCTCCCCCTCCCAGTCGAAATCGATCGTTAAGACGATCGAGGACACGATTCACATCTCTACTGGTGACATTGTTATAGGTTGGGGGGGTGAGATTCGGGGAGGCAGTGTGGGGACCAATTGTAGTTATTCAAGGAGGGGCCAAAGGAGAAGGTGGAGGAAAGGGAAAACAGTAGAGATGTGCTTCGTTTTTTTCTGCCGGGTCGTTTTTTGACTCGGATACCTCGTGGTAAATTTCGGGTTTTCTCGTTTCGTTTTTTTGAAAAACGAAATGAGGAAACCCGAAACCGGGCCAAAAAACGAAACGGCAAAGGAAGCTTAAAAAAAACCTACCCCAAGCATTTAAAATCAGTTTTCTACATAAATACAAACTACCCCCCCCCCCCCATCCAGATCCCTCCCCAAGACTTACTAAGTATATCCCTGGTGGTCCAGCGGGGTCCCGGGTTCCATTTGCCCTCCGTGCCCATGCTATTGCAAGCCGTGCTCTTTAAAATGGTGCTGAATAGCCTCTGAACTACCATGTCACAAGGGCTACCGGCGCCATTGGTCAGCCCCTGTCACATGGCTGGAGCCATGTGACAGGGGCTGACCAGGTCAAGAGCCCCCTCCTGACCCCCCCAAGGCTTGCCAATAATCCCTGGGGGTCCAGCGGGGGTCCAAAAGCGATTTCGTTGTCGGCTGCCAGTAATCAAAATGGCGCCGATAGCCTTTGCCCATACTATGTCACAGAGGCTTTCAGCACCATTGGTCAGCTCCAGTCACATGACAGGAGCACAAGATGGCGCCGATGGCCATGTGACAGGGGCTGACCAATGGCGCCGGTAGCCTCTGTGACATGGTAGTTCAGAGGCTATTCGGCACCATTTTAAAGAGCACGGCTTGCAGTAGCACGGGCACGGAGGGCAAATGGAACCCGGGACCCCGCTGGACCACCAGGGATGTACTTAGTAAGTCTTGGGGAGGGATCGGGATGGGGGGGTAGTTTGTATTTATGTAGAAAACTGATTTTAAATGCTTGGGGTGGGTTTTAATTAAAAAAAAAAAAAAAAAAAAGTGTCCCTCTCCCCATGCAAACCCGAAAAACGAAATTTCCCCGAAATTGGGGAAAATTCTTTTTGGGTTTCGGGGCCTCCGAAACCACAACGAGTTAGGAAATTTCATTGAATTTCCTAATTCGGGCGAAAAACGAACCACATCTCTAGAAAACAGTATACAAAACAATGTTATACATGATGTGGTGCACCAGGGGGCGCACTAAACTGCGTGGAGTGTTGGCCCTCCCGGACCCCGATGGGTCTTGTGCCGGTTTGCACGGGGAGGCAATGAAGGAGACGAGGAGCGCAGGTAAAGGATGTGTTTCAGTCGGCGCTTTACTTTCAAAAGGGCTCTGGCCCCACTTTGATGATTCTGGGCACTTCAGTGGTCGCACCAAGGGGCGCAGCAAGGGGCAGGCCCCTTTGGTCATGCTCCTTCGTGGGCGCGGCACCGCAGGTGATGGCCCTGATTTCAAGGGCTGGTAGGCCGGCTTCCCAGGTGCCGATGTAGGTTCAGCTCCCACTGTGATTGGTGGCTGGGGAGCTCTGGGAGGGTAGGTGGGTGGAGCAGAGCGGAAGCGGCGGCATTGGTGTGGTCCCTTTGGTTTGGCTTTTTTTTTTTGGTTTTAGGTGGTTTTTTCTCTCTCACGTGCTCTCACCGTTGGTTTCAGGTCGGCATCTCCTTCTCTCTCTCGCAGCGGCACCCGGTCTGCGTCTCTTTCTCTCTCTCTCTCACCCTCGGCGGCTCCGGGTGGGAATCGGCGGCGAACGGTGCAGGGCCACTGGTCGACAGTAACTGCGGCGGTGATCAGCAATCGGCGGAGGCCCTGATGCAGTGTCAGCGGTTAGCAAGGGACACGGGTGGGCAAGAGGCTCGACCCCGGTCAGTTGGCCGCAGGAAAAAAAGTATGATCATAAACAGAGAATTTGATCTGTTTCTCGTCAGTTATCTCACCTGCAATATCATAATTCTTCTATTAAAATCTTTCAAGACTTTTCCATCAAAGTACCTTCCAAAAGAACTCATGGGTAAGCAAATCTGCTACATGAGTTGGTAATGTTTCAGGCTTATGTTGCTAGATGTATGATGGAACATGCAATCCTTTTCTTGTTAATCTAATAAACATATTTCAAATAAAAAAAAGTAGCATATTTAAAACTGTTAGGATTCTGTGAATATCAGTTGGTATGTGAACCCTGGGCCAAAGTGAGAGGTGGTACTGCCCAGGGGGAGGAGCCCCGTGAGCCTCACTGTCAATAGACTAGGTCTCGACTGGGGATAGACACGGAAGCAATACAGAGTCTTTATTAAAGAGATAGAAGCACTACCCGTGGAGCGGGGGGTGCCAGAGAGGAAATCACACAGACCCAGACACAAGGGTCAATGGAGTAGAAAGTGCCCAGAGGGAATACCTCCGTAGCGTTGGTAGAGGTCCGTGGAGCAGGTACACCGAAGAGGTCTTGGGAGAGATGGTAGTGGCCCGTGGAGCGGGGTACGCCAATAGTGTCCTCCATAGAGATAATAGTAACCTGCAGAGCAGGGTATGCTGGTGGGGTCCTCTGTGAAGATGACAGCCGTCTGCAGAGCGAAGTACACAGTCGAGGCCCTTGGTGGAGGTGGCAATGGTTTGGAAAGCAGGGTACACCGGGGAGGGTCCTCGGTAAAGCTGGTAGCGATTGCAAGGCAGGGTGCGACTGTGAGGTCCTCGATAGAGTGGTAAGGGTCCATAGAGTGGGTACTTCTGAAGGAGTCCTCTATAGAGATGGTAATGGCCCGCAGCGTGGGGTACACCAGAGAGGCACTTGGTAAAGCAGAAAGTGATCCGCAGGGCAGAGTACTCATGAAAGAGCAGTGCTGGTTCCATGGAAGCCCTGGGGAACGGGGCAGGCAGAGTTCCAGGTGTCAGGCCCTTCGAGGAGAAGATAGCCAGGATGAGAGAGAGGCCCCTGAGGAGCGGGTACCTGAGACATCCACGTCGGAGCATGAACTGGAACGCAGGGTCCTCAGGAAGCGAGGTGAAATTAGCAAGGATGAGACTCCTTGCCAAATCGTCTTTAGGCAGGGCCAGCTGATTTAAATATCTGAGGGGAATGACAGCATCTGGAGGGGACCCCCCCCTGAGGTTCCCGCCATGATGTGGATAAGACTGGCCCGTGTGTATGCGGACGTGCCTAGAGGGACCCGATGGCAAGTCGGTGGCATCTGTGCTGACCTGGGAGCCCTGGGAGCAGTAGGCAGGTCGTTGGCAGCTAGCGGAGGCTGCCAAACTACCCCCATGGAGACAGGGAAGTGAAGAAGGAGGTGAGCAGTAGTGGTTGCAACCCTATGCGACTGACGGGCATAACAGTACCCCCCTTCTTATGGCCCCTCCCAGGGGGTTTTGGTTTTCCAGGATGCAACGCATGGAACTGTCTGATCAACTCTTTGTCAAGGATGTTAGTAGCAGGCTCCCAGGTGTTCTCTTCGGGACCAAATCCTTCCCACAAAATCAGATATTCCCAATGCTTCCCGCGTTTCCTTACATCCAAGACGTCCTCAACTTGATAGGTGATATCGTCCTCCGAGGACAGAGGTTGAGGTTCAGCAGGTTTCTTGGAGAACTCTGATAGGATGAGTGGTTTTAACAGCGAGATGTGGAAAGCGTTATGGATTTTAAGCAAAGTGGGTAGATGAAGATTGTAAGTGACTGGCCCCAGCCGGCGAAGCACAGGAAAGGGCCCAATATATCTAGGAGCAAAGCGGGCTGAAGGCAACTTTAGCCAAATGAAGTGGGTGCTGAGTCACACCTTGTCACTAGGGTTTAGCTGAGGAGCTGCCCGATGATGGGCATCGTAGAACTTTTTATATTTTAGAGCTGCTTGTTGCAGCAGTTGCTTAGAATGCTCCCAGGGTTGGTGCAGTTCTTAAGCGTAGGCTTGTGCAGCTGGCGAGGGTACAGACAGAGGAATTGGAAGAGGAGGCAAAGGCTGACGTCCGTACACCACTTGGAAGGGGGACGATCCTGTGGCCAAAGATTGATGGGAGTTCAAGGCGAACTCAGCCCACGGCAATAAATCAGACCAATTGCTCTGCCGGGAATTCACATATCCTCAAAGGAACTGCTTCAGGGTATGATTTGTCCTTTCTGTCTGTCCATTGGCCTGTGGATGACAGGCCAATGTAAGGTCCAGGGCGATGTCAAATTTTTTACACAGCGACCTCAAGAACTTGGCCATGACTTGGATGCCCCTATCTGAGAGGATGTGCCTTGGCAGTCCATGAAGATGAAAGATGTGTCTTATGAATAGTTTGGCTAGCTCAGAAGCTGAAGGCAGGCCAGGTAATGCTCGAAGTGAGCTATCTTCAAAAAGCTGTCCACGGTGACCCAAATGGTATGGTGGCCACTGGAAGAAGGTACGTCTTCAATAAAGTCCGTGGATATATGTGTCCATGGCTCACTAGGTGCAGGGAGAGGTTGTAGGAGGCCCCAGGGATGGCCTGTCGGTGGCTTTTGATGAGCACAAGTGGGGCATGATTCCATATAGGCTTGAGCGTCCTGTTTCATGGTCGGCCACCAATAGAACCTCTGGAGTGAAGCGAGCGTTCTTGCTTGCCTGGGATGACCAGAGAGCAAGGAATCATGCGCCCATCTGAGGATCTTCTTACAAAGAGGTCTGGGAGCCACCGTCTTCCCGGATGGCACTGTGTGAGTAGCGGAGAAAAGTACCTTAGAAGGGTCGATGATGTGTGGGGGAAATCTGAGACATCATCAGTAGTAAATGAGCGAGAGAGGGCACCTGCTTGCATGTTCTTGTTAGCTGGTCGGTACCGAAGCAGGAAATTAAATCGGGTGAAAAAAAGAGACCAACGGGCCTGCCTGTGGTTCAGGTGTTGGGCATGATGTAGGTACTCGAGGTTCTTGTGATCCGTGTACACTGTTATTTGATGCTGTGCTCCCTCGAGCCAGGGACGCCATTCTTCAAAGGCTAATTTGATCACCAGCAATTCTTTGTCCCCAATCCTGTAATTGCGCTCAGCTGGAGAGAAGTATCGGGAAAAGAATGAACACAGGTGTAATGTATGGTAAATAGAATGCTGGCTGAGCACAGAACCAACACTGACTTCTGAGGCGTCTACCTCAACAATGAAGGGTCATCAGGGGTCCGGATGATGCAGGCATGGCTCCTGAAGGAATGCTTCCTTAAGTTTCTGGAAGGCGGATACAGCTTCGGGTGACCATTGGGATGGGTCGGCCCCCTTTTGGTCATGGCCGTGAGTGGAGTGGTTAGTGTCGAATAGTGGTTGATGAATGACCTATAGTAATTAATAAAGCCTAGAAATCTTCAGAGTGCCTTGAGACCCAGTGGCTGGGGCCAGTCTCGGATGCTTTTAGTCTTCTGTGGATCCATTTGAAATCCCTGGCTACAGACCACATAGCCCAGAAAAGGGATGGACTCCTTGTGAAAAGAGCATTTTTCCAGCTTGACATACAACTGATTCTCCCTTAAGCTTTGAAGGTCTTGTGAAAAAACCAGGATGTTGTCCAAATAGACCACAACACAACTGTAGAGCATATCTCTGAAGATTTCATTCATCATATTCTGAAACATCGCAGGCGCGTTGCAGAGACCAAACGGCATGATCAGATATTCAAAATGGCCATCGTGGGTGTTAAAAGTGGTTTTCCACTCATCGCCTTAGCATATCCTGATCAAGTTATAAGCTCGACTGAGGTCCAATTTGGTGAATATCTTGGCCCCCTGGAACCTGTCAAACAGTTCAGATATTAATGGCAGGGGATAGCAATCCTTCTGTGTAATTTCGTTTAAGCCACGATAAGCTATGCATAGCCGGAGGGAGCTGTCCTTTTTCCTTACAAAAAAGAACCCTGCTCCAGCAGGGGATCTGGAAGGACGAATGAAGCCTTTGGCCAGGTTTTCCTTTATGTATTCGGACATGGCTTTGGTTTTGGTTAAGGAAAGTGGGTAGACTCTTCCTCGAGGAGGCTCTATGTTGGGCAACAAATTAATTGCACGATCAAAAGAGCGATGTGGAGGTAAGGCGTCTGCAGCTTTCTTAGAAAATACATCCTGGAAGGAGGAATATTGTGGTGGAAGACCTGAGACAGATGGCTGTATGGCCAGGCAAGACATCAGGGATACGGTCTCCAAACATTTTTTATGGCAGAATCACCGCAATGAGAGAGAGTTGGAGGGTAGTCCAGTCAAATTGTGGAGTATGGATTTTCAGCCATGGCAATCCTAGGACCACTGGATGTAGAGCCTTGTCCAAAATCAAAAAAGAGATAGTTTCTGTATGCAGGGATCTTGTGTGAAGTCGAATAGGAATCATGGAGAAAGCCACGTCGCCAGGTAAAGGTTCGGCATGGATAGATGAAAGTAACAATGGCATTGGCATACGGATGGTGGGGATTCGTAAATGTTCTACAAGTTGCCGGAGAATAAAGTTTCCCCGGCTTCAGAGTCTACTAATGCCAGGGTGTGAAAATCCTGGTTGTCCAAATTAATAGTGACAGGCAGAGTTAGTGGAGGAGAAGGTGCGGTTAGGCCTAGGAAGAGTCCTCCAGTGGATCCTAGGCCTGGGAGTTTCCCAGACGGAGAGGGCAGGAGGGTACTGCATGACCCGATTGGCCACAATACATGCAGAGGCCTGCATTCTGGCAACATTGCTTCTCCTTTGCGGATAGATGACTATGCCCATTTGCATTGGCTTATCTTCGTCAGCGTTAGGTGGGGGGATACTCTGAGAAGAGGACATTGAGCAAACTTGTGGAGCACTAGAAGCCACTCTTTTGGTCCCTGTAATCTCCTGGGAACATTCGCAGAGACGAAGGTCTATGCGACTAGCGAGATCAATCAGGGAGTCCAAGGTCTCAGGGAGCTCGCATGCTGCCAACTCATCTTTAATGCGTGGGCTAAGACCCTCAAGAAATGTGGATCGCAGACAGCCCAGATCCCAGTATAATTCTTTTTTTTTTTTTTTTTTATTTTTTTTTTATTAAATTTTTGATATTAAGATACATTTCACAGTCAAAGCAATAAACAAGAAATAACATAATACTTCCTTCAAGATCTAAATCTATATCTGTGAATTTTATCTAAACTATACCTGATCATAAGAAAAAGAGAATATGATGTGGCTAACTTGACTTCAGAAGCAGTTGTTATAGGAAAAAAAAATACAATAAAGATTTATCAATCTCACCATAGTACACACTAATTCCCAGCTCAATAGAGTTTTTAGGATTGGGCATTCAAGTACGATCTCAACTGGATAGGTTGGTTAAAGACAAATTTTTTCCTTGACATATAATAATACAGGAACATGGAAATCTTAAAATAAATTTAATCCCTTTTTGTTGAGCTTGCTCTCTCATTGTTAAAAATTCCTTCCTCCTAATTTGTGACTCCCGTGAAATGTCAGGGAACATCCTTATATACTGACCATAAAACGTAGCTTTCTGGTTTCTGAAATATATCCTAAGTAACGAGTCTCTTTCAGATATAAAGGAAAATTGCATATTGAGAGTGGCTCGTCTTTATATCCATCTCAAAAGACTTTTCCAATAGATCAGACAGATTCAAATCCACTTGATTATCCTGTTTTAGATCATCTGGTACCTGTTTTGGGGTATATAATAAAACCTTGCAATTGCAGGTATTACCTCATTTGTATATGTTAACACATTAACAAGGTAACTTCTAAATAAATCTGTTGCAGACATTAAATGAGTTTTAGGAAAATTAAGTAACCTTACATTTTTTCCCTCATTTGATTTTCTATAATTTCCAATTTATCAAACTGCATTTTCTCAGACTTAATTAAATTTCCTTGTACTTTATCTATTTCCTTCATTTTAATTTCTAAGGAGTGTACAGAACCTTCTATTTTATCTATCTTCATCTGATGGGTTAAATGTTTATTCAAAACTTCCTGCAATATATTTGCCATGCTATTTATAGATTTTTGCATTGATAGTAGCAAAGTCCCTATTTCTTCAAGGGTAAGAAATATGACGAGTGAGATAATCAAATTTGCAGATGACACAAAATTGTTCAGAGTTGTTAAATCACAAGCAGATTGTGATAAATTGCAGGAAGACCTTGTGAGACTGGAAAATTGGGCATCCAAATGGCAGATGAAATTTAATGTGGATAAGTGCAAGGTGATGCATATAGGGAAAAATAACCCATGCTATAATTACACAATGTTGGGTTCCCTATTAGGTGCTACAACCCAAGAAAGAGATCTAGGTGTCATTGTGGATAACACATTGAAATCGTCGGTTCAGTGTTCTGCGGCAGTCAAAAAAGCAAACAGAATGTTGGGAATTATTAGAAAGGGAATGGTGAATAAAACGGAAAATGTCATAATGCCTCTGTATCGCTCCATGGTGAGACCGCACCTTGAATACTGTGTACAATTCTGGTCGCCGCATCTCAAAAAAGATATAATTGCGATGGAGAAGGTTAGGACTTTTCAGTAGGGATGTGAATCGTTTTTTGACGATTTAAAATATCGTCCGATATATTTTAAATTGTAAAAAATCATTAGAGGCGTGATACAATAGGAATTCCCCCGATTTATCGTCAAAAATCGTAAATCGGGGGAGGGGGAGGGGAAGGGGGAGGGCGGGAAAACCGGCACACTAAAACAACCCTAAAACCCACCCCGACCCTTTAAAATAAATCCCCCACCCTCCCGAACCCCCCCAAAATGTTTTAAATTACCTATGGTCCAGTGGGGGGGGGGGGGGGGTCCCGGTGTGATCTTCCATATGGCCATATGGCCGGCGCCATTTTGCAATACGGCAATACGGCCATACGGCCGGCGCCATTTTGCAATACAGCAACGAGTGCAGGAGGTCGGTCCCGGAGCCCCGCTGGACTTTTGGCAAGTCTTGTGGGGGTCAGGAGGCCCCCCCAAGCTGGCCAAAAGTCCCTGGGGGTCCAGCGGGGGTCCGGGAGTGATCTCGTGCGCTCGTGACGTCGGGGAACAGGAACCAAAATGGCGCCGGCGCTACATTTGCCCTGTCATATGACAGGGTATAGGTAGCGCCGGCGCCATTTCTATTAACGCAGCCGTGGCCCGAAAGTGGAAGATCACACCGGGACCCCCCCACTGGACCCCAGGTAATTTAAAACATTTTGGGGGGGTTCAGGAGGGTGGGGGATTTATTTTAAAGGGTCGGGGTGGGTTTTAGGGTTGTTTTAGTGTGCCGGTTTTCCCGCCCTCCCCCGATTTACGATTTAAACGATTTAAAACAAAACAAAACCATGACGATCAGATTCCCTCCCCCCCCCCAGCCAAAATCGATCGTTAAGACGATCGATCACACGATTCACATCTCTACTTTTCAGCTTGGAGAAGAGATGACTGAGGGGGGATATGATAGAGGTGTTTAAAATCATGAGAGGTCTAGAACGGGTAGATGTGAATCGGTTATTTACTCTTTCGGATAGTAGAAAGACTAGGGGGCACTCCATGAAGTTAGCATGGGGCACATTTAAAACTAATCGGAGAAAGTTCTTTTTTACTCAACGCACAATTAAACTCTGGAATTTGTTGCCAGAGGATGTGGTTAGTGCAGTTAGTATAGCTGTGTTTAAAAAAGGATTGGATAAGTTCTTGGAGGAGAAGTCCATTACCTGCTATTAAGTTCACCTAGAGAATAGCCACTGCAATTAGCAATGGTAACATGGAATAGACTTAGTTTTTGGGTACTTGCCAGGTTCTTGTGACTTGGATTGGCCACTGTTGGAAACAGGATGCTGGGCTTGATGGACCCTTGGTCTGACCCAGTATGGCATTTTCTTATGTTCTTATGTTCTCTAGGATCTTCCTTTGCTTCGTGATTCGCTGGGCCAGGCCAGGGATGGCCTGAATTGCTGAGACCTGTGCCGGTTCCATGGATTTGGCAATCTGTTAGGATTCTGTGAATATCAGTTAGTATGTGAACCTTGGGCCGAAGTGAGAGGTGGTACCGCCCACGGGGAGGAGCCCCATGAGCCTCACTGTCGGTAGGCTAGGTCTCGGCTGGGGATAGACACGGAAGCAATATAGATTCTTTATTAAAGAGATAGAATCACTACCCATGGAGCGAGGGGTGCCAGAGAGGAGATCACACAGACCCAGAGACACAGGGTCAATGGAGAAGAAAGTGCCCAGAGGGAATACCTCCGTAGCATTGGTAGAGGTCTGTGAAGCGGCTACACTGAAGAGGTCTCCTGTAGAGATGGTAATGGCCCACGAGGTGGGATGCACTGAAGATGTCTTGGGAAAGATGGTAGTGGCCCGCGGAGTGGGGTAGGCCAATACTGTCCTCAGTAGAGATGATAGTAACCTGCAGAGCAGGGTATGCTGATGGGTTCCTCTGTGAAGATGACAGCAGTCCACAGAGCAAAGTACACAGTCGAGGCCCTTGGAGGTGGCAATGGTCCGCAAAGCGGGGTACACCGGTGAGGGTCCTCAGTAGAGCTTGTAGCAATCCACAAGGCGGGGTGTGCCTGTGAGGTCCTCGATAGAGTGCATGTAATCTGTAGAGTGGGTACTACTGAAGGAGTGTTCTGTAGAGATGGTAATGGCCTGCAGCGCGGGGTACACCAGAGAGGCACTTGGTAAAGCAGAAAGTGATCCGCAGGGCAAAGTACTCACAAAAGAGCAATGCTGGTTCCAGGGAAGCCCTGGGGAACGGGGCAGGCAGAGTTCCAAGCGCCAGGCCCTCCGAGGAGTGGATAGCCAGGACGAAAGAGAGGCCCCCGAGGTGCAGGTACCTGAGACGTCCACTATTTTTGTTATGGTTAGTGAGGTTTGGGTGGACAATTGGACACTGTGGCATCTGACCACGCCCATGGGGGGAAGTTCCGTGAGGGGCCACAGGTCAGGCTCAGCTCAGGACACACAAACACAGATTGTTCTTTATTTAGACAGTTTGAGAAGCCACCAGAGGTGGCGGTAGTGAGCAGAAGATGTAGCCCAGCTGGGTTAGTATTCACCAGAGCGCTGGAACAGCGGTTCTTCCGGTAGCAGTGCTATAGTGGAGAGAACTGAGAAAGTGAGCACAATAGAACATTCACAGAATCCCAGATATGGAGAAGCCCCGAGATAGGGAGAGCTGGCCCTTGAGGAGCGAGTACCAGATTCCTGGAGGTAGAGAGACTTGTTGGCAAAGTACTCACACAGCAGTTCCACGTAGGCGATGGCACTGGAAAGGGGGCAGGCCCTCGAGGAGCGAGTACCTGATTCCAGGGAGACAGCTCTGAGGAGTAGATGATAATAGTACTCACTGATGGTGTCTTTAACGAATTCTTCCAAGTAGAAGAGATATATGCAGGCAGCGAGTCAGGGAACATGGACCCTCAAGGAGCGAGTACCGGTTACCTGATAGCGATCTGAAAGAAACAAAGAGGCTCCTGAGAAGCTGGTATCCCGTTAGCAGAAAGAGTCCAATGGGAGTTGGAAGGCAGTGTAGCTGGGTATGGAGAGTGAATCCCATCGGTAAGATCACCCTTGCTAACTCAACAGCCAGCAATAAACAGTAGGTTTAAATATCCGGGCAACGTGACGTCATCACAGGGGGACGCCCCTGAGGAACGCGCCAATGAGGAAATAAGAATGAGGGCCGCGCACGCCCCTAAGGTACCTGAAGAGCATGGCGGGAGGCAGCACCCAAGCCGGTTAACACGCCGGAGCGTATGGCAAGCAGACGCCGCGGAAGCCAGGCGTCCATGAGGAGCAGGAGGAGTCGCAAGAAAGGAAAGGTAGGCGGAGTGAAACCGTCGGGAAGTGACGGTCGCAACAATTTTCAAAAGGCCCGGCAGAGAGTGTAAAGCTCCGGGATGTGTGTATGTTCCGGGGCTTTTCTGAATGGGCGGGCAGGGGGCAGGACGGGGGCAGGTCAGACAGTCCGGGGCGGGGCGGTCCAGAGGCGTGGCTGTACAGTCCAGGGGCGACGTGGGTCGCTCCGATTTCGGGTAGCGTGCACAAATGTAGGCCACGTGCGTAACTTTTAAAATCTGCCCCTTATGTTGCAGTTTTTAAAATATCATATACTCGCGTATATTCTATTTTGCACGCGCATGTGATATTTTTTATATGTGCATCTTTTGAAAATTAAACTCAGTGCACAATTAAATTCTGGAATTCATTGGTGGAAGATGTGGTAAAAGCTAGTAGTGTAGCCGGATTTAAACAAGGTTTGGACAAGTTCCTGAAGGAAAAGTCTATAAAACTGTTATTAACCAGGTAGACTTTTTTTTTTTTTATTTATTCTTTATTCAATTTTCATTCAAAACAATTTTCAAACAAAAATATACCATAAGTAATTTTGATACAATAAAATAACACATAAAATTAATAGCCTTACTTAAACAAAACTTTGTATCTCAATTACATCCAATAATTGGGGGGAAATAATCATATAAATTCAAATAACATAATCACTATTTAGAGGAGAGAGAGCTTTTAATTCTTTTGACCATCTAAGTTTCCACCTTCTGTATTTTTATCTTGTAAAAACGTCTCCAAATGCAGTGGATCAGAAAAACTGAATCTATTTCCCTGAAAAGTAACATAACATATACTAGGATATTTTAGGAAAAAACTAGCACCGATTGCTAGCAATTTACTTTTCAAGGAGAGAAAATGTCTCCTTTTAGCCTGTGTGGCTCTTGAGACATCAGGAAATATGTATATTTTCTGACCACAAAAGCTAAGATCTTTGTGTTTGAGAAAATCTCTAAACACCCTATCTTTGTCAGACTCCAATTGTAAAGATACAAATAGGGTAGCTCTTTTCTGAATAAGATCTATAAGATTCTTCTAGAAACGTAGAGACTCCTATAGTTGAATTCTCTATATTTTCCCCTTTCTGTTCCCCTGATCTATCTGGAAAATAGAAAATCTTAGAAACCAAAGGAAGATCTTTATCCTCATATTGTAATATATCCCTCTGATATTTTTTAAACATTTCCATTGGAGATAATAGTCTAGTCTGAGGGAAATTATTTATCCGCAAATTTTTAAGTCTCATCATATTTTCTAGTTTTTCCATTTCCCTATGCAAAACTAGACTATTTCTTATATGTACTGTCTCAGTGTCCTCCAATAATTTAATTTTAGATGTTACTTTCACCAATTCTTCCTTTAAACAGGATATACCCTGTTTTTGTTCTCCTATTTGTGTTTTATTAGAATTCACAATAGCTGACAATGACAAATTCATTTGGGTAACATTTTCATTCATTTTTGCCATCATTTTCCATATATCTTTTAATGTTACATCCTCAGGTGGGTCAATAGGCCAATGAATTGGCTCTTTTGGCTGTTCTTCAGAATTACTTAAAGTCTCAACATCTCGAGAAACTGCACAGTCACTCCTTTTAGGTGGACTAGCTGGTTCTAGGTGTAGAAACCCTTCTGATAATAATGGCAAAGGCTGGAGGGGGGATGAGGGTCCCGCGCCAGGGCTCAGCAAGGCTGAAAACTGTCCTCCTGATGTATCCCCCAATGGTGTCTCACCACGTCTGAAAACGTGGTTATCCTTCGGGCCCTTAGGTGTTATGGGGGATATGGGAAAGCTTTTGACCTTTCTCTTCCTCCCCATATTATGGGTTAGAAAAGAAGATATAAAACTCTCAAATCCACACAATAGTGTTAGGACTTACCGGCAGAGCTCCCGGGCTTCCAGGCTTCTCCGGGCTAAGCCGGGCAAAGCCGTGCGCCCCTTCGGAGCGCGCGGCTTAGATGCGCGCCGCACTCCTTTTGGCGCAAAAAGTTGTAGAAAGTCCGGTTCAAGTCCAGGAACTCTGGGGGCCTCTCTCTCTCTCCTCTACCGAGGTTCCCCAGTGAAAATGCCGCACTCCTGGTGATTTTAAAGCTAGGGACTTGTGGTGACGTCACTGACTCCGCCCCTTCAATCGGGGCTCAGCTGTTCCTTTTGGCGCAAAAAGTTGTAGAAAGTCCGGTTCAAGTCCAGGAACACTGGGGGCCTCTCTCTCTCTCCTCTACCGAGGTTCCCCAGTGAAAACACCGCTCTCCTGGCGATTTTAAAGCCAGGGACTTGCGGTGACGTCACTGGCTCCGCCCCTTCAATTGGGGCTCAGCTGTTCCTTTTGGCGCAAAAAGTTGTAGAAAGTCCGGTTCAAGTCCAGGAACACTGGGGGCCTCTCTCTCTCTCCTCTACCGAGGTTCCCCAACCCACCCAGCCAGGTAGACTTTGAGAAAGTCATGGCTTATCCCTGAGTGTAAGCAGCATGGAATTTATCCACTATATGGGATCCTGCCAGGTATTTATAACCTGGATTGGCCTCTGTTGGAAAAGATACTGTGCTTGATTGACCTTTAGTCAGACCCAGTATGGCGGTTCTTATGTTCTTACAATGATCTGCTAGTTCAACACCACAAATTAAAAACATGGACCAATTCAACAAAAATAATGAAAAAATTATACAACTTCAGAAATTGTGAATACCCTAATTAGGGTAAGCATGGGTAATAATGGCCATAAAAATCCAAGCTAGAGTGGAAAAGAAGTAATAGAGGACTCTTTTCACAGGAACAGCATAGCCACAAAGAGAAATGCACATAGTGGGCCAGATTTTAAATGCCCTGCGTGCCAGCGCGCCTATTTTGCATAGGCCGCCGGCGCGCGCGCATAGTCCCTGGGCTTCATAAAAGAGGCGTGGGAGGGGCGTGTCCGGAGGCTTGTCCGGGGTCAGGGGGCGGTTCGGGGCGGGACCGGGGCGTGGCGCCGGCCCGGGGGCATGGTCGAGGCCTCCAGACCAGCCCCCGGGTCGGGTGTTGGCGCGCCAGCAGCCCGCTGGCACGCGCAGATTTACGGGGGGGTGGGTTAGGTAGGGGAAGGGAGGGGAAGGTGCGGGGGGGTGGATAGAAAGTTCCCTCCGAGGCCTCGGAGGGAACAGGCAGCGCGCGCCAGGCTCGGCACGTGCAGGTTGCACAAATGTGCCCCCCCTGCGTGCACCGACCCCGGATTTTATAAGATACGTGCGGCTACGCGCGTATCTTATAAAATCCAGCGTACTTTTGTTCGCGCTCGCGCAAATTTATAAAATCTGCCTCATTATATATTCAGCGGATAACAACAAACTTAGGAGAGTTATGGGGCAGCAGCAAAGCAGAAACTGCCAAATATGTACACAGAAAGGATTTTGATTTTACAGAAAGCTTTTAAAGTTAGTCACCCATTTAAACTGATGGTCAGTCATGTGACCCACTTGTGAGACTAGTGATTCTGCTTGTCTTCAGAGAAAATTCTAATTCCTTATCTGATAAAGATTGTTCAGCAGAATAGAAGTTCTTAAACAAGCAGTTCATGATAGAGATTGGTGTAAGAATGACATAAAAAACTATTTCTTTACATAGATGGTAAGTGGGGGCAAAAACAGTATTAGAATTTAAGAAAACAGAAGAAAAGCACAGATGATCCTTAACAGTAGGAAAATGAGAATAAAAAATGTATTAGGGAAGTAGACCCTTGGGTTGTGGTGTGATTGACGCAACATAGGGAGCAATAACCCTAGCCCAAACTGACTGGCGTATGTACCCTGGGATAGCACTGCTCATGAGCTTCATCTTATAACTCCTTTTCCCACAGGTTGAGCCCTTGGGTTTCGGGGACCAGCAGGTCTTAGGCGATGGTCCTGCAGAGTAAGGCGAGCGTCCAAAGACAGGCTGAGTCAGGGCATGTGGTTTGGATCCAGGCAAGGGTCACTGGTGGGTAGCAAGCAAGAGTAGTCGAGGCCAGGCTAGGGTCAGTGGCAGGAGGCAAGCAAGAGCAATCAAAGTCCAGGCAAATGTCAATCCAGAAGTCAGTCTGAGGTGAAGGCATGAACAAGGCAAGGGGACTGAATGAGACAGGGCAGGTGGGCAAGGCAAGCTGGAGAGATGAGGCAGGCAAGGCAGAGCAGGCTGGAGAGACAAAGAGTCTAAGGGTAGCTGGAGAGGCTAGGCAAGGACAAACAGGAACATAAGCAACACGCACTGCACAAGGCAAGGAGACCTGTTGCTGAGGCACTGGCTTAGAGCACGGCTGAGGATTGAATCCCCAGCTGAATTTGATGTCATCTCCCGGTGACTTCGGTGATTTCCTGTTGCGAGTTCTGCAGGTTCTGGTGCATACCATGTGCATATGTCTAAGGGGACCATCAGGAAGAGCATAGCAGCAGTGTCCTTGCCTCAGTGATGGTGTCTTCAATTTTGGAGATCTCCTGGGTTGAGTGCTGCCAGTTGCACTGCCCTCCCGCAGTCAGCCAAATGTAATAAACTAATCAAATAGACCCTATATCTCTGTGGTACTGCAGCAGGAAATCTGTGAGATCAGGTGACAAATGAAATTTATGTTATAAGAAATACTCTAAGAGCTTAATTTTCAAAAGATGCACATATAAAAAAATATCACATGCACGTGCAAAATAGAATATTCGTGAGTATATGGTATTTTAAAAATTGCAAGGGGCAAATTTTAAAAGTTATGCGCGTGGCCTACATTTGGGCGTGCTACCCAAAATCGGAGCGGCCTCGGAGGGAACTTTCCTTCACCCCACCACCTTCCCCTCCCTTCCCCTACCTGTCCTGCACCCCAGCCCGAAAAAAAACAAAACCCCGTACCTTTGTTTCTGAAGTTACGCCTGCCAGAGGCATGAGTAACTTGCGCGCACCGGCCGAGAGCTGTGCCGATGCGTGATCCCCTGGCTGCTGTGCCGGAGTCCTCGGCCACGCCTCCTGGACCACTCCACCACGCCCCCGGACTGTCCAGTCACGCCCTTGGACCACCTACCCCGGAACCGTCTGCCCAGCCCCCATCCCACCCCATCCCGCCCTCTGCCTGCCCATTCAGAAAAGCCCCAGGACATACACACGTCCCAGGGCTTTACGCTAACTGCCGGGCCTTTTGAAAATAGGCCCAGCATGCGTAACTCCCCTACGCGCATAAATCCTCTTGGATTTACATGCGTAGGGCTTTGAAAATCTACCCCTAAGTGCGTACATCAGATACAGTGAATAAATTTGTATGTGTATAAAAGGGGTGGACCAAAGGCATTCCAGGGAGTGATCCAAAATTTATGACTTTAAGTTGCTATTTTACAATCTGCCAAAATGACATGCATCTTTTACTTACATATATTTACTCTTACTTAATATTGGTATAAGTGATCATAAAAATCTTAAAAGTAAAAAAATGACTGGATGGGAGATATGGCTGAAATGGAGGAAGTTCAGGCTGAAGATCCAGGACAGCCTTCACAAGCTGTCTGGGCAAATTGGTAAACTAATTGGTAAAACTGGTAATTTCATTGCCATGCACATGTTATAAAATCCCCTGATTTATGCGTGTAAAAGCCAACTTCTGGGGGATAAATGCAACTAAATAATACAATTAAAATCTACTCATGTATTTCTTTAAATTTCAAAATACAAATACGTGGGTATATAATTTGTGTATACTTATCCGGCTAAATTCTGACTTATCTGTCTAAATAGTGCTTTTGCTGCTACTTAGACGGACAAATTTGATCTTATCCATATAAATAGTGCTTTTATTAACTTTTCTGGCTATTTTACATACCCTAATAAGTCCGAAAAGTGCTATTTAGACAGACAAGTAGCACTTTTCAGACTTATCTAAGTACTGCTACTTAGCCGCATAAATCAAAATTTATCCAGATAAATGCCACTACTTTTCTGGATAAATCTGAACTTGCGCAGCTCACAGTTTTTTCATACGTGAACATTATGTACAGATACACATTCATATTTTATAACCTGCGCATATCATTTGCATACAGGTTATAAAATACAATAATAAATTACCTTGCGCCCATATACCTGCATATTTGGGAGCAAGCGAGCAGTTTTGAAATTTATTTACTCTGTTTCTTTCTGATATTTAATCTGTGATAAAATGGGATAGAGATAGAGATTTGCAATTCTAATGCAAAAATAAAAAAATTACTAGCTTTGAACAGTAAATTTCCAATTTATGGGCCTCATTTTCCAAGCCGCTCGCATGCAATAAGGGACTTTTCGCATGGGAAAAGTCCCTTATTGCGTGCGATACCAGGATGGGGGCGGAGTCGGGGTGGAGTCGGCCCCGGAAGAGGAGGAGTCGGGGAGTCACCGGGGCCGACTCTGCGCCGACGCCACGGACAGCGAAAAGGTAGGTGCCTTTTCGCTGCCTATTTCGCTCCCAATAGCTACACCTCCTATGGTGGCGCTATTGGGTGCGAAACCGGCAGTGCAGGCCCGCCCCCTCCCCCCGTTTCGGCCCCCCGCCTCTCATCTTCTAAAGTATCGCAGGCCTGCGATACTTTAGAAAATGAGGCCCTATGTGATCATTTATATATTACCAAAAAAAATTACAAAACATGAAAATAAAAAATTTCATTCTGAATATCCAGTAATCTTAGCAATATGCTTTGAAACCACGATCTACATTTGTGAAGCCTATGTAAATTAATTTATTCATTTATGCAATCGAATATCTGTTAGTATTTGTAAGGCCTGTATATATTATGGACCATTATATTTCTATACTAATGCTTGTTTATTATTATTTAATATGCTATATTCCACCTTGGATGAAGTTCATTCAGAAAGGTGGATAATACATTGTAGTAAATAAATAAATATTGGGCTCTGAATCATTCCCTCCAGCATGCCTTGGGCATCACAGTAGATTCTCAATAAAGTGTGATATATATGCTATTCCTACAAAAATGAATTTATGAAAGAATTATTTGTTATTTGAACTGCACTCTATGTACAAATGAAAGTTATGACTATGGTGACAGTGACAGCCTCAGTATAACTATTATATATGTGTCAGTGTGGATATGGGTTTATATATAGAGACAGAGAGAGAAAGCAAAAGAGTGAGAGAGATGTGAATATACATATATAAAGAAATGTAGATACTGTAGACAGAAATAGATATACACACACACATCCCATTTTGAAGATGTATTTAGATTTAACCAGGTACAAAGGAGCCTATTTAATATCCATCCCCCTTACATTGGGCAAAGGGGTGTCTTGGCTCATCTGGCATCATTATGAATTTTAGCACCAGTGGGACAATAGTGATTGGGCATTGCTCTTACTCAGTGGATCTGAAATTGCACTTAGATAAGGGGAAGGGGTCTGGGGAAGCCTACAAGAACTTGTCTTTTGGTAAGTTGGGTGGGGAGCTGGGGGGGGGGGGTGGATCTTTTGTTTTTGGAGGTGAAAAGAGGATTTGCTACCAGGAGGATCCAAATGGAACTATCTGCCTCTTTACGGATCTTAGCCAAATGGGGTAACATCCAAGCACTCCCAGTTGCATGAATGCGAGATTTAGTAAAATCCCACAAGACATTATTTGCATTAAGACAGCACATTAACAAGGGATATAAGATATTAAATGGTTAACCAATAAGTAAAGTCTTACTATTTACTCTTGAGTCTTGCTGTTTACCAATTTAATATATGTAGCTCCCATACAAAAACTAGGCCCCAGAACTCGGTGAGTGTGGGATTCTGTCCTCTGCCTTGTTTCTGCATCAAAACTGCTGCTTCACAGATGGGATCAGATTTCACTTCTGCTTCGGCCCTGCATTCTCCTGTCTGCTGCTCTGCATTTGCATATCCAGTCTTTGGGAGGGGAGTGATGCTTTGGGAAATATACTTGATTTCTTGCTTTCATTGATTGCTTCAGAGGTGGGGTGGTGGGCAACCACTTGATAAGTTGTCAACCTTCTCCTATACTTTATGGATCAGGACATTCAAGGAAGAGGGAGAAGAATATTCCATTGAATATTCCATTTTGCATGCCCATTTGACAGAGACTGGGATTTTGTGGTTTACATCATATATTTCTGATAGAGTGCAGCAAGTGAATATTTCAACAACTTCTTCGGATTGGCATAATATAACAATTTGGGTCTGCGCTCTCCTTGGCCTTATTTAACATGTACATGACACTTTTGTGCAAACCTTTAGAAATCTTAGGTGTTAATTACAGACTATATGCTGATGATATTCAGTTTCTTTTATACCTAAACTGTCCTCTTGGTCTGCTACAAGTGAAATATTATCTATTTTTGTTTATCATCTATTAGATCTTTGATGAAGCACAATCATTTAGCTCTTATTTTGGACAAAACTGAAATTAAGTTCTTAAGTAGATTTCCTCCTAGTGTAAGTTCCTTCTGGTTCTGACCTAAAACAAAAGCGCAATTTATAGGGATATGTTCAAATTTTTCAAAGTAGCAGCAAAGGCACTACTTAGCCAGATAAGTTAGAATTTAGCTGGACAAGTGTGAGCAAATAATATACCCAGATATTTGTGCTTTGAATTTTAAAGGGATATGTAAATAGATTTTACTTGTTTAATTAAGATGCATTTATCCACCCATAATTCGGCTTTTACACACATAAATTAGCAGAATTTATAACATGCAGACAGCAATGAAATTATCAGTTTTATCAATTAGTCTACCAGTTCGCCCAGTCCATCTGCAGCTCCTGAAGACTCTCTTGGATCTTCAGCCCCTCATTTTACTCAGACCAACCACCCAGTCATTTTTTCACTTTTGAGATGTTTACTATCACTTATACCTGATATTGAGCACGAGTAAATATACGGAATTGGAAAAGAGTGGTGGTCCCACTTCACAAGAGTGATAGCAGAGAGTGGTAGCAGATAGGAGGCCGGACACTATAGGCTAGTTAGCCTCACCTTGGTAGTGAGAAACATAATGGAGACTCGGCTGAAGGAAAGGATAGTGAATTACCTATAATCTGATGGGTTGCTGGACCCAAAGCAGCATGGATTCACCAGAGGAAGGTTTCTTCAGATATATCTGATTGATTTTTTTGATTGGGTGATGAGAAATTTGGATCAAGGAAGAGAGCTAGATGTGAACTACTTGGATTTCAACAAAGCTTTTGATATGAGCCCACATAGGAGGTTTGTGAATAAAATGAGAAGTTTGGGAGTGAGCGTCAATGTGGTATTACAAACTAGTTAACTGATAGGAGACAGAGTGTAATGGTAAATGGAACCTACTCTGAAGAGAGAACAATGTTAAGTGGAATGCCACATGGATTGGTATTGGGACCAGTTCTATTCAATATCTTTGTGAGTGATATAGCAGAAGGGATAGAAGGTAAGATTAGCCTATTTGCAGATTATACTAAGTTCTGCAATAGAGTGGACAAGACTGAAGGAGTAGAGAGAATGAAATATGATTTAAGAAAGCTGGATGAGTGGTCAAACATTTGGCAATTGGGATTAAATGCCAAGAAGTGCAGAATCATGCATCTGGGGTGCAGCTATACAAACAAACTGTATATGATGGGGGATGTAAGACTGATGTCCATGGACCAAGAGAGAAATCTTGGGGTAATAGTGTCTAACGATCTGAAGATGATGAAACAATATGACAAGGTGATAGCTAAAGCCAGAAGAATCCTGGGCTGCATAGAGAGAGGAATAACTAGTGTTCTGTCCCCAGCAGTGGATACATGTTTGTACCTGTATATACTGTAGTTTAACTGTGTTTAGTGCAGCCCTTCCTTCTGAGGATTCTTTTTTTTTTTTTTTTGCAAAATAGTTTTTTATTGGTCAAGGCTGTGCATAGCCATGCAAAAACAGAAAAGAGAACAAATACAAACAGGACCACACGGTGTGCAGTTAACAAAACCATAATATGTCTCATACTAGACAGAGCCGGAACCTAAACCAATTAACATAAATACGCAGTGCAGACCATGAGAAGAATAGCCTTCCACAATTCTTGATACTGAAACACTTTTTGTAACCCTTGATAAAAGTCTGTGAGCTTTTCCTTTAAGAGGAGCCTTGCCCTTAAGAGAAGCTCCCTCCTCCCTCTGCTTTCTCTCACTATCGGAGGAGCTTGAATGCCCCTCAATCTAACTTGAGTCTTCCTAGGTGCCTTATAGGTTCAAGGGACTGCCCTTCATGCATCCCCTGCATCACATGGTTCTTAGGCTCTCTGCCATTGGACCTTGACCCCTGCCCCCAGCTTGTGGAGGCGTTTCCCTTAGCAGCTCTCAAGGAGAGCCCAGTCTTGCCCATGCGGGCATTAGAGTCAGCCGTGCTCTGTAAAACTCCCTGAAATGATCAAATTTTTACCTTCTTTTCTACTGCCTTCGTCTTAAGACTAAATCAGCCTCATATCCCGCAAGCTCCCTACCTCCACCATAAACTAACTCCTGCAACTCAAGAGACCTTCTTCTACCTCCTGCTACCCTGTCTCCAGTTACCAAAGATCTTTGCCTTGGGGCTTACGTTTGAGATGCAACAATTGTAAGTAGAATCTACCTGTACAATAAATAATTTCAAACTTAAAGAATCTTTGTCTTGAGGACAGATTGGAAAGAAAGTTTATCTGCCTGGATGGCAAACTCGGATGTCTGTCTGATCCAGAATAGTAAAAACCCGTATCAAACAGGGAAAGAGTAAAAACTCATTTCAAACAGGAAAAAAATAAGTGAAAAGCCAGTGAACTGAAAGCATTTTTAAAAGAACTGTATGCAGTGCAATGAAACAGGAACCCTATTCCCAAAGCACAGTCTGTGACAAGGTGAAGGATAGTTAAAGGCACTGCCTTGCACTTGAATAAGCCTTCCATGCCTTCAGCTGTGGTGAGAGGCCAGGGAATCAAATATAAAAACCCTAAGATTGTGAAGATTTATACTTTCGGAACTGACTTTGACTCTGCAAAGCATTAAAGAAGCAAATATAGATGTAATATGTGCCTTTGCTGCAAGCAAAGTATACAAAGAGTTGCAAAGAAAGCGATTTAACTCCAGGCAACTCCCGCCAGAGTTCGAACTCTAGACAAAAGACTTAATGATAGTGCTTAAGCCTATTCAAGCTTCTCTCTTGCCAAGCAAGGAATTTTTCACCTGTGAGCAGTTCGCTCCTCCCTTTGCCACTACTAGAAGCAGAGAGCAATCAGTTGCCATAGATACCAGATCTGCTGACTCCAGGGACAGGGAACAGAAAGCCTGAGGCAAACTTCCCTGAAGTGTTAGCTAGCCTTGCCCCTCTGCTCCTAAAGCAAATCAAAGTTTATTCCCTTTAACTCAGTGGCTGAAAAAAGTGTCTGCTGTCCACATGGCTGAAGCAGCAATACAGAAAGACAAAAGCACTTGAAACAGCTAGCTGAAGCCATTGAATTAAGAGATGACACAGAACAAAAAGGGAGAGATGCTGAAGGAGGGGATGAAAGCAGTAATTTGAAGAGATTATCTAAGCCAACAGAGAAAGCTATGCAGAGAAATGAGGCAAAAAGGCAGAGGCATGAACACAAGATAGAGAGAGAGTGGCATAGCGTGGAGCAGGAAAGGGAGAAGGTCACAGAGAGCCCCACCAATTTTAAGTACCATATAGAACAGCTGCAGCTTCATTCCCAAACCTATCGGCTCATCAAAGAAGAGTTTCTCGAGTTCTTAACATGAACTAACACTGCAGAAAGCCTTGAAGAAAAAGGCCGTCAACCGAATTTATACCAAATACGCTAGAGAATGGTAATGGATACCATTAACAGTGCAGAAGTAAGCGATTCAATAAGCGAGATCTGCTCTCAGCACTCTTATACCTCTAAGTATACAATGAGGTCCATAAGGTCACACGGGTCAAGAGGCTCAAACCGTTCGCAGCTCAGCTCAGTTGCCCTCCAAAAGAAAGCAGACTCTCAAGCAGCCATAGCACACATACAGTATGCTGAACAAGCAGCAGCCCTTAAAAGAGAAGGGCTCAGAATAGAAGAACAACAGAAGGCCGCTGCCACTACAGCTGCCGCCCAGATATGCAGAAAGGCTGAACTAGATAACACCCTGGACTTGTTGCAGCAGAAAGGAGAAGCAGCGACCCTTGAAGCCGAAATTAATGTATTTGATGCGGCCCTGGACCAAGGCAATGGGGGGGACCCACTCAACTCCATGACTCAGCAGGACATGACCTAGCAGATGTTTGAGTATATCATGGCTCACCTTCCAACCCACACCAGCACCAAAGCGCCGCTTCCCTCAGAGCAACCCACGCATCATGGGAGAACACACTCCCCCTCACAAATGGCTGGCTTCACCAAAGAAATCGGACCTGAAGCGCAAAATGCCACATATACTGAACGCCATGGCAGTGATCCACCCGCTCTAAATCACACGGATGCATGGCAGTTAACTCATGCGCCAGGCACACGCCCCCAAGGAAAACACTTCTGTGCAACCAGGGATTCTAGTGTCCCGAGGGGATCGGGAACGAGAAAGAACTAGGCCACCACACCCAAGAAGGGCTCCAATTGAGTACCCTGTGCCAAAACAGGAGATAATTGATCAAGCACAGCCCGTGCCAATATAGAACAAGAGTGAAGTGCACAATCAACCACAATACACCCACCCATCAAGACCTACTGCCTTTCAGAACGAGTCTTCAGAAAGAGAAGACTTAGCAAGGTACATGACCCGCTAAGAATTCATAACCGCAGGGCTTTACGAGTTCAATGACCACCCTGAGAGTTACAGGGCATGGAAATCTGACTTCCAAGATGCTGTGAAGGATATGAGATTGACTCCGAAGGAAGAGGTAAACTTGATGGTAAAATGGTTGGACGTGAATCGGTCAAACACGTGAAAGGATTAAAAAACATCTACCCATGTGATCCTTCTACAGAGCTAAAAGAGGTATGGGAGAGACTTGAGCGATATTATGGGGACCCAGTTACCATAGAGAATGCATTATTTGAGAAAATGGAAGACTTTCCAGAAATATCCAGTAGGGATAATCGAAAGTTGCAAGAATTGGGAGATCTCTAAGAGGTGGAGACAGCTAAGGCTGAACTAATTTACCCAGGTCTCAACATTCTGGACACATCACGAGGCATGAACACCATCATAAACAAACTGCCATGTGATATACAAGATAAATGGGCATCTCATGGTGCACAGTACAAAGAAGACCACAAAGGGTACCCACCTTTCCATGTCTTCACATAGTTCATACGAGATTTAGCAAACCATAGGAACGACTCTTGCTTCTCATTCGGCACACATGAAATACGCAGAATCAGCCACCAAGTGGGCGAGACGCCAACCGATAAGCACAGCAGCAACAGGAAGCTCATCCCTGTGCACAAAACAGAAGTGTCACCTGCAGCATCTACATCAGACCAACTTCCCAGTATGGATAGGGCAGAGGATCCAGACCAACAGTGCCCAATACACAAGAAACCTCACCCACTCAGAAAGTGTCGAGGATTCAAAGGGAAACCTCTGAAAGAGCGCAAAGAACTGTTAAAAAAGTACAGAATTTGTTACCGGTGCTGTTCTTCATTTAACCACATGGCCAAAGACTGTAAAGTAGCCATTAAGTGTTCAGAGTGCGGGAGTGACCAACATGATAGTGCCCTGCACCCTGACAGAGCAAAACTTCATCGTTCGGGAACCTCACGCCCTAGTTCAAACCACAGCAGGGAGGAAAGGGCAGAACAAATGCCAGAACCTGAAGTGATCCCCAAATGCACACAAGTGTGCGGGAGAAATAGCAACGGGAAATCCTGCACAAAAATATGCTTGACTAGAGTGTATCCCGAAGAGCAACCTGAGAAGGCAGTCAAAATGTATGTCATCATAGATGAGCAGAGTAACAGATCCCTGGCAAGGCCAGAATTCTTTGACTTGTTTGATATCCATCACCACTACTCTCCGTACAAACTCAAAACCTGCTCAGGGGTTATCAGAGTGACAGGGAGGAGAGCAAGCGGATATGTAATAGAGGCGATAGATGGCAGCAACAAGTCAAACTTGCCCACGCTCATCGAGTGCAACCAGATGCCTGACAACAGAGAAGAGATTCCTACACCAGAATCCGCTCGGTACCATTCTCATCTAAAGCCCATAATGCATCAGCTCCCACCACTAGATCCGGAAGCAGAAATCCTGCTGTTATTGGGCAGAGATACACCGGCTCCGATTAAGGTCCTGGAGATACGTGATGGCCCACCAACCGCTCCCTATGCTTACCGACTTGCCTTGGGATGGGTGAGAGTCAGCGAAGTCTGCTTGAATCGAATAAGGAGCCAAGCATTCACGCATATGCTACAAGTGTCTTAGAGGATGGACGTTCTACTCTATTTGAACCATATCCTAACCATCTAAGCACCAAGGAGATCTTAAGCTGTGAGGAACTGAATCTCAATTCAGCTACCAATCAGATCACCTCCCCATCAGATGTAAAGAACATCTAGGGGACTCAGTGTTTCAAGTCACCAAGGATGACAACAAACCTACTCTCTCTGTAGAAGACAGAGAATTCTTAAGAATTATGAACAAAGAATTCTTTATAGATGAATCAAATAGCTGGGTAGCTCCTCTACCATTCCGGACACCCAGACCTCGACTCCCTAACAACAGAGAATGAGCACTCTCATGACTTATTTCACTGTGGAGAACTCTGGAAAGGAAACCGGAGATGAGACAACACTTCATTTACTTCATGAACGACATGTTGGACAATAGCCACGCAGAGCTAGTTCCACCCTTAAGGGATAATGCAGAGTGTTGGTACTTGCCTACCTTTGGTGTATACCATCAGCAGAAACCGGGCCAGATCCGGATCTCCTTCGATTCCAGTGTGCAGTTTCGTGGAATCTCACTCAACAATGTGCTTCTCATGGGACCTGACATGATCAACAACATGTTAGGAGTAGTGATCCACTTCAGAAAAGAAGCGGTCACTGTGACTGCTGGCATCCAACAAATGTTCTACTGCTTTGTCGTTCACCAAGACTACAGAAATTACCTAAGATTCCTGTGGTACCGTGACAATGACATCAATAAGGAGATTGTGGAGTACCGGATGCGAGTGCACATCTTCAGTAATAGTCCATCACCTACAGTAGCCACACACGGGCTCAGAAGGACAGCCCAAGAAGGAGAAAAAGAGTATGGCGCAGATGCCAGACACTTTGTGGAAAGGGACTTCTATGTAGATGACGGACTAAAGTCCTTACCTACTGCAGAGGAAGTGATCGATTTAATAAGGATGACACAAGCAATGCTGGCAGGCGCCAATATAAGGTTCCACAAAATAGCCTCCAATAGTTCTGAAGAAATGAGAGCATTTCCTTCAGATGATCATGCCAAAGACTTAAAGAACTTGGACCTGAGAGTGGACACACCTCCTCTCCAACGAAGGATTAAATTGGGACGTAAAGAGAGACGTCTTCACATTCCAAGTCTCAACTCGAGATGAACCATATACTCGCCGAGGTGTCCTGTCCATAGTCAACAGCCTGTACGATCCACTGGGGTTTGTGGCTCCAGTCATGATACAAGGAAGAGCCTTGTTAAAAGAACTCTCATCAAGTACTACCGAGTGGGACACCCCACTACCTCAAGCAATGAAGCCAGAATGGGAAAAATGGAAGAGCTCCCTAAAAGTGCTTGAACAGTTCCACATACCATGTACTTATGTCCCAATACCACTCAATACAACCAGCCGCAAAGAGATCTGCATTTTCTCTGAAGCATCTGTGAAGGCCATAGCTGCGGTAGCCTTCTTGAGAGTAACGGACGCAGAAGGAATAGTGCGTGTGGGCTTCATCTTTGGCAAAGCCAAGTTAGCACCACAGCCTAACCACACGATACCACGTCTAGAATTGTGTGGAGTGGTACTAGCAGTGGAAATAGTGGAATTAATAACAGCTGAAATGGACATGCAAATTAATGCTATCCGCCTTTACACAGACAGCAAAGTAGTACTGGGCTACATCTACAACCAGACAAGAAGGTTCCATGTATACGCTCAACTCTGGGGTTTAGCCACTCAGACCCGCTCTGACTGTTGAACCGACTTCGTAGGAACCTGTAAAGAGTTGAACATTGCATCTGTCATGCTTTTAATGCAAAATACTATTAACATTCCTGTGCCACATGGAGACTTTGATGGCAAAGAGCTCTACAAGCATCAATGGAAACAAGTCCAACTTGCCAACTCCTTTTGGAGTCGTTGGAAGAAAGAATACTTGCAGACTCTCCAGTATCGAAGCAAGTGGAAATCTGACAAACCCAACATCCGAGAAGGTGACCTCGTCCTTCTCAAAAACAGCCAAGTCCAACGCAACAGTTGGCCTCTGAGACTCATCATCAAGACTTATCCTGGAAACGACGGATGCGTTCACAAGATTAAAGTAAAGACTGTGAACCAAGGGACAGCCAAGATCTTCTACAGGCCCATCAATGAGGTGGTGCTCCTCATGCCGCATGAAGAGACTTGAACTCCATGGACCGTTGTCCACCCCAGAGAATCTTTCTCTCTTTGTGTTGTCTGTCTCTCATTTCAGCTTTGTGAAACCCTCTGAAGAAGACATCGCCTGGATGACTGAGAGTCTGAGATGATCGTGAACCTCCCTGAACGTCGAAAGATCCAGTTATAATGAACTTTGCACTGTTGCATAATGATATAAGAACTGATATAGTGGTATCTTGTGATACCAGATGGGGAGCGTTCTGTCCCCAGCAGTGGGTACATGTTTGTATCTGTATATACTGTAGTTTAACTGTGTTTAGTGCAGCCCTTCCTTCTGAGGATTCTTGATACTGAAACACTCTTTGTAACCCTTGATAAAAGTCTATGAGCTTTTCCTTTAAGAGGAGCCTTGCCCTTAAGAGAAGCTCCCTCCTCCCTCTGCTTTCTCTCACTATCGGAGGAGTTTGAATGCCCCTCAATCTAACTTGAGTCTTCCTAGGTGCCTTATAATTTCAAGGGACTGCCCTTCATGCTTCCCCTGCACCACATCATTCTTAGGCTCGCTGCCATTGGACCTTGTCCCCCTGCCCCCAGCTTGTGGAGGCATTTCCCTTAGCAGCTCTTGAGGAGAGCCCAGTCTTGCCCATGCGGGCTTCAGAGTCAGCAGCGCTCTGTAAAACTCCCTGAAACGATCGAGATTTTACCTTCTTTTTTACTGCCTTTGTCTGAAGACTAAATCAGCCTCATATCCCTCAAGCTCCCTACCTCCACCATAAACTAACTCCTGCAACTCAAGAGACCTTCTTCTCCCTCCTGCTACCCTGTCTCCAGTTACCAAAGATCTTTGCCTTGGGGTTTACGTTTGAGATGCAACAATTGTAAGTAGAATCTACCTGTACAATAAAAAATTTAAACTTAAAGAATCTTTGTCTTGAGAACTGATTGGAAAGAAAGTTTATCTGCCTGGTTGGCAAACTCGGATGTCTGTCTGATCCAGAATAACTAGTAAGAAAAAGGAGGTGATAATGCTATTGTACAGGTCCTTGGGTAAGGCCTCATTTGGAGTACTGTGATTGGTTCTTGAGTCCATATCTGAAGGGGGATAAAAACAGGATGGAGGAGGTCCAGAGAAAAGCAACCAAAATGGTGAGGGATCTGTATCAGAAGACCTATGAGGAGAGGCTGAAGGATCTGAATATATATACCCTGGAATAGAGGAGGTGCAGGGGAGATATGATACAGACCTTGAGATACCTGAAAGGTTTTAATGGTGCACAATCGTCAAAGCTTTTCCATTGAAAAGAAATCAGTTAACTAAGGGTCACAAAATGAAACTTCATGGAGGATGACTCAGAACTAATGTCAGGAAATATTTCTTCATGGAGAAGATGGTAGATGACTGGAATGCCCTTCAAGAGGAGGTGGTGAAGATGAAAACAGTGAAAGAATTCAAAGGGGCATGGGATAAACACTGTGGATCCCTAAAACCTAGAGGATGGATATGAAGAAAAGAGTACATAGGAGTAACTTGCTGTTGCAGCATTTACTATTCTTAACCAATAAGCCTACATACTGTTAATGCAACTATATCAGTATTCTCTGTTTGAACCGCAGGGTAAAAGGAGAATAGGATTTAGACAGCAACCAATGAGGGCCCTGACTTTTATGGTCTGGGGAAGCAAATAAGCATGGGGGTAACTTGCTGGTGCAGCAGTTACTACCCTTAATGAATTGGATTCAGATAGTAACCGATGAGGGACCTGACTTTTATGGTTTGGGAAACTGATAAGCATGGGGGTAACCTGTATGGTGGGGCAGATACTACCATAAGCTGGGCAGACTAGATGGACCATTTGGTCCTTTTCTGCCATCATTTTTATGTTTTCTATGTAAGACATAGGAGCATCACTTTAGCAGGTTGTAAAATAGCAACTTCTATGAGTAACTGTTGTTTTTAAAATAGTGTATGGTTATGAACGTGTGAGAACGTGTTATTTTTTACAAATGCATCTTTTGAAAATTCACCTCATAGTTCTCATACATGGCCATCCTGCTCAGGCTTCCATGGTTTCTATCTTCATGGGTTGAGTATCATTTGCAAACACAGTTCTCATAAATGTCTGACCCAGCAAAGGCCCTTGTTTCACTGAACACCAGCTTCATTAGAGGGATCCTTTAAGCATTAATATAAAGTAGAAAGTAGAACTTATCTGCTTCATGTAGTTGATCAAACTCCTCAACTAAATAAGTACGGTTGTCAGTATCTTCTTTAATGTGAACACTACAGAGAATATACAAAATGACCCTTCACAGACAAAGAAACTCCAATATCTTGTTTACATATTATGATTGCAGGCATCATGAGGTGCAATTTACCTAAAAAATATTTTGAGGGCAATACACATAAAACATCTTTTCATTATGTTGCCATTTTTCTATAGCTTAAAATTATAGTGTCATCGCAAGTTTAAAATTTAGGCATTGCTCTAGATTCTGATTTATCCTTATGAAATATCTAAATTATTCTATAAGTTACACTATAAAAATAAGCAGCCTTTGCCTTATTTACTGTTCAGTTACATGTGAACCAATGTGATATCTCGATCGAATGTCGGTATACAAAAACAAATAAATAAATAAACATATGAATATGTCTTTAAATATATAGCGACTCAATCAATATTGTTTGTTGATCTAATAGTATTGTTACATTTTAAATGTATGGTAATCCACTTTGAGGTCATTAACGGCAAAAAGCAAAATATCAAATGTCAATAAATAAATATTTATTTTACTTTATGTCGTGGGACATTAGTTTTCTTTTGATTAGTTAGTGGTATCTCTTTTCAATTAAGTTTTTGTGAGGAGGATGCATTTTATTTAATTTTTATTTTGTTTTTATTTGTGACATGTATCAAATTGTATTTTTTACTTTGTTTTTATTGTGGGATGTGTCCATTGATTATGTATGCTCTTTTGTATCCAAAATGCACTATGGATATCAGTTGAATACACATTTTTTAAAATAAATAAACTGCAGGGTGCCCCTATGGCCAATAGGAGTAGGTTGCCATGCCATTGCCTATCATATAGGGGGGATGTCAGTGTTTTGCTGGGAGAACTTGCTCTCTTTGTTGTTGTTATTATTGTGGTACAACAGTTGGGAGCAGCACAAAGTGCTTTTAAAGTTGTTAATTTTACCATTAATCTGGGTAGGAAGGGGTAGGAAGCATGCTGGCAGCATCACAAAGCCTGTGACCCATTCATGGCTTTGACTCTCCTTCTCTGGCTCCCCATGTTTTGGAACAAAGGTGGGAAGTTCCAGGTGGCACCTCTAATAGTTAAATAGTCAACCATTATAATTTCAATAAATTTAAATGGATAGTTTTTTAAACAATATTTACTGTACATCCCTAGCATTAATGTGTCATTATATCACTGCTTAGTAAATAGGCTCCAGAATGTATTACTGTCACCAAAACTTGCATGAGCTACATAAATTATATTTACCAAATGTGAGAACTCTGAAGAATGGCTGCATGATTTCATATATTGAAGCAAGATTTGTGATCACAATTTAAAAGTTGGCACACTTCAGGAAAAACTGGGTGAATTCTGATGTGTTGTTTAAATGAGACAATAGGTTGACTACTATCTAAAAATTGTATTTTTAAAATGTCCATGCTTTACTGCAGAAAAAAATAATTATACATTTTTTCAGGTGAGA
Source organism: Rhinatrema bivittatum (assembly GCF_901001135.1). Taxonomy (NCBI): domain Eukaryota; kingdom Metazoa; phylum Chordata; class Amphibia; order Gymnophiona; family Rhinatrematidae; genus Rhinatrema; species Rhinatrema bivittatum. The sequence continues at coordinate 625,555,781 of NC_042615.1, read as the reverse complement.
AAGAATATTTATCTAAACAAGAATTTGTTACATAAGTTTTGGTAATGTCCTCTGATTCTTTGAAACTTGGGTACCTAAAAATTGTATCTAAAAATGGCACACCTATCCGCCACAAGGGAACGTGCCCTCACGATCGCAGGCCCCTCACATTGGAACTCCCTGCCATCAATACTACATCTTGAATCCTGCCATTTCAAATTTAGAAAAAAACTAAAAACATGGTTGTTTACTCAGGCATTCCCTGACTAGCTACAATCTGCCTTCCCTAGCCTTAGACCGCCATCATCTCTAATACCACTGTAATCTGTACTCCTATGCACTCCTGTACATAATGTATATAATAATAAGCAAATATGATGTTAGCTAGCATGATATGTATCAATAGTTCACTATGTTAAGAACCTACGCTAAGAACCTATAATTACCTAGGTTCAGAAACATTTGCCAGTTTCTCTATATTTCTATGCCTTTCTCTGCGTTCACCCAGCCCTTACCATGTTATTCCCTGTTAAATGTATTTTCTAAGCTTTGTTATGATGTAAACCGATGTGATGTACACACTAACACCGGTATAGAAAAGGTTTTAAATAAATAAAAATAAATAAATACCTAAGGAGACCTGTGAAAAGATCTAAGATTAGGGCATTGTTATTTAAGGATAAGGATGGTCTCGTACAGCAGGGCTGAGTAACTTCAGAGGTTACCAACCAGTTGTGTTTTCAGCATAACCCTAATGAATATTACAAGTATAATATGCATGCAAATTTCTCTCATGCATATTCATTAATGATATCCTGAAAAATCTCCCAGTGGAAGCCTTCAAGAACTAGAGTTGCCTATCCTTGTAATAATAGATTCTGTTGATATCAATAACAATCTTTTTTTTCAATATAATTTTTATTTTGTAACAGCACACACATAATTCAACGAAGAATGTAATAAGTATTATGCCAGTGCTTGCCACTATGATTAGAGTGAGTGAATTCTCGTGTCTTCTTCTCATTTGTTTTGCTATAAACAAATAAGAAAGAAGAATCTTTAAAATGTCACAGTCCTTTGTAACAAGAATAAGTTAATAGCGATAATGTTCAATAAACAGTATTTAAAACTTTCTTTACTTTGTGCATGAAGGTCTTTGTATTCTCTTTAATACCTTAGCCGAATCCAGTTAAACCTTGTTCCAGTAGTTTTTATTAGCCTTTAATATACTCTGTGGTGCAATTTTCCAGTTTCTATTTGTAGCTCAATAGAAAAAGTCTGATGTAGAGTGAACCATGCCAGATGGATATATAAAAAGCATTTCCCATCTGGTAATGGCCAGGTTGACAGTGTAGCCATAAACTAACTGGGATCTGCTTGGCAGACCATTACATTGGAAACCTGTCATTATACCACTGGGATCTTTGAACTTATGTACATTGAAGAGGTGAAGCACTTGAGCCAGGAAGGAGGGAAGATAACAATAACTATCAACCACTGCTAGCAGTAGAGCAGGGCTGATGGCCCTGCTTAAGCTAGCATTTTCAGGTTCTGTTGCTAGCAGATGGCCCCTCCTTTCCTTAGCTAGCAACAGAACCTGAAAATGCAAAAGAAAAAATAGCAAATTCTGAACAAGAGAAATAAGTACAATAAACTGTTAACTTTACTTACTGAGTACAGTGTGACTGATTCATACAGTTTTCTCCTATTCTATTCTTATAAGAAAGCCTTTAATAAAGTCCCAAGTCTTTTCACTTAGTTCATTGACAGCTCGAGGCATTTGGACATAATGATATCCATAACATTTTTTCCATCTTTTAAAAGACCTTATAGCTACTCACTTTGTTTAACATGTAAGTACTGGAAACGTGTTAGGACCAACTCCTTAGAAATTGATGAAAAGGACCGGGCCCATTCACCTGGTGCGCCAAATAACTTGGAGCTGGGGGACTTCCTGACTGCCTCACTCCCCCCTCCCACCCTCCCCGTGATCTTCTTCCCCCCCTTTCCCATTTCGTCAGGTCAGGGCACTGATGGGGGGGAGGGGTGAATCGGGTGGCTGGTGGGCCGCATCGCATCCTCCAGCAGTGTTCATTGACATGGGCCAGCAGCATAATCCTGTGCATGCGCAGGGCCGATGAGTGTTCTTGGGGCCGAACATGTGCAGGAGGCATGGCCAGTTTCGGGTTGGCTCATGAGGATGATGCAGGCAGATGGGATTTAAATCCCGGGCTGCCACTTTAGGTGCTATATTATTCACCACGCCAGCAACATTGAAAGAGCATGTGGCGGCAGTAGCATTGTGAACCCATGCAGCGGCAGCGGCATTGTGTGACGATGCAGCAAGGTGGCATTGACCGACAGAAGTGGCAGCATTGATCCACGGCGGATTCCGAGGCTCCAACAGCATTGATTTGCAGCAGCGGCGACGTTGTTCTACATGCACCCTCCCCCTTGCCAATTTTTACATGACATCACTATAGCAACACATCTGGATGGTAAGAGGGTCTCAACAGAGGGACGTTGACTAGAGTGGATGGTGGGAGGCAGACCTGCAGGTTGAAGCATGGAGGGAGGGGGATGACAATGTGCCTTGCATTCCAACGCCACATGGAGGGTCGACCCTGTAGTGGAAAGGGGAAGCAAAAGCCTTGGCACCGTGGGACAATAGACAGTCAGAAACAGAGCTGCCCCACAGAGTCGAACCAATAAAGGGAGCACGAATCATCGGGCAGATGAGATACATTTAGGGGCGGTGGCAGGCAGTGATGAAGAGGCAACAGCACAGCAGTCACATGCAATGAGGGAAGTGCATGCAACAGGAAGCATAGAGGCCACAGTGGTGATGGGCAGCTCGCAGGTAAGTGCTTATGCCGGCAAGGGTCACGCAGTTCAAGAAAGTGCGGGGATGTGGGCAGGACAGCTACTGGGAGAAGTGCCTCCCATGGGATTCAGTGCGGGATTCGGATGGGAGGCAGGAATGCTATGGCTAGGTCCACAGCAGATGCATGTATGGCCACCTGGGGTGAATCCACAGTGCAACAACGGATTGCCTTTTAACAGCGCCTTGGCCACACAATGGGGCACTGGTTACACAAGTTATCCCTGGGTTAATATGTGTGTTCCACCATTTTGGACACACTGTATCCCTCTTGGGCCTGCAATGGGAAGTGGTGAACAGGCAATGGTCGTTGGGACTGTATTTGGAAGCGGCGTACATGCAGTGGCTGCTGGGACTGTAATTGGAAGTGGTGCACAGGCAGTGGCTGCCAGGATGCTAATTGGAAGCGGAGCACAGGCAGCAGCAGCCGGGACATTAACTGGAAGCGGTGTACATACAGTGGTGACTGGGACAGCGGGCGCAGAATCCTGTGAGGCGAGCCATCAATCTGGTTGCGGTGATGCAGTAGTAGGAGCACAGCAGCACGTCATGCCTGTGGGACCATCGGCCAGGTTGCATTGTCCATGGGCCTGGTGGTACAGACTATGGCTGGGTCAGAGCTGCCAGGGACAGGGGGCGCACCCACCACTGGCAGGGCCAAAACTTCGCTGGAGGTTATACCAGGCACATCGTCAGTCAGTGTCTCCTCAGGGCCAGGCAAAGGAAAGTTACAAGGGGATGAGAATGGTGCTTTTAGCAGGGGTCAGAATGGTGGGCCTAATGAAACTCTAACTCAGGGTTGCAAAAGGAAGTGTAAGAGAAGGCGGACTGTGAAGGTAAGCTCCAGTTCTAGCAATCCATCTGATTCGTTGGACTCAGAGTCAACTGACGATGAGAGCACCCCCAGGCCTCCAGCCAGCATGGTGAAGGCAGGCAGGGAGCCATCTGCACTGACTTTGCTGTCACAGTTGTGGGAGAGTGTCTGCAGGGTGCTGCACAAATAAATTAACAAGTTCATTTATGTTGATATTTTCAACATAATGGAAGGGAGGAGGAAGAAAAGCGAGAGAAAAAAGAACAAGGGTAGAGGGGAGGCCAGCGACCCAGATACTAAGGTAGCTTTCCTCAGGATGATCAATGTAGTTGGACAGGGTGACCCTGCATAGTACAGGCCTATGTTCAGTTATGTGGACACAATCCTTAAGGCGTATAGAGAGTATGAAAGGTGGGCAAGGCTGAACTACGATGAACACTTCTGAGATAAAATGGAAGAAAATTGGTTCATGTCATGGCACTTAGGACATGGGGCTGTGGCTCAGGTAATGAGGAGTAAAGCAGCTGATGCAGATGCATGGGGACAGGCAGTGCTAAGACCTAACAACTCAGTTGGTCCTTCATCTGCCACTATGAATAGCAAGATTTGCTGGCCCTTTAACAAGACTGCTTGTAATTTCCAGGACTGCAAGTTTAAGCATGCCTGTTCTAGTTGTTCTGGATCACACCCAGCTGTTAGGTGCAGTTAGAGGACCAATAGAGGGAGTTCTGGAAAGGCCAAATAAGTGCAGTGCATATTCGAGAGCCCCAGCTCCAATTAAGCTTGGCAGTATGATGGCTTGGCAGGGCTCCTATCCCAAGCGCAGAGCTGCGGTTAAAATAATACAGGGGTTCGGGTAGGGTTTAGGATTCCTTTTCTGGGTAAAATCCCCAAAAGCTCAGCGTGCAACATGTGTTTGGTAGGGGAACACATGGGCGTAGTGCAGCAGAAGATTGACATGGAGGTAGCCCTGTGAGAGGATGGCTGGTCCCTTCGCTGATCCGTTTGCGGAGATAATATTCTCACCTTTGGTGGTTGTACCTAAAAAGGAACCTGGGAAATTTAGGCTCATCCAAAACCTGTCCTACCCACCTGGAAGGTCAGTAAATGATCATTTGCGGCATGACAAATGTTCTGTGCAATATGTTTCCTTCAACAGTGCTGTAGCATTGTTGAGGAGTCGCGGGAAGGGTTCCTTGATGTTGAAAACTGACATTGAATCAAACTTTCGATTTCTTTCCGTCCATCCAATTAGTTTTTATCTATTGGGTTTCCACGTCAAGGGCCAGTAATATTTTGACAAATGCATGCCGATGAGCGGCCCTGTTTCTTGCACTTGTTTTCACAGTTGTTCAGTTTCTTCCTAGAGCGGCAAGCTGGCCTACCGAATGTCATCCATTACCTAGATGATTTTCTCTTCGTGAGTCCCAGCGTGTCTGACACTTGCACCAAACTGTTAATTGAATTCCAGGACATGGCCACTAAGTTTGGTGTGCCTTTGGCCTGGGAAAAACCGAGGGTCCATCTAAGGTCTTGTCCTTTTTGGGCATTGAGCTCGATTCAGAAGAGATAGTATCTAGGTACCCGATGATAAGTTTTGCAAGTTACGCAAAATGTTCTAAAATGCCTTAGCAGCAAGGAAGCTGACATTGGCTAGCATTCAGTCCCTCAGCAGGAGCCTGAACTTTATTGAGTCATACCCATGGAGAGGGTTTTCCTTAGCAGGCTGACTCAGGCCACAGCAGACATCAGTCGGCCAAATCATTTCATATGAGTATCTACAGCCATGAAGAAGGATCTGGTCATATGGATTAATTTCCCTAGCAAATTCAATGGGGTATCTATGTGGCAAGAACCACCGGTCTCTAACTGTGACTTGGATATTTCCACAGATGCATCTGGGGGTTGGGGATTTGGTGCATATTGCCAGGGTTCGTGGTGTGCTGAACCATGGCCTTTGGCATGGAAGGACAGGGGGCTGACAAAGAACATGTTTCTTGAATTATTCCCGATACTGGTAGCACTAGTGATGTGGGGCATGAGGATTGCCAATAAGAGTTGTACGACTACCCTTTAGAAAATGGACACTAGGTCTCGACCATCTCATCAAGAAAATGAAGGAGGAACTGAAGCCGAGACTAGCGTCTCTTTAAATCTTCTCCTCACGCATGACGTCACTAGGAACACAAAACATCCAATGGCGCGTCTTATTCTTTTTAAAAAATTATTATAGACAATTCAAACACATAAATGATTATTTATCCCAAAAAGACATGTAAATCAAGTTCTGTGTTTAAACCAGCTGGTGCAATAGTATTAATCATTTAGTAATAATCATTTATGTGTTTGAATTGTCTATAATAATTTTTTTAAAAAGAATAAGACGTGCCATTGGATGTTTTGTGTTCCTAGCGACGTCATGCGTGAGGAGAAGATTTAAAGAGACGCTAGCCTTGGCTTCAGTTCCTCCTTCGTTTTCTTGATGAGATGGTCGAGACCTAGTGTCCATTTTCTAAAGGGTAGCCATACAACTTTAAGATAAGTATTTTTTCATCTTCATTTGAACAAATCGATTCTAAAATTTATACGGTCATTTTTAGGTTAAAAGACTATTTTGGATTAATTCTCATATGCCCTTGAAGAAGCTGTAATAGCGAAACACTGGCCATGTTGGGTTGCATTGTGTTTTGCTTTTAAGAGTCTGCTAGTTGGATACCCTTTGTGGTTGGAGGACATAAATTTTACAAAAATTGAAAAAACAAAAAAAGATTTTGAAACAATTAATAAAATGATGAAGGTGAATGATTAAAAGACCGGTTGGTGTCGTTTTCAAAGTCACACAATGTCAGGCTTGCTGACACCTTCATAGGTTAAAACTATAAGTAACATTTGTGTTCCACATTTTGTTGTTTTGACAATACTGACTGGGTAAATGTAACATGCTAGGACATGCTAGGGAGCTAAAGTTCATGGTTGGAATAAATGACTGCTTCATGGAGCAATTGATTCAGGAACCAACGAGAGGGGGATTCATTTTAGATCTAATTCTTAGTGAAATACAGTATCTAGTGTGAGAAGCAATGGTTGTGGGGCCACTCAGCAATGGTGATCATTTGGTGATCAAATTTGACAAAGTCTGGAAGGTGGACATTAAGCAAATCTACTGCTCTAGCACTAAACTTTCAAAAGGGAGACTTTGATAAAATGAGGAAATGAGTTAGAAAAAAACTGAAAGGTGCAGCTACAAAGGCAGGGATGGTAACTTTCAAACCGGCGCTTGAGCATACATTTGAGCATGTGCATCATCCCGTGCTCAGGTGTTATGGCCGCTGGCTGCGGCGGTCTGTGATCGGGGCCAGTCACTCACCCGCAGCGTCAGGCTTAGCTTGGGACGCCCATGGGAGCTGGCAGCCGCCGCTGATGTTTTCTTCGCAGCTGTGGCCACTTCCAAGATGGCCGCCTCCTCCTTTCTGCTGACTCTGCCCCTGCTGGGTCTCCTAGAGCTGCGCGCATGGCTGCTGGGGTAATTTAAAGGGACCATTACAGGAAATGGTCATGGCTCCTCTCTGGGACTCCTTCCTGGTCTCCTGTATTTAAGGCAAGGTCTGCTCCTCAGACCTTGCCTTGGTATCTTGGCTCTTGGTCCTGTGAGTTCCTGTGCCTCGAGTTCTTGGTTTGCTGTCTCCTCGTCTGGTTCCTGTTCTTCTTGGTCCTTGTTCCTGATTTCTCCTCTCATTGGACAGATTCCTCTGGCTTCGACCCCTGGACCAGCTTCCGACCATTCCTCTGGCTTCGACCCCTGGACCGGCTTTTGACCATTCCTCTGGCTTTGATCCCTGGACCGGCTTCCGACCATATCTCTGGCTTCAACACTTGGACCAGCTTCCGACCATTCTTCTGGCTTAGACACTCGGACCGGCTCGCACCATTCTCCGGATATCTACACTTGAATTGACTTCGACCTGCTGGAGGCGCCAGCTATCTGGATTACATGACCTGCAGGAGGCGCCTGCATCCAGATCTTCTTTGGTCTCCAGGGAGTCTCCTAAGTCCCAGCGGCCGGGTTCCTATGAGCTCCTCCTGGGGGAATCGCGAGCTTCCAGGGTGAAGTCTTCTTTCCACATCTACATCATCAGGCCTCGCCTTCCTATGGTAGGGACCTAGAGGGTTTACGCCTAGGTAGCGCTAACTCTACCTCAGACCTAGGGTCCACTGCCAGATCAGTAACACCAGGAATGCGGCCATTTTATAACATTTGAATTTATATGCGCACATGCTATAAAATAGTCTGGCCGCATGCACATGTGCACCAAATTTTAAGTGGGCACACACAAATCCCACTTCTACCGTGTAAGTCGGGGGATTTTAAAAGTGACATGTGCCAATGTCATTGCCAGTTAAACCAGTTCATTCACAGTTCACCTGGTTAGGGAGTAGGTCTTCCAAAATCCCCTAGTTTAACAGCCCTCACTCCTCCCAGTTAGCCCCAAGCCTTAAAAACCCCACAGATCTGCCTAGTTTCCTTTATTTTATAACGTACACCTTCTCCATAGCAGAAGTAAATTTAAGTGGCAGGGGATCTGGGCACATGCCCAGGCATATTTACACACACATCTCTGGATCACACCCCAAAAATGCCCATACCCCACCACTTTTTGAAAACTTTGGAGATGTGTGTGTTGCAGGAGATACATGTGTAGCTAGGTGGCTTTTAAAATCGGCTCGGTGTGCATGAGCTTGAGTTATTCATGCATCCCCTAATTAATGCATGCCCTGGGCTTTTAAAATTCACCTTTAAGAGTGTACAACAGGTATGGACATTGTTTAAAAATACCAACTTAGAAGCCCAGTCCAGATGCATTCCATTCATTAAAAAAGGTGTAAAGAAGGCCAAACTACTGCTGGCATGGTTAAAAGATGAGGTGAAAGAGGCTATTTTAGCCAAAAGAACTTCCTTCAAAAATTGGAAGAAGGATCCATCAGAAGAAAACAGGATAAAATACAAGTACTAGCAAGTTAAATGTAAGACATCGATAAGACAAGCTAAGAGACAATTTGAAATGAAGTTGGTCGCAGAGGCAAAAACTCATAATAAAAACTTTGTAAAATATATCCAAAGCAGGAAGCCTGTGAGGGAGTCAGTTAGTGTTGTGAGCGCTGAGGCGTGGTCTCTTGCTCCAGGGAGATTGTGAGCCCTTGGACCACTGCGCGGCTAAGTGAGGAGCCCCAAGACATACCATGGGAGGTGAGTGTGTTCAGGCACGGGCAGAGCAGGAACAAAGCTGGACCAGAAACAAGGCAAGGAACATCAGGAACTGGAACAAGGCAGACTCAGCCCTACACTGGACCTACACGCATCAGTGAGACCCAGCAACGCAATGCTGGTCTCAGGAGAAGCCCTCCGGCCACTTAGTAGCCCTTCCGGTCCCGCTGCTTGGGAACGACGAGTGCATGAGGCCAGACGGAGGCTGAGGGCAGGAACAGGACAAGACATGCAACTTGGAAGATTCGGACGAAGACTCAGGATACTTGGAAGACTCAGACGGGGTTACGTGGAGCTTGGAAAACTTGGACGAAGACTCAGGATATTTAGAAGACTCGGATGAAGACTCAGGATACTTGGAAGACTCAGGAACTTGGAAGACTCGGATGAGGATACAGGAACTTGGAAGTCTCAGGCAAGGATTCAGAATTCAGGCATTAGTACTGGGTGAGTACTGCATCACAGCATGCCCATGGCTGGTCGCGGAGTATGCCGGAGATGAAGCAGACTCCAGGCAAAGCAGTGGAACTTGGAAATGGAAATGTCAAAGATTCAGGAGAGGCCTGCACCGAGGCATGCCCTACACAGCTGCCTGTGGCTGGTTGTGGACAGCGCTGAAATGGAGCAGGTTCTGGCAGAGTCTTGGACATGGACGGAAGCAGGCATAAGGTACTCCGAAGAGTGGGACAGGATTCAAGACTCAGGATTCAAGACTTGGAACTCAGATTTCAAGAACAGACCTCGACATTAAAAACAAGGGCCTTCCAGAGACTTGCACTGCAAACAAGAAGACAGACCTTGTGCCATGAAGCATCCTACACAGCACCCCATGAGATAGTCATAGACCACGATGGTGGCATGCCAGGAAAGGTGGACAAGCAGGGAACCTGGAAGCAGGACGAGGAGCTGGAGACGAGAACATCAGGTCCAGGACTGGGACACAGAACATCAGGAACATCAGGAACTTCAGGAACGTGGAACATGGAACATCAGGAAATTCTGGACACAGAACATCAGGACTTCTGGACAAGGAATAGGCGATGAAGGAGCTCCAACGACGAACAAGAACCAGGAACATCAGATGAACGAGACCAGGAACATCAAGAACATGAAACACGGAACCATCTGGACAGGAGCAGACCACAGAAGACCTTGACCGGAGAAGAGGAACATGGATGACCATGGAACCGATTTGAAGGCCCCAAGGAAGTGAAGCTGAGCCCTTTTAGAAGGGCTGGATGAGGAAGCTGACTGATGATGACATCCAGTGGGGCTGTGGGCTTTTCCCACCGCTGGCCCTTTAAATAACATGAGGCATGCGCCCATGCCCAGTGGGCCCGTGGGAAGATCGGTGTCGGCGGCATCCCAGCCGCAAAGAAGCAAGGCCGGAGGTGGCCTCCTGCCGCGAAGGCAGGAAATGGCAGCAGTGTCCTGCCGCATGATGGAGGGATCCTGGCAGCAGTTTCCCCGTCGTGAAGGTGGAGTCAGTGACAGCGGATTCTGCTGCGCAGGTATACAGTGGCAGTGGCATAGGCAGCGGCAGTCTGGGACAGCCCAGGCTGCACGAAGAGGTCCTGTGGCATCTGCCAGGCCAGGAAAAGGGTGGCGGCAACAGTGGCGTTGGGCCGGGGAGCAGGGCATCTGGCACAGCATGCCATTGGACAGTGGTGAGTGGAGGGCCTGCTCGTGGGATGGGCTCTGCGAGCAGGATCGTAACAGTTACACTGTTAGATGATCCAGGGGTTAAAGGGTCATTTAGGGAAGATAAGGCCACTGCGAAAAAACTAAGTTCATTCTTTTCTTCAGTGTTTACTAATGATGATTTTGTGAAGATACACCTTCCTAAAACATTTTTCAAGGGTAATGATTTGGATGCAGGGCCAGTGCAAGCATATTTGCCACCCTAGGCGAACCTTTGGTCATTTCGCACCAAACTTTACTGGTGGCAATGGCTCCAGCACAGCACTCCCTTCTTTGATGGAACTGGCTGTGATACAGCACCCCTCTAGACATTTTATCTATCATTTCTTATAATCTGCTTCCTCCACATTATGATCAGCATAATTTTTCTGCCCCCAAAATCTTGGCGATCTCCTAGTTTGCCTAATGGAAGCACCGGCCCTGTCATGATCAACTGAACCAAATCACAATGAACCTGGAAAATGTAGTAGGGCAGATTGACAAACTGAAGAGCAGCAAATTACCCAAACTAGATAGTATACACCCCACTGTTCTGAAAGAATTAAACAATGAAATTTCAAATTTATTACTAGTAATTTATAACCTATCATTAAAATTATCCATTGTACCTGAAACCTAGAGGATGGCAACTGTAACCCTAATATTTCAAAAGGGCTCTGGGGTGATCCAGGAAACTATAGACCGTGAACCTGAATTCAGTGCTGGGAAAAAATCATAGAAACTGTTCTAAAGGCCCATTTGCCCTCTTGGAAACAATCTAAATGTGCACCCTTGTGGCGTAATCCTAAAATACGAATCGGAAACCAGCCGCCTAATTGCCTGTTATGGCAACAGCATGGGATATGGTTCTTGGCAGATATTATGGTTGATGGGAAGCTTTTATCCTTTCTGCAGCTACGCCAAAAATTTGGCCTCCCCTGTACGCAATTCTATGCTTGGCTCCAATTACAACACGCCCTCCAGCATATTGATGTGGTAACCCTTATGGCATCTGATCTTCCATATCTAGCCACTCTGTATTGTACCCTGGGTGAGCAAGGTCATCTAGCTTCCAGATTCTATAAACTCATTAAATTGGCCAAGTCCAAAACTTCCATAACTGGTTTGCAGTCTCACTGGCTCCATGAACTGCATATTGCACAAGGGCTAGTTAATTGGCGTAAGTTCTGGCAAATTTCCATGCGCATCTCTCTTTCTTCCAGTTTAACGCAGACCTCCTTTTTTATCATACACCAGGCGGTGTGGACTCCATGGAAATTACATAGAGCCGGATTACTTTCCTCCCACTCCTGTTGGTCATACCAAGAGCTCAGGGGTACACTGTCACATATGATATACTATTACCCATATGTCCAAAGCTTTTGGGCCCAAATTTGGATCACTGTGTCGAAGATCCTGCATTTTAATCAGCCTCTTTCATATTCGATTGTTATCCTGAAAAGTGCAGAACCTTCTATCTGTCTTCCCGTGGCCCACAGCAAATTGCTAGATTTTCTGTTAGGTGTCGCGTTACACAATATTTTGGCTAATTGGAAGCATGGTGACCTGCTCTCTGAACACTTCTGGTGGAATTCCGTCTGTATGTTCAGTAAATATGAAAAAGTTATGGCGTTGAAGTTTCATAGACTTAAAGCTTGGTGTCAGGTGTGGAAACCTCTTTATGAGTATGTTGAATCTTTGTCTCATTAAAGTGGGTGGTGTTGCTTTCATCATATCATTATATCCTCTGGATTGTATATACATCTTTTATTACAATCTTTTACGTCTGCTTACAGCTGATCTTTTCTCTTCTTTCTCTTTTCTATTTTTCTGTCTCTTTTCTTCACGATTCCCCTCTTAATTCCTTTGGTTTTTAGCTCTTTCTTCTTCTATGTTTTCTTTTCATTCTTCGGCTTCTTCTCATTTCTTGCTCTTTTTTCTTCTTTATACTCAGAACATAAGAGGTATATGGTTGATATAACCCTACCTGTATCACTTGTCTACAATATTGTATTATTCAAATGTTTTTTCCCTGTTGTATGGTTAACCTCTTAATAAAAAGATTTCAACAAAAAAAAAGAAACTGTTCTAAAGAACAAAATCATAGAACATATAGATATAGATAGTCACAGCCAAAATGTATTTGCTCAAGGGAAGCGTTGCCTCACAAATCTGCTACATTTTTTTGAAGGGGTTAATAAACATGTGGATATAGGTGAGCCAGTCATGGGATAGGAGGCAATGTCTTTTTGTGGATTACAAACTGGTTAAAAAAGAGGAGAGAGAAAGATTAAATGGTCAGTTTTCTCAGTGGAGAAAGGTAAACACTGAAGTGACTCAGCGATCTGTACTGGGACTGTTGATTTTTAATATATTTACTGTATAAATGAACTATAAAGGGGAATGACAAATGAGGTGATCAAATTTTCAGATGACACAAAATTATTCAATTTATCACAAGTGGATTGTGATAAATTGCAGGAAGACATTACGAAACTGGAAGCCTGGGCATCCAAATTGTAGATGAAATGCACATAGGGAAACATAGTCCATGCTTGAGTTACATGATGTTAGGTTTCTCATTAGGAGTTCTACCAGGAAAACAGTCTAGGCATCACAGCGGACAATACATTCAAATCATTGGCCCAGTTACTACAGTATTCAAAAAAGCAAACAGAATGTTAGGAATTATTAGGAAGAGAATGGTGAATAAAACGGAGAATGTCATAATACCTCTGCATGGCTCTATGGTGATACCACACCTTCAATGCTGTGTGAAATTCTGGTCGCTGCATCTCAAAAAAGATATAGTTGTACTGGAAAAGGTACAGAGAAGGGTGACCAAAATGATAAAGGGGATGGAGCATCTTCCCTTTGAGGTAAGGCTAAAGAGCTTAAGGCTATTCAGTTTGGAGAAGAAATGGCTGAGTAGGGATATGAAAGAGATCTATAAAATCATGAGAGTATTAGAATGGGTAAATATGAATTGGTTATTTACTCTTTCAAATAATACAAAGACTAGGGGGCATTCCCTGAAGATAGCAAGTAGCACATTTAAAACAAATCAGAAAAAAAATATTTTTCACTCAATGCACAATTAAGCTCTGGAATTTATTGCAGGCAGTTAGCGTAGCTGGGTTTAAAAAATGTTTGGACAAGTTTCTTGAGGAGAAGTCTATAAACTACTATTAGTCAAGTTGACTTTGAGAATAGCTACTACTTATTAACAGAATTAGTAGCATGTGATTTATTTACTGTTGGAATACTTGCCAGGTTCTTGTAACTTGGATTGACCAATGTTGGAAACAGGATGCTGGGCTTGATGAATTTTTGTCTGACCCAGTATGGCAATTTCTTAACATGATTTGTGTTACCTTGGATCTCAATTTAATGTCTCTGTTGACTAGAAGGAAGAATTTTGCCTGAGTTATGACTAGTATAGCCTCTATAAATTCCAGTGAAAGTGATGGGATCATTTGACATGGGGTAATTTATGATGAACCCTAACAAGTGCAGCACCTAAATGGTACTGTGCATGGATTCATGTGCCCTCACCCAAGAGGTACTTTTGATCAGCCAATCATCCTGGTAGGGAGATACAAAGATACCCAGTCTGCACAGATATGCTGTGACAATTGCTAGACATTTTGTGAAAATATGAGGGGCTGCTAACAGCCCAACACACCATAAGCACTACACAGTACTGGAGATTTTGCATACCTAAAGAAATCTGAGATACTTCCTGTGACGGGATAAATCTCTATAGGGATGGTAGGCATCATGGTGCCCCAGGAAATCATCTTGAAATAGTTTTGTGACTAGAAACGTTTTTATAGCATTCAGATCTCAAATGGAATGGAAAGCCTCTGTTTTCTTGGGTACCAGGAATTACCCTCTTTCTTGAGGTGAAACAGGCTCAACTGCATTGGATATCAAGAAGTAGAGGAGTTCCTTCTGAAGAAGTTTTTGGTGAGAAAGAGAAAGAAAAGACTACCTTTGTAGGCTAATTAATGGGATTTTCTGAAACATTAATATGTAGTCTTTCTTTATTTGTCTGGGGTTACTAGAAGTCCATGTATAAAACCTCAGCTTTCCCCCAGTAGATAGATTCTCCAGTATGAAAATTGGAACAATAACTAGGGACTCTGGAGTCAGTCAAAACCCTGTTGCAGATTTCGTGTGGGTTGCCATCGGGGGCTTGGAGTTTGTGTGGTGACATTGGTGAGGCCTTGAGTTATTTTGCTGATGAGGGCAGGTGTAAGATGCTTAATGCCTTTTATGTTGGAAAAAATGTTTCCTCACTGGAGCACTAAAGTACCTTCTTGTTGTTGAGGATGGATCAAAAGTGGCAGCAGAGAGGGTCTGAACCATAGAACAATCCTCTTTTTTCAGATCCATTGCTTCTTTGACCTTCCTTCCAAAAAAGCTCCTACTCATGCAAGGCATGTCTGTGGGTCTACCATGCACATCCTCCCAAAGACCTGAAGCACACAGTCATAAGAGTTTGCTATAGCGATGGCCAAAGCTCTCAATGCTGTTTCAAAAGCATCATAGGTTGAACAGATCAGGTGCTTTCCATATACTCTCCTTGCTTTACTAAGTGAACAAATTCCTCTTTTTTCTCTGGAGAAAGTAAATAAGCAAATCTCAATGTTTTCTGCAGAATGGAATGTATATATTCAATCATGTAAAGTTGGTGAGAAGCTATTTGGGAGTTAAGTATAGCATTCTGGAATACCTTCTTACTGAGGTTCTTAGGACTTCTTACTGATGTCTTAGGACTTCTTACTGAGGTCTTAGGACTGTGCCTCAGTGGAGCCAAGGAATGATCTTTCAACTTCTTTGTTCTTTTCTGTGCAGATTCAACTACCACAGACTGGTATGGAAATTAAAGCTTGCTGAATCTGAGAGCCTCTTGGATGTGATATTTTTATGTCTGCCATCTTGAAAACAGGAAGTACAATGAGTTGGGTCTTCCATATACACATCTGCACTTCCTTAAGGAGTTGTTGGATGGGCACTGCCAGCGTTTCTTCAGAAAATCCTGGTAGTTAAGGAGACCAAACATAGGTGCCTTGGGTTCTCCTTCTGCCTGCTACTAAAATGGGATGGCCTTAGCTATCTCCTATATAAACATAGGGTAGGAGAGATCCACTGGCATGTGACATGGAAAGATCTGATGGAAGGCCTCAGAATCCTCCCAGAATCAAAATCCTCAGTCTTGAAGGACAGGTCACAGGATTCTTCAGAATCATACTAAAATATGATAAGATTATCTGAAATTTGAGGAAGCACTGTCCTGTTAACTTTACCTCTGAGGGCCTGCTTCTTAGACAGCAGTGACTTTGTAGCTGAGTGTCAATGAGTAGTTTTTTCTGTTTGAAAATATACAGCATAAACAGTTAAAATCCTCAAACACAATTTTTCAAAAGCCAAAGAATGTGTTTTGCAGAAGATATATATTAGTGCTAAATAGTCAGTGGGTTGGAAAATCAAGTTCACGATAATAAATTTAAGATAATATGTTTTACCTGATTATGATACTTCCCAAAAGAAAATGTGATGCAGCTTTCAGGTGTTATTCCAAGATGTTTCTAATTAAGTCCCTTGATACTTCAAGTCTTACCAATCTTTAACTAAATACTACACATTCAGCTGCATCTGCAGAGTTTTTCTTATATGTGTGAGGCAATTAACCATCAATATAATTCTATTACTTTGCATACCAGATTTTTATAGAAATCTTAGGATAAATTCTTCATTTGAGTATCTAAGTATCTTAAACTTTTGTCAATTTCTGTGCAGTGCAGAAACATCAATTCCAAACTGATAACATAAGTTTAATGTTGCGGGAGTAAACCCTTGGGCCAAGGCAGAGTTGACACAATCTGCAGGGAGGAGCACTGCAGGTCCCCACCGTCAATAGGCAGACCCAGATGAGGCAGAGACCCAACTGGATCTTTGCCTTTACCAGCCCACATTCCCCTCAGGTTGAGCCTTTGGATACCGGGGCTGGCAGGTCTTATGTGGGGTCTTGTGCTTGTGGCAAGATCTATGGACTTATCAAGGTTGAAGCAGGAGAAGGCAAGGTGTATCCGGTGGCTGGCTATGATTGTAGGCAGGCGGCAGTCAGGCAAGTACAGAAGTCAGAACAAAGTCAATAATGAGTATCTGCCCAAAGGGAAAGGAGGGATGGATAGGCAGACAGGCAGGCAAGGAGCAGAACAGGCAGAAGAGACACAGTGAAGAACTGAAGAGACAACAATGGGGACTGATGAGCAAGACAAAGACCATGGAGGCTGGAGGCTAAGACAAAGACCACTGTACCTGAAGACTGAAGACAAGGAGTACTGGAGCTTAAGACTGAAGACACAGGATGTTGGGCTGAAGACTGAACAGGATGCTGAAGAGCAACTCACTCTACTAGGACATAGGGAGACCTGGTGCCAAGGCAAGGACTGAAGGGAGCAAGGGTCTTTTATAGGCCAGAACCTATAAGGTCATCTGTGGGTACCATGGAAAAATTCCCCCCAAGGGCCTTTTTATTCAGGGCATGTCAAGTGCACACGCACCTAGAGGAGCCCAGGGAGAGAGTGCATGAGTGTCAACATCTGCTGTGTGTCGGCAACATTGGCCTGCTGCAGGGCTGTGCGAGGAGTCCTAGTAGAGTGAGTTGTAGCTCAGGCTCAGGGGCAAATGTAAGAGCAGTGGCCTGTAGGAAAACACGTGAACCACCAATTTAAACTCCTACAATCCACAGAAAATCTGATGACAACAGTCATCAGATTCCTAACAAATAGAATGTTAGGAATTATTAGGAAGGGAATGTTTAATAGAACGGAAAATGTCATAATGCCTCTGTATCGCTCCATGGTGAGACCATACCTTGAATACTGTGTACAATTCTGGTTGCCGCATCTCAAAAAAGATATAGTTGTGATGGAGAAGGTACAGAGAAGGGCAACCAAAATGATAAAGGGGATGGAACAGCTCCCCTATGAGGAAAGGCTGAAGAGGTTAGGGCTGTTCAGCTTGGAGAAGAGACGGCTGAGGGGGGATATGATAGAGGTCTTTAAGATCATGAGAGGTCTTGAACGAGTAGATGTGACTCGGTTATTTACACTTTCGAATAATAGAAGGACTAGGGGGCATTCCATGAAGTTAGCAAGTAGCACATTTAAGACTAATCAGAGAAAATTCTTTTTCACTCAACACACAATAAAGCTCTGGAATTTGTTTCCAGAGGATGTGGTTAGTGCAGTTAGTATAGCTGGGTTCAAAAAAGGTTTGGATAAGTTCTTGGAGGAGAAGTCCATTAATGGCTATTAATCAAGTTTACTTAGGGAATAGCCACTGCTATTAATTGCATCAGTAGCATGGGTTCTTCTTAGTGTTTGGGTAATTGCCAGGTTCTTGTGGCCTGGTTTTGGCCTCTGTTAGAAACAGGTTGCTGGGCTTGATGGACCCTTGGTCTAACCCAGCATGGCAATTTCTTATGTTCTTATGTTCTTAACAGTTTTTAATAGAATAATTGTAAAAATCAGCCCAATACGGCCGATGTTTAACAACCACTGTGTTTCATCAGGGGCACACTAAACTTCTTGTCAAAAAAGACTGTTGCCGTTTTGAAGAGGACTCGGTGTCTCAGCCATCATCTCACAGGACGTAGGACTGGGTAAGTGAAACATCAGGGCATGCTACTGAGATAAAGTTCCTGGATGGAATAAAAGTTTTATGGAGCAATTGGTTCAGGAACTGAGAGAGGGAGCAATTTTAGATCTAATTCTCAGTGGAGGGCAGGTTTGCTTTTGCTTTATTTCTTGTCATCAGTAAAAGATGTTTATGAGAGATTTGCCAGCGTCTGAATACCCCAATACCACGCCCAGTGCCACAAATGGTGCCAGGTCGGGAATTTCTCCATTAAGCCTTGCACATGCAGAGAAACAAGCCAAAAAAAAAAAAGGGGGGGGGAATATATTTTTCTTTTTATTTCTCCTTTTCTTGGGGCTTCACTGCAGCAGCTGCTGAGAGTTTAAATTGCAGCAGGCTAAGGAGGATTGGTAAGTGAGGGATTTATATCTATATTGAGTAAGAACTGAACAGGCAGGCTTTTATTTTTATTTTTTTCCTGCAAGGAGAAGGAAAATTGTTGTCTGGATGTTCCAGAACAGAGCAGGGCCCCTCAAGAAAATGTTTGTGTTACCAGAGCCAGTAGGCTAGTCTGCAGCAAGTAATACAGGCCCTCACTGAAGAGCAGCAGCAAACCTTGGGAGCAGTGCACACCCTGACTGAATTGTTTGGCCAGCAGCTGGCATTGTTGAACCAACAGCAGATCACAATGAATCAGTTGGCCCAAGCAATATTAACCACTATAATGCAGGCACGCCCCCCACCTCCTGTTTTATTTAAGATGAAGGCGGGTAAAGACCTGAATGTGTTCTTAAAGAATTTTGAAAGAACTGCCTGCCAGATGGGCTGGACAGAAGCCAGCTAGACCACATTCCTAGCAAATCTACTCACCAGCAAGAGTCAAGAGGCCTTTGAAATAGCCAATTATTCCGCTGTCAAAACTGCCAACCTGGAAAAAGATGGTTAAACAATAGAAACCTACCAGCAACAGTTCAAAAGAAGTAGCATTCAACCTGGGGAAACTCCATGCAGCCTTTTCTATCGTGAAAAAGCCGTTGGAGGGAAGTGGTTTCAGTCAGAGGTGAAGTAGGCCTCAAGGTAGCCAATCAGGTCCTCCTGAAGCAATTTCTGGACAGACTCAACTAGCCCAAGTGGAATTGGGTATGTCAGCACACAGGGCTTACCTTAGAGAAGCACTAGAAGTAGCAGCTGCCTTTCATCAAGTTCAGTTGATACCAGAGTTAGTGCGGAGGCTAGAAAAGCAACTCTCCCAGGCTTCTGGTCATGGCAGTGAGAATGCAGGATCCCAACAATGGTCTTCAAAACAGGACAACTTTGATGTTATAGTTAGGCCACAACCCCCAGGTTCACCATCTTGTTTCAATTGTGGATAGAGAGGCCACTTGGCCAAGGACTGTCACTATGAAAGGAATGAACCGATGGAGGTCATCCTGCTGACCTAACTGGCACTGAAGGTTAAAGTTCCCACTAGGAAAGTAAAATATCTCAAGGGAGGACAATCTCTAGTTTGGAAGGTATCTGCTCAAACAAGTAACAAGATTAACAATGTTTTCTCCCTTTTATTCACTTTTTGCTGGCAGTATAAGGAGAAACATTGCCCATATGGTAAGGAAGAGAATGAGGAACACTTTGTAGAAAACAATGAAGTAAAGAGAGAACAAGGCCTCCGGGCATGCTCCTACTATAAGACAGAAGACCAGGCTGATGAGGACTGCCTATGGCTTGAGGATCTAGAATGGGAGTATAGGTTGACAAAGCAGCGCAAGGGAGAGCACAGTAAACTGTCAAGAAAACAATGAACCCTTTGTGGGAACTATGGGACTTAAGATGGAACAAGTCCTACAGAAGTGCTCATGTTGTGGAACAAGAGCACATTGTCAGGATTGTCCTCAACATGTGAATAAAGAATGGGAACAAGAATGGGAAAATACTTTTGCAAAAATGCAAAGCTATAACTTGGTAGATAAACCATGTGGGGAACTTTCAGACTTTGTAATTTTAGTGGAGCTGAATGAGGTTCCAACCAGGGATTCAGAATGTGAAAAAGCAAATGTTGCTTACCTGATGTAACAGGTGTTCTCACAGGACAGCAGGATGTTAGCCCTCACAAATGGGTGACATCGAGGATGGAGCCCAACCACGGAAAACTTCTGTCAAAGTTTCAGGAACTTTGACTGGCCCCTACTGGGCATGCCCAGCACGGCACTAACCCTGCAGCCAGCAGGGGTCTCCCTTCAGTCTTGTTTCAAAGCTACATGCAGTGCCGAAAAATAACATAATAAAAAAAAAAACGAACCCAACACCACGGGGTGGTGGGCGGGTTTCGTGAGGACTAACATCCTGCTGTCCTGTGAGAACACCTGTTACATCAGGTAAGCAACATTTGCTTTCTCACAGGACAAGCAGGATGGTTGTCCTCACAAATGGGTGAGTACTGAGCTGAGGATGTCCTATCGTGCACCAAATGTACCCAACAGCGTGCAACAGGCACAACAACTGGGGTGTAATTTGGTAGAGGGCATCCGCACCCTACCGGGAAGGTGGAAGGGTGTTGGTACCTTATGCTGGAAAAAGGTTACGCAAGACAGACTGGCCGAAGATGGAATCCTGTCTTCCAGCTTTGTCCAGGCAATAATGGGCTGCAAATGTATGGAGGGAACTCCAGGTGGCAGCCTTGCAGATGTCAGGAAGTGGCACCGATCGAAGGTGTGCTACTGAAGTCGCCATGGCCCTCACAGAGTGTGCTTTAACAAGGTCTTGGAAAGGAATGCCAGCTTGCTGATAGCAGAAGGAGATGCAGTCCGCCAACCAGGAGGAAAGAGCCTGCTTACCCACAGGTTGCCCTAACTTGTTAGGATGGAAAGAGACGAATAATTGAGTGCTCTTCCTGTGGGCTACTGTACGGTCTAGATAGAATGCTAGAGCCCGTTTACAGTCTAGGGTATGCAGAGTCTGTTCCCCGGAGTTGGAGTGGGGCCTGGGAAAAAAGATAGGTAGTATGATGGATTGATTATTATGAAACTCTGAAACTACCTTAGGTAAGAATTTAGGGTGAGTGCGGAGTACCGCCCGGTCCTGCAGGAGTTTAGTGTAAGGCGGATAGGTAACTAAGGCCTGTAGTTCACTAACCCTGCGAGCCGAAGTGACAGCCAAAAGGAATAACACTTTCCATGTGAGATATTTTAGGTCACAGGAGTGAAGAGGTTCGAAAGGTGGTTTCATAAGGCGACCAAGAACCAAATTAAGGTCCCAAGATGGGGCCGGAGGACGTAAAGGTGGCTTCAAATGGAGCAAGCCTTTAAGAAAGCGTGTTACAAGGGGTTGTACTGAAATAGGGACACCCCCGATACCTTTATGGAAGGTGGCTACCGCACTGACATGCATTCTAATGGAAGAGGTCTTTAGACCTGATTCTGATAAAAGCCAGAGATAGTCCAAGAATTTGGAAATTGGACAGGAAAGGGGATCAAAGGACTGAGAAGTGCACCATGATGTATACCTTTTCCATTTGTATGAATAAGATTTCCTTGTGGAAGGCTTTCGTGAAGCGATCAGGACACGAGAAACTGAATCCGAAAGGTTAAATGGTTGAAGGACTAACCTTTCAACATCCATGCCGTCAGGGACAAGGCTTGGAGGTCGGGATGGAGGAGGCATCCGTCGTTTTGAGTGATCAGATGCGGGTCCCGTCCCAGAGGAATGTGCCTGCGGATGGAGAGATCCTGAAGTATGGGAAACCACACTTGGCGTGGCCAGTGCGGTGCTATCAGGATCATGGTTCCCTTTTCCTGACGGAGCTTCACGAGAGTCTTCGACAGAAGAGGAAGTGGAGGGAATGCATAAAGCAGACCGGTTGTCCACGTGAGGGAGAATGCATCCCTGGGCCGAGAGTGCTGGTTCCGAATGAGAGAGCAGTAATTGTCCACTTTGTGGTTCTGAGGGGACGCAAAGAGGTCTATGTGGGGATAACCCCATTGCTGGAACAGAGTGGTTGCTACCAAGGGATTGAGGGACCACTCGTGTGGGTGGAAGACACGGCTCAGTTTGTCTGCCAAGACATTGTTCACTCCCGGCAAGTAGGTGGCTCTGAGGTACATGGAGCGGGAGAGGGCTTCTGCCCAAATCTGCGCAGCTTCCTGGCACAAAAGAAAGGAACCTGTGCCCCCCTGCTTGTTTATGTACCACATGGCCACCTGGTTGTCCGTCTGAATCAAGATTACGTGGTTCGATAGGCAATCTTGAAAAGTCCTGAGAGCATGTCGTATTGCTCGAAGTTCCAGGAAGTTGATCTGGTGTTTGGCTTCCTCTGGAGACCAGAATCCTTGGGTTTGTAAATTGTTTACATGAGCTCCCCAACCGACGTTGGAAGCGTCGGTTGTGAGAATTATTTGAGGATCTGGTGGGTGAAAAGGCAAGCCCTGTAGGAGGTTGGATTGAGTTTTCCACCAGACAAGAGACAGACGGAGTGCATCGGTGATGCGAACAATGAAGGACAGAGGCTGAACAGCTTGGATCCATTGTGATCTCAGAGTCCATTGCATGACTCTCATGGCCAGGCGGGCCATGGGAGTCACATAAACTGAGGAGGCCATGTGTCCCAGGAGAATGAGGAATTGTCGAGCTGTTGCTGTGCGTTGAGACTGCAACTGGCAAGCTAGGGACACAAGGATTTGGACTCGTTGATGAGGAAGGAAGGCTTTTGCCTGTAAGGTATCCAAGTCTGCCCCAATGAAGGATAAGGTTTGAGATGGGATTAAGTAGGATTTCTCGTAATTGACGAGAAACCCTAGAGAAAGTAGTGTTTGAATTGTCAGGGTCAGGGAGGACCGAGCGATTTGCTGGGTTGGGGCCCTGATTAACCAATCGTCCAGATAGGGGTAGACGTGGATACCTTTCTTCCTGAGAAATGCTGCAACTACCATGAGGCATTTGGTGAAAACTCGTGGTGCGGATGCCAGGCCGAAAGGGAGCACTCGGCATTGATAGTGATTTCGGCCTACTAAAAAATGGAGGTATTTGCGATGAGGTTGAGTTATCGCAAAGAGAGTATAGGCGTCTTTTAGGTCTAGAGAGCAGAGCCAGTCCCCTCTTTGCAGCAGAGGGAGAAGCGAGCCCAGGGTTACCATCTTGAAATTCTCTCTATGAAGGTACTTGTTGAGAGCCCGTAGGTCCAGGATTGGCCAAAGTCCTCCTGACTTTTTTGGGATCAGAAAGTACCTGGAGTAGAACCCTAGTCCTTGTTGTGAGGGAGGAACGGGTTCTATAGCGTTTGACTGGAGGAGAAGGGAAACTTCCTGCTCGAGAAGAACAGAGTGATCGGTGAGTCCCCACGCCTGCATGGGTGGGGGAGTCCGAAGGGAGAGTCAG
Source organism: Rhinatrema bivittatum (assembly GCF_901001135.1). Classification (NCBI taxonomy): domain Eukaryota; kingdom Metazoa; phylum Chordata; class Amphibia; order Gymnophiona; family Rhinatrematidae; genus Rhinatrema; species Rhinatrema bivittatum. Next base: position 625,532,147 of record NC_042615.1, on the reverse strand, counting down.
GAAGTTGAGGTGGTAACCGTGTGCAATTATTGCTATCACCCATTGATCTGTGGTGATATGATGCCATTTTTCTAGAAAGTGGCTTAACCGACCTCCTACTGGTATAGTTGGAAGAGGGATTTGGCAACTGCTCTCTAATTGAAAGTCAAAAACCCGATGCAGGGCCAGGTTGTGGAGCTGCTGCGGGCTTTTGTTTTCGAGACTGGCAAGGCTGAGATTTATGGTAAGGCCTCGCAGACCTAGACTTGGTTTGTGGGGGATAATACTTCCGTGGACGGAAGAAGGACTTTTTTGGGTCCTTCTTGAACGGCTGTTTAGAAGGTAAGTCAGAAGGAATGGATGAGAGCTGTTTAAGTGTCTCATGATGATCCTTCAATTCAGCAACAATTTGCTGAATTTGCTCACCAAACAAATTATCCCCTAGACAGGCCAGGTCAGAGAGCCTGTCCTGAAACCTCCGGACGAAGGTCAGATGACTTAAGCCAAGCCCAGCGTCTTGCAGAGATGGCCGTAGCAGAAAGTCTGGTGGAAGCATCAAAGATGTCGTAAGCTGTTCTTATCTCATGCTTCCCAGCTTCAAAACCTTTATTTAGTAGGGATTGAAGTTGTGGTTGGAACTGCTCTAGTAAGGTATCTGAGTACTCCTGTATCTGTTTAAGAATGACCCTATTGTATTGGGTCATATATAGCTGATAAGAGGCTATTCTGGAAGTTAGCATGGCTCCTTGGTATACTTTCCTACCTATACTATCTAGGAATTTATTTTCCTTAGTAGGAGGTATGGAAGAATGTGGCTTTATTCTTTTAGCTTTCTTTTGAGCTGATTCTACCACAACAGAGTGGTGGTCTAGCTGAGGTTTCTGAAAGCCAGGTGCTGACTGTACAAGATAGGTAGAGTCAGCTTTTTTGTTTACTGGAGAAACAGATCCAGGAGATTCCCAATTCTTTTTTAGAAGGTCCAGAAAAACCTGATGAATTGGAATAGAAGTGATGACTTTAGGGGCATCCAAGAATTGGAGCAACTCCATCATCTGGTGCCTGTCATCTTGTTCCGATTGAAGCTGAAAAGGGACCAACTCCGACATTTCCTTCACGAAATTTATGAAAGAGAGGTCCTCAGGAGGAGAACGCTTTCTACTCCCCGCAGGAGAGGGTGGTGAAGGCAAATCATGGGTGTCTGTGGAGGTATCATCACCCCAGGTGTCGTAAGGATCAGGTTGCTGACCTGTAGGACCATGAGGGGGTTGGATACCCGAAGGCCCCGGCTGAGGCTCCGAGAAACTCGAAGGAATTGTCGGGGGTATCAAGAAGGTCCTCGATGGCATCGTGCCGGCATCGGTGCCGGTGCCGGCATCGAAGGAATCGGTGTCGGCATCGAAGGTATGGGTGCCGTCATCGAAATTCTCAATGGAGCTGATGTGCGTATTGCCCCCGTGGAATGTATCGGTGGCGAGTTCGACATGGTACCGATGGTACTACCCCCGAAGGGGGAATTCGGTACGGTGTTTCTCCACTTGATGAGATAGGTGTCGGAGACCCTGGTATCACCGGAGGAAGGGCAGTCATAAGCGCTTCCATCCGGGCAAGCAGCGGTGCCAGTGCTGCTGGAATCGGGTCGGTGACCGGTTCCACTCTCTGTGCCGGAGGAGTCTGGAACCGTTGCATCGCCTTGTCGATGGCCTGGACCAGCCGGTCCAGTTCTACCCGGAGACCTGGGGTAACAATACCCAGCTCCACGGGAGAGGGAGGCTGAGGCTGAGCCGGAGGGACCACCGTCACCGGTGGAGTTGCGGCTCCCAAACCCCGAAGGGGTGAGGGTTGCCTCGGTGTCTGCGAGACAGGAGTGGACGGTGCCACTTCTGGTCGAGACTTCTTCGGAGGAGGCTCAGACAGTACTGAGGTCGATGACTTTCGATTCCTCGACGGTCCAAGACTTGTGACGTCGATGGCAATGTTTCTCCCCCCATCCCCGCGATCTTCAGGGGAAGGGACGGGAGTCGATGGCCGCGGAGACGTCGATGGCAGGCGGTCACCGGGAGGCTGTCGACGATGGTGAAACTTCGACAGTGCCAGTTCCGATGACGTCGATGCAATCGATGGCGTCGGAGTTTGGGCATGGAAAAGGAGTCCCATTTTCTCCATTCTGGCTTTGCGACCTTTTGGTGTCATTAAGGCACATCTGGTGCAAGTCAGGACATCATGCTCACTCCCTAAACACAAAACACAGACTCTATGTGGGTCTGTGATGGACATAGTACGTGTACAGTCCGGGCACCGACGGAACCCCGACGCCATGGCCATAGGCAAAAAATTTAGCGGCGGGACGGTCGACTGCCAACAGGCCTCGAGGGCCAATCTCGACGGTAGTCGACAAAAACGACGGCAAAAACTTACTGAAGTACCGCGGAGGAAAAATTTGAAGAGGAGAGACCCCTGAGGGGCAAATTTTTCTTCAAGAAATTAATTGAAGAAATTCCTGTCAGGAATGTGGAAAGAGCTCCTTAACCACCTGGCTACTGCTGCGCGGAAAAAAGAAGACTGAAGGGAGACCCCTGCTGGCTGCAGGGTTAGTGCCGATGCTGGGCATGCCCAGTAGGGGCCAGTCAAAGTTCCTGAAACTTTGACAGAAGTTTTCCGTGGTTGGGCTCCATCCTCAATGTCACCCATTTGTGAGGACAACCATCCTGCTTGTCCTGTGAGAAGACATTAATCCATAAAGACCTAACCTAGAAAGGATGGATTAATTAGAAGAGGAAGATGACACTTGCCTATATACATGGCGATCAGTAGCAGTACCGAACCAGTTGGGTTCTGCTGACGACTCCAGTGAAGCAAACCATTATGGATGTGGGCATACTTCCCAAGCTCTCATATCCGATGGTTTCAGGGTGCAATTGTCCCCAGTTTAAAACCTTGTAGGATCATCTCAGCAACAGTCAGGCAGATCAAATGGCTTGTCATCAAGAACCTGATGGCAGCATTGTCAAAGGGAAGTGGGGTATTCCAGATACCCAGTAAATAAAAGGGAAATTACTGTGACAAACAAAGAATTGCAGGCACCCCACAAACCCTTGATTGTTTTCCAAAATGGGGTGGAGAAGGGAAACCTTAGATGGATTAAACAGCCCCAGCATAGGGCAGAAAGGAAGAGAAAAATGATGGTTTTCTTAGGAGTATACCCCTAGTAAGGGCAAGCGCTCAACCTACGACATTTGAGCTAAGAGGGAGGGTATGTGAAAGACTACATAGGAGAAAACCCCAGAACACCTTAAAAGACCAGATACAGAGATCTGACCATGTCCACCTTAAGCCCAATATAGCAAGGAATCCTGGTCCGGGCAGAGGTCCCAGAAAAGGAGTATAACTAGTAGGGGTGTGAATCATGTGATCGATCATCTTAACGATCAATTTTGGCTGGGAGGGGGAGGGAAATCTTATCGTCGTGTTTTTGTTTTGTTTTTTTTAATCGTTAAAAATCGTAAATCGGGGGAGCCGCAACTCCACCGGTGACGGTGGTCCCTCCGCACACCAAAAAAACCCTAAAACCCACCCCGAACCTTTAAAACAAATCCCCCACCCTCCCGAACCCCCCAAAATGTTTTAAATTACCTGGGGTCCAGTGGGGGGGTCCCGGCACGATCTCCCTCTCTCTGGCCACGACTGCGTTAAGAGAAATGGCGCCTGTGGCCCTTTGCCCTTATCATGTGACAGGGCAAAGGTAGCGCCGGCGCCATTTTGGTTCCTGGCTCCCGAAGTCACGCGTGCAGGAGATGGCCCCCGGACCCCCGCTGGATCTCTAGGGACTTTCGGCCAGCTTGGGGGGGCCTCCTGACCCCCACAAGACTTGCCAAAAGTCCAGCGGGGGTCCGGGAGCGACCTCCTGCACTCGGGCCATATTGCCAATCTTCAAAATGGTGCCGGCGCTACTTTTGCCCTCACTATGTCATACGGGCGACCGTCGCCCATATGACATAGTGAGGGCAAAGTGAGGGCAAAGTGAGGGCATAGTGAGGGGCGATCTCCTACACGCGTGACGTCGGGAGCCAGGAACCAAAATGGCGCCGGCGCTACTTTTGCCCTGTCACATGATAAGGGCAAAGGGCCACCGGCGCCATTTCTCAATGCAGCCGTGGCCAGAGAGCTGGAGATCGCGTCGGGACCCCCCCACTGGACCCCAGGTAATTTAAAACATTTTGGGGGGGGTTCGGGAGGGTGGGGGATTTGTTTTAAAGGTTCGGGGTGGGTTTTAGGGGTTTTTTGGTGTGCCGGTTTTCCCGCGCCCTATTTAACGAAACAATACAAATGCCCCTGACGATAAATCAGGGGCATTTGTATTGTATCGTGCACTCTAACGATTTTGGACGATTTTAAAATTATCTGACGATAATTTTAATCGTTCAAAAATGATTCACATCCCTAATAACTAGCTAGGCCTAGGAGGGAAGGAAAAGCCCAGGGAAGAGAAGGAAGCCTAGAGAAATAGAATACTGCTGAACTGTAGTTGTATTTCTGCTTTTGTTTTATGAACTACAAAGAATAGCAGAGCTGCTTTTGTTTTGTTTCTCATCATTAATAAAAAGAGTTTATGAGAGATTTGCTATGGTCCAACTTGAGTCTGTTCTCTGGCTACTCCATGACCACTCGCAGTGCCACACATGCATTGCTTTCCTTAATTAATCTACAGGCCGATACAGTACAGTGCATTTTCCTCCCCTTATTCAGTAAGGGGAGGAAAACGTGCGTCCAACCCGCAGCACCTAATAGCGCCCTCAACATGCAAATGCATGTTGAGGGCCCTATTAGGTATGCGCGCGGGATACAGAAAGTAAAATGTGCAGTCAAGCCGCACATTTTAATTTCTTCCGGCACCGGGAAAGTGCACAGAAAAGCAGTAAAAACTGCTTTTCTGTGCACCCTCCGACTTAATATCATGGCAATATTAAGTCGGAGGTCACGAAGAGTAAAAAAAGTTAAAAAAAAAAAATTTGAATTCGGCCCGCGGCTGTCAGGCTGGAAACCGGACGCTCAATTTTGCCGGCGTCTGTCAGCGGCGTCTGTGAGTGGGCTCGAGAACCGACGCTGGCAAAATTGAGCGTCGGCTGTCAAACCTGTTGACAGCCGCCGCTCCTATCAAAAAGGAGGCGCTAGGGACGCGCTAGTGTCCCTAGCGCCTCCTTTTGTCTATTTTTACCGCCGGGCCTAATTTAAATACAGAATTGCGCGCGCCGGGAGAGCGGGCAAACGCCCGCTCTTCCGCGGACTTTACTGTATTGGCCTGCTAGTTAGTAGAAGTATCCATTGCAGTAAGTCTACCTTGGATAACAAAAGTCCTTTCTAGATTAGAAAATGTAAAAAATTAATTATATCAGTAGTTTTAAGATTTTGGTAGTGCTAAAAATGTTGTCTCCTTGATACACCAATAGTACAATATTATTACTTCAGGATCAAAATTTACAAACAATGCTGCACTGATTATTTTCATAAACAAAATGATTAATATATTATCACAGTATGAGCTTAATAAAAGTAATTGGAAAGAATTTTAAGAATTGAAAATTATGAGTATTTTAATTTTCTCTGGAAAGCTGCTTTAGCCTGCCATCTTGTGGCATTCTGACAGTTTTCAGATGCAGTAAATATATTTCATCTGCAAGAATGGAAGATTTCTTTATTATGCAGTGTGAAAGATTAATACATTTTAAGACTTACTGGGAGCATACATAGAGTCTGAAGTTTACCTAACTTTGAACAAGAGTTTTCCAATAACAGTAAAGTTCTTTTTTTCTGAAGACCTATTATCAGAAAAGTTCCATTATCCAGAGAAAAAATCATGGCCCCTGATCTGTGTCCCATTATTCAAACAAACTTCTATTATCCAGAGTTTGTGAATATTTTAAGCCAGTGCCTCTGTCCTAATCTGCTTTGTTCACAGCCATTGGTGTGCAAACGCAACTGTGGCAGCTTGGCTTTTTAACCAAGTCTTCCCGTAGACTCCACAACAGAGACTCACCATAGTTCATAGGAAGTCCTTCTGACCGTGACTCTTACAAGTTTTGCCCACTTCCGAGATTCCTCTATCCAATTGATTCTTAACATCAATCATACCACAGATGTTTAACTTACTTCTTAACTATATAGTTAGCTAATGAAGTTAGTTTAATGCATTCGATGAATGGCTTTTCTTAAGAAAAATCAATGCTCTTTACAATATATGCAATTTATAAGTAGTGCACCCATTTCTTTATTCCTACCTAATATATTTACTAGAAATCCACCTCTTATAGAAACATAGAAACATAGAACTGACGGCAGAAGAAGACCAAATGGCCCATCCAGTCTGCCCAGCAAGCTTCACACATTTTTTTCTCTCATACTTATCATTTTCTCTTAACTCTTGGTTCTATTTCCCTTCCACCCCCACCATTAATGTAGAGAGCAGTGATGGAGCTGCATCCAAGTGAAATACCTAGCTTGATTAGTTAGGGGTAGTAGGGGTAGTAACTGCTGCAATAAGCAAGCTACACCCATGTTTATTCCCTTTACCCAGACTATGTCATAAAGCCCCTATTGGTTGTTTTTCTTCTCTCCTGCCGTTGAAGCGGAGAGCTTCAACGGCAGGAGAAGCTCTCTGTATGTATGTATGTATCAATTACTTATGTGCTCCATACCTTGTCACTTTAAGTAATCTACCTTCGGCCAACCTTTCTGAAAAGGCGGAATATCCAAACCAAACAAATAACTCATCAAATAAATAAATAAAATCTGGATTAAGAAGGGGGATATCAAGAACATCTGAACAACATCTGGTATCAACTTAAACAGCTGCTTCACAATCATGGGGTTCCCCCATTATCTGGCAAGGGCAAAAGAGAGGTCAGATTGAGAGGAGGGTGACCAATGAATGGTCAAATTCTCTTGGCCAATAAGTCGGAGTTCATATGAGGTGAGGCAAGCTTGAGACAATAACTGAGTCTTAAAATGTATCAAAAGAGTTGAAACAGTATGAGCAACAAAAACTTGTAAAGGATGGTCTAACACAAAAGGGTTGGGATTGTTCAACAAGATCAGCTGCAGCCATAACAGCTTTCATACATGCTGGACATGCCCAAGCAACTGGATCAAGTTGGTGTGAAAAGCAGGCAACAAGCCAGTTGAGACACCTATGTTTCTGTGAAGATGCCCAAAGCCACTCCATTCCTTTTATGGCAAAAGAGAGAAGAAGAGAGAGAATAGTTGGGGAGGTTCAGGGCAGGAGCAGAAGAGACGGCCTGTTTGAGAGTCACAAAGGAAGCCTCCATTTTCATGTTCCAGGGCAGGAAAGTAGTCTTGGAGCCTATTGCCCCCTTCAGAAGATCATAAAGATGCCCAGAAAGGCAAAAATTAACAGTTTCCAAAATGCAGCATAGTTGTTTTGGGTAGTGGGACAGGGAATCTACAAAATGGCCTGGATACAATCAACAGTGAGGGACCTGGAACCTTGAGAAAGTTGATAGCCCGGGTAAATCACAGTGTTGGAGAAAGTTGTAACTTATTTTTAGAAACCTTGAAACCAGCCTCAGCCAATTGAATCAAAAGATAGAATCCTCAGCTGAGACCTGATAAGTCATGGATCAGAGGAGTAAATCATCAACACACTGGAGTATCTTGGGGAAATAGAAAGAATTCAAAATGCAATGCAGGACCTATGAAATAATAGAAGGGGAATGAATGAAACCATAACACAAATATGTCCAGGTGTAACACTGGCCCTCAAAGGAGAAAACTAAAAGGTACTGGGACCCAGAGAACACAGATATGGAAAAGAACCCTGAACAGAGACTAATTACAGAGAAGACCAGTAAGCCTGACTTCAGTGCCAGGAAAAATAGTGGAAACTATTCTAAAGATCAAAATCACAGAGCAAATAGAAAGCAGAGTTGCTTACCTGTAACGGGTGTTCTCACAGGACAGCAGGATGTTAGTCCTCACGTATGGGTGACATCATCAGGATGGAGCCCAATCACGGAACACTTTTGGCACCACTGAGCATGCCCAACATGGCACCAACCCTGCATTCAGCAGGGGTCCCCCTTCAGTCTCGTGTATAGTAAAATGTAAGTGCGAAAAATAAAATAACAAATCACAAGCACACCCAACTCCGCAGTGGGGCGGGGGGGTTTCGTAAGGACTAATATCCTGCTGTCCTGTGAGATCACCTGTTACAGGTAAGCAACTCTGCTTTCTCACAGGACAAGCAGGATGGTAGTCCTCACATATGGGTGAATAGCCAGCTGAGGATGCCCGAACAATGTACCAAAAGCATCCAAAGACGTGCTACAGGCACAACAACAGGGGTGGCTTTGGATAAGCGAGCAGCCTGAAATTCCCAGCAGGCCATTGGAAGGAAGTTGGGTATTTAGCTGAGAATAAATTGCACAGAACAGACTGGCCAAAGATAGAATCTTGTGTGCCAGCCTTGTCCAGGCAATAATGAGCTGTGAATGTATGGAGGGAACTCCATGTAGAAGCCCTGCAGATGTCATCAAGAGGTACAGAATGAAGGTGTGCCGCCGACATTGCCATTACTCTAATAGAGTGCGCTTTAACATGGCCCTGGAGTGGAAGGCCTGCTTGCTGGTAGCAGAAAGAAATACAGTGTGCCAGCCAGGAGGATAGCGTCTGCTTCCCCACCGGGATCCCCAGCTTAAGTTTATCAAAGGAGACAAATGGCTGGGTGGATTTCCTATGGCCTGAAGTGTGTTCCAAATAAAAAGCTAATGCATGCTTGCAGTCCAAGGAATGCAGAGCCCGCTCACCTGGATATGAGTAGGGTTTTGGAAAGAAAGTAGGCAAAACTATGGATTGATTTAAATGGAACTCAGAGACTACTTTTGGTAAAAATTTTGGATGAGTGCCAAGGACCACCCGGTCATGAAGGAATTTCGTGTAAGAGGGGTAAGTAACCAGCGTCTGTAGCTCACTGATCCTGCGAGTGGGCGTCAAAGCCGAATAACTAATCCTCTCACCAAGTTGAAAAGCGTCACTGGTAGTTCTGAGCGTTCTAGGATGCGGTAGAGTCTCCTTGACTCACATTGAAGATAATGCACTGAACTCAACACCTACTGACGGAGGATCAACAAGGACAAATTCCCTGATGAAAGGTCCCTGGATGTACCTGAAACGTGACTGCGTCGGTCATTGGTTTACAATATCAGATAAGTCGGGATGTTGATTGATTGAGCTTGTTTTCAAGCCTTTTTAACAGCAAATAATGCCTGAGAGGTTGATATAGCTTGTCAAAGTTCACAAGCGTTTGATTGAACGAATGGTCATCTTATGTCAACAATAAATTAGTCTGGCACATTGATAGAGCTTATTTAAGCTTTTCCGTCACATCAAATAATACCGGGACTATGATATCGTTTGTTCAAGTTTCATAAGTATTGAATTTACAGACAAGCAAAAAATTTTTAAATGAATGATTTGTTCACTTGGTGTATCACACAATAAAAAAATGTGGATGGAGGAGGGCCGTTCATGATTGTAACATAACAGTATCACCTGGTGGGGTTCATGATACCAATATATGAAACGTTCCTCTTCTCATCAAAAAATATTTTTTGGATAAAAAAGTTTTTTGTTCAATGCTATATTAGATGCCTCACCCGATATTGGGGTAATTGTTATCATATAATTTGTGCAAAAATTTTTCTCAAGAAGGGTTTGTGATTTATCGATTGATTCATTGTATAAATCCCTTAAATTTATTGGGTGCCATTTAAAGATTTGGTGTTTAACAATAGGAAAACTGACGACTTGTTTGAACCAAGGAAATTACATTTATGTGGGTGGTTGTTTTGTATTGCTGTGCACGACAAGAGGACAACTGGTACTTGACTTATTTGAAGTATTTGGGTACTAGTTTTGTATTGCGATGGGGATGACAAAAGGGAAATAGACACTTCCCACCTCACTTGTTAGACTTGTTTGTTTTCAATTTATTTTTGCCTCAAAAGCAAAACATTTTAGTTCAACTTCTGTTTCCTATTTCTATTGTATTACCACCAGGTCGAGGCACTGAATAAGCGGGCACGCAGGATCCGGAGGGAGGAGCCGGAATACCTAAGGGCCCTGCGGGCCCACCGAGCAGAAGGTACGTGCAGTTAGCATAGAAACATAGAAACATAGAAACATAGAAATGACGGCAGAAGAAGACCGAATGGCCCATCCAGTCTGCCCAGCAAGCCTCACACATTTTTTCTCTCATTCTTATCTGTTACTCTTAGCTCCTTGTTCTATTCCCCTTCCACCCCCACCATTAATGTAGAGAGCAGTGATGGAGCTGCATGCAAGTGAAATATCTAGCTTGATTAGTTAGGGGTAGTAGGGGCAGTAACCGCTGCGATAAGCAAGCTACACCCATGCTTATTTGTTTTACCTAGACTATGTTGTACAGCTCTTGTTGGTTTTTTTTTTCTTCTCCCCTGCTGTAGAAGCAGAGAGCTATGCTGGATATGCCTTGAAAGTGAAGTATCAGGCACATTTGGTTGGGGTAGTAACCGCCGTAACAAGCCAGCTACTCCTCGCTTTGTGATTGCGAATCCTTTTTTTTTTCTTCACCCCTGTCGTTGAAGCTATGCAGGATATGCGTGAAGCATCAGTTTTTTGTTTTTGTTTTTGGTTTGGTTTTTTTTTCCCCCTGCCGTTGAAGCAGAGAGCTATGCTGGAAATGCGTGATGTATCAGTCTTTCTCCCATGCCGATGCAGCAGAGAACCATGCTGGATATTCATGGAAAGTGAAGTATCAGGCACATTTGGTTTGGGGTAGTAACTGCCGTAACAAGCCAGCTACTCCCCGCGTTTTGAGTGCGAACCCTTTTTCTTCTCCTTTGCCGTTGTAGCAGAGAGCTCTGCTGGATGTGTGAAGTATCAGTTATTCTTCTCCCCTGTCATTGAAGCAGAGAGCTATGCTGTATATGCATTGAAAGTGAAGTATCAGGCATATTTGGTTTGGGGTAGTAACCGCCGTAACAAGCCAGCTACTCCCCTCTTTATGAGTGCAAATCCTTTTTTCCATTACCTCTTGCTGTTGAAGCTTAGAGCGATGTAGGAGTCACAGTAAGCATGTGTATGTTTATTTAATAAGGGTATTGTGTCAATAGCCATCATTCTGGCGAGTCACCCACTCTTCATTGGCGGCCTCTTGACTTTATGGATCCGCAGTGTTTATCCCACGCCCCTTTGAAGTCTTTCACAGTTCTGGTCTTCACCACTTCCTCCGGAAGGGCATTCCAGGCATCCACCACCCTCTCCGTGAAGAAATACTTCCTGACATTGGTTCTGAATCTTCCTCCCTGGAGCCTCAAATCGTGACCCCTGGTTCTGCTGATTATTTTCCTACGGAAGAGGTTTGTCGTTGTTTTTGGATCATTAAAACCTTTCAAGTATCTGAAAGTCTGTATCATATCACCTCTGCTCCTCCTCTCCTCCAGGGTGTACATATTTAGATTCTTCAATCTCTCCTCGTACGTCATCCTATGAAGATCCTCCACCTTCCTGGTCGCAAATGTCATGGTTGACCTGCAAGCAATATGGTCTTGTTAAAAAATGCCCTGAAGAAATTAAACATTTGTACGATTCTTGATCTTTGCATGCACAGCTGTGAAAAGTTTACTAAATTTTCTTTTCAGAGAGCAGCACTGATGACAACTCCAGTGGGGAGGAAGATGCTCCGCCGGGACAATGCCACGGTGAGCCTTTTATAGCATTGGCAGTATGTGGATGTTTAATGCCATTTGACACGCCTATGAAATGTGCATTTGTAAATGTCATACTCTCTGTAATGGTAGAGGTTTTGTTCCTGTTTAAAATGTTGCTAAGTTCTCCCTTCTACACTGTTGTGGATGTTTTCATGTGCGACAGCGGTAACGCTTTCTTTTTTTCTCTTTCAGATACATCCTCAGAGACCGAAGCCTCTATTGAGCCCGCCCCTGTTGTCCCCCCCCCCAATCGAGGCCCCCTGTTGTCCTGCCCCCCCCAATAGAGCCCCCCCGTGTTATCCCACCCCCCACAATTGAGCCCCCCCTGTTATCCCGCCCCCCCCCCCCCCATTATCGAGCCACCCCAGGTGTCACCTCCCCCCCCCCCTTATTTTTCCGGCCCAACTCTCTTCTGCCCCACCCGCCCCACCTGCCATGGGAGACGCGGAGGACATCGTTGTTGACATTGTCGCCCCTGGCTCTCCTGGGCTGCCCGGGGCGGGTCATCAGCCGGAGGGCAGCGTAACGTCTGGGGAAGGGCCCTCAAACAATGAACAGGAAACACAGGACCTTGAAGAAGTGCTGGAACAAGGACGACTCCTGGAGCGAAGGACAGCAGGATCCCAGGAGTGACCAACTCCTTACGAAGGCAAAGCTGGAATGGACGCTGAGCCTTTTTGTAGGGCTGAAGAGGACAACGCCCAGGGAGGGGTCAGCAGAGGGCCACACCTGGCTGGCCCTTGAAAAGGAGGAGAGAGGCGCATGCCCGCGCCTTAGGAGAACTGGATGAAGAGAGCTGGATCGTTGGTGGCGTTCCCAGCCACGTGGAAGGCCCAGAAGAGAAGCAGGCAGGTAGCGGAGCAGGCCTGCCACGGAGCTGAAGGTAGGCAGGCTGCAGGAGCTGCTCCATGCCGCGAAGACTGAAGCTGAAAGGGCTGCAGGAAGCAGAGGATGGCTGCAGGCACCGGCAGGGACGGCCTCCCTGCCAGCCAAGGACCCGGGCTGAAGCAGGCACTGACAGGGTCGGCCTCCCTGCCGGCTGAAGACCCCAGGAGAGTTGCAGCACGTCGGGGGAGAGCCGAAGCGGCAGCGGAGGTTCCAGCCACACTGGAGAGCTCCCGGCAGCCTGACCCTGCCGCGCAGGACTGGAGGCAGCCGGGGAGGAGCCTGGTGACGGCGGCAGGCCCGCCGCGAAGGAGAAGACGTCAGCGGCCCGACTGGCTGCGTAAGGTGAGGAGCCTGCCCGCGCTTCTCGCGGGCAGGACCGCAACAAGTTAAGGGGCAGAGAGGCTTGTAGCCACAGAGCCAATACCAACGGCCGAAAAGAAGAAAGTAGAATAAAAGGCACACTACAGCAACAAAAACATTGGATAGCATGAGTGAAAAAATGAAAGAGGAAGAAACAACCAGAGGCAAAAGATTCTGAGGAAGAGGAAAAATAAGAAAAATCTCCTCCAGAATGCATAAAATCCAAGTTTTTGCCGCAGAATTAGACTGAAAAAAAAAATGTCAGCAGCCAGAATTCACTGTATTAAGTATTTCCTCTTTTTATTATCAGCCCGTACTGGAAGAATGCCAAGCCATAATTCAGAAAGCAGTGTTAACATAAGCAGTAATAATTCATGCATTAATACTTTTTCTTAATTCTGCTTTATGCCAAACAAGGATAGTACAGAGATTAAACAAATCAAATGTCAGCTATATTACTTTATTATGATTATTCATATAGGGCCGGATTTTAATACTTACGCGCAGGTGTAGATTTGTGTGCACAACCCTGCGTGCACAAATCTATGCCTGATTTTATAACACTTGTGCACTTTGCGCGCGCCGAGCACTAGGGGAGCCCCGATGACTTTCCCTGTTCCCTCTGAGGCTGCTCCGAAATTGGAGCGGCCTCGGAGGGAACTTTCCTTCTGCCCCCCCACCTTCCCCTCCCTATCCCTACCTTCCCCGCCCCCAGCCCTACCTAAAGCCCCCCTGACCTTTATTTTTCAAATTGCGCCTGCCTCTGGCCCCGGACCGCCCCAGCCCCACCCCTTTTTTCAAGCCCCGGGACATACGTGCTTTTCAGGGCTTGTGCGCATCGCCGGGCCTATGCAAAATAGGCTCGGCGCGCGTAGGGCTTTTAAAATCTGCCCTATAATTTCCAAGATACGCTTATCATTTCCTAGGAAAACATAACTGCACCAAAAGCCGGATTGGTTCAAAAGTGTGAACTGTGGCAGATTTATTCATTAGGCCTTACGTATGCAATCTAAGTGTTGGTTATATCTGGTTATGTTCCTACTAGTATATGTCTGCTTAGCTTACTGTCTATCCCATTTTGTCACATGTCCAGATGTAAGCAGTTTCTGTCTTATTTGGATATATAAGGAAGCTTCTTTATCTAACTACGCATCCAGGGCCTTGCCAGCCAGAATGCATCAATACAGGTGGAATCCTAAGAAGAGAATCTGTCTAGATTCAACACTAATTTATGTATCTATTTCTAATATATTTATTAGAAAGCCACCTCTTATTTTTATTATATCTGTATGCATCTATTGCTCATGTGCTCGGTGCCTTGTTTCTTTATGTAATCTGCCTTGGGACTACCTTTCTTAAAAGACAGAATATTCAAAGCAAATAAATACATCTGCTGAATTTTTCTTTTCCAGAATTTCTAGCAGTAGTGAGCCTGGCAAAAAAAAAAAAAAAAGACAAAAGTCCCAAATTTCCTGCAAATGCAGTGGTTGGTGTTGGAAAAATGCTACAAGTAGTTCATGTGCAGATGCAGTAAAGATAGATCAATAGCATTACTTCTCTACTGTTCCTAAAATTTCTGGCAATGGTAAGTCTGGGGGAAAAGGGACCAAATGTCCCTGAAGCTTTAAATTTGGAAAATCAAATTCAGGAGGGAATCCAAGAGTGAATCCACTATCAAAAACTTGCCGTTCTTTTTTTTTTTTTTTAACTCTTTATTTTAACTCAGATACCATATATACACAACATTCTGAATACACCAGTTAGAACCGCAACAATACAATGTGGCATACCCAAACCAATTAGAACCAATTAGGAAGCAATACGGTTCTGCCTCCATGACCAATAGCCTGACCAAATGTCATTATGAGTGTCCTTTTGATTTCAAAGGGCGTACCTCAACTGTGCAGCCATTTCTGCTAGCTTCTTTTCCCAACAATGAAGACTCAGAGACTGCTACCACATCGGCACTGTGGTAGGTCATCTGTCATGTAATCGCTAGTTGGTAAGTTTCCTACACCCACACATACATGAGCTGTCCTGCCGAAAGTTCAACAGACAGATACAAAGGTCTCTAGGTGGAGATCTCCAACAGATTTGCAGGATACATTGCAAAACTTGCTCTGAAAACACTCTCACATAGGGGCATTCCTACCACATGTGAAAATAATGACCCACCTCCCCACACCAGCAATCAGGGCTACAAGAACTAAATTTAGCAAAAAATATTGGTGTACGATATGTTCAATGAAACAACTTCTATAAAAGTTCTCTACTTCTAGTACAAACAGAAATAAAAGTAGCAGCCTGCCATATTTGTTTTCAATCTTTCCTATCCAACTCAACCAGCAAACCTCTATTCCATGAAACAATTAAATTTTGAGATGTCATCTCTGATCTTGTCTCATTACTCATACATCGAATGGCACCCATGTAACTTAAGATACGTTAGCTTCATTTTTATGTGCCTTAATGTAAACCGTTGTGACGGTTCCCACCAAACGACGGTATAGAAAAATGTTAAATAACTAAATAAATAAATAAATAAATAAATAAATAAATAAAAAATTTTATGAGATGTTTAACCCCCCCCCCCCCCTTTTACAGCAAAGGAGCCCTTCTAACCCATCGTTCTCTTTGGTATCCTTATTCACTCCCTGCATGAGCTAAATATCTCATCTTAATTGGAGATATAGATAGTGAAAATGTTGGGAAATAGAGAGGAAGATTTTAATATCTACCCTGCTCAAGAGAAAGCCAATGCTGCATCTCCTCCATTTCCAACCAGTTTCTAAGGCAAACAAGCTAAAAAGCCCAACAATATATCTGCAGATCCGGAAAGGCCACCCCACTACCCTTTCAGATTTAATCAATTCTGTGTAGTTAATCCTGGCAGGTCTCCCTTGCCACAGAAAACTAAGAATTTTTCCTTTCAATGTAGAAAAAATAGAATTATTGATATAGCATGGAACATGCATAAAGGAGTAGAGTAACTGTGGGAGAATAGCCATCTTAACCATATTTGCCTTCCCCAACCAGGAAATAGTAAGCAAAGTCCACTTTACCAAATCATTTTTTAGTTTACTTATAATAGGGATATAATTAGTAGTAAACAACTGAGATAAATCTTATGGAACCCATATTCCAAAATACTTAAATCCCTCCTCCACTAGAAGGAACCTATTCAACTCCAGCGGTAGAGGAGTCGGTGCTCCCACCAACATTGCCTCTGATTTATAAAACTTAATTTTATATCCCGAGAGAGAACTATATTGCTGAAATACTGCCATAAATGCAGGAAGAGATTCATGCAACCAGGTAAAAAATAAAAGCATATTGGGCCGGATTTGTAAACCTACGCGCGGGGCCTACATTTGTGCACGTTACCCGGTGCACACAAATGTACGCCCGATCTTATAACATGCGCGCGCAGCCACGCGCATGTTATAAAATCTGAGGTCGGCACGTGCAAGGGGGTGCACACTAGTAAACCTTGTGCGCGCCAAGCCCTAGAGGAGCCCCGATGGTTTTCCCCGTTCCCTCCGAGGCCACTCCAAAATTGGAGTGGCTCAGAGGGAAATTTCCTTCAGCCCCCCATCTTCCCCTCCCTTCTCCTATCTAACCCACCCCCCCAGCCCTACCTAAATCCCCCCTATCTTTATTTTGTAAATTACGCCAGCCTGTGGCAGGCGTAACTTGCAAGTGCCGGCCGGCTGACGGCGCACGATCCCCCGGCACGGCTGCTATGCCGGAGGCCTCAGTCCTACCCCCGCCCTGCCCCTTTCATAAAGCCCCGGGACATATGCGCATCCCTGTTGTAAATCTGCTCCCCAGAGGAGCGGAGTTAGCAAACTGTTATCAATCTCCTCCAGGAGAGGGAGGAGTTAGCCATCTGTTATCAATCTGCTGCTAGGAGTTAGCGACCTGCAATAAATCACCCCGCCAAGGGGAAGAGTTGGCAATCTGTTATAAGACCGCTAGGGAGTTGGCAACCAGTATGGATCACTCCGCCAAAGGAGATGAGCTTAACAATTGTAATACTCCGTAGGCGGAGTTAATGATCTGTGGTGGGTTGGCCTCCCACAGAGTGGCAGTCTGTATAATACTGCTCTAGTAGTGTAAGGAATGAACACTCAATGTAAATTGGTGAATTCCTGGGCCGATGGCAGATGACAGCGCCCCCAAGAGGATGTCCTGAGACGGACCACCGGCTAGGCTGGAGTATGGAAACAAACACAGATAGTTCTTTATTAGACAGGAAGTAGAACCACCAGAGGTGGCAGTAGTGAGCTGAAGTGCCCGCAGGGCTGAAGTCCCTCAGATACTGGAATTGCGGTCTCTCAGTTGCTGAGCTGTAGAGAGAGGCTATAGGTAGTGAGTAGACAGGGTATGCTGGATACATAACCAGTAGTAGATGATACACTCACAATTGTAGATATCTGTAATGGCTTCTATGCAACAGAGTATCTTCAGTATATTCAGGAACAGGAGCCGTAGGCGTGTACTAGTTCCTATATGCAGTCTGGAATGAGAACTCACAATATCTGTGTATGAGATGGCTTCTGGAATAGAAGAGAGTCTTTGGAGAGTTTTAGGAACATAGGCCCTCTTAGAGCGAGTACCGGTTCCTATCTGCAATCTATAATAGTAGTGTACCAGATATAGGTATGCGATAGCTTCTGAGATAGAAGAGAGTTGAGAAGGGTTTTAAGAACATGGGCCCTCATGGAGTGAGTACCGGTTCCTATCTGCAACCTGCAATAATGACTCACGATCTCCGTACCTGCGATAACGTCTTAGACAGAAGGGAGTCTTTGGAGATTAGGAACACAGGCCCTCGTGGAGCGAGTACAGGTTCCTATCTGTAATAGAATTCACAGTGTTCATGCTGCGATGGCTTCCAGGTAGTAAGGAGTCTTCTGAGCATTCAGGGACGTAGGCCCTCGAGGAGCGAGTACCAGATCCCGTCTTAGCAATCTGAAATCAAGAAGAGAGAGCGGGGCCCCCGGGGAGCGGGTACCCCTTGGTAAGTTTGTGGAGGCAGAGCAGCGGAGAAAGAATTCCCCTTTGCTAACTCGATCCGTAGTTGCAAGCAAAGACCTTTTAAGTTGGAAGCGGACTGTTCTCCTGCTTCAAACCTGTAATAATGCAAGCCTCCCCGCTAGACTCTCAGCCCTCTGTTCCCCCCCTCCCACCTTTTGGTCTTCTCTCCCTCCCCTGTCCCTCTTGAACCCCCTTCCCCTAGTCTATACTCCTTATCCATTCTTTTGTCGCCCTGCTTCAGAAGTCACCACCCCTGGAAGATCTGTTTGTTCAAGTACCTACTAGGTCTTTCGCCTAGTTACTATTATACGTTGCTTGTTATTTACTCTATAGTAGCGCTATGTTAAGCTTATTCTACCTCTCTTAGTTGTCCTGATTTCATCACCCTGTTTTTTGTAACTTTCTCCTATATCGCTAGTTATCCCTTGTTTTGCTGTAAACCGGTACGATAAGATATTTGTCTTGAGTATCGGTATATTAAAAGATTTTAAATAAATAAATAAAATGATGTCACTAAGGGGGGATGCCCCCAAGGTTCACGCCCTTGCCGATACAAACTCTGGAGCGCGCCCGCCCTTACGTCATCAGGAACATGGCGGATCCGCAGCGTCAGGCCAGCCCGGGGATTCCAGGAAGAACGGCGAGGAGAAGCCGTGGCAGCATTTGTCCGTCAGACCCGAAGGGTGTCGCCACTAAGGTAGAGAGGGTGG
Source organism: Rhinatrema bivittatum (assembly GCF_901001135.1). Lineage (NCBI taxonomy): Eukaryota > Metazoa > Chordata > Amphibia > Gymnophiona > Rhinatrematidae > Rhinatrema > Rhinatrema bivittatum. The sequence continues at coordinate 625,513,411 of NC_042615.1, read as the reverse complement.
AGCAAGGGCAAGAACAGGCACGAACGCAACAGTCCTGGGGCTTTGTGTGCATCGCCGGGCCTATGCAAAATAGGCTCGGCGCGTGCAGAAGCGGTTACTCGCATAAATCCTGAGCTACTATTGATTGGAGAATATCGCTGTTAGTCTTTCAAGTGAACTTTGAAGATAGCACATAAGAATCATTCAGTTTCAGTGAAGATTCCAATGGAACTAAAAAATCCTTGTTGCCCATTTTTGTATGACTAGCCACCAAATCATAGAACAAGTGATTAAACAAGTGAATACATCCCATAATCATATATGGTGCCCGGACATATACTCTATATTTTATCTAAAATCAAGAGCCCCTGATGCAGCCATAAAAGGCGAAACTTTGGCCAGAGTCGAGCTGGTTATAATCAATCAATAAATTTTCTTTCCAAGGCTCCGGTCTTGCTTTGTTTTTTCACATCCGTGGCTTTTCTAGACCGCTTACCGTACTGTTTTGTATTGTTAACAGACAGCCTTCCTTTTATAAAACTAGTCTGGTCCTTATTAATTAACTCAGGTTTCACATCTTCAATCCGTAATTGTAAAATTTTTGCCAAGACTTTTACATCTGTATTTATTAGTGAGATTGGCTGGTACGATGCCCACTCTAGGAGATCCTTAGTTTTTTTTATGTATTAACATCAACAATGCCTCATTAAGTCTACCCACCCGAGCTCCAGAGGTTTGCAAATAAATAAATAAAATTGTCATTCTTTAGAGAAAAGAACTGAGCATGAAAAGGAAAATGTATGTGCTATCCATTCAGCAGAAAATGGAGTGACTTAAAAATTTGATCACAGGGCAATCATTGATACATAAGCAAGAATACAGTATTGCGCAAGTGACAAGCTATGATATACAGGCACAGAAAGATGAGATTCTAAAGTTCTATGATGAAAGTGAATCTGTTATGAGAATGCTTAAATGCAAGACTTTATGAGGGGCTTGGAATATTGCTTTGGACAGTATGCTGTATAAGTGGTTCCACTAGCACTGAAGTAAATATTATGTCTGTAACAGGACCAAAATTAATTGAGAAGGCCAAGTTTTTTTTCATACAGAAATGAAGATTAAAAGTGAATGTAACTATTCCACTGGTTGGCTAAATAAATGGAATTTGTTGCCTCAGAACTGCTGGTGAAAAGCTATCTGTAGATCATGAGCCTGCAAAGAAGTATGTAGTTTAATTTTGCTTGGTTGGTCTCCAAGATTTACCTATCTGTAGAGGAAATCTACAATGCAGATCAAACAGGATTGTTCTGGAGATTTTTGCATCACAATACCCTTGTCTGTAGTGATGAAAAATCTGGATGTATTTATTTTTTATTTATTTAACAGTTTTATATACCGAATTTCTTGTAAAAGGATTACAAATCAAAACGGTTTACATAATAACAATAACAGTGCCTCAAATAGTGCAATTACATAAAACAGAGGAATACAGAACTAGGATCATGAAACTGTTGAAACAAACCAGGGTATATATATATATATATATATATATATATATATATCGAGCTATGATACATGTAGGATGAAAGAAAGTAAGGAAAAGCTGACCGTCATGGTGTATTGTAATGCAGCAGGCACACACAAGCGCAAACTGCTTATCATTGATAAAAGTGTCCAGTCATGAGATTTCAAGAATGTGAAAATGTTGCCTATGATTTACCATTCTAATAAGCAAGCCTGTATCACACAAGAAATCACCAGAAACTGGTTTGATAACTATTTCGTTCCTGAGGCCAGGAAGCATTCCGGAGAAGTTGGGTTGCCCAAAAATTGCAAGATTGTGTTACTGATAAACAAGTGTTCTGCTTATCTGGCTACCAAAACATCATAACATGGGGAGGCCAGTTCTCAGACTACCTATAGAAACATAGAAACATAGAAACATAGAAATGACGGCAGAAGAAGACCAAATGGCCCATCCAGTCTGCCCAGCAAGCTTCCCTCATTTCTTCTCCCATACTTATCTGTTTCTCTTAGCTCTTGGTTCTAATTCCCTTCCACCCCCGCCATTAATGTAGAGAGCGGTGGAGGAGCTGCATCCAAGTGAAATATCTAGCTTGATTAGTTAGAGGTAGTAGGAGTAGTAACCGCCGCAATAAGCAAGCTACACCCATGCTTATTTGTTTTTACCCAGATTATGTTATACAGCCCTTATTGGTTGTTTATCTTCTCCCCTGCCGTTGAAGTAGGGAGCTATGCTGGATATGCGTGAGGTATCAGTTTTTTTCTTCTCCCCTGCCGTTGAAGCAGAGAGCTATGCTGGATATGCATCGAAAGTGAAGTATCAGGCACATTTGGTTTGGGGTAGTAACCGCCGTGACAAGCCAGCTACTCCCCGCTTTGTGAGTGTGAATCCTTTTTTCTTCTCCCCTGCCGTTGAAGTTATGCTGGATATGCGTGAAGTATCAGTTTTTCTTTTCCCCTGCCGTTGAAGCAGAGAGCTATGCTGGAAATTCGTGATGTATCAGTCTTTCTCCGATGCCGTTGAAGTAGAGAGCCATGCTGGATATGCGTCGAGAGTGAAGTATCAGGTACATTTGGTTTGGGGTAGTAACCGCCGTAACAAGCCAGCTACTCCCCGCTTTGTGAGTGCGAACCCTTTTTTCTTCTCCCCTGCCGTTTAAGCAGAGAGCTCTGCTGGATGTGTGAAGTAACAGTTTTTCTTTTCCCCTGCTGTTGAAGCAGAGAACTATGCTGGATATGCATTGAAAGTGAAGTATAAGAATGGAGTGATCAAGCTAGTTGAAAGGCATCAGGAATAGAGGAAGGTGGAGGTAGTAATTTGGATATTTGGTTTGGGGTAGTAACCGCCGTAACAAGCCAGCTACTCCCGTCTTTGTGAGTGCAAATCCTTTTTTCCACATTTCCTCTTGCTGTTGAATCTTAGAGTGATGTTGGAGTCACAGTAACCATGTGTATGTTTATTGACTAAGGGTATTGTCTCCAGGCAGTAGCCATCATTCTGGTGAGTCACCCACTCTTCATTGGCGGCCTCTTGACTTTATGGATCCACAGTGTTTATCCCACGCCCCTTTGAAGTCCTTCACAGTTCTGGTCTTCACCACTTCCTCCGGTCATGTGTTCAGACCTGGGGTAATTTTACTTGTGGTGAAAGTACATGTGCTGTGGGTGCATATATACTTTTTCACTGCATAAAAGGTGGAAACAATTTACAAAAGTCTTTTTTTTTTTCCATAGTTAAACAACTGTTTATCCATGGAAATTGCGTTAAAAATCATCCTTGTAATGTTACAATTCCTCCTGTAGCTGTGCCACAGGAGGCCTCTCACCTTTTTCCGGAGGTCGCTCCGAAGCCAGGGCCTCGCCTGAGCAATTGTCCGGATCCTGCTCCACGGCCTGGGAGGCCTTCGGTGGTGTTCGGGGCTTACTCAAGGTCTGCTCCACTGTAGCCTGGACGTTCTGTTTTGGGCCACGCCCTTCTCCCTAGTGGCGACCCTGTGGCTTCTCTCCAGTCTTATAGGGCTAACGAGGGGTGGCCCATCTGGACTCCTCCCAGGGAGTTGCCTGCATACAGCAGTATAAAAGGATCTTCACTTCAGTTCCTTTTTGCCTTTGGATCGGATGTCATGCTTGACCAGGTTCTTCTGTGCCGATCCAGATTTCCACTGGTTTCTTTTATTGATGGCTCCATGTCCTGTGTCTGCTTGTTCCTGGTGTTTCAAGATTCCGCTCCTGCTTCAGTTGTTCCTGCTCCTGAGTTTTCCGAGTCCTCTGATTCTCCAGTGCTGCGAGCCTGCCAGATGACATCCTGAGGGTAAATCTGCGAGACCGGTTCCTATTCCCGTCATTGGATTCTCGTCAGGCTGGGTTCCTTCCTGCGCTGGTCCTGCTCCTGCGGGTATAGGACAGGGTGATCCATGACCAGACCAGTGGTACTGGCTGTGTAGGGCACCCTGAGGGACAGTGCCAATGTCTAATCCTCCCAAGTTCTTTTCCTGACCCTAGCCTATGTCTACAGTACCTTGTTTCAAGTCTTCGTCTTCAGTGCCTTGTTTTGGAGCCTCCTATGTTTTAAGACCTTCGTCTGCCCTCATCTTCTGTCCGGTCTGCCGCCTATTGCCGTTACTCAGCGGCAGGTCTGAAAGGGCTTGGAACGGTCGGAGGACTGTTCATTGACTAACACTATGTTGCTGGTCATCCTGAGGTGGGCAAGTTCGGTTGAGGGTCAGACCTTTAGTTCTTGTCTTTTATCTTGTCCTGCTCCTGGCTACCCATACTCGCACCAGTTTACCTCCCACGGTGTGGCTTGGAGCTCCTCCCTGAGTCACGCCGTGGTCCAAGGGCTCACAACACCTGCTTTAGAGGCGAACGCACTCCTCGCGCTCGTAACATGTAATGTCTTTGTGACCTACTTTCCATCACTCTGGACTTCCCTTTTTCAGCCAATGGATCGAGTAGTCACCTGTAACATGAAATGCCAATACTGCAGAGAATTTATGAAGATGCTGATGAGCTTTGAAGGACCTGATGGCTAAGAAAACTTCAGAAAACACTTAAGCATAAAGGAAGCTGTTTGGGCTATTGCTAGTGCCTGAGATGTAGTCACGATTCAGACTCTGAAAAATGCATGGCCTTCTAACATGTCCCTTGAAGGGGAAGAAGATAATATTTTTTTGAAGATTTTAAACCCACAGAGAAGGCTAACATCAGCATACTAATGCAATGTACACAAGGGATAACCAACAGTTCCAGAACTTAATAATGATGAAGTTAAGAATTGGATTTACTAATACAATAAAGTTACAGTTTATCAAAGTCTCACTGAATCTGAAACTGATATTGTTCTGAACACCAAAGAACAGCCAGTAATGGCAGTAAAAACGAGGAAAAGCAATCACAAGTGAAAATGAGAATGGAAGAGGCTATATCCAACATCAGACGATTGATACACATACTATAGCAGAAAATCTTACATTACCAACAGGATATCATGCAGATGTATAAATTACAGGAAAAGCTTATAAAAAAGAAGACAAATGAACTGAATCAGATGACACTGATGGTGTTACTCAGGAAAGACAAGAAGTGATCGTATATAGAAGTCTACTCTAATACTAACCCCATCAGTCACCAGTGACCAGCCTGAAGTTTCAGGTACCAACTTTGAAAAGATCTGTCATATGACTGATGCAACAGATTCACCTACCCCATATGATGTCTAAACAGATGGATATTGTTACCATTAATAATATTATATGAAAATTGACCCTTTGTTTATTCTTTGATGCTTAATAAACATTTTTTTTCAGTGAACAGCCAATGTTCCTCTGCTTCTTTTTATTATGAATGCTCAGGGCGGGACCTGGGAAGGAGCACAGAGGAGTGATCCCTTGCTCCTGGGAGAGAGTGAGCCCTTGGCCCACTCAACCAAAGGGAGGTGAGCGATTACAGGCATGGGTGGAGCAAGAACACAGGAGTAGGATGAAGTGGGGTCAGCCCACTGCTGAGCCAACACGCACCCGTGAGGCCAGACAGAGGCAGAGGGCTGAAAACTAAGAGGCAAGGAACCAGAGCAGGAGACTCCGGATCCTAGAGCATAAAAGAGTCAGAGTACAAAGGGGAAATGAGGACTCCTGGAACTTGGACGAGACGAGGACTCTTGGAGACTTGGACGAGACAAGACTCTTGGAAACTGGAAGAGATGAGACTCTTTGGAGGTGGAAGGTGCTGTCCCTCAGGGCACCCTACACAGCCCAACATGAACTGGTAATGGACCACCCTGTCCCGCTGCGTGTCCTACACAAACTGGAAGGCTAGTCGTGGACCACGCGGAGAGCGTAACATGCACAGAAAGGAGAAGAGGACCCAGACAGTGCTTGAGAGAAGTCCAGCCGTACGGGGATTCCAGTCACCTGAAGAATGAGACAGATTTACTCCTAAGAAGGTCGGCTGGAGACGAAGTCCGGTGGACAGCAAGACTTCTAGCGGATTCTCCAGTATCGAGATAAGGAGTGAAGGGAATCATTACACAAGAGAATGGTATCTCTGGATGCAAGGCCATCTGGACATCTGGATATCTGGACACCTGGATCTCTGAACGAGTGGACATCTGGACAGATGGACATCAGGATGAGAGGACTTCTGGACGAGAGGATATCTGGATATCTTGGACAAGTAGACAAATGGACATCTGGACAAAGAACATCTGGACATCTGGAATGTCTAGGACATCTAGGTACAGACTAGGACCCCCAAGGCTTACAGGAAGGGAAGGCGAGGACTGGAACTTACCATGAGGAAGATCCAACGAGGGATGAGACCCGGAGCATTGGACGGAGACATCGAGAATGAAAAAACATGGAACATGAAGTCATCCGGACAGGAGCAGCGAGATGGACCATGATGGAACAGGTGGAACTCCTTGGAAGATGGAGTAGCTACATGGAGTGTAACTCCATACGAAGTCCCTGAGGAACTGAAACAGGGCCTTTATATAGGGCAGATCCAGAAAGTGCCTTAAGGACGTCATCTGGAGAGGCCAAAGGATACTTCCTGCTTCTGGCCCTTTAAGGCAGGAAGAGAGGCACGCGCCCACGCCTAGAGGGAGCCCCAGAGGAAGGTGGGCTGAGACAAGGCCTGCGGTGGCGTCCTGCCGCCTGGTGGAAGAAGGACCAGGACGGTGGTGGCTTCCTGCCGTGAAGAGGAGCTCTGAGGGCGGCACTCGGCCGTGGAGGAGGAGGGAATCCCGGCGGGGACTTCCCTGCTGCAGGAGTCGGTGGCGCGGCTCCAACCGCACAGGAGAAGAACAGCAGCAGGTCGCGTGAACGGAAGAAGGCGTGGCTCAGCGGTGGTCCAGGTCACGAAGGAGAGCGGCAGCATCAGGCTGGTACAGGAGAGGAGGTGAGAGCCTGTCCGCGGGATGGGGTTTGCGGGCAGGATGGTAACACTTTTTCTAACATAATGGAATAATTTTCCTCGTCTGGAAAAATACATTATCATGATGGCCTTGGTCCCAACTTTTCTGGATAAAAGGAACTCCATTATTTTTATAAGTAAAGATTATGAAGGTTAGATTGTGTGAAAACAGTTGCTGTCACATAAGCTGAGCTCCTAAATTGTTTTTTGTAGTGCTTTTATGTAATTATGTGTATTTTATTGTTGGCCATATAGAACATTGGATCATGCATCATATAAATGTTCTCAATAAATAAATACTGACAATGCACTGAAGAATTTCTTTCTTGCTCTATTTTTAGTTTCTGTATGCTTCATACAGTCTTTTAAATTTTGCCTTTTTCTTATCTTGCATACCTCTGAAATTTCTATCTATATCTCTACCAATTTCTGTTGACACTTCTGTAATTCCATTTATTATGTTGTTCCTCTTTTCTTTTTTTATTCCCTCCAAATCATCCTTAGCCATACTATATGGTTATCTTGTAAGTCATTTAATCCTGGATCAATTTGTAAATATATAATATTTAATATCATGCCATTCATTCTACCTACCATTCCTATTTTCATTCTCTTGTTTTCTATGAATCTTTTCTTAATTCTTTCAACTTCAGTTTGGAGCTTGCCTTGAAACCCTATCTTCAAATTGCATTATACATTATCATTTCATTCCTTTCTTTTGCCTTTACCCAAACTATAGCCTTGACTTATTCTTTCGATCTTTCGTTGAGAGCTACCTTTCATCAATAACTGTGTCATGTATTTATTAGCTTTGATTCTTAGAAGGAATTCAATTCTAAAATTTTATTTTGTGTCTTGCCTTGGTAAAAAATATTAATATTAATAGTAACAAATAGTATACCAACTGTACTTCATGTTAATGGACTAATATAATTTAAAACCATTATTATTTAATTAGATACTAAATATTGACTCTTTTCATCAGGATGTACTAGACCCTAATCGAGTCTGGAATTTTCAACACCAACTTCTTTTTCTCAAGTCCAGTCTACAATAAGGATGTGACTGTAATTAAGCACATGAATTCAGGAATGTTAACATTGGGATTTTATTCTGTGCTCCTAGCAAGTGAACATGCTTGGTTCAGCTTAAATACAATGCTACATTTGTATTTGTCCTTGATAGAGAAATCTATCTTCACAGCACACTTAAGCCTAGATTCATCAAAATGCTATAAGAAAGCAGAAATATGGTGCTTTAGCATTTGCATTTAAAAAGGGGCGGTGCTAGGCTAATTTCTGATATACCACATCGCGTAGGTAAGTTGCACAATTCACAATAATTTATCGCATTATGTGATGTAGTAACTATCATATGTTACACGATGCACTAGTGTGTCACGTGGTATTTTACTAGATGCACATCACTTTATGTCTGGTGTTATGGAGTCTCAGTTTAGTGGACCCTTAGGCCGACCTGCAGGAGAATGGAAAAGGTGGTCAATGTCTCTAGTATGTGGCAGGCCGGGAGGCAGATGTTCAGGCAGGACGTAGAGGTGCTCTTCACCCTGGAAGCTGGTACTCCCCCGGGAGGAGCCCGTAGGGGCCCGGCCGCTGGGACTTAGGAGAGTTGTTGATCAGGACTGAATACTGGAACAAGACTAGGACAGTAGAAGTACTGTAGCAGGATTCATGTTCTGGAACCAGGCAGGAACTGTAGCAAGACTTGGGTACTGGAACCAGGCAGGTACTGTAGCAGGTAAGCAGGAACCAAGCAGGTACTGAAGCAGGAACGGGGTGAGTAGCGAGGCAACTCACTCCGAGGCACGACGCAACAGGGAACCAGGAGGTAAGCCCATTGCAAGGCAAAGACTGAGTGTCCACGGCTGGCTTATCAAAGCCACGGCGTCTGACGTCAGGAACTGGGTGGAGTCACCACTGGCGGAAAACGGCCTAGAAAAGCGTCCAAGTGGCGTGCGTGTGCGCCTAGAAGCAGGGCGTCCATGGGAAGCTTCCCGGCGGTGCGGCCCCCGCAGGGACGCCGCCAAACAGGGTGCAAACCAGGCCCCCAAAAGCGGGAATAGGTCCAGGAGCACGGAGGTAAGGGTCTGATCGTGGCGCTCGCAGCGCTCGCAGCCAGAACTGCAACAGTACCTCCCCTCTTAGCCTGTCCAGGTTTACTTGGGTGGTCCAGATGGAACTGCCGTAATAAGCCTTGTTGAGGATGTTACGGGCCGGTTCCCAGGAATTATCCTCGGGTCAGCAACCCTCCCAGGCAAGCAAGTACTCCCAGCAGCGTTGATGGAACCGGATATCCAAGACCTCACGTACTTGATACGTAACCTCGTCCGGTACAGAAGGGTCCGATGGTTCAGGAGCTCATGAGTGGTATCTGGATAAAACAAGAAGCTTCAGCAATGACACATGGAACACGTCATGTATACGCATGGAGGAGTGTAGGTGTAATCGGTATGAGACTGCTCCCATTCGTTCGGCGACTCGAAAAGGCCCACAGAATCTCTGACCTAGTCTTCGAGACGGAATACGAAGCTGTAGATTTTTTGTACTAAGCCAGACGTGGTCTCCTGGGAGGAAAATGGGTGCTGGCTGACGATGTCTATCCACCCATTTCTTGGCGGACTGGGCGGCTTTACGGATTTTTCCCTGAATAGACGTCCATAAGGAAAGAAGCTGGCGGGCTGAAAGTTGCACTGCCGGGAGTGCACTAGGTTCAGGCGAAGGCAAGGGCGGTCGAAGTTGCTTTCCATAGACGACGAGGAAAGGCGAACTTCTAATAGCAGCATGCGTGTGATTATTATACGAGAACTCCGCCCATGGGAGTAGCTTGGCCCAATTATCTTGTTGTTCATTCACGAACGAACGGAGAAAAGTCTTCAAGGTTCTGTTAGTCCGTTCCGTTTGCCCATTACTCTGGGGATGGAACGCAGACGAAAGACTAAGTTGCACATTGAAGCATTTGCAAAGTGCTTTCCAATATCGAGCAGTAAACTGTGGTCCTTGATCGGAGACTATATCCTGCGGGAGACCATGAAGTCTAAAGATATGCTGAGCGAAGTCAGGTGCAGAAGGCAACTTTGGCAAGGGGACAAAGTGCGCCATCTTGGAGAATTGGTCTACAGTCACCCAAATGACTGAATTACCTGCTGAGACGGGAAGATCCACGACAAAATCGGTGGAGATGTGTGTCCAAGGCTCCAACGGGATGGGCAAAGGTTACAAGAGGCCTCTGGGCCTTCCGATGAGCGGCTTTTGAACGGCGCAGGTAGGGTAAGAGCCCACAAAAGCTTGGACGTCCTGTCTCACCATCGGCCACCAGTAGAAACGGTTCAACAAGACAAGGGTCCCTTTACAGCCAGCATGGCCCCCCGTGAGGGAGTCATGGGCCCAAGTGAGAACAGCTCTCCGGGAGCGACATGGAATGTGGTCTTCCCTTGGGAGGACACCAAGGTTTCTGCAAGGTATACTTTCCCAGGATCCAAAATGTACTGAGGGGTGTCAGGAGTCTCTTCGACCTCAGAGGAGCGCAAGAGTGCGTCAGCTCGAACATTCTTAGAGCCGGGTTGATAGCATAAGGTAAAGTCGAACCGATCAAAAAACAGCGACCACCGGGCTTGCCTTGGGTTCAGGAGTTGGGCTTGTTTCAAAAATGCTAAGTTTTTGTGGTCGGTGTAAATCGTAACCGGATGGTTGACTCCCTCCAACCACTGTCTCCATTCCTCCAGGGCAAGTTTCACAGCTAGTAACTCTTTATCATCAACACAGTAGTTGCTCTCTGCCGGGGAGAATTTCTTCGAGAAATAAGAACAGGGTAACAATTGTTCAGAATCTGAGTACTGGCTCAGCACGGCCCCCACGGCCACATTGGAGGCATCGACCTCCACTACAAAGGGCCTGCTGGGATCCGGATGACGAAGGCAGGTGTCTAACAGGAACGCTTCCTTAAGGGCCTCGAAGGCTTGGAAGGCGGGAACAGGCCAATCCACCGCGTTGGCCCCCTTTCGGGTGAGGGCAGTCAATGGGGCCACAATACGGGAGTAGTTGGGAATAAAGTGACAGTAGAAATTGGAAAAGCCGAGGAAGCGTTGCAATGCTTTAAGGCCCTTCGGGCGAGGCCAATTCTTAATTGCCGCCACTTTCTCAGGATCCATTTGGAAGCCTGTTGCAGAGATTATGTAGCCCAGGAACAGCAGGGACTTCTTCTCGAAACTACATTTTTCCAGTTTTTCATACAGATCATGCTCCCTAAGTATTTGGAGCACTTGACGGACATGCTGACGGTGTGAAGGCAGGTCCTGGGAGTAGACTAGCACATCGGCGAGGAAAACAATTACGCAGGTGTTCAGAAGGTCCCGTAACACCTCATTCATAAGGAGCTGGAACACCGCCGGAGCATTACATAAGCCGAAAGGCATCACAAGATACTCGTAATGCCCATCTCTGGTATTAAAAGCAGTTTTCCACTCATCTCTGGGATGAATTCTAAGTTGTAAGCACCTCGTAAGTCCAACTTTGTGAAAATCTTCGCTCCCTGGAGCCTATCGAGGAGCTCCGGGATTAACGGGAGCGGGTACTGGTCTCGCTTAGTAATGGAATTTAGGCCTCGATAGTCTATACACTGTCTCAGCGAGCCATCCTTCTTGCTGACAAAGAAGAAGCCTGCCCCTGCAGGTGACTTGGACGGGCGAATGAACCCCTTGGCCAAATTCTCTGAAATATACTCGGACATGGCCCGGGCTTCGGGTAATGATAAGGGATACACCCTTCCTCGGGGGGGGCATAGTACCAGGTAACAGGTCTATAGTGCAGTCATACGGACGATGCTGCGGAAGGATCTCCGCCTTGGTCTTGGAAAATACGTCCATAAAGTCCTCATAAGGTGCAGGAGGACCTGGGGCAGAGTGCATCAATGGAAGTGCGGCAGTCCTAGGCACTTTCATACAGTTAGCTAGACAGAACGGGCTCCACTTGATAATCTGTAGAGTATCCCACTGAATCGTGAGCGAGTGCTTCTGTAACCACGGCAACCCTAGCACCACGGGGTGGACAGCCTTATCCAACACTAGGAAGGCTATCTCCTCCGAATGGATCGCCCCGGTGCAGACAGTAATGGGTGCTATGGACATCAGGACAGGTCCTGGAAGGAGCGTCCCCTGGATAGAGGTAATTCGTAACGGGACCTCCCGTCTCTGCGTAGGGATTTGCAACTGGGAGACTAAATCCTGCAGGATGAAATTACCTCCGGCTCCAGAATCCAGGAACGCAATCATCTCAATGGACCGTCTGGGGTACTCCAGTGTAACAGGCACGGTACATGGAGGAGCTGTAGCACAGCCTAGGAGGAGCTCCTCCCGAACTCCTAGGCTTTGGCGTTTTCTGCACGCTCCTGGCAGAGTGCCAAGAAGTGACCCTTCTGACCACAATACAAACACAACTTCAACGAACGGCGACATTGCCTCTCTTCAGCAGAGAGCGGGGCCAGGCCCAGCTGCATGGGTTCGCAGGTGGGAGCATCTGGACAAGAAGTCTTGGGAGAAGGCACGGGTCTCGCCGACCCAACAGCCGAACTGTGGTGAGAGGTGCGCTGCTCCTTGGCCCGTTGTTGTAGGTGGCGCTCAATGCGGGTGGCCATCTCTATCAAGGAGTTGAGGTCCTCCGGCAGATCTTGAGCAGCAATCTCATCCTTTATGCGTCTGGAGAGACCCTCCAAGAAGATGGCCTTAAGACTACCATCCTGCCAACCTACTACTTGGGCTAAAGTCCGAAACTCCATAGCATAATCTGCCAAGGAGCGAGCCCCCTGACGGAGTTGCAGCAGATCAGATGTAGCCGTGGCTACTCGGGCGGAGTTCGAGATGAACTGTTGTAAGTTCGTTAATGAAGGATCATTATTTTCCCAAAGGGGAGAAGCCCATATTAAGGCTTTCCCATCAAGCAGGGACAGGATATACGCCACTTTCACCATATCCGAGGGGAACTGCCGAGGCAACAGAGAGAACCATACAAAACATTGGTTCGGAAAGCCGCGGAAGATCCTTAAATCTCCAGCGTAGCAGGAGGGTGCCGGTAGCTGAGTCACAGAAGAGCTGTGTCCCTCAGGGACCCCGCCAGCAGGCGGCAAGGACTCCAGGCGAGAGGATAGCCATTCCACCGTGGCTGCCAGAGTATCGATGCAGCTCTGGTGCTGTAGCATCTGCCGGGCCATCCCTGGCAGATCCGAGGGAGCGGGCACATCCGCCGAGTCCATGGCCTTGCAATCTGTTATGGAGTCTCAGTTTAGTGGCCCCTTAGGCCGACCTGCAGGAGACTGGGAAAGGTGGTCAATGTCTCTAGTATGTGGCAGGCCGGGAGGCAGATGTTCAGGCAGGACGTAGAGGTGCTCTTCACCCTGGAAGCTGGTACTCCCCCGGGGGGAGCCCGTAGGAGCCCAACCGCTGGGACTTAGGCGGCTTCACCCTTGGAAGCCAAAGCCCCCCCTAGAGGACCCCCTAGGGGCCCGGCCGCTGGTACTTAGGAGAATTGTTGATCAGGACTGAATACTGGAACCAGACTAGGATAGTAGAAGTACTGTAGCAGGGTTCTGGAACCAGGCAGGAACTGTAGCAAGACTCGGGTACTGGAACCAGACAGGTACTGTAGCAGGCAAGCAGGAACCAAGCAGGTACTGTAGCAGGCAAGCAGGAACGGGGCGAGTAGCGAGGCAACTCACTCTGGGGCACGACTCAAAAGGGAACCAGGAGGTAAGCCCGTTGCAAGGCAAAGACTGAGTGTCCATGGCCGGATTATCAAGGCCGCGGTGTCTGACGTCAGGAACTGGGTGGAGTTCCACTGGGCGGAGTTCCACTGGCGGAGTTCCACTGGCAGAAAACGGCCTAGAAAAGTGTCCAAGTGGTGCGCGTGCGCGCCTAGAAGCAGGGCGTCCATGGGAAGCTTCCCGGCGGTGCAGCCCCCGCGGGGACACCACCGAACAGGCCACAAACCAGGCCCCCAGAAGCGGGAGTAGGTCCAGGAGCATGGAGGTAAGGGTCTGGTCGCGGCGCTCACGGCCAGAACCGCAACATCTGGTGCATTATTTTCTTGGTTTACATATACCATCTTATTGAAACTGCTTCTTTGAGGGTATGTCAGGTGTGGGAGAGAGAGGAGAGGAGGTGAGTTGTTGGATAGTGATTGGAGTAAGAGTTTATCTAGCAATTTCTGAGTCCGTGGTCCTGTTGTTTTCTGTTATTATCTGTTTACCTTTATCTTTGTTTCTTGTCTTTATCTGTGTGTGAAAGTTTTTGTAAGTTTGTCCAGTTTGCTTGTCTTTATGTGGTGGTGGAGGATTGGTGGTGGTGGTGGTGGTGCTGGAGTGGTGGTAGTGGAGGAGTAGGTAAGGAGTGGTGGTGGTGGAGTAGTGGTGGTGGTGTGGAGGAATGGTGATGGTGAGGAGTGGTGAGGAGTGAAGATCTGGATAGCATGGAGCTTGAGAGGCATGGGGAGAGAGTAAAGAAGAGGTGTGAGATGAGGAGGGGAAGGGGAAGGGGAAGGGGAGAAGAAGGAGAAGATAAGAGAGCAGGAGTGGTAGGAGGAGTAGGCATAGGGATAGGGACAGGAGTAGAGATAGGAGGAGGGAAGGGATAGGAGGAGGTGGGAGGGAGAAGGGGATAGGTAAGTGAGTGTGATGGGAGCAGGACAGTAAGGTAGGGATAGACAGAGAGGGCAAGGGAGTTGGCAGGGCAGGTGCAGGGGGGAGGAAGGGAAGGGAGCGGGGAGTGGGAGCGAGAGCGAGAGCAAAGAAAATGGCACTTCTCTGGAAGCAGAAATGGCATCCTGAATCATCTGGCAGCCAGGCAGCAGGGCAGACTCATCTTTGAGCATTAAAGCTCAGCAGCGAGGACAACAACATGATCATCCTTGGGGTGCTTGACAACTATAGCATGCTGTTCGAGAACCATGCAGCCAAGGTGTCCTGGGCAGCCAAGGGCTAAATATGGAAGGCTATTTCCCAGGCAATATCCCAGAGTAGAAGAATAAAAAGGACTGGAGAGCAGATGGCCCACCACTACTGTGACAGAAAGACCCAGCTCAACAACAAGGTGGCGAACCAGAATAAATATCTGCGCCAGACTGGAGGAGAAGCCCCTTGCCCCAAAGTGATGACCCCAATGAAGGATCATCTCATTCAGCAGCTGGAACCAGAGTATTCAAGGGGATGGACAAGGGCCTGGACACCAGCCGAGCTGGGGCTGGTAAGTGCACCTCACTTGTAAATTTCATGTTTGCTACAGATGACCACATATTTTGGCATAAGATGCTCACATTGATTGCTACATAGTGCACATCCTGTGCCAAACAGTACGTTTGCTTCTTAGCGTTCATACTTACGTCTTCTTCTTTGTTTCCACAACTCTCGCCAAGGAACCCACTGGTCCCAGCCATGAAGCCCCAGGGACCATCAGCTCAGCCCCACCAATGCCAGCTACTTTACAACTGGATGCACAAACCCAGTGGAGTGAAGAGAATGGCCAGCAGCAGCAGCAGCCACAACAACACCTCCAGATAATGGCACCCCTTGAATCACCACTTAATATGAGCCTAAATATCTCTGTCTGCATGGAGGAGTCAGCCCTGCCATTGGACCCCGGCTGAACGACCTCCTGCAGTCGATTTCCGTAAGGAAAACGATTCGCGGCAGGAAATCGCTCCTGGACCCCCGCTGGACCCCCAGGGACTTTTGGCCAGCTTGGGGGGGCCTCCTGACCCCCACAAGACTTACCAAAAGTCCAGCGGGGGTCCGGAACGACCTCCTGCAGTCGAATCATGTTGGTCTATGGCCGCCACCATTTTGCGCCGCCATTTTGCAAAATGGCGGCGCAGAATGGCGCTGGCTGAAGACAACACGATTCAATTGCAGGAGGCCGTTCCCGACCGATATCCTCCTCCTCTGCCTCTCCTGGAAACCAAGACGTAGAGCCTATACCGTTAGGTCGAGGTCCCATCTCTCAGGAGGAGAAAAGACAACGACGCGCTCAAGGGCTGTGCCTTTATTGTGGTGGCAAGGGGCACTTCCTGGCCCGATGTGGTGACTGGCCGGGAAACGCCAGAACCTAGGGATCAAAGGGGAGCTGATCCTAGGTAATACATGTTCTGCCTCCTCATGTTCTGTACCGGTTACCCTCGTCTACCCTGGGGGCACGTTTGATACGCTGGCTCTGGTTGACTCCAGAGCCGGATGGCATTTCATTCTCGCAGACCTCATCCATCAGTTGCAAATTGGAGCCCAACCCCGAATTCCTCCTATCCGGGTATCTTCAATTCATGGTACCCTCCTTCCAGGGAGCATTACTACTTGCACCAAGTCCTTGGTCCTTCGTACCGACATCCTGCACAAGGAAGAGATCTCATTCCTTATACTGGAGAAGTCCATGCATCCCATCATCTTGGGCTTACCCTGGGTACAGAAGCATTCCCCAATGGGACAACCTTCAAATTGCAGCTTGGGGCCTGTCCTGTTTCGACTCCTGTCTGACTAATATTCCTCGTCCCAGTGTGCCTCTCCTGACCACACCCATGGCACTCCCGCCACAGAACCAGGACTATGAAGATGTCTTCTCTAAGGAGAAAGCTGAACTCCTCCCGGAGCACCGGCCCTTTGACTGTGCCATAAATCTGATCCCAGGTACTATGCCTCCTCGGGGACAGGTCTACCCCTTGTCCCTTCCAGAGACTCGAGCCATGTCCTTATACATTCAGTAGAATTTGGACAGGGGTTTCATTCGGCCCTCTAATTCCCCCGCTGGGGCCGGCTTCTTCTTTGTGGCCAAAAAGGATGGGTCACTCTGACCCTGCATTGATTACCGTGGCCTCAATGCAATCACGCAGTGGGACAGATATCCATTGCCTTTTATCCCTGAGCTCTTAGACCATCTACAAGGAGCTAAAATCTTCACCAAGTTGGACCTTCGGGGTGCGCAAATTTGGTATGGATACGACCCAGCGATGAATGGAAGACCACATTCAACAGCAGAGATGGGCACTACGAATATTTGGTCATGCCCTTTGGCTTATGCAACGCCCCTGCGCTCTTCCAGAACCTTATGAATGAAGTCTTAAGGGATATGCTGCACACCTCGGTCATAGTGTACCTTGATGACGTCTTGGTCTATTCGAAGGATTTACCCACACACTGCATACAAGTGTGGCAAGTACAACAGAAAATCTGCGATAATCGCCTCTTCGCCAAGCTAGAGAAGTGCCAGTTTGAGCAGGAATCCTTACCGTTCCTTGGCTATATAATCTCATCCACGGGCTTCCATATGGACCCTGATAAGGTGGTGGCCATTTGAGATTGGCCACAACCGGTAGGGGTTAAAGCTCTACAACGCTTCCTGGGCTTCGCCAATTTCTATCGCCAGTTCATACCCCACTACTCCCGAATGGTGGCCCCGCTCACTGCCCTTACCAGGAAGGGTGCTGATGCGAAGAATTGGTCCCAGATGGCGATAAGTGCCTTCCAGAATCTGAAGGAAGCTTGTCTGCTTGATGTCTGTCTCCACCACCCGGATCCACAGCGCCAGTTCATTGTGGAAGTGGATGCATTGGACCTTGCAGTAGGGGCTGTCCTGAGCCAGTTATCCACTAAAGGCAAATTCCTACCCTGTTCCTATTACTCTTGAAAATTCTCTCCGGCAGAGAAAAACTACGGTATTAGCAATAAGGAGCTCCTGGCTATCAAGCTTGCACTAGAGGAGTGGCGGCAATGGCTGGAGGGGGCCCGATACCCTGTGATCGTTTATACAGATCATAAAAACCTGGAATCCTTGTGCCAGGCCCAACGCCTGAATTCTTGACAAGCGCGATGGTTGCTCTTCTTTAGCAGATTTAATTTCCTAATTTCCTCCTCCAATACCATAAGGATAACAGAATAGATTAGACGCCCAAAGGTGGTGCAAAAATGAGCTTTATTTGAATGGAGACGTGATCTTTAATTGTGCCCGACTCAGGCCGAGTTTCGCCCCACATAGGGGCTGCCTCAGGGGCTGTGCATAGTTCGTATTTAATGTATATGAGTGTGCTCTCATAATATTAATTCACAATTTTTCTGATAGTCTGGTAGTCTGTGGGTAATGCATAAAATCTTTGTAGATACAGCGATCAAGTATCGTCCCCACTCGAAAAGCAGCTGGCTACAGAAGCACTCGGAGCTACTTTTCGAGTGGGGACGATACTTGATCATTGTATCTACAAACATTTTATGCATTACCCACTGACTACCAGACTATCAGAGAAATTGAGAATTAATGTTATGAGAACACCCTCATATACATTAAATACGAACTATGCACAGCCCCTGAGGCAGCCCCTATGTGGGGCAAAACTCGGCCTGAGACGGGCACAATTAAAGATCACGTCTCCATTCAAATAAAGCTCATTTTTGGACTACCTTTGGGCGTCTAATCTATTCTGTTATCCTAACTGCTTTTTTAGACAGCCTACCCTCCTGTGTCGTTGCTCCTCCGATACCGGCCAGGCTCCAAGAATATTAGGGCAGATGCCCTCTCACGCACAATGGAAACTGAAGGTAACCCAGAACCGCCTTGATATATCCTCGATCCAGCCAAGGTTCTCCTTGCAGCATCAGAAGTGGTTCCTATGGGTAAGACGGTTGTACCCACTTGCCTGTGCAAGAAAGTGTTGTCATGGGCTCATGACTCCTTGACCGCAGGACATTTGGGGGTTGCTCGGACCTTGGACCTGCTGACCAAATATTACTGGTGGCCTCAGGTCCGAGGAGATGTTCATCACTATGTTAGCTCCTGTCCAACATGTGCTCAACAGAAGACGCCGCCTGCTCGGCCCTGGGGGCTTCTCCAACCATTGCTTATCCCCACCGAGCCTTGGACCCATTTGTCGACCGACTTCATCGTAGACTTGCAATGGTCTGAAGGGAAAACTGTGATATGGGTCACGATCGATAGGTTTTCGAAGATGGCCCACTTCATCCCCCTCTCTAAGTTGCCAACGGCACCTGAACTCGCCAGCCTGTTTGCCCTGCACATCTTCCATCTACACGGACTTCCCCTCCATATTGCCTCCAACTGGGGCTCACAATTCACGGTGAAATATTGGAGGGCACTGTGCAGAAAATTTGGGGTCCAGTTGGACTTCACGACCACCATTCATCCCCAAGGTAATGGTCAAGCGGAACGCACGAACCGAACTGAAAGTCTTCCTCCGAGCCTTCATGGGAGATCTACAAAATGATTGGGTGGCTCTACTCCCATGGGCAGAATTCTCCTACAATCACCATAGGCATTCGGCCACTGGTAGACCACCCTTCCAGGTGGTATATGGGAGACGGCTCCGACCTCCCTTGCTTTTACTATTGGCGGTCCCTTCACCTACCATGCAGCTCACAGCTCAGCAACTATGCAGCCTCTGGAGCTCTACTTGGGAGAAACTACAATGCACCGCAGTCGCAGCGAAGAAGTACGTGGACTGTTTGCGACGTCCCGCCCCAGTATTTCTTCCTGAGGATAAGGTATGGTTAAGTACCAAAAACCTTTGCCTGTGGGTTCCATCTATGCGCTTGGCTCCGAGGTACATTGGCCCATTCCCCATCACGAAACGGGTGGGTGCTGTCTCCTACTGACTTCGCCTTCCCGCTACGCTCCGAGCGCATAACGTTTTTCACATCTCGCTGCTCAAGCCGTTGGTCTTGTCCGTCTTCCATAACAAGATTCCTGACTCTGCTGCTCCCGCAGCCCAGGAGGATATGGTCTACCAAGTGAAAGATGTCTTGGATGTATGGTTCCACCACCACAGATGGGAGCATCTCCTTTCATGGGAGGGCTACTATCCCGAAGAAAACACATGGGAACCAGCCTCTAACATCCTGGACAAGGGTCTTCTCCACCAGTTCCACTTGGATCAGCCAGAAAAGCCAAAATCCCTGGGAAGGGAGCGTAAGAGGGGAGGTACTGTTACGGTACCAGGCCGTGCCCTGGTCCTTCCACTCACCACGGGGCCGGCCTGGCCCAATGTTCCTCCGTTCTGGCCGGCAGGGCCCGTTGGGGCCTCTCCCATGGCGCTTCCTCCTTGAGGAAGATGCCACCGATCTGTTGCGACTGGCCCCGCCCCCTAGGCTCGCGCGCGTGCAGGAGCTCCAGAGTTAAAGGGGCCAGAACGGGAACAGGCAGGATGGCCCCAGATGACGTCAGACACTGCAGGGGTATTAAAACCCTGCAGCTAGGCCTGGGTCCTTGCCTTGCAACAAGGTTCACTCTCTTTGAGAGCTACTAGTTGCTACCTTCATCTTCTGGCTATCGACCCCAGCTTCTGACTACTGGCTTCTGACCTCAGCTTGGACTACTGGCTTCTGATTCCGGCTTCTGATTACTGGCTTCTGTCTTTGGCTTCTGACCTTGGCTTGGACTACTGGCTTCTGATTCCGGCTTCCGGCTTCCGACTTCTGGCTTCGGCTTCTGACTACTGGCTTCTGACTTCAGCTTGGACTACTGGCTTCTGAATCCGGCTTCCAACTTCTGGCTTCTGTCTTTGCCTTCTGACTACTGCCTCTGACCTCGGCTCATCCACGGCTTCTGATTCCGGCTTCACTCCACTGGTTCCTGACTCTGGCTCTCATCCAGGAGACCCCTCCTGTCCAAGCGGCTCGGGTCCTCACGAGCTCCTCTCGGAAGGACCGCGGGCTTCCAGTGGTGAAGTTCCAGCTGGCCTCCTGGCTTCAGCCCTTCTCTTCTCATCTTCAGGAACTCCTCTTCAGACCCCAGCCTTCAGGAGACCGCATGTAAGTCCAAGCAGCTCGGGTCCTCACGGGCTCCTCCTGGGGGGACCTCGGGCTTCCAGTGGTAAAGATCCCTCCAGTCTCCTGCTCTGTGCCGCCTCCCGGCTTCGACATCCACAGTGGGCCTCCCCACGGTGAGTCTTCATCTGTCTCAGCCCGCTCAAGGGTCCACGAATCCAACAGTTTCCTTAAGAGCTACTCTCCTAGTATTCTTTTTGTAGAGCATGATAAGGAGATAGCATTTTGTAAGTATTTTCTTAGTAAAGATATTTGGTTTTGTGGAAAGAGTACAAGTTTTCCCAGATGTTTCATATGCTACTGAATGTTGAAGGAAGCAATTTCTTATGTTATAACAGAAGTGATATCTATCTGTGCAACTTTTCTTTTTAAGTTTCCCTGTAAATGTTTAATTTCTTTTCAAAAGAATACGTTTATATTATTCTCTGTTCCTACACATTTGGAAACATTCTTGAGAGATAATGTAGATGAATAGCTCTTAATTGTTTAAGCTATGTTTAGGCTATGGTGAATATGGTTAACAATGGTAGACTAATATATTTGTTAACTCTCTTCCTTATTTATTTTTGTTTCCTGCAATACTTCTATTTGTATCCTCCTTGTAATGTGGACTGGGAAATGAATGTGCCATTGTTGTTTTCTATTGTTGTACTGTAATTTATCTTGGAACTATCATGATTGTTCATTATTATCATTTGTTTTAAATGAATGAAAATCCACTAAAGATTAAATAAAACAAAAAAAGATTAGAACATACACTTATAATGATCAAAGACCAAACGTGGCACAGTATTCCAGTTCTCAGTCTTTCTCTGGTACTGTTAATATTCCATTCCGGTTGCTAATCATTTTCCTTTACTTTGTATATAAGATGGAAAATTATTTTATAAAGAGATATAGCAATTTGATATACAACTTCATATGTATAATTTTCCTTAAGAATACCTATCTTACAGTTATTTAACGCCTTAAACAAGGCATGTTTGTCTTCTAGATTCATATGCATTGGATATCTTGTGATGTAAACACTTTTTTCTGTAATGCTTTTAAAACCAAAATTTAAACAGATATAAGCACAAGAGTGAACCTTTGAAAATATGAAGTATTTTTCAACTTCCTAGTGCTAGCATAGTGACTTTGACATCCTAATATGCAAAAACTGATCTTACACTTATAAAGTAAATAAAAAGAAAATTACAAAACAGATTTCTACACACTATATAGAATAACTGAATAATGTGTAAAATATTTTGCCACAACATCTCAGGATTATACTACTATTGCTGTCAGATGAAACCCTCATCATAAGTGCCTTTCCTCTGTTTTTAAATTTCACATTTAGGACTAGATGTACCAACAGGTTTTTGTCTTAGTATCTAGGCTTCACATCCCAGCCAGAGGAAGTAAAGTGCAGCCAAGTTTTGATGCAAATTTATTTTACAAAAACTCACAGATTCTGGATTTCCTTGACCCATTAGACAACGTAAAAATTGTACAGCAAAAATCTAACTTCAACTGGAGTTGTAATATACTGTAGCTGACTTTGTCCTTGCAAAAGACAAAGTTTAGCTGAATTGAGTTCCTAAGGGAAAACAAAACACGAACACCAATAAACTAACCTTCCACTTTGGCAAGTGCAGTATACCAGCTGCAAGCAGAATATAAAAATGAAACCTTTTCAGAGCTTCTTTCATTCTCTTCCACAATACAGCTGTGTCTCTCCACAGTCAAGGTTGAGACTTCCCCTGTCTCTCAGGTAACAAAGTCCTTTAAAAAAACAACAACAATATTGCAGAGGGCAGAAGCACCACCAGGCCTCCATCTGTCTATCTGACAGCATTTACCCCAGAAATTTCACAATGTGATAGAAAGATAAATAGTACCAAATGTCTCAGGTGCCAACAGTGAGCATTCTTCGGCATAATGTAAATATTAAGAAGAGCACTAGCAGTAAATCTGAAAGACTGAGACCCTCTCAGTGGAGGTGGTGGAGATAAAAACAGTACTAGAAGGCATGGGATAAATACAAATAGGTCTATTTTAAAATGAGCACACTTGCGCCCATTGGCATGCGAGCGAGGATACTCTAGAATTTTTAATTGTTTTCAAATGCACCAACCGTGCATAAGTATGTTTCTAATTTTAAGAGGTTACTCGAGCACAGCTAGTGCATGTGTATGTTTTCCATAGGACCTTGTCGGCTTACGCGCATATGTCAGTGAATTTTAAAACTTGCTCGAGTGAGGCACATTCCCAGTTCTGCAATTAGTCTACTTAATGCAAGGCCTTTCAGACCTTTCTGGTTCTTCATCCTATATGTGCCTCCAGTTGACCCAGACCCCTCACCCTATTCTATAAGCCCTAAAACCTGAGATCTACAGACTTGCTCATCAGCAGCAGCAGTAAAGTTACACAGATTTCTAGTGTACGCATGCTGCAGTTTTTGGTTTTAAAATTTGAGATTACATGCATAAGTCTTGTCCCTGGCCCGGAATGCCCATGCCCAGCTCCTTTTTCACCCCTTTATTCATCACATGCACATGTATTTTGTAGCTTTTTAAAATCTGTGTTACTTGAGCACAGCCCACATACGCCCATATGTGGACATTTTTGTGCGAGCAATGCTTTTAAAATTGACCTGAAAGAATCTCTAGAATGGTAATGAAGCACTGCAGTAACCTGCATGGAGCGGCAGTTACAATCCTAAATGGAAGGTGTGGTGGTAACCTGCACAGAGGGGCAGTTACAAACCTAAACAGAAGCCAGGTTGGTAACCTGTGTAGAGCGGCAGTTACAACCCTAAATGGAAGGCGTGGTGGTAATCTGCATAAAAGGGCAGTTACAATCTTGCTGAACAGACCAGATGAGTCATTTGTATCTTTTTTTCCCATCATTTGCTATGTTGCTATGTCACCCAACATACCCCGGGTTAACAGTGAGGTTCATTTCCGTCATGGTATGTGCAAACACAATCATAAGAGACTCCCAGAGTTCTCTCTTGTCAGTTCAAGCAAAATATTCTTTATTGAAAGCAAGTTTTAAGGTCATGAGCCAAACCTAGCAGGTAATGATCAACCAAAACATCTATACTTGCTTTCAGAGCAGTGGAAAAGCAAAATTGCTTACCTTGTAATAGGTGTTATCCCAGGACAGCAGGATGTAGTCCTCACATATGGGTGACGTCAGTAACGGAGCCCTAGTGCGGGAAAAAACTTCTGTCAAAGTTTCTAGAAACCTTTGACTGGCAGCCTGAGGCTACTGAGCATGCCCAGCATAAGAACATAAGAACATAAGAAAATGCCATACTGGGTCAGACCAAGGGTCCATCAAGCCCAGCATCCTGTTTCCAACAGTGGCCAATCCAGGCCATAAGAACCTGGCAAGTACCCAAAAACTAAGTCTATTCCATGTAACCATTGCTAATGGCAGTGGCTATTCTCTAAGTGAACCTAATAGCAGGTAATGGACTTCTCCTCCAAGAACTTATCCAATCCTTTTTTAAACACAGCTATACTACCTGCACGAACCACATTCTCTGGCAACAAATTCCAGAGTTTAATTGTGCGTTGAGTAAAAAAGAACTTTCTCCGATTAGTTTTAAATGTGCCCCATGCTAACTTCATGGAGTGTCCCCTAGTCCTTCTACTATCTGAAAGAGTAAATAACCGATTCACATCTACCCGTTCTAGACCTCTCATGATTTTAAACACCTCTATCATATCCCCCCTCAGTCGTCTCTTCTCCAAGCTGAAAAGTCCTAATCTCTTTAGTCTTTCCTCATAGGGGAGTTGTTCCATTCCCCTTATCATTTTGGTAGCCCTTCTCTGTACCTTCTCCATCGCAATTATATCTTTTTTGAGATGCGGCGACCAGAATTGTACACAGTATTCAAGGTGCGGTCTCACCATGGAGCGATACAGAGGCATTATGACATTTTCCGTTTTATTCATCATTCCTTTTCTAATAATTCCCAACATTCTGTTTGCTTTTTTGACTGCTGCAGCACACTGAACTGACGATTTCAATGTGTTATCCACTATGACACCTAGATCTCTTTCTTGGGTTGTAGCACCTAATATGGAACCCAACATCGTGTAATTATAGCATGGGTTATTTTTCCCTATATGCATCACCTTGCACTTTTCCACATTAAATTTCATCTGCCATTTGGATGCCCAATTTTCCAGTCTCACAAGGTCTTCCTGCAATTTATCACAATCTGCTTGTGATTTAACTACTCTGCACAATTTTGTGTCATCTGCAAATTTGATTATCTCACTCGTCGTATTTCTTTCCAGATCATTTATAAATATATTGAACAGTAAGGGTCCCAATACAGATCCCTGAGGCACTCCACTGTCCACTCCCTTCCACTGAGAAAATTGCCCATTTAATCCTACTCTCTGTTTCCTGTCTTTTAGCCAGTTTGCAATCCACGAAAGGACATCGCCACCTATCCCATGACTTTTTACTTTTCCTAGAAGCCTCTCATGAGGAACTTTGTCAAACGCCTTCTGAAAATCCAAGTATACTATATCTACCGGTTCACCTTTATCCACATGTTTATTAACTCCTTCAAAAAAGTGAAGCAGATTTGTGAGGCAAGACTTGCCCTGGGTAAAGCCATGCTGACTTTGTTCCATTAAACCATGTTTTTCTATATGTTCTGTGATTTTGATGTTTAGAACACTTTCCACTATTTTTCCTGGCACTGAAGTCAGGCTAACCGGTCTGTAGTTTCCCGGATCGCCCCTGGAGCCCTTTTTAAATATTGGGGTTACATTTGCTATCCTCCAGTCTTCAGGTACAATGGATGATTTTAATGATAAGTTACAAATTTTTACTAATAGGTCTGAAATTTCATTTTTTAGTTCCTTCAGAACTCTGGGGTGTATACCATCCGGTCCAGGTGATTTACTACTCTTCAGTTTGTCAATCAGGCCTACCACATCTTCTAGGTTCACCGTGATTTGATTCAGTCCATCTGAATCATTACCCATGAAAACCTTCTCCATTACGGGTACCTCCCCAACATCCTCTTCAGTAAACACCGAAGCAAAGAAATCATTTAATCTTTCCGCGATGGCCTTATCTTCTCTAAGTGCCCCTTTAACCCCTCGATCATCTAACGGTCCAACTGACTCCCTCACAGGCTTTCTGCTTCGGATATATTTAAAAAAGTTTTTACTGTGAGTTTTTGCCTCTACAGCCAACTTCTTTTCAAATTCTCTCTTAGCCTGTCTTATCAATGTCTTACATTTAACTTGCCAATGTTTATGCTTTATCCTATTTTCTTCTGTTGGATCCTTCTTCCAATTTTTGAATGAAGATCTTTTGGCTAAAATAGCTTCTTTCACCTACCCTTTTAACCATGCCGGTAATCGTTTTGCCTTCTTTCCACCTTTCTTAATGTGTGGAATACATCTGGACTGTGCTTCTAGAATGGTATTTTTTAACAATGACCACGCCTCTTGGACATTTTTTACTTTTGTAGCTGCTCCTTTCAGTTTTTTTCTAACAATTTTTCTCATTTTATCAAAGTTTCCCTTTTGAAAGTTTAGCACGAGAGCCTTGGATTTGCACACTGTTCCTTTTCCAGTCATTAAATCAAATCTGATCATATTATGATCACTATTGCCAAGCGGCCCCACCACCGTTACCTCTCTCACCAAGTCCTGTGCTCCACTGAGAATTAGATCTAAAATTGCTCCCTCTCTCGTCGGTTCCTGAACCATTTGCTCCATAAAGCTATCATTTATTCCATCCAGGAACGTTATCTCTCTAGCGTGACCCGATGATACATTTACCCAGTCTATATTGGGGTAATTGAAGTCTCCCATTATTACTGCACTACCAATTTGGTTGGCTTCCCTAATTTCTCTTAGCATTTCACTGTCCATCTCACCATCTTGACCAGGTGGACGGTAGTATACCCCTATCACTGTAGTCTTCCCTGATACACAAGGGATTTCTAACCATAAAGATTCAATTTTGTATTTAGTCTCATGCAGGATGTTTATCCTGTTGGACTCTATGCCATCCCGGACATAAAGCGCCACACCTCCTCCCGACTGCTCCTCTCTGTCATTGCGATATAATTTGTACCCCGGTATAGCACTGTCCCATTGGTTATCCTCTTTCCACCATGTCTCTGAGATGCCAATTAAGTCTATGTCATCATTTACTGCTATACATTCTAATTCTCCCATCTTACTTCTTAGACTTCTGGCATTAGCATACAAACATTTCAAAGTTTGTTTTTTGATTGTATTTTTATTCTGCTTTTTAATTGATAGGGATAAGTTAGAATTTTTTAGCTCAGGTGAGTTTTTAGTTACAGGCATTTGGACTACTTTTCTAATTATTGGAACCTCACTGTCGGGATGCCCTAATTCTAGTGCATCATTAGTATCCTTTAAAGATACATCTCTCCGAACCATGCGCTGCTGAGCGACTGTCGGCTTTCCCCTTTGTTCTAGTTTAAAAGCTGCTCTATCTCCTTTTAAGGGTTAGCGCCAGCAGTCTGGTTCCATCCTGGTTAAGGTGGAGCCCATCCCTTCGGAAGAGACTCCCCCTTCCCCAAAAGGTTCCCCAGTTCCTAACAAAACTGAATCCCTCTTCCTTGCACCATCGTCTCATCCACGCATTGAGACTCCGGAGCTCTGCCTGCCTCTGGTGACCTGCGCGTGGAACAGGGAGCATTTCAGAGAATGCTACCCTGGAGGTTCTGGATTTAATCTTTCTACCTAAGAGCCTAAATTTGGCTTCCAGAACCTCCCTCCCACATTTTCCTATGTCGTTGGTGCCCACGTGTACCACGACAGCCGGCTCCTCCCCAGCACTGTCTAAAATCCTATCTAGGTGA
This sequence comes from Rhinatrema bivittatum, assembly GCF_901001135.1. Taxonomy (NCBI): domain Eukaryota; kingdom Metazoa; phylum Chordata; class Amphibia; order Gymnophiona; family Rhinatrematidae; genus Rhinatrema; species Rhinatrema bivittatum. Next base: position 625,485,807 of record NC_042615.1, on the reverse strand, counting down.
CGCGTGAGGTCCGCCACCTTCGCACCAGGTAGGCATGTTACCAGGCGATCCTCACGCCCACCAGCCACCCAGCTATCTACATTCCTAATAATCGAATCACCAACTATGACGGCCGACCTAACCCTTCCCTCCTGGGCAGTAGGCCTTGGGGAGATATCCTCAGTGCGAAAGGACAATGCATCACCTAGAGAGCAGGTCCTTGCTACAGGATCCTTTCCTGCTACATCTGGTTGGTGCTCTCCCATTATGAGACCTTCTTCCTCCAAGGCAGCACCAGGGCTGCCAGTCTGAAGTTGGGACTGGACTACTATGTCCCTGAAGGTCTCATCTATATACCTCTCTGTCTCCCTCAGCTCCTCCAGGTCTGCCACTCTAGCCTCCAGAGATCGGACTCGTTCTCTGAGAGCCAGGAGCTCTTTGCATCGCGTGCACATGTACAACTTCTCACCGGTGGGTAAAAAATCATACATGTGACACTCGATGCAAAAGACTGGGAAGCCCCCCTCTTGCTGCTGGACTGCTGCCTTCATCTCAATTTTGATCAGTTCCTAGTTAAGTTTTAGGTTGCTATGGGAGTAGGAATGTGTCTAAGTTCCTTTAAATGTATTAGTGAATTCACTATATGTCTGGTAGTGGCCTACTGGGGTCTGATCGAATTCTCAATAAAGTTTTTGTTGATGGGGTTTTTTTTTTGTTTTTTTTTGGGTTTTTTTTTGTGCAAGTGGCACCTGCCTATAAATTAAGGGATGAGCTTGGGGTGGGTGGGCGAGGGGTGGGAGGGTTGGGAATTACAAACAGTCTAACTTTAGTTAGTCAGCCTGAGTGACTCACAGCTCCCTTGATTAACAAATGTTGTTCCCTATTCAAACCTAATCACACTACCTCAACACCTTTCCAAGGTGAGTAACTGAGCTGAAATATTCAACTTTTTTACTTTGGTATATACTGCTCCTAGCTTATTTCTAGCTTCTGGCTACTTTTTTGTTGGGTTTTTTTTTTTTTTTTTTGTGGTTTTTTTTGTTTTTCAATACAATGCACTCAGTTATTTATTAAATAAGACACTTAGCTCTTTAAAAGTCTGGAGGACACTTTAATAGTCAGGCAGACTTTTTAAAAAATAAACACACTACCTACTGCTACCTTATTGACTGACTATTTAAAAATGCAAACAGTCTAACTTGTTTTATTTACTGACTGACTATTAAAGGCACAAACACACAAACACACTAAATAATATTCCCAAATAGTTAACTTTGCTCCAATACTTTTAAAAAAGTCAATGTCAATGTCCCAAGCAAAAACTTACTGATTCCTTTCAGCCACCAGCAAGGTGATCCTCTCCTCTCAGTGTTTCCACTGGAATGTGGGTTACTGAGCTCTTTCCTTCTAATTTATAATGTGCTTCTAAAGTAAATTAGCGCAAAATAATCCCTTAGGAGATGTACACTTCAGTTAGATTTCCTGAGTGACCTTTCAGTTAGATTTCCTGCGTGACCTTTCAGTTAGATTTCCTGAGTGACTCACTGCTGTGCTGATTAACAAAGAATAGCACCTATTCACAAATACACAATAGTACCTATTAACAAAACACACAATCTTCACACTTAGTTAGTCAGCCTGAGTGACTCACAGCTCCCTTGATTAACAAATGTTGTTCCCTATTCAAACCTAATCACACTACCTCAACACCTTTCCAAGGTGAGTAACTGAGCTGAAATATTCAACTTTTTTACATGCCATGATATTCTCTGCCACAGGGGTCTCACTTCAGTCTCGTATGTAGCAATAAGCGTTAGCAAAAATAAAATAAGAAAAATATGAGGCCCAACTCCGCGGGGAAGGCAGGTGGGTCTCGTGAGGACTACATCTTGCTGTCCTGGGATAACACCTATTACAAGGTAAGCAATTTTGCTTTATCCAGGGACAAGCAGGATGCTAGTCCTCACATATGGGTGATAAGCAAGCTAGAGGCTGAGTCGTTTTATATGAAGGCAACAGTGATGTGTTGTTGTGGAAATGAGTCAGCCGAAGATCACAGCAGATTGGTTGTAGAAGGAGTTGCGATTATACTGGAAACAAGTTCTTTAAGACAGATTGTCCATAGGCAGAATCTTGTCTTTCTTGCTTGTCCAAGCAGTAATGAGCTGCAAAAGTATGAAGAGAAGTCCATGTTGCTGCTTTACAGATATCAAGGATTGGCACTGAATGATAGCGTGCTATTGAGGTTGACATTGCTCTTACGGAGTGTGCCTTTACTCGCCCTTGGAGAGGAAGGCCTGCTTTTTCATAGCAAATCTGTATGCAATCTGCTAGCCAATTGGATAGAGTATGTTTACCCACTGCTTTGTTTGGATCATAAGAAACAAAAAGCTGATTTGATTTTCTGTGTGTTGCAGTGCAGTTTAAGTAAAAGGATAGTACACTTTTACAATCCAAGGTATGTAAGGCTGATTCTCCTTGATGGGAGTGAGGTCTTGGAAAGAATGTGGGTAAAACTATGGATTGGTTCAAGTGGAATTCTGTGACTACTTTGGGAAGGAATTTTGGATGCGTACGGAGGACCACTCTGTCATGTAGGAACTTTGTGTAGGGTGCGTACGTGACCAGTGCTTGTAATTCACTAACTCTTCTAGCTGAAGTAATGGCTATGAGGAAGATAGTCTTCCATGTGAGAAATTTAAGATCACAGGAGTCTATGGGTTCGAAAGGAGAACACATAAGTCTTGTTAATACCAGATTCAAGTCCCATTCTGTGACTGGAGGTTGAATTGGTGGTTTGAGTTGAGTTAAGCCTCTCATAAATCTGCTGACGAGAGGTTGTGTGGAAATTGGTGCATCTCCCATTTTGTTATGGTAAGCAGAGATTGCACTTAAATTGACTCTTACAGATGAAGTCTGAAGACCAGAGTCTGAAAGATGGTATAAGTAGTCTAGTAGCAAAGTAATAGTGCAAGTGAAGTGTTGTTTTGCTTGCACCACAAGGTGAATCTCTTCCATTTGGAAGCGTAGTTCTTCCGTGTGGAAGGTTTACGTGAAGCTATAAGCACTTGAGATATATTGGATGAAAGATTGAGTGGTTGTAAGATCAAGCTTTCAACATCCATGCTGTCAGAGATAGGGATTGAAGGTTGGGATGGCGCAACCGACCCTGATCCTGAGTTATGAGAGTGGGAGCTACTCCCAGGTGAATGGGATCCCTGACTGAGAGGTCTAACAATGTGGGGAACCATACTTGTCGAGGCCAATATGGGGCTATGAGTATCATGGACCCCTTGTCCTGTTGTAGTTTCACTAGAGTTTTGGTTATGAGCGGTATTGGAGGATACGCGTATAGTAGGCCTGAGTTCCAAGGGCGAGCGAAGGCGTCCTTGGCTGGCTGATTCTTCTGTTTGTGTAGAGAACAGAACTTGTCCACTTTGTGATTCAGATGTGACGCAAAGAGGTCTATTGTTGGTTGTCCCCAATGTTGAAAGATCCTGGTCACTACTGAGGGATCCAGGGACCTCTCGTGTGGTTGGAACTGACGACTGAGTCGATCTGCTACCACATTGTGTATGCCCGCTAGATAAGTGGCCCGGAGGAACATTGAGTGGTTCAGGGCCCAGTCCCAAATCTGTGCAGCTTCTTGACAAAGGAGATACGAACCCGTACCTCCCTGTTTGTTGATGTACCACATGGCTACTGTGTTGTCCGTTTGGATGAGAACAGTCTTGTGTGAAAGGCAGTCCTTGAACGCATGTAGCTCGAAGCTCCAGAAAATTGATTTGAAATGTTGCTTCGAGTTCTGTCCAAGTCCCTTGAGTTTGGAGAGTGTCTATGTGAGCTCCCCAACCCAAGGTGGATGCATCTGTAATTAAAGTTATTTGTGGGACTGTTTGTTGGAAGGGTTGGCCCTTGCGCAAATTGTCCTTGTTTAGCCACCAAAGAAGAGATGATCGTAGCTGGTGGGTTACTTGAATTGGAGAATGTAGTGGCTGAATGACTTGGATCCATTGTGATCTTAAAGTCCATTGAGTCATTCTCATGGCGAGCCTTGCCATAGGAGTGACATGAACTGTGGAGGCCATGTGGCCTAGTAAGGTTAGAAACAGATGAGCTGTTGCTTGTGTCTCTGAGTGAATCGAGTTTGCCAGCAAGGATAATGTTTCTGCTCGATCCTCGGGTAGAAAGGCTTTTGCAAGGGTGGTGTCCAGTTCTCCTCCTATGAATTGGAGTAGATGAGACGGTGTGAGATGGGACTTTTGATAATTGATGAGAAATCCCGTGGAGTGAAGTAGAGCAATTGTCTGGTTGAGAGAAGTTATTGCTCCTTGTTGAGATTGACTTCTGATGAGCCAGTCGTCTAGATATGGGAAGACATGGACACCTTGCTTGTGCAAATGTGCTGCTATTACTGCCAGACATTTGGTGAATACTCTGGGAGCAGAGGTGAGTCCGAATGGCAGTACCCTGTATTGGAAATGTTGGTGGCCTACTATGAAGCATAGGTACTTGCGATGAAGAGGGAATATTGGAATGTGAGCGTAAGTGTCTTGTAGATCCAGAGAACAAAGCCAATCCCCTTTTTGAAGAAGTGGAAGCATGGTGCCTAGAGAGACCATCCTGAACTTTTCTTTTTTTAGAAATTTGTTGAGATTTCTGAGATCTAGGATGGGACGTAGGCCTCCCATTTTCTTTGGGATGAGGAAATATCGGGAGTAGAATCCTCTGCCCTGCTGAGACTGGGGCACTGGTTCTATGGCCCCGGCTCTCAGAAGGGTGGATAATTCTATTTGAAGTTGAGGAATGTGATTTCTGTTGAGAGGAATCTGAGGTGCTTGAAGTTCCATAGGAACTGCTAGGAAATTGAGCTTGTAATCGTGAGTTATGATGAAAAGAACCCATTGATCCGTTGTTATAGTTATCCAACTGTTGTAAAATTTGGATAACCTTCCTCCCACAGGGAGGTCTGGTTGAGGATTCCTGGATTGGCTTAGTTCTCTGGGGATATTCTCAAAAACCAGCTGCGGGACCTGTTTGGGTGGCAGGTTGAGGTCTGGTTGTTCTTTGTTGGCGAGACTGCGTCCTATGCTGTGTTCTTGACTGGCGAGGCCTAGTTGCAGGAGGATAATATCTTTTAGGACGGTAATAGGGCCTGCGAATATCTCTTCGTTGGGACCAACGTGTAGCGTGTGTAGTGGTATCTTTAAGCATGGAGGATAGCTGCCTTAAAGTCTCATTATGTTCCTTGAGTTGAGAGACCGCTTCCTGAACTTTTGTTCCAAATAAGTTGTCTCTTGAGCAGGGCAGGTCCACTAATTTTTCTTGGACCCCTGTCCTGAGGTCTGATGCCTTAAGCCAGGCCCACCTCCTGGCACTTATACCAGAAGCTGCCACCCTTGAGGCTGTCTCAAAAGAATCATAGGCAGCTCTTACTTCATGTTTCCCCGCCTCAAAAGCTTTATGAATTAGATTTTGTGCTGGTTCTCTGAATTCCTGGGGTAAAGATGGGATAAAATCCTTCATCTGTTTCCATAGGCTTCTTTGGTATTGTGTGATGTACAATTGATAGGCTGCAATTCTAGAGTTTAGAATTGCACCCTGAAATACCTTACGACCTAAAGCGTCTAGAAACCTATTATCTTTCCCAGGAGGATTAGAAGAATGCACCCTTGTTCTTTTGGCCCTCTTCTGCGCTGATTCCGCAACTACTGAGGAATGTGGTAGTTGGGATTTATTGGAAACCTGGTGCAGGTTGGACCAAATATGTTGAATCCATTCTTTTATTAATGGGAGGAATAGAACAAGGATGTTCCCACATTCTTTGTTGAAGTTGGAGAAGAATGTCATGAACAGGTATTGACATAATTTGCTTGGGAGGATCAACAAATTGCAATACCTCAAGGGTTTGGTGACATAGATCCTGCTCAGACTCTAACTTGAAGGGGATAGAGTCAGCCATGTCTTGAACAAAGGCAGCAAAAGTGAGGTCCTCTGGTGGGGATTGTTTCCTTGGGTGTGGAGGAGAAGGGTCAGACATAAAAGTTTCTGAGGTGTCAGACTGTGTATCACTCCAGGTGTCATAATCTGGAGTCTGTGGACGTGGTTTTCCAGTTGTAGGTGGAGGAGGTACACCAGAAGGCCCTGGAATGGGTTCTTGGGAAGAAGACTCCTCTTCTATAGGATTTGAAGGCAAAGAATCCAGAAGGTCTTGATATTTTTTCTGAAGCACCAAGTATAATGCTACTTCAGAGGATACAGTAGCTCCCGAAGGGAGTGGCATCGTAGATTTTGATTTTGGAATCGTTGGAATCGATGCCTTTCCCGTAGGTGAATTTACGGCAGCAGTGCCCATTATGTGCATTGATACTGGAATCAAAGTTGTGGAAAACATCGATGATGTACCCGATGAAAACGGGGGTATCGACGAAGACATCGTAGATGAAAGTGATGCACGATGAGTAGATGGGTCCTGTGGCATCGAGAAGGACCATGGGGTCAAGAAAGATCCCGGAAGTTGGATGGTGCTTGGCCTGGAGTCTGTACTTAGAGTAAGGGCCGTGAGCGGCATCGGGATGGTACCCGGCATCGGGTCAGTGCCCGGCATCGGGTCGGAACCCAGCATCGGGAAAGGTCCCGGAATCGGTGCCATCGTTGATGGAACTGACATCGGCACCGGTTGTGCCGGCATCGGTGACGTCGATGTTGAAGTAGACGTCACCGGCATTGGCGGTGTCGCCGGTATTGGTGCAGGAACCGGTAAGTGTTCCTTGATGGCCTGTAAGACTGCTTCTTTTATGTAAGATGTAAAGTCTTGCGGCATCGATATGGGAAGTGACCCCGATGGAGATGTCGACGATTCCAACTGCGGTGTCACCACTGACGTAGAAGGCCTATCAGGCATCGAAGTGGTAGTAAATTTAGCCCGCTTCTCCGACGGTTCCCCCCGGATGGATCCCGACTGTGACGCTGAGGCATGCCGTTGCCAGTGCTTATGCCTAGGCCTTACCTCCGTTGCTGAACGAATCGATGATGTTGATGGAGTAGGGGAGGATCTATCACCGGAACCGTCGGGTCGGCACTTTTTTAATAATATCTTTTTTGAAGCTCCTACCGGTGAGGACTTCGATGAAGTGGCTGGAGATGGAATCAGCTGTAAGTTGAAGAGCTGTTGAATCTTCTCCTGATGGAGTTTTCGGCCCTTTGGTGTCATTTCTTGACATTTCTCACAAGAGGAAATGTCATGTTTTTCACCCAAACATCTAACGCGCTCTATTTATTTATTTATTTATTTATTTATTTATTTATTTATTTAAAATCTTTTCTATACCGTTGCTAAGTTATACACCATCACAACGGTTTACATGTAGGCACATATTTAATGTAGGTAAAAGTGTACTATAGTACATTCTAACAAGTGCCGTCAAAGGTTCGGTTGCAATATATCATTAGACAAAATAATTTTTAGAGAAGTGTGTCATGACCGAGTGTACTGAAAGTATATTTACGGGTAAATTTATCATACATAGTGTTATCAATATGCTAGTTGTGGTGTGGGGTTCATAGACTACTCTACTGTATCGTCCTAAGTACTGTGTGTCGGTGCTTATCTGCTTATTCCTGAATAATTTCTATTCTCCCGTCTCCTTGTAAAATGCCTGTTTAAAAAGCCATGTTTTAAACTTTTCTTAAATGCCTTGAGATCACTTTGTAATCTGATCTCTGGAGACATTGTGTTCCAAATTGTGGGTCCTGCTAATGATAAGGCCCTTTCCCTCACTTGGGTTAGTCTTGCTGTTTTAACTGAAGGGATGGTTAGGAGTGCTTTATTTGCTGATCGAAGATTTCTGTGTGGGACGTGTACCCGTAATGCTGTGTTTAGCCAGTCTGATTTCTCATCATGAATTAGTTTATGGATGGTACATAGGGTTTTGTATTTAATTCTGTGTTCAATCAGTAACCAATGTAGTTCCGCTAGGGTTTCGGTTATGTGGTCCCTCCTCTTTTTTCTGGTTAGTATTCTAGCTGCTGTGTTCTGAAGTATTTGAAGTGGTCTCTAAGTGCGGATCTGTAACCGACATTGTGCGGTTACAAGTCGGGCATTTCTTAAATCCCGACGCCATTCTGTCATCGACAGCCATCGATGACTGAAAAAAATTAATAGCGTTTTTGTAAAAAATAACGCCAAATAATTCACCAGCCGGTGAACCGAGAAGAAATGAGACCCCTTAAGGGAGAAATGAGAGAAATAGAACAGATTCCTAGTTAGATCTGAGGTAAACTCAGAGGGCTCCGATATCCGTGCTGCTGTCCAGCGGCATGGAAAAACGAAAACTGAAGTGAGACCCCTGTGGCAGAGAATATCATGGCATGCTGGGCATGCTCAGTAGCCTCAGGCTGCCAGTCAAAAGTTTCTAGAAACTTTGACAGAAGTTTTTCCCCGCACTAGGGCTCCATTACTGACGTCACCCATATGTGAGGACTAGCCTCCTGCTTGTCCTGGGATAAATAGGATATTGTTCAACTCCCAGCTCATATTCTCTGCCACATATATTAGAGATACTGCCACATCCTTGATGCTGTTATATTTTCCTAATCACCTCTCATGATTAACTGCATTCTGTTAAAAAAAAAAAAAAAGGTAGTTCATATCAGATAACAGTGCCATATACTTTTTATGGAGAAACAGATTTTTAAACTTTCTTTCAAAGAAATCCTGCAGTAGCTGGGCTTAATAGCTCTTTCTTAGTGCACTGACAAAAATAACTTTCTCAAAACCCATGTGTAGCTTCTGCTACTTTAAATTGTCCAGTTTTTCAGCATCTTAGAGATTTTGTTTTTTAGGAGTCCTAGCCCTGCTATATCCCCGTCTTTTTGTAAACTGTGGCTTAGGAATATACTGTAAATTTCCTCCTGAACATGTGATTGAGGCCATTGCTTCTCCTTATGCAGATTGATCAATAGGGGTCTTTATGCTTCCTTAGTAGACTGTGCTCAAGGAGAGTGGAGGTTTGGAGAGTGGAAATTTTAGCTTTTGGAAAGCTGTTGAATTTTTGGACATTTTGGACCAGTTTTCTGAGAGAAGGGCTGACTCTAGAGGTTGTCCTGCCTTTGCGCCCAGATAACAGCAAAGGAGAAGACCTAGGAATTGAATGATGTTTTGATGAGACTTTTTGTAAGGGACTGTTTTGTTTTGGAGCAAGGGAATTTTGTCATTTCAGGTTATCAGCCCTTATCTAATGCTGGTTGCTACAGAAGATTATCCTTCCCTACAGGGGGATAACATTTTTGTGTTAGACAATCAGTTGGGAGAAGAACAAGGGGATGGACCATAGATAAAGAGATTCTAGCTTTCTTGATTATGATTTTCCTGATGTTGTTTTTAATTTTTGGCATACTATCCTGGATCTTATTTTTCAAACTTTAGGTACATTTTTATTTGAACATCATCCTCTGATTCTGTAATGTACTGCCATCTGCATCCTAAGTAGCAGGAAGAATAGGGTAAGTGTGACTTTGGATGACTGTATCTACGACTGCACCAGGAACCCAGGAGATGGAACCTCCTCTCAAACAAATGAACCCCAGTGTCCCTAAGAGCTCATGTGAGGTATGTGCGAGAGGAAGAGAGATCCTGGTTATAGAAGAGCTGTCTGGGGAACTTTATGAGCTCTTTAAATTTGATACACCCCTTGAAGGGAGGTTACACACATTGTATTTAACATATTGTTCCAACATTCTGTAACAAAATATATTCCTCTCTCATTTTGGGGCGGATTTTAAAAGGGTTACGTGCATAAGTTACGCGTGTACCCCTTAAAAAAAAAAAACCCTGCGCGAGCTGAGCCTATTTTGCATAAGCTTGGCAGCGCGCGCAAGCCCCGGGACACGCGTAAGCCCCGGGGCTTTGCTGGGGGGGGGGCGTGTCGGGGGCAGTGCGACGTTCGGGGCGTTCCGGGGGGGGGCGTGGTGCCGGCCCGGGGGCATGGCCGAGGCCTCCGGACCAGCCCCCGGGTCGGGTGATGGCGCGCCAGTGGGCCACCAGCGCGTGCGAGTTATGCCTGCTTTGGGCAGGCGTAACTTTTGTGATAAAGGTAGGGGGGGTTTAGATAGGGATGGGGGGGTGGGTTAGGTAGGGGAAGGGAGGGGAAGGTGGGAGGAGGGAACGGGCAGCGCATGCAGGGCTCGGCACGCGCAAGGTGCACAAATGTGCACCCCTTGCACGCGCCGCCCCCGGATTTTAAAAGATACACGCGGCTACGCGCGTATTTATTGAAATCCGGCATACTTTTGTTTGCGCCTGGTGCATGAACAAAAGTACGCGCTCGCGCTTCTTTTTTTTAAATGTACCCCTTTATGTTATAACTATTCTTGTAAATAAAATATTTTTAAAATCTTTTTCTAAGGTATGTTTACAACTTCTAGCAAAATTAAAGGTTCAGACCTGGTAAAAAAAAAACCTCCTCTATTTACTAACCAAAATATAAAAATATAAAACACTTATAAGTCCATGCATTAAGCATTATGGGGTAGATTTTCATACGTACACACATAGGGCTTTGAAAATCACCAGCCCCTATAGATACAATGCTGTTTATAAAGGTTGGAACTCTACTGCTAATTTTCTAGATCTAAAAAAAGGTGCAAACATCCACAAAAGCCATTTTGTGCCTGCAAAATGCAAAAGAACTTGAAGTAAAATTGTGTTATGGTCTCACTTGCACAGGCATAAAGGCTAAGAGAAATGTACTAAGAACTACATGATCCTATTATGGAAAATTATTGTAAAAGCAAAGCAGACTATAATGCTGTTAGAATTATACAGAGGTTCGATTGGACCTTTTTTGGGTTTTTGTTTAAGCAGTTGAATAATACTATGATAATTAAAAAGGGTGTTACTAGGATTAATATTGCTGAAAGGTATCAATTCCAAACTGATACCTGTTTGCATCATGAAGCTCCTAAATGGAGATTTCATGTACTTATAAGGTAGGTTTTTGGCAGCACAGATATAAATACTTTGCTTAATTAATTTTTAGAAATACAATTTTTTTTATATTATTTATAAATGTACTTCTGTTAGGTGATGAGCTGATTCTTAATTCACAGGAATTTACTCAAAAGTTTCAAACTTATATTGTCAGTCATTTTTCTGTTTCCTATGATGTTACAATATATGATGTGTGTGCCTCTTGGTAATTAGTACAATTAGATATATTTAGTTAGCCAGACCATAATAAGAGGCCAGGGATGCATAATGCAACAGCTGCCATATGGTCACTAAAGGGGAGGGAAGGGGTGTATTTGGGAGTCAATTTTAAAAGCAATGGACGTGTGCATGGTTCCCAGCACATGCACATGGATGTGCCAATTTTATTACATGTGTGCGCCAGCGCGTGCATGTTATAAAATCCAATGGCTGAGGGGGCGGCGTGCGTAGGGTGGGGAATTTTTGCAAAATTGCATCGATGCAATTGGGCCTCCACCAGTTCCCTTTTAGTCCGCTCCAATTAGGACTGGGAGGGAACTTCCCTATCCCCCTACCTAACGTTCTTCCCTCTTCCCCTCTCCTCCCCGCCCCCTAAACCTAACCTAACTATCCCCAAATTTTTTATTTTAGTACTTACTTCTCCTCGAATGGCGCTGTCCCAACCTGCTCCCTGCTCCCTGCCCCAACCCCCCAGCCCAGACCCTGCTCTCTGGCCAGCCCCTTTGGAGAGGCCCAGCACTTCAGTGCATACTGGAGTTTACATGCATGCCTGGGCCCATTGTAAAATGGGTGTGGCGCATGCAAGGCCTGGCCACGCGCATATACCCCAAAATTTACACACATTGCCAATTTAAAATTTACTTTATAGGAATTAATGAGGAAGTAAAACGAAGGTAAAAATGAAAAAGAACACAAGAATTAAGCTAAATAAAGGGGGGAAGGGAAGCTAGATAGTAGCATTAGGTGGGACAGGACACAGGACACTCTGGAGGAGGCAACATAGGCATGGTTAGGTAGATTTGGACAGTAAAGGTTAGTTAGAGGAACAAAAGGGACAGACTAGAGATTGCAAGGACTACTAGTAGGAGAAGCAAGGACAGGAAACCAATATCCACCCCCATTCCTACCTCCTCCACAGCAGAGGTTTTCTACTCCATCTGGGATCATGAACGAATTACCACTGTTGCAACAGTGTGATGGTCCTTATTCATGAGTAGTGAATTTTTCTTATTGTATGTGTTTTTTATGTATGTGGAAATTGGAAATCACTTTTATTGTTCATGTACTGGTTGCATGGTATATAAATATTTTCAATAAATAGTGAATTACACTGCTCTGACATACACTTCGAGATCCATATTCAGCTGCTATCTGGCTTAGCTAGTTAGCAGGATAAATATATCCGGCTAGCTTAGCTGGGATATTCAGTGTCATAACCATGCCATTGAATGAATATACTCAACTATCTAAAAGTTAGTTAGATATGTTTATGTGACTAACTTTAAGACAGATCTCTAACGTGATCAAAGTTAACTGGATAGGTTATCTGGCTAACTCTAAATATCAGAGTTAGCCGGATAACTTATTCCCATTTACACCCCCACCCCACCTTCCACAACCTGCTATTTAGTCAGATAAGTAGTTATCCAGCAAGGTAGCAGTCACTGATTCCAGGCAAATATTCAGGCCCGCCCCTTAGCCGGGTAAGTCAAAACTTATCCAGCTAAGTGATGCTGAATATGGACCTCAGTATATTTAAGATGGGCAGCAGCTGTCACTGGCTAGGTCAGTAGTGCTAGCTGGCCTAGGAGCTGCATCAGAACCCTTTCTTACAACTGCAGTTGTATGGAGGATACTGGCAGTCCCTTGAGTTCCAGTTGAGCGAGTGCATTAAGCAGATGATGTGCAGCCCTGTTTGGTAAGACTCTTACGGCTGAGAGTGTGGTCCTGTCGAATAGTGACAAACAGCATTTTGAAATGTAGCAGTATTTCTTGCCTTTCATCTGGAGGAGCTTGGATTCACTAGCAGTTCTGGAGTCATGCATGCATATCCAAAACATTTTTCTCAGTGCCATAGAACCTTTTGTATCTGCTGAATGCAGCTGCTGGGACCACCACAGAGAATTACACAGCAGAACAGCATTACCCTTTGCTCCAAGAACCCAGGCTTAGTCTAATCAGTAACAGCCATCATGTTTCTTCCATGTTTTCACCAGCCACAAAACAGCCATTGTATATAATCCCAAACTTTTGCCAACTACAAGATGGCCAACTGAAGCTTACATAACAAAGATAATCATATTTATAGGGGCCAGCAGATGCTTGATAAGAGTAAAAGGTACAGTGGACACAACAGGCATCAAATCCTCCACAGTGGTACTGAGAAACAGAACAAGGATAAGAATAAGTGTAAAAGCTCTAGCAGAAAGAGATATTGACAAGGAGATGGGAAACATATCAAAAAGAAAAAATTAGAAAGAAAACCAACAATAGGGTACCAAGTTCTGCAGCACATACCAGTAGGAAAGATAGTAAGGACTGAGACCAGCATCTCGGATGGAATAAAGAGACAAACACAAAATATTGCTCCTTCACCATCATAGATGGCCATATAATGGACTTCATAGAAATAGCAGCAACATCAAGGAGAGACCAGGAAAGCTAGGAGGACTATTAGATTTCTGCATTATTTGGTCAGGTGAGAGCTGGAGCAGCAGTTCAAGATGTGGAATAGGGATGTGAATCGGGCTTCGGACGATATTTTCAAAATCGTCAGAAATCGGTGGCTCCCCGAAAACGATAGGAAAACCCCACGATATTGATCGTGGGGGTTCTCTTATCGTTTTGGGGGAGGGCGGGGAAAAACAGCCCACAAAAATAACCCCTAAACCCACCCCTACCCTTTAAAACTAATCCCTTAGCTTCCCCCACCCTCCCGACCCCCCAAAAAACTTTTTACAGGTACCTGGTGGTCCAGTGGGGGTCCCTGGAGCGATCTCCCGCTCCCGGGCCATTAGCTGCCACTAATCAAAATGGCGCCGATGGCCCTTTGCCCTTACTATGTGACAGGGTATCGGACGATATTTTCAAAATCGTCAGAAATCGGTGGCTCCCCGAAAACGATAGGAAAACCCCACGATATTGATCGTGGGGGTTCTCTTATCATTTTGGGGGAGGGCGGGGAAAAACAGCCCACAAAAATAACCCCTAAACCCACCCCTACCCTTTAAAACTAATCCCTTAGCTTCCCCCACCCTCCCGACCCCCAAAAAAACTTTTTACAGGTACCTGGTGGTCCAGTGGGGGCCCCTGTCACATGGTAGGAGCAATGGATGGCTGGCGCCATCTTGTGCTCCTACCATGTGACAGGGGCTGACCAATGGCACCGGTAGCCCCTGTGACATAGTAAGGGCAAAGGCTATCAGCGCCATTTTGAATACTGGCAGCCGACGGTCCGAGTGCAGTAGGTCGCTCCCGGACCCCCGCTGGACTTTTGGCAAGTCTTCTGGGGGTCAGGAGGGTCCCCCAAGACTTGCCAAAAGCCCCTAGTGGTCCAGCGGGGGTCCGGGAGCAATCATTTCAGTTGTGATTTGACAACGATTGCTCCACCTCAGGGGCTGTTTACGTCATATGCCCCTGCTTATGTGGGGAAAACCTCTCGTGGCATTCACACACATATTTATGAACATTGTTCCTGCTTATGGCTACAGATAGAGAATGCACCACTCATCAGACACTGGCAAGATGCCCAACATACAAATGATGACTAACGTTTCTTCGTCATTGAAGTTTGCTACCCCTCACCTCATGGCGGAAACTTTGCCCACCATCTAATACAACACAAACAAAGGTGGATTCATATTTTGGACACTGTTAACCCAGGGCGGCCTCAATTTTAATATTGACTGGTTAGTCTTTTTCTGATCCCCCTTTCCCACTTATGTGATTCCCTTCTGTTTGATTTTTTACTCCCCTGAATTTACCCTTGTAAATTAATTTTTCCTACATACCAATCTTTACACATTAGGTACCCTAATTTTCATTTTTTAATCTTGCAAGTGTAGGATAGGATTACCTTAATGACTGCATACTGTATGTCATGATCTGGGTGGTTCAACTGAGAACAAGGTCACATGACCTTCTTTTGGCATCGTTTGTTACCTGTAGGTATTTAAATTTACTTTCTTGTACTGGAAATTCCTGTTACGATGTATCAATTATGTTGTAAGCCTTTATAGCAGTGGAAAAATGAGGTCTTAATATTTAGTGTCTTTTGTTTCACTGTGATTCCTGACTGCATGACTTTTGTGTAACTCACCCTTATGACAGTCACCCTGACACCCCCGCATTTCATCTTTCTTATCACAGATTAAAGCCATCATTCAGTCTTGGTTCTTACAAGATGTTGAAATTTTGATAAGCTGTGGTATTTTCTGATTTTTCTGTCCCCTTTAACAAAGTGATTTCTTGAATCTTATTTCTTATGACAGATATAAGGTCCCTCCTGATGCAATTATTTACGAAACATGATCCATGATGGTGTTATGATATCGAGGTGTTTGGTGGATTCTCAGGGGCAACAGTGATGGCATCTCCCACGGTGAGGAGCCCCGTAGGGAACTGTAGCACCGGGCTAGACCCAGATGCACAAACACAGAGAATATATCTTTTATTATACAGCTAGTGTGGTCCACCAGAGGTGGCAGTAGAGAGTAGATAGCAAAAGTCTGTGATCCTTGGCGTAGGAGACCCGTCCCACAAAGGTGGTATAAGGCCCCATTGCAGATGTCCAGTAGGAGAGACAGACTGGCAGATGTTATAACACACTCCCTGGTAGCTGAGTAGATAGAGTTCCCAATGAGCAGTAGAGAGAGGATAGGTATTAACAGTCTGTGATCCTCAGAAGAGAAGACCCATTCCACAATGGTGGTGTAGGGCCCGATGCAGATAGGCAGCGAGGAGCTGTAGGTGGACAGACTGAGAGAAGTTGTACTCACTCTCTGTAGCTGATAGGTAGTGTTCCAGCAGGTTGAGGAATTGGTAACAGGCACTAGAATAGACACACAGGCCCTCGAGGAGCGAGTACCTGTATATAATATAGGCACCTGGAAATAAGCAAAAGGCCCCCGAGGAGCGGGTATCCAGGTTAGTAGAACCCCGGAGAGCGAAGGTAGCTTCCAGCAGAGTAGAAGTAGCAGAGCAGCTTTAGACCGGAGCGAATCCAATCTGTTGCTAATTCAGTGAGAGTCAGCAAATGGGCAACCTTTTGAATACGGAAGCAGTGACGTCACTCGAGGGGGACGCCCCCGAGGTTCGCGCCAACACTGCTACAAGACATGAGGCATGCGCACGCGCCGCCCCTAGGAGGCCTCAGGTCAACATGGCGGGACACCACGCCAGAGCCACTCCAGGGAAGCCGGAGGGTGCGGCAAGGAGACGCTATGGACGCCATTCTCCCGAGGCTGGTGGAGAAGGCTGAAATAGAGGTGAGGTATGTCGGGCAAAGCCGTCTGAGACCGACGTATGCAACAGTACCTCCCTTCAAAGGGCCTCCTCCAGACCCCCTACCTGGTCTTGGTTTCCGAGGATGTGAACGATGATACTGGTTCAGCATCTCTTTGTCCAAAATGTTAGACATCGGTTCTCACGAGTTATTTTCTGGTCCAAAAGCCCTCCCATGACAGGAGGTATTCCCATACTCTGCCTCTCTTCCGTACATCAAGTATAGCGTCTACTTTGTACACGAGGTCCTCTTCTGTATCAACAGGAGGGTGATCTGGTGTCTTGGTGCTGAATTTGTTGAGTATGAGCGGTTTTAGAAACGAGACATGAAACGCGTTATGGATCTTTATTACTGGAAGAAGTTTGAGACTGTAGGAGAGATTGCCCAGATGTCAGAGGATGGGGAATGGTCTGACATAGTGTGGAGCGAAGCGAGCAGCTGGCAAATTCAATCTAAGGTGCTTCGTAGACAACCAGACCTTATCACCAGGCTTAAGTTCAGGAGCCTTGCCATGATGCATGTCATAGTCTCGTTTTGCTCGAATTCCAGCTTTGATGAGCATCTCCTTTGTCTTCCAAAGATGTTGAATTTCATCGTCAGTGGCTTGTGCTGCTGGGGATGACACTGAAAGCGGAAGTGGCAAAGGTGGTGAAGGTAGTCGTCCATATACCACTTTGAATGGTGTTGATCCAGTAGATGATGCTGGATGAGAGTTGATGGAAACCTCTGCCCACGGTAAAAGTTCAGCCCAGTCATTCTGGCGTGAAGAGACATAGGCTCTGAGGAACTGTTTGAGGGTACGGTTCATCCTCTCAGTTTGGCCGTTGGATTGCGGATGGTAAGAAGAAGTGAAGTTGACAGTGATATAAAACTTCCTGCAAAGAGCCTAGGAGGCCTCAGGTCAACATGGTGGGACGCCACACCAGAGCCGCTCCGGGGAAGCCGGAGGGTGCAGCAAGGAGACGCTACGGATGCCATTCTCCCGAGGCTGGTGGAGAAGGCTGAAATAGAGGTGAGGCATGTCAGGCGAAGACGTCTGAGACCAACGGACGCAACAGATGGGGGACTGTTTACCTGCACTAAAGATTGGTATTTTGCTGACACATCATAAAATTACTTAATAAATGGTTAAAACCTTTTGAAAAATGGTGGACATTCTGAACTGTTTAACTCTACCTTTGCTAATTGACTTTTTATCCTTGATGGTTGGGTTTATCACCATTTCACTGTTGCCTGTAACCAAGAGGCTACATTTCCTCAGAAACCAAATGGATGAATGACTGCTGTCCCATTGCTGCTGCTTTCATCTGTGATCTGACCTGCTATCCTGTTATATTGTTGGACTTTCTCTTTTTCTCTTTTCTTACATTGGCTTTAGGGTTGGACATGTGGGTTCTTGCCATCAATGCTGGCCCCTCCCCTCTGATGATGTTGCCAGGAACCTCATATTAAAGGCCTGCTGTGACACTGGAAGAGTTATTGCTGCTATCCCTTTGCTGCTGTACCAGTTGCTGCTGCTTGCGTCTGTGACCTGTCTCTGCTACAATGTGACATCACTGGACTTTATCTTTTTCTCTTTTCTCAGGTTGGCTTTGGGGTTGGAAGTGAGGGATCTTGCCTCTCCTATCTGATGATGTCACTGGGAACCTCTTATTAAAGGCCATAGTGTGATGGCAGATGCGCCACACACAGGTGATATGTGTGCCTCTGTCGCACACAAGAAGGAGCACAACAAAGGAGTCTACTCCTTTGTGCACTCCTTAATACATGCTTTATGAGCACTTTGTAGGTGTTTTGTGAGCTTGATGTACTTGCTGTTTGAAGTTTTGCTTTTCTGATTTAATTATTTTAATTTTGTATTTTATTTAGTTTATTGTTATGCTTAACTTTCATATGGTGTTCCCTAATCAAAGGTGTATTTCTGTTAAGCATAATCAAACTGTCAAACAAACCATCACCTTCCAGTTCTGTCCCGAAACCAGTATTACCTAATATAGCTAAAATTGATAATGTTTGATAGGTAGAAACTGAGTGGACATACTTATATAAACTAACTAATGACTGTTTAATCCCTTTGTACAAATCAGGCAGCCTCTAAAATGGACTCGAAGAATGAGAAATAGACAATATTAAGCTGCTTGGAAATAAAGTTAGCAAGCTGAAAATAGTGCAGAAAATCTTTTGCTTGAAATTTAAAATGGTCTTGACAGCACTGAAAGGAGAAAATCCTTTTGTTTTGATATGCAATAAAATCAGTAAACATTGCTTAGCCAGATTGGGATAATTGTGTGAAATATTTGCTCATCTCATCCGCCGAAAACCACAGATTTCCACAAATAGGCAACCAAGGTGAATTTTTCCAAGTAAGCAGTAATAACTTCCACACAAAGGCCTGGATTTTCAAAGCCCTACGAGCGTAAATCCGGAGGATTTGCGCACGTAGGTGGGATTAGGCGCGTCGGGCCTATTTTATAAAGGCCCAGTGACACATGTAAAGCCCCGGGACACGTCTAAGACCCAGGGCTTCGGGAACGGGGCAGGGAGGGGGAAAGGCGGGGCGGTCCGTGGGGCGTGGTGGGGCAGAGCTAGAGGTCCCCGGCACAGCGGCCATTTGCCACTGTGCCGAGGGATCACATGCCGGCAGGGTGCCGATGCATGCAACCTGCGCCTGCCCTAAGGCAGGCGCAAATGGTAAGTTAAAGGAATGGGGGGGGCTAGAATAGGACTAGGGGGTGGGAAGGGAAGGGGTAGGAAGGATAGAGTAGGGGGAAGGGAAGTTCCCTCCCAGGCCGCTCCTAAATTGGAGTGGCCTGGGAGGGAACAGATAAAGGCTGCGGGCGTCGGCGTGCACAAGATGCACTAGTGTGCACTCCCTTGCGCGCGCCGACCCCTGATTTTATAACATGCGTGCACCTGCGCACGCATGTTATAAAATCGGGAGTCCATGTGCGCGCGCCACATATTTGAATTCCTATGAATATAGAAGCCAAGGTATTTAAGTTGGTCTTTCTTACACCTCAAAGGCAAAGTTCCCCAGTCATCGCTAAGATGTCCCATAACATCTAGAACTTCTGACTTTTCCAAATTTAACTTGAGACGTGAAAAGAGTTCATAGCCTTTAAAAATATCTAACACTTTTGGGAGCAAGCACCTTGCTTGAAGTATAAAAAGGAGGATATCATCTGCAAAAATAAATGAGGCCAAAAGAGGAAAATCTTGATACACAACATGTTTCTCGAGAATGCTATCCAACATTGGTATTAAGGGTTCCAAAGTTAATATGAATAATAAAAGGGTCCAAGAACACTCCTGTCTAGTCCCTTTAATTAAGTGGAACAAGCGCAAGAGAATACCATTTACCCAAATTTTGGCCACTGGGATACTGTAGAGCACTGCAATCGCCTGAGTAATGAATCCTGAAAGCACAAATAACCCTAAAACACATTTAAGAAAATCCCACGAGACCCTATCAAAGGCCTTTTCTGCATCAAATCCTACCAGTACAGGATACACAAAATGACGACGTTTACAGAGTTCTAGCGATAGAAGAAACTGATGGATATTTATAGTAGACCTGCGCCCTTTAACAAATCCCGCTGGCCCCTAGAAATCAAGGAAGGAATTATATCTTAGTCTATTGGCCAGTAATTTTGCCCAGATCTTTATGTCCACATTTAATAATGAGATAGGATGGTAGGATGATGCTAATTGAGAATCCTGTCCCTTTTAGGGAGAACAATAATGTATGCCATTTTTAAAGTATCCAGCATTGCACCAGCCTTAATCATCACATCAAACAGATGCTTCATACTATTAGTCACCTATGGGTTCTGCACCTTGTAAAAATATGCTGATAGCCCTCAGGCCTTGGTGCTTTTAGATTTTTTAATTCTTTGATTATTGATAATATTTCCAACCCCTGAATAGGTCTATTCAAGCATTCCAATTTTTGGGGAGTTAAAGAAGGAACAATGACTCTATCAAAAAAATTGTTCCTGGCTGATAGGTTCTCTGCATCTGTCGTGTATAAGGATTCCTAATACCCCCGAATTATCTCACTAATTCCCAGGGTTGCAGTAGCCAAGTATCCTCTCTGCGAATATAATCCCAAAATAAAAACTGATTTACGTTCACCCCGCTCCAGATTCACCAGCATTTTTCCCAAGCGATTTCCAAAGAAAAACAGTTTATGCTTCAGAGAAAGCAAGGAGGAAGTAGTTTTCTTATGCAAACTATAATTAAGCAGCTTTCTGATAGTGAGGAATTGAAGTTGTTTTATCTCAGAAAGCTGAGCATTCAATTCTTGTTTTAACTTGTTTAATTGTTTAGTCAGTTCCAAAATGTCCCTATCTAACTCCCATTTCCTAGCTATTATATAGCCTTCGCAATTTCCCAAAACAAAATAGGCTCCTCTTTATGTTGAGCATTATGTTTGTTACGCTCCGTGGCCACAGACAGCTGCGGCTGCCATTGCTAACCTCTCTTTTTACTACTTTGGCTCCGTTGGGCGAACTCGCAGCCTTGGCCAGCTACCACCGGCCTTCCAGCCTCTGTTCCCGGGCCTATCTGAGCAACATGGATGCTGCTGACCGCCATCTTACCCATGAGGTTCTCTAGGAGCACGCGCTCCCTGACCAGCTTTAACCACATCTTGGCGGGAACCTCAGGGGCGTCCCTATCAGATAATGTCACTCAACTCTGATACTTAAACTTGCCAGCCCAGACAGCCGGCGACTTGGCAACGAGTTCACTTGCTGTATCTTCCAGCTCCTACTTCAGCTTGTTCCGGTTCCCGTTTCCGTGGTGTGAGACTATTGGATAACTGTTCCTCGGGGGCCCCCTCGTCTCTTGTCTATCTGCTCCTCGGAGGGCCTCTCACCCAGACTCCTGCCTACCTCACTTTCAAGGTCTTCTTCGGGACTTCTACTTGCCTTCAGTCGCTGTGAGTACCACTCTCTGGACCCCTGTTGAGATATCTATGTTGGAACCCTCTCAGGTGTACCCCGCTCTGCGGACCTTTGCCGTGAGGAGTCACTTCCGGGTTGTCCCTGCTCTGCGGACCCGCACCGCGATATCATTGGAGGAACCCTCGCCAGTGTACCCTGCTCTGCGGACCACCACCGTGACCTCCCACCGAGGAACCCTCCTGCATACCATCACTACAGATTCAGTGTAATTACAGTAATTGTACTTTCCCGGTGCCCCCGCTCTTCGGGTACTGCTGTAACTATCCTTGACTCTAGTCTCCCAAGCTGAGTCTGATGTCAGCAACAGCGCTGCCATTCTATGGTCTGCCTCCTGGGGTCACCCTCTCCTTCTCCATCTCTATGTCTGCTGTTTCCCATCCCGCAGCTGAGGATCTGCCTCCCAACGGTGAGGCTCAGTGGGGCTCCTCCCCCTGGGCGGTTCCACCTCTCACCTCGGCCAAAGGGCCCACTTACTTACTTATCCTAACAATGCTGTTCAAACTCTTGCCAGCTTGAAAGCAAAATCTGTTTAAAAGCTTTATCTTGAATAAGCTAGTGAGGCATTTTCCAATTAAAATAATCCCATCCCACATTGGGTCCCTGAAGTACACATGATACCATTACCAGGTAATGATCTGAAATAACCAGAGATTCAATCTCTGCCCCAATCACCTGGGAAAACAAGCTCTCTGAGATCAGCAAATAGTCTATCCTAGATTTGGAATCACTAGCTCAGGCACAGTGTGTAAAATCCTTGGAGCATGGCTGTAGTACCCTCCAGGCATCTATAATCTGCAAGATATTGCAAAGAAAGGGGATACCTTTAGAGCTAGCTGATGGTTGGCTCACCCCCTTAGACTATCTAACTGCTGGTCTGCCACACAATTGAAATCTCCTCCTAGTACTATAGGAGCTCTCCCCAATGCAAGAATATGTAAGGCGATCTCAGAAAAAATGCGTAGTCATATTTACTGGGTCCATATAATGAACCCATAATCAGTGGTTTCCAAATAACATGCCCCATAAAATAATATATCGACCCTTATGAATTAAAATGGCTACCCCACGCCTATGAGAGGACCCCTGAGCAGCAAATACCTGATTGATTCCCCACTTTTAAGTTTAAAATGCTCCGACTGGGACATATGGGTTTCTTGTAAAAACATAATGGAACTTTTAAGCCTATTTAAATAAGAAATCACCTTTCTTCTTTTAACTGGGGTGCCCATTCCCGCAACATTCCATGTTACCAATCTAGTCAAACTCCCCATAACAACCAGCTGCAAAAACTGTAGCCATAATACTCCACGCAACAAAGAACATACATGCCCCCTCTCCCTCCCCCAGAATATGCATCCAATCCCAGAGCACCCCAGGGGTAAACTGCAACCTAAAACAAGGATAGCATCTGTCACGGCTTCATCTCTCATTATGAGAATTATAACTCCTGTTACCCCTCCAACCCTCCCCCCACTACCCCAATCCTACCCTACATTAACCTCACCCTCCCTGGTTCATATAAATCTAGCATCCAAGTACTCTCTTCCATCAGAGAGCACAAGGCACATAGATGTGCTTGGGTGCCTTCCCTCAAGTAAAAAGAAAAAAGGAGAAAACAACCTTCCTTTCCCCTACCATTCTTCAGATTGAACAAGAATGCCCCAATTTATGAACAATGAATATCACAAAATTTCAAACTGGGTTACATGCAGCTCAAGCAACCCGACAGATCTATTGCCTCATTGAAAAGTCATTAGGGAGGAAGAGCCTATCAGGAGGAAGAGCCTATCAGGAGCCCCACCGACGCCCAGCCAATCGGGGGACAGCCCCGATCAGCGTTTAAAACTACAGTGCGGCAGCCGGCAAGCCCTCTTCCTCCCGCGACGAAGGCAGCGACCGGGGTGCTAGCGAGGCCTGCGTGATCGGCACCGCTGACCCGCCGGGATAAGGCCCTTTAAATCCGCACTCACCCTCAGCGGCAGCCAGCGCCGACCACGAGGCAGCCAGATCAGCGCTTGGGCCTCCTCTTCCGTCTGCGCTCCTCCTCTTCGCTCCTGAGCCTATCAGGAGCCCCACCGACACCCAGCCAATCGGGGAACAGCCCCGATCAGCGTTTAAAACAGCGCAGCAGCCAGGCGCCGCGCGCCGTGCGTCGCGTACCTCCGCTCCAGACCTATTCAAACAGGAAACCACCATTCCTAACTATCACATAAGCAATACAGCAGACTTCTATCTTCTGCCATCATCTATCTAGCACCTTCCAGTCTCAATTTACCTCATTTTGCTTCCTGCAAGCATTCACCTGGAGATACGTTGCCGGAGTATCCATACAGCACCTAACTCACACTCCATCAGAAATCAACGTCTGGCCAGGCCTCTTGGAGCCTGAACACTTAAGATCAGCCCGAGCCATCCTGGGCCCCCTTCGACCTCCATTCGATCATTACCAACTCCGCCCTTTCTTCTCACCAACTCCCTGCTGCCCAAGTATCCCCATTCCCCCCTCTAGGATGCACACCTTTGCCATACCCATAATCTACAATCACCTGGCTAGACCACCCAAAGCAATCACTCGACCCTCCAGCCGCCAACAGAGGATCATTCCTATCATGATCTCACCACTCACACAACTGCTCGGCCTCGCTCTTTTCTCACTTACGCTTTTCAATGCCCAAGCCATCACCAAAAAAACTCACATTCTCAATGACCTCCTTTCAGAATCTAAACCAGACATCTGTGCCATAACAGAAACCTGGCTGAAACCCTCCGACACAGTGTTAATAAATCAGCTCCCCATCCAAACCTACGACCTCCTATCAATTCCTAGGCCCAAAAAAAGAGGAGGAGGTCTACTCCTAGCAGCAAAAAAAGGGCTAGGCCTAACCCTTCATCTCTCATATGCCTCATCGAAAATTGAATTTGCCCTCTTCAAATCAAAATTCCTCCAAGTCGGCTTAGTCTACGCTCCGCCAGGATCTCTTGAATCAGACCCATCTCCAGGCATAGAAATCATCGCAAAACACTTCAACGCAGACAAACCAGCCATCCTGTTGGGCGATTTCAACCTTCACGTGGATGCCTCGCCACTCTCTGCGAACACTGAGACACTACTCACCACATTAAGCCATATGGGATTCAGACAAATTGTCAATAACCCTACCCACAAAGCGGGCCACACTTCAGACCTCATCTTTATTAATGAGGTCATCTCACTAGCTTCTAACCCTACTTGCTCACCAGTCCCATGGTTGGACCACCAAGTCATATCCACAGCTTTAGCGATTAAGGAACACCCACACCAGGCAGCCCCTACAACCACGGTAACTTTCAGGAAACCTTGTTCAACCAAACTCCTAAGCACACAGCTCTCCAGTGAACTAGACCAACTCGACCTGTCTGATGCCAACAGTGCGACCGGGTCTTGGATCAACATCACCAGCAAGGTAGCTGAACGAACCTGCCCAAAGATCACCAAAACTCCTCATCCGGAGAGGGACAACAGGAAACCTTGGTTTACACCGGAACTGAAGTCCACCAAACAGAACCTCAGAAAAAAAGAATATAGATGGCGTAAAAACCCCTCCACAACCACCCTTGCCGCTTACAAATCCTGCTTAAATGCTTACAGGAACATCATCAACAGAACAAAGAAAGAATTCTTCTCTAAAAAAATTCATCACTTCATTTTCGATTCCAGAGCACTGTTCTCCTACGTTTCAGCCCTCACCAAACCGTCCATACCTCTCATTCCAGACAACCAAGCCTCCAGTAAAGCCAATGAATTGGCCGACTATTTTGAGAAAAAAATCTCCAGTCTCATCTCGCCCCTCACGACGCCCTTTCCACCATCCCCCTCTACTCTCCCCACAAGTCATCAATGAAACTCATCTCTAGTCTCCTTCGAATCAACTTCTTCACTAGAAATAGAAAACATACTCAAGAAAACTAAACCCTCCTCGCACCCATCAGACCACATTCCATCCAACCTGCTTCGATCCATCCCAAACATCATTGCCAAGCCACTAGCAGACATCATAAACTGCTCCCTAGCTCAGGGTCTTGTACCAGATCAACTCAAGCTGGCAATACTCAAACCTCTCTTAAAAAAACCAAATCTTTCTCCATCTGACCCAGCCAACTTCCGCCCCATAGCGAACCTGCCAATGGTAGCCAAGCTCATGGAAAAGGTTGTAAACAAACAACTATCAGAATACCTAGAGGAGAATGACATTCTCTCCCCAACACAATTTGGTTTCCGCAAGGCTCTAAACACTGAATCTTTACTATCTACGCTCTCAGACACCATCCTTCTAAACTTGGAAAAAGGTCAACCTTACTTACTAGCGCTGTTGGATTTGTCCGCAGCTTTTGACACCGTGAACCACACTGTCTTACTTCAGCGACTGGCAGACATTGGCATCAAAGGATCTGCATTCAACTGGTTCAAATCCTTCCTTGAAAATAGATCTTACAAGGTGAGGATCAACAACAAAGATTCACACCCAGTCAGAGCAAACACAGGAGTTCCCCAAGGATCATCTCTCTCACCTACTTTATTTAACATCTACCTCCTCCCGCTATGCCAGCTACTTTCGAACCTAAAACTAACCCACTTCCTTTATGCAGACGACATCCAGATCCTCATCCCTATTACCGAATCTCTTCACAAAACCTGGTTCCATTGGAACAGCTGCCTTCAAGCAATCAACCAGCTTCTCACTAGCCTCAATCTCGTCCTAAATACTAACAAAACTGAGATTCTACTAATAACGCAGGACAACAACAACACTATTCTCAACTCCTCAAGCCTTTCGCAACTAGCCAAAAATACAATTAACCATTCATCACATGTGAGAGACCTGGGGGTTCTGCTCGACAATCAACTTAACCTAAAAAAATTCATAAACAACACAACGAAAGAATGCTTCTTCAAATTGCAGGTACTAAAAAAACTAAAACCACTACTACTCCTCCGTGCCTTCCGTTTGGTGTTACAATCCATCGTCTTGTCCAAAGTGGATTACTGCAACTCCCTTCTGCTGGGACTACCCGCCAATCCAATCAAACCTCTTCAGATGGTCATGAACGCCACAGCCAGGATCCTCACTAATGCCAACAGAAGAGAACATATCACTCCCATCCTTCAAAACTTGCATTGGTTACCCATCAAATCCAGGATCCTCTTTAAAGCCCTCATGATGATCCACAAGGCTTTACATAATATCTCCCCCCTCAATCTAACCTTCCAAATAAGGCCACACACTTCAAACAGACCCACTAGAAGAGCATACAAAGACATGCTATATACCCCACACCTGCTAAAACCTCTTTAAGGAAGCGCACCCTCTCCACAGCTGGGCCTCCACTCTGGAACTCGCTCCCACCAGACCTCCGCCAAGAACCCTGCCCTTTGGTCTTCAAAAAGAAACTGAAAACCTGGCTCTTCAGTCAGGCCTCTTCGGACAGATAATCTCGTCGCCCTCGATCTCTCTCCCCCTTGAATCCTTCCAATGCTAAACATCCCATTGCTCTTTGTGGTTCCCCCATAACCCTCTCCCCTTTCCCCCCCACCGGCTCGTATCCCCGAGGCTTAGGCCCCTTTTCCCATTCATATTATTATTAAACTTACTCTTTTTAATATTATGTTATATATACCACATTATATGGTAGTGTATTCCCTTATATTGCTAAAGTTTTCTCATATCTGTTTTATCTCCCCGCACGTTCCTTGTTCCAATGTTACTTTTCCCCTCACTGTTTTATTTCCTCGAACGTTCTTTGTTCCTTTGTTTCATTGTATCCCTATGTTTCATTGTATACGCCTCCCGGCGACTGTTTTCAGTTCCATGTAAACCGGTGCGATATGTATCCTGTACAGGAGCATCGGTATAGAAAAGTTAAAAATAAATAAAAATAAATTAGGTCATTGAGCTGAATAAAAACAAAATCCTGTCTCTGGAAACAAAAATAAAAAAAACGGAGTTCCTCTCCGCTGTGTATTCAATGAAGATACTGTATGGTGGTATACATATAAAGTTCCCCCGAATGTACAGTATCTACCATGTCAGCCCAAGTTGAACACAAAGATCGTCAACTGATAAATCAGCGAGTTCAGTCGATTCCAGCAGGAAGTCCGTTTCTAGCTCTTGACCCACGACAATTATGAAAACCCCCTATTGACATTATTCTGACCTTATACAGATCAGGCAAAAGAATACAGCAGGACTTTGCTAACATTTTCTAGCATGTTGAAATCCCATAGCATGTTCAAATCCCATAGCCAGTTCTGCGACAAATATAAAATTCTATCATCGCAATCGATTATCATCGCAATCGATTATTGGGCTGACTGCCAAGTATGAAATGAACGCGGGGAGTAGGGGAAAAAAAACCAAAGTGTAAACTATAAAGAACAGTGCCTCAACTATAAATCCCCCGTGTAATTAACAACTAGGAACTATATAGGGAAAAGAAAATAATAGATACCAAGCTCTGATGTCTGGTACTGTATTATGGAAAATAACCATTTACTCAGTTACAACTCACATTGTAAAACAGAACCATTTTTATTTTATGTGATGTTGAATCAAAATTACTTATTTTTCAATTTTCTATTCTTTGTTTTTTTAAGCAATTTAAAATTTTCAATGTCTCTGGGTTAATCATTTTTCAAATTGCCATAGCTCCTCTAGTAAAAATTTTACTTAAAATTTCATCTCATCTAAAGGTATTAAACCTATCTCATAAACTGCCTTAGGCAGTAGTTATTCTCGACAACAGCTTCTTGGTTCAAATGATCACTCCAAGTAATAAATCATGCCCACCCAACATTGCCAGTGTTTCGACACAGCATCTGCTTCAGGGGCTGGAGAGCTAAGTGCAGACAAAAATAAACTCGTAATGTTGATTGCCAAACATCAGACATGAGGTAATAATTTTATATCACTTACTTTAATGCTGTTTCATCTTCCTCTTTTAACTGCCACCTTTTTATTGGATGACTTTGGGCCAAATCACGGCAATTTTTAAACAATCTCCAACCAATCACTTTCATTGCCAGAAGCGGAAGCCACCCCCTACATTAAATAAAATCAACCTACATCTTACTTTTCTTCAACAGCCACTTCTAAGTTGCAATCAGAGTTCATTTTGCTCAATTCCTAAACAAGTTTCCTCTAAAGTCTGCTGTTGATTCATGTTTTTTTGACTAATGGTTCCTTTTCACATCCTCTTCCTCAACACCAGGAGTTTCTCAGGTCTGCTTACTGAAAAATATTATGTGCAGTCTTCTTTCACGTCTGTAAGATATTCCCTTTATCTCCCAGGTCCGCCTTTTATCATACAATTTCAGTTCTCTTTCAGATCCTCTCCCATTGTTACCCAAACAAATGCTACATTAGCTGCCTCAGCCTCAGCTAGAGACCTCCGTGCTCTGCATCAGGCCTCTCCGCGTGGCCCGTGGAGAGACGCCGCCGTTCAGCACCGTGCCCCTCCCTAGGCGCACACGCATCAGTTGCACTTATGAAGGGCCAGCGGCAGGAAACTGGCCGCAGCCCCAGATGATGATGTCACTGAAGTTCCAGTATTTAAGGTCGGGCTCGGCTTCCAGTGATTGCCTTTGCAACAGGTCTCCATGCTGGTCGTGTACTCGTTGCCTCCTGGTGATTCTCCTGTGTTCCTGGTTCCTGATCCCTGCTACTTCCATTTCCTGTTCTCCTTCCTGATTTCCATTCCTTCTTCGGATTGCCTTCACGGACACAACCTCTGCATTGCTTGACTACGCCATTGACTCTCTCCAAGCCCAGACCTCTGCATTGCCTGACTATGCCATTGCCTCTCTCCAAACCCGGACCTCTGTATTGCCTGATTACACCTTTGACTCTCTCCAAGCCCAGACCTTTGCATTGCCTGACTACGCTATTGACTCTCTCCAAGCCTGGACCTCTGCATTGCCTGACGGCACCATTGACCCTCTCAAAGCCCGGACCTTTGCATTGCCTGACTACGCTATACACTCTCTCCTTGCCCAGACCTCAGCCTTGCCTTGCCACCGCTCCTTGATTGCCACCGGTCCTGACTTCAGCTTGCTCTACGATGCCTCTTCAGGCTACCTCCTGGACTTGGCCTATTGAGTCTTTGGCCTGCTCTTGCTTGGGTGCCCCCTGTCTGACTTTGGTTTTATTGGCGCCTGGGTCTCTGGGACTCTGCTCGTCCAGTACAGACTTCTCCATTTTCCTGTTGCTGCCTCTAGGCTGACCTCACTTCCTTTCCACCGACAACAACATTCAGAGGCCACCTAAGCCCTGCCATCCCCAGTACCCAAAGACTCAACCCATGGGGAATGAGGGCTGGTACTGGTGAAGCAACAGTTGGCCTCCATCCTTCAGCCCACTCCGCCTGCCGACGGTGGGGACCCGTAAGATCCCTCCTATGGGTAGCGTCAACCCCACCTCGGGCCATGGGTCAACCTCCGGTGCAACAGGTTGCAAAAGCAATGGAGTTGGCGGAGCCACGTGATCTCCAGGCCATTCCTGGCCTGGCTTCAAAGGTACAAGAACAGCAACGATTTCTTGAGGCACTGGCCTCCTCCCTTGAGCATCTGCATGCCCAGCTTGATGCCATGACTGGTAATTCAGTTCCAGTACCGGCTTCCTCTCACCAACAGCCGTCTCCCTCCACTCCTAGAGCCTTGTTGGCTCTGCCAGCTCTGCCTCGCTTCAACGGTGACTCCAAGCTCTGCAGAGGGTTCATCAACCAATGCTATATGCAGTTCATTCTGCAGCCCTCCATCTTTCAAGATGAACTCACGAAAGTCATCTTTATGTTGTGTCTCCTGGAGGGGAAGGCGTTGGCTTGGGCTTCGCCCTTGTGGGAGCGATCGACTCGCTCCTGCAAGAACTATCTTGGTTTGTGGCTGTGTTTCAGCGGACCTTTGATGATCCTGGGTGGCATGCCATGGCAAGCACTAATCTGCTACACGTTCGACAAGGCCAACGGAGCCTATTTGATTATACAATTGAATTTTGGACCTTAGCCACAGAACTCTCCTGGCAGGAAGATTGCCTGCACGCTATCTACCTGGATAGACTATCCCCGCAGCTGAAGGATGAACTGGCAGCTCGGGAGCTCCCCCCCTCACTTGAGGATCTCATCGATCTGACTGTCCGAATTGATCATCGTCTCCAAGAGTGCCACCGGGAGAATCGGATACCCAGAAGGCCCTCTCGGGTTCGCTCCCGCTCATCACCGGCCACTAGCCCTGCCTCCGGTAGGGTCCCCCTCATGGCCAAAATGGAAGAACCCATGCAGTTGGGTCATAGGCAGCTGTCCCCGGAAGAGAGCCTCTGGCGGATACAATCAGGCCTGTCGCTGTACTGTGGCGCACCAGGCCATCACATACAAGGCTGCCCAGTCCATCTGGGAAACTACCAAGCCTAAGTTCAGTAGGGGTCCTGAACTTGGGCGCAATGTCACCGGCCCCTCAATTGTCCTTACCAGTTACTCTGATTTGGGACTCCCGGTCCTTTCCAGTCCTTGCTCTGGTGGACTCCGGAGCAGGAGGAAATTTTATTTTGAAGGATCTAGTTCAACTTTTGGGTATAAAGACCCGTCCTTTGGAGACTTCCTTATGCATTGTTTCAATTTATGGTGAAGCATTACCTAGTTGAATCTCCCTGACCACTGAGCCAGTTCAACTCCTCACTGGCGCCCTCCATGTTGAAGAAATCGAACTACTGGTTTTAGAGAAATCCATTCACCCGGTAGTCCTAGGGCTACCTTGGCTCCAACGTCATTCCCCCCAATTTGATTGGGGTCACTCCAGATGGTGGAATGGGGTTCCACCTGTCATCAGGGTTGTTTACAAAAGGTGGTGCCACCCCCTGCAATTCCTTTGGTGACCACCTCCTCAGGCATACCAGCTCCTTATGCAGACTTTGAAGATGCCTTTTCAAAGCAGAAGGCAGACTCTTTGGAGGTACGACTGCCCTATCGACCTTCTGCCTGGAACTATACCTCCCCGAGGGCATACTTACCCTCTGTCACTTCCTGAGACCAAAGCTATGATGGAACACATCCGAGAGAACCTCGCTAAAGGGTTCATTCGTCCCTCAACATCTCCTGCTGGAGCAGTATTTTTCTTCATTATGAAGAAAGACGGATCCCTAAGGCCGTGTATCGACTACCGTGCTTAAATGCCATCACCTGCAAAGACAAATATCCGTTGCCCTTGATTTCCGATTTATTTGATCAATTACATGGAGACTCCATTTTCACCAAATTGGATCTGCGCGAAGCTTACAATTTGGTGTGTATCCGCCCCGATGACATCTGGAAAGCAGCTTTTTGTTATGGTTTTGAGGTGTTGGAGTGGATTCTTGGGTACTGCGGTGATGGCCACTCCCACAAGGAGGAGCCCCGTGAGGAAACGCAGTACTAGGCTAGACTCGAGACACATAAACACAGAAGATTTGTTTTTATTATATAGCAGGATGATACCACCAGAGGTGACACTAGTGAGGTGATCCAATAAGAGCAGTCCAGGGGCCCTCGGCAGAGGGTAGATGTTAGCAGCTCATGGTAGTATAGGGAGTCCCGGATGTAGGTTCCCAGTGCTGAGCTGTAGATGAGACAGACTGACAAAAGTTAGATTACTCACTAACAGGAGCGCACTGTTAACCCGCATTTGGCCACGCATTTGGCCACACGTTTTTGACGCGCTAGCTTTACCCCTTATTCAGTAAGGGGTAATAGCGTGTCGAAAATGTGTGGCCAACCCCCCAAAACTAATCGCGCCCGCAACATGCAAATGCATGTTGATGGCCCTATTAGTTATTCCTGCGCGATTCAGTAAGTAAAATGTGCAGCCAAGCCACACATTTTACTTTCAGAAATTAGTGCCTACCCAAAGGTAGGCGTTAATTTCTGTCGGCACCAGGAAAGTGTACAGAAAAGCAGTAAAAACTGCTTTTCTGTACACCCTCCAACTTAATATCATGACGATATTAAGTCGGAAGTCCCAAAAGTAAAAAATAACTAAAAACTAAAAAAAAATAAAACATTTAAAATCAGCCCGCGGCTCGTGGATTAAAACCAGACGCTCAATTTTGCCGGCGTCCGGTTTCCGAACCCAAGGCTGTCAGCAGGTTTGAGAACCGACGCCGGCAAAATTGAGCGTTGGCTGTCAAACTCGCTGACAGCCGCTGCTCCTGTCAAAAAAGAGGTGCTAGGGATGCACTAGTGTCCCTAGCGCCTCTTTTTACTGCGGGCCCTAATTTGAATATTTTTTTTTACTGAATCACGGACACAGGAGAGCGGGCGCTCACCCGCTCTCCTGCGACTTTTACTGTATTGGCCTGTAAGTTGGTAGCTGTATTGATGAAGATCCCGGCAGGCAGAAGTAGTTGGATTGCAGGTACCAAGGTAGGGAGAGCAGGCCCTCAAGGAGCGAGTACCTGGTATCCCAGAGAGGCACCTGAAAGAAAGCATAGGGGCCCCGAGGAGCGGGTACCCAGGTTAGATGAATAACCCCGAAGGGCAGAGAGAGCTTCCAGCGGCAGCAAGGAAGTGGCAGAGTAGCTTAGACCGGAGGCATTCCAATCCTTGCTAACTCAAATTGTTAGCAAACGAAAGCCAGACTAAATACACGGATGGCATGACGTCACTCGAGGGGGACACCCCTGAGGTTTCCGCCATGACGTGGATAAAGACGTGGGTGACATGCGCTCACACCCTAGGAGGCCCTCAGGAGAAACATGGCGGATAGCCTTGCCATTGCCGTTCTGGGGACGCCAGAGAGGGCAGCATGAAGACGCGGCAGCAGCCATCTTCCCAAGGCTAGCAGGGAGAGCAGAAAGAAAGATGAGGCACAGAGGTCGAAGTCGTCTGAGACCGACGGACGCAACACTTTTAACATCAGAGACGGGCATTACAAATATCTGGTGATGCCCTTTGGCCTCTGTGACGCTCCCGCAGTATTCCAATGCATGATAAATGAAATCTTCAGAAACTTACTTTACGTTAAGGTTGTGGCATATCTTGTGTCTCCGCGAAAATCATCTTTTCGCAAAGTTGGATAAATGTCTGTTTGAAAAATCCAGCTTGCCCTTTTTGGGGTATATAATTTCACAACGAGGTTTCGCCTTGGATCCTGAAAAGCTCAAAGGAATCCAAGATTGACCTCGGCCCGTGGGGCTTAAAGCACTACAACGATTTCTTTGATTCACAAATTATTACCGCCATTTCATCCCTCATTACTCAACACTGGTGGCTTCTCTCACTGTATTGACCCGTAAGGGCCAAGATACTCGGAACTGGACCCTGGAAGCCATTACAGCCTTCCATTGCCTTAAAGAGGCCTTCTTTGCTGGACCTTGTCTGCACCATCTAGACCCAAACTGCCCCTTCCAGGTCAAAATAGATGCCTCTGCTATTGGGGCTGGGGCGGTCTTGAGCCAACATTCAACTTCTGGATCTCTAGCTCCATGCTCGTTCTGCTCATGCAAATTATCTTCAGTGGAACAAAACTGTAGCATCGGAGATCGCAAATTGCTTGCTATCAAATTAGCCCTAGAAGAATGGCGCCCATGGTTAGAGGGCGCTCAGCATAAATTCACCATATTTACAAATCACATGAACCTGGAACATTTGAATCATGCCCAGCGTCTCAGCGCCCATCAAGCTCAATGGGCCCTGTTTTTCTCTAGGTTCAACTTTGAACTTCGTTACCGCCCAGTCGAAAAAAATCTTTAGGCAGATGCTGTGTCATGTTCCTTCGAACCAGAAGATACTCCTGAAGAACCCGGTCACATCATTGACCCAGCCTGTATTTGTTTGTCTGTAACTCACCCAGTCCCAACTGGGAAGACTGTTGTGCCCTGTTGCCTCCATGAAAGAGACCTCCGGTGGGCACATGACTAAGTTCACGGGTCACCCAGGGCAAGCGCAAACCCTAGACTTGCTCCAGCCTTTTTCTGGTGGCACACTATGGTTTCTGATGCTAAAGAGTATGTCGATTCCTGCAATACTTGCTCCCATCAGAAACCCCCAGTCAGTCGACCTTGGGGTTTGCTCCAGCCACTTCCAACTCCCGAAGAACCATGGACACATCTCTCCATGGATTTCTGCACATCACTGCACATTGTAAAGAAGTTACCTCTGTAAATATTTTTTACGCCGCTATCCTTGTCTCCTTCCTCCCCCAGTTCTACAACCTTGTTTTATTGTAACTTTTGCTTCCTCTGCACTTGTTAAAAGAACAGTTTTTGCACCCCCTGTTATCTGTAAACCGGCATGATATGATCTTATCATGAATGCCGGTATAGAAAAACCTTAAATAAATAAATAAATAAATAAATAAATAAATAAAATAAAATAAATTTCATTGCTGACTTGCTACCATTCAAAGGTCACACGGTTATATGGGTAACAATGGATAGATTTTCTAAAATGGCCCATTTTGTTCTACTACTGGGCCTACCATATGCTCCCAAATTGGCACACCTGTTTTTTCTCCATATCTTTCAGCTACACAGCTTACCCAAGGACATTGACTCTGACAGGGGTCCACAATTTGTCGCCCGATACTGGCGCGCTCTCTGTAATAAATTTGGCATTAACATCAGTTTAACCACGGTGTCCCATCGCAAGCTAACGGGCAAGCCGAGCAAATGAATCGCTCCTTAAAATATTTTCTTCGCGCCTACATAAATGACCATCAAGACAACTGGTCTGAACTCCTTCCTTGGGCGGAGTTCTCCCACAACGTCCATCTTGCCACTACCAGAGGTGCATCGCCCTTCTCTATCATTTATGGGAAGCAACCACGACCACCATTACCCATACCATTATCCGTACCCTCTCCTGCCACGCAAGCTACTGCCGATGCCCTCAAGGCACTCTGGAATCAGATAAGAACATAAGAAATTGCTATGCTGGGTCAGACCAAGGGTCCATCAAGCCCAGCATCCTGTTTCCAACAGAGGCCAAAACCAGGCCACAAGAACCTGGCAATTACCCAAACACTAAGAAGATCCCATGCTACTGATGCAATTAATAGCAGTGGCTATTCCCTAAGCAAAATTGATTAATAGCCATTAATGGACTTCTCCTCCAAGAACTTATCCAAACCTTTTTTGAACCCAGCTACACTAACTGCACTTATAATCTTCATTTATGCCAAGCTGCATCAGGGCCATGAAGCCTGCGGACAACCTTCGACGCTTTGCTCCTGAGGTCCTTCCTGGCCAGAAAGTCTGGTTAAGCACCCAGTATATTCGACTTAAAATACCTTCCCAAAGGTTTGCACTGAGGTACATCGGAACTTTTCCAATCATTCATCGTGTTGGACCAGTTACATATCAGCTTCGACTGCCACCAACGTTAGGAATCCATAATACGTTCCAGGATTCACTTCTGAAGCCAGTGGTCCTATCTTGGCTTTCACAAAAAGTTCCCGAACCATCTCCGCTGGTTGCTGAATCCGACACTACCTATAAGGTCCATGAGGTCCTTGATGTTCACCGTAGGAGCCACCGGTGGGAATACCTCCTTTTCTGGGAGGGTTACGGCCCAGAAGAGAATTCGTGGGAACCAGCTCGTAACATCCAGGATAAAAACCTCCTCCTTCAATTTCATCATGCCCATCTGGGCAAATCCAGACCTCCAAGGGGGGGGGGGGGTCCATAAGGGGGGGTATTGTTGCGTGTGCCACCATGGAAGCCCCGTGGCTCGGCCCCCTCGCCCCTCTCTGACGGATCCAGCGCCTAGTTCCTCATCTCTGGTGGCGGTGGGCCGCCGGCTCCATCCTCGGGCCTCCCCCGGTGCCTCAGCCTCAGCTACAGACCTCCATGCTTTGTGTTGGGCCTCTCTGTGTGGCCCGCGGCCCCTCCCTAAGCACACACATGCGCATCAGTGTCACTTATGAAGGGCCCACGGTGGGAACCTGGCCGTGGCCCCAGATGATGTCGCCGAAGCTCTGGTATTTAAGGCCAGGCTCGGCTTCCAGTGATTGCCTGCAACAGGTCTCCACACTGGTCGTGTACTCGTTGCCTCCTGGTGATTCTCCTGTCTTCCTGGTTCCTGATCCCTGCTAATTCCAGTTCCTGTTCTTTGTTCCTGCATTCCTGATTTCCATTCCTTCTTTGAATTGCCTTCTCGGACACGATCTCTGCATTGCCCTGACTACCCCATTGACTCTCTCCAAGCCCGGACCTCTGCATTGCCTGACTACGCTATTGACTCTCTCCAAGCCTGGACCTCTGCATTGCCTGACTACGCTATAGACTCTATTCTTGCCCAGACCTCAGTCTTGCCTTGCCACCACTCCTTGATTGCTGCTGGCCCTGACTTCAGCTTGCTCTATGACGCCTCTTCAGTCTACGTCCTGGACTTGGCCTATTGAGGCTTCGACCTGCTCTTGCTTGGGCGCCCCCTGTCTGACTTTGGTTCTATTTGCACCTGGGTCTCCGGGACTCTGCCTCATCCAATACAGACTTCTCCATTTTCCTGTTGCTGCCTTTGGGCTGACCTCGCTTCCTTTCCACCGATGACGACATACAGAGGCCCACCTAAGCCCAGCCGGCCCTGGTACCCAAAGACTTAACCCACGGGGAACGAGGGCTGGTATTGGTAAAGCACCAGTTGGCCTCCGACCTTCAGCCCACTCCGCCTGCCGATGGTGAGGACCCATAGGATCCCTTCTATGGGTAGCCACCTCGGCCCAAGGGTCCACCTCGTGCACAACATCAATGAGAGGTGGTGATTTTAGTTAAAATCTGCTTCAATTAGAACAAAAATTCATTTTTTATTGGGATACAGTTTCTCCTAAAGGACTCAATAAGGAAATAGAGTGGTCAGTTTTATATTAATATAAAGCAGCAATAATCATTTATACTGGTTATATATAAAAATGGTGAACACAGTGCTTGTTTTCATAACAGCAGAAAAACAGCAAATTATGATCTATATACTAATTAGGAAAGAAGGAATATGAAAGATTCCCAATAAATTCAGGAAAGAATATTTGTGGGAATTTCAAACATATACAGATGGCAGAAAATTATTTATAATATCTTCGCACATATGGACCAGTGACACCTTTAGGTAGTTTGTGAGAGGAAACTATCTACCATAAAGATATGAATGTGAAGTGGACTTGGCACTTAGTTTCTTCATGCAGTTGAAGATCTCATCGATCTGGAGTTTTCTGAAAAAAGTTCAGAAAATGAAATAAACTCTAACAATCTATCAATTCCGCATGATTCACAATAATCGTATTTCAAAGGATGTTTTATTTACATTAAAATAACTAATGCATCATTCATTCATTCAGGTAAAATTGTGAATCAAAAGCGGACTTTAGAGGAAAGTAATTAAGAAACTGAGCAAAATGTACTCTGATCACAACTTAGAAGTGGCCGTCGAAGAAAAGGTAGGTTGATTTTATTTAATGCAGGGGGTGGCTTCCACTTACAGCAAAGAAAGTGATTGATTGGAGACTGTTAAAAATTGCCATGATTCAGCCCGATGCCATCTGATAGAAAGGTGGGGGTTAAAAGAGGAAGATGAAATAGCATTAAAGTAAGTGATATAAAATGAGTACCTCACGTTGATTGTTTGGCAATCAACATTAAGGGGCCGATTTTAATTCATATGCGCGTGGGGTACATTTATGCACACTACCCAGGGTCGGCGCACGCAAGGGGGTGCACACATGTGCACCTTGCGCACGCCGAGCCCAAGAGGGAGCCCCGATGGCTTTCCCCGTTTATTTATTTATTTATTTAGTTAACAGCTTTTTTTATACCGACATTAAAATACACATCATATCGGTTTACATATTAACAAAAAGGAGGAAATTACATTAAACAAGGGGGGGGGGGGGTAACAGGATAACTGATAGAATAATAAGTAGAAAATAGGGAGGAAGCGAACTTAACAGAAAGGAACCAGTAACTAGTGAAAAATTAAATATGGGAGGCAAGATTGCAAGTCTCCAGAATTGTTACAATAATTAGGTAATTAGGCCGTTCCCTCCAAGGCCGCTCAGAAATTGGAGCAGCCTCGGAGAGAACTTTTTTTTGGATCCCCCCCCACCTTTCCCTCCCTTCCCCTATCTAACCCACCCCCCGGCCCTACCTAAATCCCCCCCCCCCCACCTTGTTCAATGGAGTTGCGCCTGCCTCTCGCAGGCGTAACTTTCGTGCGCTGGCTGGCCAGGTCTCGACACAGGCTGCTGTGTCGGGGCACTCTGCCACACCCCCAGACTGCCCTGGACCGCAGACATGCCCCCTGGGCAAGCCCCCGGACCGCCCATTTTAGCAAGCCCCGGGACATACGCGCGTCCCGGGGCTTGTGCGCGCCGCCGAGCCTATGCAAAATCGGCTTGGTGCGCACAGGGGCAGATTTCCTCAGGTTCCGTGCGTTTGTTACACGCGTAGCCTTTGAAAATCTGACCCTAAGTGTTTATTTTTGTCTGCACTTGGCTCTCCAGCCCCTGAAGCAGATGCTAAGAATCAAAACACTGGCAGTGTCGGGAGAGCATGATTTATTACTTGGAGTGATCATTTAAACCAGGAAGCTGCTGTCAAGAATAACTACTGCCTGACACAGTTTATAGGATGTTTAATACCTTTAGATGAGATAAAGTTTTAAGTAAAGATTTTACCGGAGGAGCTATGGCAATTTGATAAATGATTAACACAGAGACATTGAAAATTTTAATAGCATAAAAAAACAAAAAATAAAACATAGAAAAATAAGCAATTCTGATTCAACATCACAAAGTAAAACTGGTACTGTTGTACAATGTGAGTTGTAACAGAGTAAATGATTATTTTCCATAATACAGTATAGGGATGTGAATCGTTTTAGGACGATTAAAATTATCGTCCGATAATTTTAATATCGTCTTAAACCGTTATGGAACACAATACAATAGAGATTCTAACGATTTATCGTTATAAATCGTTAGAATCGTGAGCCGGCACACTAAAACCCCCTAAAACCCACCCCCGACCCTTTAAATTAAATCCCCCACCCTCCCGAACCCCCCCCAAATGACTTAAATAACCTGCGGGTCCAGCGGCGGTCCAGAACGGCAGCGGTCCGGAACGGGCTCCTGCTCCTGAATCTTGTTGTCTTCAGCCGGCGCCATTTTGGAGGGTTCCGGCGCCTCGCTGAACAACCTCCTGCAGTCGATCTCCTGCCGGCGCCATTTTCCGTACGAAAACGATTCACGGCGGGAAATCGCTCCCTGACCCCCGCTGGACCTCCAGGAACTTTTGGCCAGCTTGTGGGGGGCCTCCTGACCCCCACGAGACTTGCGAAAAGTCCAGCGGGGGTCCGGAAGGACCTCCTGCCGTCCAATCGTGTTCGTCTATGGCCGCCGCCATTTTTCGGCGCCATTTTGGAAAATGGCGCCGGCTGAAGACAACAAGATTCAGGAGCAGGAGCCCGTTCCGGACCGCTGCCGTTCCGGACCGCCGCTGGACCCGCAGGTTATTTAAGTCATTTGGGGGGGGTTCGGGAGGGTGGGGGATTTAATTTAAAGGGTCGGGGGTGGGTTTTAGGGGGTTTTAATGTGCCGGTTTTGCGATTTTTCACGATATTTTACCCCCCCAAACGGGGGTTTTAGGGGGGTTTACCCCCTAAAACCCACCCCCAAACGGTGGGTTTTAGGGGGTTTTAATGTGCCGGTTTTGCGATTTTTCACGATATTTTACCCCCCCAAACGGCAACAATACGATTCCCTCCCCCTCCCAGCCGAAATCGATCGTTAAGACGATCGAGGACACGATTCACATCCCTAATACAGTACCAGACATCAGAGCTTTGTATCTATTATTTTCTTTTCCCCATATGGTTGCAAGTAGTTAAAAAAAAAAGAAAACAAAAGCAAAGCCAGTTCAGTCCACAGACCTTTTTCAGGCATTGGTCTTGGTGTCGGGCTGTTTCAATAATGATTGCAAAAAAGCTTTGGCTTCTTTCACTGACTCACACAAATGTATCCCTTGAGCAAACCAGACTTTTAGTTTGGCAGGGCAGATCAAGGTGAACTGCAGTTGTAGCTTCATGAGTTCAGAGCAAATCAGCCTGAACTCTCTATGCAAGGCTGAAACCTGTGCCAAAACGTCTTGAAAAATTAGTATATGCTGGCTATCAAGTAAGACCTCTTTGTGCTTATGGTATTCTGAAGAATGCGAACCTTATGTGCATAGTTCAAATATTTTGCTAAGACTATTCTCGGCTTTGACTTATCTACAAACATGGAGCCCACACAATGTGCACGCTCAATCTGAGGCGATCCACTAGATCAGTCAGATCCAACTCTGAAGGAATCCATTGTTCCAGAATCTCATGCAGCTTCCCATCACAGATATTATCAGCAAAGCCTACAAACCACAAATTAGAGTGTCTGGACCGGTTTTCAAGGTCGTCTATCTTGGCTTCCTGAGCTTCAATCAATTTTTCATAGTTTGATTACCTTCACTGTCAGCACGAGTATGTCATCTTCAGCAAGGCCTACTCGGCCCTCAATGATTTCAAATCGCAATTGAAATTCTGACAGGGAGCATTTAATATCCACTATTTGCTTTGAAAGAGCTTCAAATTTGATTGACAAAGCTGCTACCATTGCTGCTGTAAGATCAGCCATGACGGTTTCATTGAGCACTACCATTGGAGCAGGGTCTTTAGTGGCAGTCATTTTCCCCTCTGTTACACTCAATCTCTCTTTTTCTTTTTTTGTCAAATGGGTAGACATACCTCAGTAGTGAACAACCCACACAGTCAAGGATGAACCAGAGCCACCACCAAGAACTAATCACAGGTAAGAGGAGATAGTTTTATCTAGATGATATTGGATCTAGAGGGAAGGCACCCAGAGCTTTGGGAAACATGTCTTCCCCAAATCATATGACCTCCAGGCCAGCTGGTTTTTATCTGCTATCATTACTATGCTACTGTGATCAAATGAGAGAAAGGAAGTGAATAAAAAGGGAAAAGTACATACTGAAGTGTTTCATATCTTGAGGAGAGATGTGCCACTTTCTTTTCCACTTTGTGATGCTTGGATTGAGGATGTTGAATTTGAGACTTTCTTGGTACTGGTTTCATTGGGAAAGGGATGTAACGAACAGCAGGTAAAAAAAGCTGGCAGAGAGCATTAGCAAGTCTCCAGCCCACATACTGGAAGGAAGCTAAGCTTCTAGTTGTTGACAGAGCTTTTCCACTTTTAGTAGTGAAAGGGTTGCTTGGACCATTTATCTCAGCCTGTCAAAAGAAGAAAAGAAAGCATGTTAGAATTTGACACTTAACAAAGTCCACAAAAATGAAGTATAATGCATAAAAGAATTCTAAGCCAGACAATGATTGCTTCTCTTGTTCATAACATACTTTGATTAATATTCTTGTTAGATTTAGAAGTAAAATATACATGGAGTTATTGTGCAGCCTAAAACACAATAAGATACTGAATAATCAGATTTGTTCTTTTGTGTCTTTAAAGTCATCAACTTCTGTACAAAATAATAAAAGATGCTCACCTTTCAATATTTTAGTGATGAATAGATTTTTTTTTTATAACTAGGCCATCCAATTTTAGTATAAAACCAGATAATTACCTCTAAGGATAATTTAAAAATCAAGGATAAAGTAAAAAATGTTTCAAACTCAATACAACTACAAAATTTTGAAGAAAATTCTATTATAACCCATTACCCATTCTACTACACTGTTCTGAAGAATGACTTTCTGTAGATTTCACTGCAATTAGGAAAAATGAAAGCAAATAGTCAAGTGATCCATTTGTATTATTTTGTGCAAAAAAATACAAATAGAGCAATTTTGTTAAATTCACAATTTTGTAAAGTGTCCTATTGAACAGGTACCTAGAGTCTACATGTCCGAGCGCTGCAAAAATAGGTAGGGTAGGGCTAGGATATGTTGAAAGGGCCATCAGACTACCAACTCTTAAAGGTTTTTCCTTTTGAACTAAACCTGAACATGCACTGAAGACTCATGGGGGATCAGATCATATGTGAAAATGTCCTTTCCTATGCCTTCCTCCATCTCCTACTTCCCTCAGACTGATATTATTTTGCCATACAGAGTGTGCATTTTTCTTGGGAGCAAGCAGTGAGAGAGAAAGAAGAGACCATATTTACAACTATAAACCCTAACGTGGAGATCCATGACTGCGACTTTTGCCTTTAACAAAAGATTACACAAGAGTTTTTTTATGGATGAAGAGTCCACAGATTTATTTTTAACATCAAACACATAACTACAATTCTCAGCACGAGACGATATCCCCATCTGATACCAACCATGACACCAGTACCGCCTGTTGTGTCTCCTAGCAAGGTAGCCCACTTAACCCGGCCCCCATCGCCGTGACCTCCAAGCAAGGGGGGCCCATCCAAAGCCTGTAAATTCATCCCAGTGACTCGAACCCCACGCACAATTAAACTCTGGAATTTGTTGCCAGCGAATGTGGTTAGTGCAGTTAGTATAGCTGTGTTTAAAAAAGGATTGGATAAGTTCTTGGAGGAGAAGTCCATTACCTGCTATTAAGTTCACTTAGAGAATAGCCACTGCCATTAGCAATGGTTACATGGAATAGACTTAGTTTTTGGGTACTTGCCAGGTTCTTATGGCCTGGATTGGCCACTGTTGGAAACAGGATGCTGGGCTTGATGGACCCTTGGTCTGATCCAGTATGGCATTTTCTTATGTTCTTATGTTCTTACTACCGGCATGAGGTAGTGGTTCTTGCCTCATGCACCCCAAAGCTGCAGCCTCTTCACTTCAGAAAATCGGCTATAGCTTCCTGTATTGCGTTGTTGAACAGATCATACCCAATATCCGAAAGATGAATTTGGTCTGGCCTGAACAATCCTTTGCAGAGAACATCTGCCCAACCATGCGATATATGGCACCCCCCCCCCCCCCCCCATAACCTGGAAGCCCATCGCCCCAATTGCTGGTTAACCTTTCTGCACCCTCTTTTCCATAACCTACTGTTTCACCAGTTCAGCCGACGGATCATATTGGACCACATGAAACATGTCTTTGGGAACCATGAAACCAAGTCCCTCAAGTTATTCTTCATGAGTCGAATCAGCTGCACACACAATGATTTCCCCAGGTCATTACCGCCTAAGTGAATAACGATGACCTCAGGTTCGCCCATCATATTTTTCTTCAGTTGTAAAAAAGACATCAACTGATCCCATGTCATTCCTTGCTCCCCTATCCAAATTAAGTGAACATTCTGCACCGCCAAACCTAAATGTGACCCATAGGAACAGTTTTCGACCCTCTTTGCTGCCCAATGAACAAAGGGGTGTCCAACAATCCAGACATTCCTTTGCCGTTGCAATAATTCTGCAAAAAAGGCCAAAGAAAGGTTATAGAC
This sequence comes from Rhinatrema bivittatum, assembly GCF_901001135.1. NCBI lineage: Eukaryota > Metazoa > Chordata > Amphibia > Gymnophiona > Rhinatrematidae > Rhinatrema > Rhinatrema bivittatum. Next base: position 625,441,951 of record NC_042615.1, on the reverse strand, counting down.
TCATATTCGACCTGTTCTGACATAAGAGCATACTGCGTCTGACTTCCATCTCCCTATTTTCTGAATGGTTTCTATATTCAGCCCTGACTGGGAGGCGCTAGTGACCGCCCCTATTCTGAAGGAATGTGTCCCAAAATCCTTAAGATTGCATCTGATTTCTGATAAGGCTAAGTTCAATATTGCTGTGAATTGGTATCTGGTAAGAGGGAAACAGTCTGCGTGAATGTACTAAATAAAGGTTTTTCTTTTGTACCTACGTGTAAGTATGATGCCTGTTCCACCTGAATTGAGCTTCATAAGTTTTTTAGGCGTCTTCATTTGAGGGAGTTTTTTTCTGAAAATACTGTACAGTGGCAGTCATTTAAATTATATATCACCCCAACCCCTCACTTTTGCAAAGAAAGTGAATCCTGCCAACTGATTTGTTACAGCACCCCTGGATTTTCTACTCTCTTTGGCCCAGACAATAAATCTGATGATTAGCTCCTCAGGCTCCGGTCCTTCTACCCCAACCCCACTCTTTCAGAAATTCTGATGTGTTCTCGTAGGCCTTACAGTAAGGGCTCCATGTTGCCGGGGCTACAGATCGCTGAAGGAGGTCTCTTATGGTACTGTCCCAAAGTTCCACAGATGCTCCAGAACTGGTATGCCTTCCTTGTCCGCTCATGGTACCTGTTTTCGAAACAAATCCCATTTAGCTCTTGACAAAGCATCAGCAATCCCATTATGCATTCCTGGGATGTGTCGCACCCCTATTACTATGTTTAGCTTCAAGCTAGTTAGCACCACCTCCCTTAGTAACTCGGCTACCTTCTGCTATATTTGCAGTTTCAGCCCAATGCTGGCAGGAGCTCCATTGCTGGTGACAGGGGAGGTATTGCTTCTTGCTTGCCCGATCGCGGCAAGGATCCGACCGCTGCAGGGGCCCAATCGGTGCCACAAGGACCCGAGATCACCGACTGCTGCGAATACCCGAGATCGTGGCTAGGGCCAGGATCTCCCACATTTTCTGGCCTGGTCGCGGCAACCGATCTGATAATGGTGGCAGCACAGGATCAAAGAGGGCGGCATGGGGAGGGAGCGGGTCTTTTGTTGGTGCGGCAATGTCATCAGGCCATGACCCATCATGGCGTCGCAGCCTGCTGACATCACCGCAGGTATTGTGGGATAGGTGTGCTGCACTCGCCGCCGACTGCGATCGGCGGGGCAGTATGAGGGTCGGGCCTGCAGGTTTCCCAGCGCCTCCGCGTTACTGGGTGGGCTTTTGCGCATTCGGCGAGAGCCCAATACTTCTATTCACAACAAACATGTAACTGAGCTGCTGCAATTCTGGCCAGATGGATTGTACTCTAAAGAATACTGAAAGATGGAATAAAAATGGTAGCAATAACCACATAATTAATGACTGAAGTCTGTATTTTGTGATATCATAGTTTGTTTTGGTTTTGTTTCTTTTATGGGAAATATTTGTTGATGCACCTTTATTACTATTTTCAGAACTAAGTATGATTTTACAAATACATTAAGTTGTACTTAATGATAACTATATTGAGAAAAATGCCATATATCTCTTCTCTAAGATATATTTTGTCTGAAGTTTGCCCTATTTTTCTGTAAGGCCATACCAACCAGTCAGTATCCATTGCTGAATAGGAGAAGTTTGCATTTTTAGAACTAGGGAGGACAATTTTATAATTTCCCTCATAGTGATAAAGTGCCTCAGATTTTACCAAGGATTTTCAAAACGAACTTATATGCATGTTTGTTTTGAAAATCCTTCTGTAATTGGCCAAGTACATTGGAACTATCCATGTTCAAAGTTACAACAGCTCCAAGAACATAAATCATATCCCCACCTCAGTTCCACCCTTCAGAATGCCTACTCCCAAGGTATGTAAAAGTACATACAAAATCAGTTTCCATTCACTGGCTCCCTGTTCATTTTCAAACCACCACTTATGCACTTAAAACATGGTTTTATGCACATAAGCCACTTGAAACTCAGGGTCTAAGCATTGTTTAATTACAGTAGATCTGTTCTTTTCCAAATATAAACCTGGGCAGATATAGCAGTATAAAATAAATAACTATTGATTGCATGTGTAAAACCTCAAATGCCAAGAATTTAGATTTAAAAATGGAAAAGAAAAAAAGTAGTAGCTGTATATGCTATTTATTTAGTACAAACTCATATTGTTTTTTACTTCCTTGCTTTTTGTCTTAATAATGTATTTAACTGATCTTTAATTATTTTTATATTCAAAGTACAATGGCTGCATGAAAGCCCAGAAGGTGTATTTTCTTAGCAAGAATCTGGCTATAAAAAATGAAGTTGTTATTTTGCAAATGCCATGTAATATTACAATCAGTCACATTTCTTGTTCTTGTACAATTGTTTCTGTAAAAATAATCCTGTCACTTTTTCTTCTAAATGTCATGCATATCTATTTGTTGAATATTACAAGACTTATTGAACAGTAATAAAGTAGATGACAGCAGAAAAAGACCAATTGACTCAATCATTCTGTACAGCTATTCCTGTCTACACTCTAAAAAATATATCCCAGCTGCCTGCCATAGATCATGATCATCTGTAGGATATAACTTCTTATCTAAGACAACTGTGATATCTTTTTTCTTTGATCTCCACCTTCCTGGATAGATAAGCATGCAAGATTTCCTGTTTAGTAAACATCCAACATTTCTCCTCTCCCATGTCTAACTTAAAGTCGCACAACATTGCAAACAAACATCAAACCAACACGGCTATTGCTTCAACAAATGGTTCCTCAGTCCATGTGGCCTTCCCAGATGATGCCCTGCCACACCAACCACGTCAACATGAAATGTGTGTAGCTCGCCAGACAGACCCAGCTATGTGAGCACCTTTGTTTCCGCAAATTCTTCAAAGTAATACTATATTTGTAGCCTGACTGCATTGTTGCCTGTGTTTCTACTAGGACTTCTATATATTATTGCAGTTGTAGCCTGCCAGACAGACCTAGGGAGGCCCGCTCCGCTAAAAAAAAAAACCCACCCGATCCTTTAAATCGACCCCACCCTCCCGACCCCCCCAAAACCGTTTAAAATTACCTGGTGGTCCAGGGGAGCCTCGGGGAGAGATCCAGGGGGGCCTCGGGGAGAGGAGAGATCCAGGGGGGCCTCGGGGAGAGATTTCCCGTTCCCAGGCATCAGCTGTTCTAAAAAAAAATGGCGCCGATGCCCCTTTGCCCTTACCATGTGACAGGGTATCCGTGCCATTGGCTGGCCCCTGTCACATGGTAGGAGCACTGGATGGCCGGCGCCATCTTTACTCATCAGCCTATAGGGGCTGGTGGGGGAGGCTAAGGGGGGTCGATTTAAAGGGTCGGGTGGGTTTTTTTTTTTTATCGGGCCATCGGCGCCATTTTAATTAGTGGCAGCCAAAATGGCGCCGATGGCCCGAGAGCGAGAGATCGCGCCGGGACCCCCCCCCCCCCCCACACACACTGGACCACCAGGTAATTTAACATTTTGGGGGGGTTCGGGAGGGTGGGGGAGGGTAAGGAATTGGTTTTAAAGGGTCGGGGTGGGTTTAGGGGTTGTTTTGGTGTGCCGGTTTTCCTGCCCTCCCCCAAATAATTCCCGTGCCCTATTTAACGATACAATACAAATCCCCCTGATGATAAATCGGGGGCATTTGTATTGTATCGTGCACTCTAACGATTTAGGACGATTTTAAAATTATCTGACAATAATTTTAATCGTTCAAAAACGATTCACATCCCTAATATGCAATAAAGTGAGATTACAGGATTTTTTTTCAGGTATGTCAGTGAAAAAAGGAAGGCCAGAGATGGAACTGTACGATTGAAAGACGACAAGAAGCAATATATGGAGAGAGACAAGGAAAAAGCAGAAATGCTAAACAAATATGTCTATTCTATATTCACTAAAGAAGAATTTAGAGAAAGACTGCTGATTGTTGGCATGGGTACATATGATAGATATGATACCATTTATGGAAAAGACTTTGTGGAACTAGCAAAACTGAATGTGGACAAAGCCATAGGGCTGAGTAGAATGATCCTAGAGAACCATTGGAACTCGGAGAGGTTCTGGTAGATTTCCTGGAGAACCTTTTCAATAGATCTTTGGAGTCAGGCATGGTTTCATGTGACTGGAGAAGGATGAATGTGCCCCTCCCCCACAGCGCCGGTGCGAGGCCTTGATGTCAGAGTCACATTGCACTCTCTCTCTCGACCAAATGACCAACATTCCAAACCCAAAATCGCATTCCTCCAAGTCGCACTCACCATCTCTGCCACCTCCTTCTATCCCACACTTTGTGGCTGCTCTCATAGCTCGTTTTGCATTTCACAATTGGTGCCCTCATGTACACCAATAGCGCCCCGCCCACTTATGGCACCCTAGGCAACCACCTAGTCCTGTCTAATGCTTGCGCTGTCTTTGCCTCCCCACCACACACACACACTCCCTCACAAAAGTGGTAACAGAGATAAGAGGTTGGAAACTATAAGCCATTTATTCATACCTCGGTGGCGGGAAAACTAATGGAGACTCAAGTGAAGAAAAGGATAGTGAACTATCTACTTTGTAAGATCCGAAGCAGCATGCCTTTACCAGAGGCAGATCATATCAAACAAATAAGATTATTTTTTTTTTATTAGGTAACTGGAAAATTAAATCAAGGCCATATATTAGATGTAATACAATTGGATTTCAGCAAAGCTTTTAATATTGTCCTACAGAGGAGATTCATTAATGAGCTGAGAAGCCTTGGAGGAGAGAGGTTTGAAGAGGGAAAGGATCACAAGATCATGATTAGAAACAGGTTGAGTTATAGGCAAAGGACATGCCTTGGATAGTCTTGGGGGTGGTCTCCCTAAGATGTGATGCAACAACAACCAGCAGGGGAGGGTTCTCCCCCCTCTATTGAGTTGGCTACTGAGTGATGATGCAGATGACTGTGGATAATCTCACTTCTATGATTCAATCATTTGGTTTCCATTGTGGAAAGGTACACTGACAGCCCCATCCCCAGCCTAGTGCTCACCTTGCCCTCTTTTTACGATGGCACTGATAAGACTCTTATCAATCCCCACGATCAAATCAGCAAACCTCAGTCAAGTCAGAGAGCGAGCTTTGTCAATTGCAGGATCAAAACTGTGGAACATGCTTCCAATTCAATTAAAGATGCAGCAGGAAAAAAATAAATTTAAAGCAGATCTTAAAACATGGCTGTTTAATGTGGCTTATACCAAAAACGAGAAACAGACATGCATTTAAGTTTAATACTTACAGTCGGTGTTATTTTAACCTTTAAATAATGCTGGAAGTGTATATTTATGCTTTTAGTATTTTATTAGTTTAATATTTATGTTTTTACATCTATATCTTTTAACAGCTAATATGTTTTTTGTAATTTCCCTCTTTTTAATTTTTAGCTGTTTTATTCTCTTATGATTGATTGTAATTTTCTTACTGTATATTTATTGAAATGTTAACCGCTGTGAAGGCTATGCTGAGACAATGGTATATAAATGATAATAAACCTTAAACCTTAAAGACAAGCCAGTCTGTCATTTCCAACCTCCTTTTTATTAACACCTTTATAAAGATGGACAACAACCAAGACAGAAGTTGTTATATCAAACCATACCATCCAGTGACCACAGATGCTCCAGTGGTGTCTATCTGGATATTTAAAATGTTTTCTCTGCTTGTGTTATGCCTTCCTTCATGGGTTCCTTTAACATTTTTCTAAAGACTTTCATTGGAATCTCATTTTGATTGAAAGTCCGTTGAATTGAAAACAGGCTCTATTTCTGACCAATTTCTTCAACAGAATATACCAAGCCACACTGGTCTGGTTAAAATCTCTCAATAAAGGGTATTTAAAAATACTAGAAATATATAATAGTGACCCCTACAACATATACATTTATTGAAAATAGGAACACTTATAAATGGTATACAAGTGTACAATATTTCACATTACCCAAGTTATAAACATCGTATCCTGAAAGTCCTTTTTGTAGCAATTTTTTATATTATTGAAATAGTCCAAAATGAAAGCAATATACGGTAGTACTTTCCAAATAACATGTAACATCCAACACAGTCCATGTTTTGAGAAGTCTCTGCATTATGGGTGTAAAGTTTAAAGACATTCCAAAACCCACATCCAGACTTTACATAACAATCAACTGAAGAATGGTGACTAGGCAAACACAGTGGGAGAAATTTAAAAACCATTCAGATTAATAGAAAGACACTATAGACTATCGACTTAACCAGTAGAGGTCCAAGAACATGAACAGTGAAATCCATTTATATCAAATCAAAAATATAAAGACATGCCCATCTAGGGGGAACTTCTACCTCATTAATAGGGTCATTCATCAAAATGCATTATGGTATTAATGCCTGCGATAACACCATAATGCATGCGATATTAACGTTATTGCATTGCACAAATGCAAATTTTTCATAGGGGTGAGATTGGGGAGGAGTCTGGGCAGGATTAATAAAAATGAGGGGCAATATTGCACCAAGCAATTTTTTAATGCCAGAAATAACTACACCTTTTTTCCTGGTGTTAAACTTTAACTGTGCGATATGCCTGAAATGGCTGTAACGCATTTTGCAAAAAAGTTTGCAAATTGTATTTTGGCCATTTCTGGGCTTGGGGAGGGGAAAAGGAGTGGAGTGGAGTGGTGAGAGAGAGAGAAAAAGCCTCTGGGGAGGGTGTCACAGAAGTCAACTATTTATATTACTATAGGAAGGCCAGCTAATAACTTGAGGTGAGGTTTGGTGGTGGTTTAGGGTTTTGAGACCAGTTTGTCATGCAGAGTGAGAAGTAAGAATAGCACAGTACACCTCAGTGAAATATGATGCCATTTGGAGTGAGGAAAGTCACATAAAGATGAGATTTTTACAATGTTCTCTCACCCTAGTTTGATAGTTCCCTGTTATAGAGTCCATCAAGCTAGGGCGAGAGAACACTATAGATATCTCATCTTTGTGATACTTTCTTTACTCCAAATGACATCAAATCTTCACTGAGGTGTACTGTGTTATTTGTATGTCTCATTCTGCATGTCAAACTAGCCCCAATACCCTAAACCACCAAAATCTCACCTTGAGTTAACTTATTAGCGGACCCTCCTACAGTGATATAAATAGTTGAATACTGTGAAGGCTTTATAAAGATTCTCTCTCCCTCTCCCTCCACTATGCAAGTATCATGGGGTGCAAAAACTTGAATGTGCCCCAAAGTACACTATCTATATGTGATATGGTAATTCTAAAATTATGAATACCACATCCCTTTTTTTTTTTTTTTTACTGCAGGTGTTATCCATGCAAAATTATAACATTTTGATGAATCTAGGGGTAAGTTCTCTAATTGTAAACATTGAAGAGCTAACCAACCACTGAGGTGTATTTCCTGCAGGCATGGCACTTCAAAATACAATATATGTGCCACAGATAAGATACCAGCAATTCATATGCCATGAGCATGTCCCATTGAGTCTTAAACTGGGGATAATCTCATCCCAGAACAAGCTTGCCCCATCGAGCTCATCAGTAAGACCTGACTGGTTATGTACTATGCATGAAGGTGAGTGTTATTTTCTTCTTGTAATCAATATAGCTTCCCTGTGCTAGCTCTTACTGATGAGTCTTTTTACATCCTGAGTCAACCAGAGCTTGAGTAGGGATCTCACCACCTCAACTGTGATCACAAAGTCCTTAAATATCAAGCGAAGAATCCCCACTGTTATGCCTGTCGGTCGCAGATGGCTGCAACCTCTCATGCTCACCTCTTTTTTCCCTGCATCAGTAAGTTTGGGAAGAATGGCGGTCTCTGCTAACTTTCTCCGACCTCGCCGGCGTTTCTGCCTACAGAGTATTGAACCACCAACTTCGGGAGTCACTTCCGGATTCCAGCATCTCTATCTACTTCTTCAAACATCTAATGTACAGCCTTCCTCGGCATACTACCAAATCTGTACCAGTGAGCTGCCTACACTCCACAGAGGGAATCCCTGGTGTACCTCACTCCGCGGGCCACTACCGGATTTCTCCAGCTGTGCTCCTGCTCTGGGTAATTCCCAGCACTCTGAACTGTGCAACTACCCCTCCAGTTCCCTGGACATTATTTTCTCTCCTTTATTAATAAAGTCTATCTTCCTAGCTGTGTCCCACGTGTCTGAGACTAGGCCTGCTGATGGTGAGGCTCACAGGGCTTCTCCCTGTGGGCAGAGGCATCACTCATCTCAGCCCAGGGTTCACATCATCGCTAAAACATAACAGATTGCTAACTCCATGGACCCGGCTCAGCTCTCAGCCATCCAGGCCATCCCTGGCCTGGCCCAGCATCTGGCGGAACAGCAAAAGACTTTAGAAGTGCTGACTAATGCCTTCAATCAGTTAACTTCTCGACTGAACACTACATCTCTGCCTGACAAGGCCATCGCCTCTTCATCTCCTGGACCTGTAAGACTTTCTGTGCCCTTGCCTGCACCCACTCGTTTTACAAGTGATCCTCAACTATGCAGAGTTTTTGGAACCAGTGCTGTATGCACTTCTCCTTACAACCTACGAACTTTCCAGATGTGGTACCCAAAACTACATACATCCTGTCTCTTTTAGACGGAAAAGCCCTGGCCTGGGCTTCTCCTCTCTGGGAGCATAATGATCCAATCCTCAGTGATTTGACGGGCTTCCTCACGCTCTTTCATTCCATTGCTGGATCTACTCTTCTACACCTTCCATTGCTGGATCTACTCTTCTCCACCTTCCATTGCTGGATCTACTCTTCTTCCATTGCTGGATCTACTCTTCTACACCTCCAACAAGGTACCAAACCTCTGACTAATTATATTATTGAATTTAAAACCCTGTCCTCTGAATTACTGTGGGACCTGGGTTGTCTGCAAACTATTTTTTTGAAAGGTCTTAACTTCTGCATCAAAGATGAGCTAGCGGCCCATGAGCTCCATGATACTTTGGACTCCCTCATTGATCTTGCAGGACGAATTGACCGTCGCCTGCATGAACGGTCGCAGGAGGTGAAGGGTCCTAAGAAGATGACACCAGGAGCTTCCCGCTCTTGTCCAGCACATGTTACCCAGACCACCTCCATACCCAGTATCGAGGAGGAAGAATCCATGCAATTAGGCCGCAGTCACCTAACAGCCAAGGAGAGGCGCTATTGAAAAAGATTAGGTCTCTGCATGTACTGTGGGAAACCAGGCCATGCAGTTCCTTCCTGTCCTATCTGTCCAGTAAACTCGCAGACCTAGGATCCGCCAGAGGACTCCTCCTAGGTCTAACCTCTCCATCTCCTCCACTGACACTTCCAGTCTCCCTCGTTTCAAATCCCCTTGAATTTTACACATTGGCCCTAGTGGACTCCGGGGCCAGAGGAAATTTCATACTCAGACAACTTGTAGAGCACCTACAAATTCCTACTGTCTGAATATCTACGCCACTGCTGCTCTCATCTATACATGGCAAGCCACTTCCTGATGAGGTCTTGTATTCAACAGAACCTATTCATTTCCACACAGGGTCACTCCACTCAGAGACCATCTCCTTCCTGGTCTTGGATAAAGCTATACACCCCATAGTACTTGGAATACCATAGTTACAGACGCACTCTCCTCAGTTTGAATGGAACACCTTGGAACTATCTCAGTGGGGAAGAAATTGCCATGGAAAATGCCTCCAAGTGGTCACTCCCATGCCATGCCTGACTACTACTTCCCTGCTGGGCCTACCTCAACAATACTTGTCCTACCAAAATGTATTCTCTAAGAAGGCAGCAGATACTCTGCCTCCTCACTGATCCTTTGACTGCGCCATCAATTTAATCTCTGACTCCGAGCCTCCTAGAGGAAGGGTGTACCCTCTCTCTCTATCAGAGACCCAGGCTATGTCAGCTTATATTCAGGAGAACTTGGCGAAGAGTTTCATTCAGCCTTCTAAATCTCCAGCCGGGGCCAGATTCTTTTTTGTGGGTAAGAAGGACGGCTCCCTTTGCCCATGTATAGATTACCGTGGCTTAAATGAGATCACCATGAAGGACCACTACCCATTGCCATTGATCTCTGAACTCTTTGAACAGCTCCAAGGAGCTAAAATTTTCACAAAGTTGGATCTCAGTGCGGCATATAATTTGGTCCAAATATGCCAGGGCGATGAATGAAAGACAGCATTTAATACCTGCAACGGCCATTTTGAATATTTAGTCATGCCCTTCTGCCTTTGCAACGCCCCAGCTGTATTCCAAAACATGATGAATGAGATCTTCAGGGACATGTTGTACAGGTGTGTGGTAGTATATCTTGATGATATACTGGTTTTCTCTCAGAGCATATAGGGTCATCAAGTAGATGTTGCCAAGGTTCTTTAAAGACTCCGAGATAATCACCTTTATGCCAAGCTGGAAAAATGTTCATTCCATCAGGAATCCGTTCCATTCCTAGGCTCTGTGGTATCCAGCCAGGGATTCCAAATGGACCCCCAAAAGACAAAAAGCATCCGGGACTGGCCCCAGCCTACCGGTCTCAAGGCGTTGCGACAATTTCTCGGATTCACGAATTTCTATAGATCCATCATCCATCACTATTCCACTTTGACCGCGCCTCTGACAGACATGACGTGAAAGGGAGCCCAATCCCTCTCAATGGTCCACAGAAGCCATTGATGCCTTTCAGAAACTTAAAGAGGCCTTTGTGCATGAACCTTGTCTATGCCATCCAGATCCCCAATGACCATTCATCGTGGAAGAGGATGCCTCGGACGTCGGAGTAGGTGCTGTCCTTAGTCAACACAGTGACACCCACACTTTACATCCCTGCTCCTTTTTCTCTCGGTCGTTCTCACCCACTGAGCGGAATTATGGGATAGGTGACAAGCAGCTACTTGTCATCAAGTTAGCATTCGAGGAATGGTGTCCATGGCTCGACGGTGCACAACACCAGATAACGGTCTACACCGACCACAAAAATATTGATTACCTATGCCGTGCACAACGCTTGAACCATAGACAAGCCCGCTGGTCTCTATTTTTTAATCGATTTGATGTCATACTGAAGTATCATCCTGCAGACAAGAATATATGGGCAGATGCTCTCTCCCATTCCTTTGTTCCAGAGGATGTCCCTGACACGCCAAGACATATCATTGACCCTACCCAGGTACTTCTTTCTGCCACACACACAGTTACAGCCGGGAAGACAGTAGTTCCGTCATCTCTCTGAAAAAAGATTCTCAGATGGGCCCATGACTCGTTGCTTGCAGACCACCCTGAACAATCCAGGACACTCACCACCTTACAACGATATTATTGGTGGCCTTCTATGAAGGATGATGTATGGGCTTACATCGAATCCTGCCTTACCTGTGCAAGACAGAAATCTCCAGCCGTTCGCACTTGGGGGCTCCTCCAGCCACTGCCCACTCCCAGCGAGCAGTGGACACACATTGCCACGGACTTTATTGTCGACTTGCTTTTATCCAACAGCAATAATAAAATCTGGGTTACCATTGACCGCTTTTCTAAAATGGCTCATTTTCTGGCTTACCATCTGCCCCGGAATTAGCGAAGTTGTTTATCTGTCACATCTTCCCTCTACATGGCCTGCCCAAGCACATCCTCTCGGACAGAGGGGTCTAGTTTACAGCTAAGTTTTAGAGATCCCTGGGCTGGAAATTCGACATCTCATTGGATCTCATGTCAGCTTATCATCCACAAGCCAATGGACAGACGGAGTGAACAAATCGTACGCTAAAGCAATTTCTTCCTGTGGGCTGAATTCGCACTGAATTTGCATCAATCAGCTTCAACAGATTCATCACTGTTTCAATTGGATTATGGCCGTCAGTCGTTACCTCCACTACCATTACCATTATCTGTAGCTTCTCCTCCAGCCCAGGCATCGGTGCAAGAATTACACCAGTTGTGGGAAAATATGAAAGGACTTCTTGAAAAGGCTGGACAACAGACAAAAAAATCTATGATGCTCGTCACAGAACTGCCCCAGAGTTTTAACCCGGAGACACGGTATGGCTTTAGTACCCACTTCATCTGCCTTAAACTGCCATCGGTTTGATTTGCACCTAGATACATAGGACCATTTCTAATCCTCTGCCGCCTGGGTCCAGTCGCGTACAGTTTGAAGCTACCACCGGCACTCAGAATACACAACGCTTTTCATATCTCCCTTCTGAAACCTCTCATTCTGTCCAACCCCAGCCACTCACTGCCGAAGAAGACATCACTTATCAAGTTGAGGACATCCTTGACATGAGAAAACGCGGCAGAAGGTGGGAGTATCTAATTTCCTGGCAAGGATTTAGCCCTGAGGAAAATAGTTGGGAACCTGCATGTAACATCCTTGACAAAGATTTGATCCTACAATTCCACAGGTCTCATCCCAGAAAGCCGAACCTCCTGGGAAGGGCCCTAAGAAAGGGGGTACTGCTACACCTGTCGGTCGTAGATGGCTGCAACCGCTCATGCTCACCTCTTTTTTCCATGCATCAGTAAGTTTGGGAAGAATGGCAGTCTCTGCTAACTTTCTATGACCTCGCCGGCATTCCCGGCTCAGCGTGGGCGCTGCCAACCGCCATCTTGAATCCAGAATTACTTAGCGTGCGCACGTGTGCAAGGGCCTCCTTTTACACAAGTCATGGCGGGAACATCGGGGACGTCCCTCCCAGCTGGCCCTTGCCTTCTACGAGTTAGCAAGGAGTTCCATCTTGCTGTATCCACCTCATCAAGGATTTCCTGTTCCTGACTTCATTCTTGGCTTTCAACGCTCTAAGTACCCACTCCTTGGGGGCTCCCTTGCGTTCAAGGCTATCCGTTCCTCGGAGGGCCTTCCTGCCTGACTGCATCCAGACCTGCTTGTCAGGTCTCACTCTTCACTTTCTGGAACCATCCACTGTGAGTACTTCTAAGGGCTTCTACATCCGAACTGAGCTAAGGATTCACGCGGTGTACCCCGCCTCTCGGGCCACTACCGCCAGCATCCCGTAGAAGCTAATCAGCATTTCTGCCTACAGAGTATTGAACCACCAACATCGGGAGTCACTTCCGGATTCTGGCATCTCTATCTACTTCTTCAAACATCAAATGTACAGCCTTCCTCGGCATACCCCATTCTATGGGCCACTACTGGATCTGTACCAGTGAGCTGCCTACACTCCACAGAGGAAATCCCTGGGATACCCCACTCCATGGGCCACTACCAGATTTCTCCAGCTGTGCTCCTGCTCTGGGTAATTCCCAGCACTCTGAACTGTGCAACTACCTCTCCAGTTCCCTGGACATTATTTTTTCTCCTTTATTAATAAAGTCTAACTTCCTATTTGTGTCCCACGTGTCTGAGACTATGCCTACTGATGGTGAGGCTCACAAGGCGCCTCTCTGTGGTCGGAGACATCACTCATCTCAGCCCAGGGTTCACATCATCCACAACTTCCTAACCTAGATGTCTTAAACCCTAACTCGGCCCTACTCTCATGGCACAGCAATACTGAAGCGGTAGCTAACAAATTATGCCCACTGTCGACCAAAAAAATCAGCCCATCTTTAAAAAATAAACAACCTTGGCTCTCCAATGAACTCTGAAAACTTAAGCAAGACCTTAGACAGACAGAAAACAAATGGGGAAAGGCCCCCTGCCCCAGCACGCTAGCTGCATACAAATCCGCCCTCCACTTCTACAGGAACTCAACACTATGAACAAAAAGAGATTTTTACGCTCTTAGAATTCACGACCTCGTATTTGACGCTAAGGCCCTATTCTCCTACGTATCTGAACTCACAAAAACCACCACCCCGTCCATCCCGGATGACCAAGCACAATCTAAAGCCAATGAACTTGCCTCCTTCTTCCAGAGCAAAATCTCCAACATCCTAACACGCCTATCCCCCAGCTCTACCCCTCCTCCCATCTCCTTCTCTTCTTTTTCTAATAAGGGAGCATCACTTGAATCATTTGAACCCACATCCGCCATGGAGATTGAAACCATACTAAAGAGAATGACCAAATCCCGACCAAACTACTCCTATTGGTGCCGGACACTATCTCCAAGCATCTGGCTGATATTATAAACTGCTCTCTAACACAAGGAATCTTCCCTGATGCACTAAAACTTGCCACCCTCAAAGCCCTTCTTAAGAAACCAAACCTAGACCCCAGGGAACCCAACAATTTCCGCCCTATCTCCAATCTGCCTTTCATTGCTAAGATCATGGAAAAATTAGTCAATACTCAACTCTCAGACTATCTTGAAGACCATAAAATACTTCACCCAGCTCAATATGGATTCCGCAAATCGCTAAGAACCGAAACCCTCCTCATCTCCCTCATAGACCACCTCATCATGGGCTTGGACAAAGGACACTCCTTCTTGCTAGTGCTCCTTGCATCTCGGCGGCTTTCAACTCGGTGAACCACTCCATCCTCCTAAATCGACTATCCGACATTGGGATAATAGGAATGGCCTTTAGATGGTTCAACTCCTTTCTCAGTAGTAGAGGATATAAAGTCAAAATCAACAACAAAGAGTCCCCATGCATAAATTCTTCACTAGGAGTACCCCAGGGCTCTTCCCTGTCTCCCACCCTCTTCAACATCTACCTCCTTCCCCTCTGCCAGCTGCTAACAAGCCTAAAACTAAAACATTACCTCTACGCTGATAACGTACAAATCCTGATCCCTATAACTGAATCCCTCATGAAAACACTTAAGTTCTGGGACAATTGCCTCCAAGCTATCAACCTCCTCCTCACCAACCTAAACCTGGTACTTAACTCTGCCAAAACAGAACTCCTCCTCATATCTCCTGAATACAGCGATACCCCTCAGCTGACCCACCCCAACACTCTAATCACACAAGCAAGAGATCTTGGAGTAATAATTGAACTTAAAGAAGTTCATCAACCACACAACCAAGGACTGCTTCTATAAACTACAGGTGCTAAAAAGACTTAAACCTCTTCTGCACTTTCACGACTTCAGATCTGTTCTCCAGGCCATTATATTCTCCAAGATAGACTATTGCAATTCCATTCTACTAGGTCTCCCCGCCTCCTCCACCAAACCTCTTCAGGTGCTCCAAAACACAGCCGCTAGAATCCTAATAAACACCAACAGAAGAGATCACATTACGCCCATCCTCAGAGATCTGCATTGGCTACCAATAAGCTTTAGAATCCTTCACAAATCCCTTACCATCATTCATAAAACCATTCACCACCAGGTCCCCATCAACCTGCAACTCCCACTCAGACTCCACACCTTTTCAAGACCTATCAGGGAAGCTTACAAAGGATCCCTGCACGCCCCTTCTACCAAATCCACCCTTCTGTCAACCACTAGAGAACGGGCCTTCTTGACAGCGGGACTAGCCATCTGGAATGCTATCCCCCCCCAATCTCAGGCAGGAACCTTGCTTGTTGACATTCAGGAAAAAACTTAAGACCTGGCTTTTTCAACAAGCCTTCCCCTGACCCAGGCCTACATCAGCTATGCCACAGATCATTTACTAAGGCCTTCTATTTAGTGCACACCATCTCAGACATTGCAATTGATTTGTTATAGTTACCTTTGTACTTCTGGCTTCTTCATCTTTATTTATTTATGTATTTACTATTTTTATAAACTGACATTCAATCTCAATTGAGATATCACACCAGTTTACATTCAGGTACAGTAGGTATTTCTCTATCCCCAGAGGGCTTACAATCTAAGTTTTTGTACCTGAGGCAATGGAGGGTAAAGTGACTTGCCCAAAGTCACAAGGAGTGACAGCAGGACTCAAACTCTGGTCTCCTGGTTCATAGTCCACTGCTCTAACCACTAAGCTATTATCTTCTGAGTTCCATTACCCTTGTTCTATTGTAACTTTTGCCTCTTCTTCTATGTTAAAGTTAATGTTATAACCCCCTGTTCCTTGTAAACCGATATGATATGATCTGTATCATGAATGTCGGTATAAAAAAAGTACTAAATAAAATAAATAAAACATAACACTTGACTTAACATTTTTCTATTGGGAGCCTTGGGACATGACCAAAATGATAGATCTCCCCTGAAGAAGAAAGTCAAGATCACAAAGTTTCATTGGGATCAGCAGGATTACCCTTCATCGAGAGTTTATCCTTGATTAAGCCACACCTCACAATCTGAAACAACTCAGAGACCTAAGAAGGTTAAATCTGCCTCATCTGACAATTCCTCAGTGGGTCAAGTGACTCATGTGAATTGAAACAGGATTATAACCCAATTCAACCACATTTTTTTAGGAAGAGGATTTTGACCACCCAAGTCAGGGCGTCCATATAGAAAACCATACAACCGACATCAAAAGAAGGATACACAGTGGCACAAGCCGTTCTCACACTCCTAGTTCATCTTGAATCAATGCTGATCAGTCTAACTACTCAGAAACCAATGTTAGCAGAGGAAACAGTTCGGAACCGGTGCCTGTCATATATACCTATGATCCGTTTGAAAGCAGAATATTACTACATCGGTTGTGCCAGACTTTACTAATAAAATTATTCTTTTCACATGTCGAAGGGAATAAGACTGATTTATCAGTGGTTAAAGCTCACTCCAGTTCGATGCCCCCAATACCTATAGATCTACATATACTCACCTGTTGTGATCCTGGCCACGAGCACCGCGGCCAGGCCCTTACCTCTTGATTCCCAGACCTGCTCCCGCCTCCGGAATCCTGGCTTATAACATGAAAGTAAAACTATGAGAACAATTACATATTAAGGAAAAAAGAAAAATACAAAAAAACCAAATAAAATATAAGGCAATAAATATCAAGTCCTCATTATCAGAAAACAGGGGACAATAAGAAAGCAAAAAAGAAAAAAAAAGAACAGTTACCGCAACTAGCTGTCCAAGTGAACCCACCAGACCCAAATAGCTCAATCAACCTATGATTTATCCATCAAAAAAGTTTTCAAATGTAGAGGATCACAAAAGAAACTTATTTTTCTGAAATACTACTTCACATTTGCAGGGAAACTTCAAGAATGAGACACTGAAATCTAAAACACGATGTTTAAGAAGAAAAAATTGCAGCCTCCTTGCTTAGATTCGGATGTCCGAAAAATCAGAACTTTCTGACCACAGAATAAAGCATTTTTACATTTGAAATACTATGAAAACAAAATAAGAAACTGAAGAAAATTAGACATATCAGAACTATCAAAAGGAGCTAATAACTCAGAGGAATGCACAGCTAAATTAGGAATCTTATGGGAGTTAGTCATATAGTAGTAGTTTGAGAGCATAAAAACCTTTTCCAGGTGAAACTTGCAGAGCCTCAACCATATCTTTTAAACAGTTTCAACCCAGATAAAAATCTCATTTTAGGATAGTTTAAAAGACAAAATCCCAAATTTTAAATGCCCTGCACACATAAACTCTGGGATTTACACGCGTGGCTGGGCCTTGTGTACGCCAAGCCAATTTTCGAAGGGGCCCAGCCACGAGCGTAAAGCCCAGTATGCGCACAATTGCCGGGCTTCTTCGTAGGGGTGAGCTGGGCCGGGGTTGTGCTGTTATTCGCTGTCCTGAAGACCCGGCGTGAGCAGCTTACTTCAGCTTGGGAATTGAAGTTCGTTGTGCAACATGGAAAAAGAAAAAGGTAGGGTTTAGGGGTTGGAGAGGAGAGGAGAGGAGAAGGAAAGGGGAAGGGAAGTTAGATAGGGGGGTAGGGAAGTTCCCTCCCAGTCCGCTCCTTAATTGGAGCGGACTGGGAGGGAACTGGCGAAGGCCAGAATGTGTCACTGTTTGGAAATTGCAGAAGTCCTCCCCCCCTTGTGCGAGCCATCCACACATAAATGCGCTGATTATAAAATCCAGCGCGCATATGCGCTTGTCCTGCGTATTTTATAACATGCTCACGCCAGTGCGCACATGTTATGAAATTGGCATGTCCATGTATGTGCACCAGGAAGCGTGCGCACATGGACGCACGTTCGCACTTTATAAAACCTACCCCAAAGTTTCTTAGATCTCATCATAGTTTCAAACAGTTCTTGTTTGAAATGTAAACTCAAATTATCCTTTATTGCAGCCGTAGCATTAGATTGCAGCATTTTGATAATAGCCAAATGAGATGACAAGTGGGACTCTAAAGTTTCAGTTCTATGATCCAGATCCAAAAGTTTAGTGGAAACCTCAGAGGAATATTGTCACAGTTTAGGAATAACTTGAGTTTAAGAGCATTCCAAATGGGTTACAACCTTCCATATGTCCCACAATGAAATTTCTGCAGAAACTGTACTGCTGATGCTGCTGGTGCAAAAACATGCTTTTCCTCATCAAGTATTTTTCTGAGCATAACATACCAACTACAGGTCCCAGCACTGGAACTTCCTTGGAAATTTTACGCTACCTCTGACTAAGCATTAAGTTTCCAGCACTAAGAAAACAAGAGGTAAGTCAATGCATCTCTCTGAATTGGGGTGGGGGTGGGGGGGGGGGCAATAACTAATACCATCCTTGGCTTGGAATTTACATGTGAGGATACTAACATATGCACACATTGATTTTAAAAATGTTGCTCATGCAAAAATGCCCACTTGCACAAGCCAAGCGTATTTTAAAAAGCTGTGAAGTACATGCATATATACTAGTGCGCACGTCAAAAATAAGAGGATGGGAAAGGGGTGGAGCATGGGTATTCTGGAGTAGGGCCAACAGTTATGCACATTACTCTGTATTTTAAAACCAAAGACCACAGTAAGTGTCAGAGTGTTATCTGCGAAACTTTCTGCTACTCCAGATGAGGAGCAAGTCTGTAGATCTCGAGTTTTAGGGATTTTAGGATAGGGTGAGGGGTCTGGTCAACTGGGAGCTGTGAAGGATGAATATCCAGAGCAGTCTGGAAGACTTCAATATTAACTGGGCAAACTGGTGGACTAATTGAAAAAACTGGGTTGTCCCTCACGCGAGTATATTTTAAAATCTGCCTACATTCATGCGTAAAAGTCAACAAAATCCTACGGAAGACACGAGCCTAAGGGGTGCTCGAGTAACCTCTTAAAATTATTAGTATACTTACATGCAGTTGGTTTATTTAAAAACATATGCACAAATGATTTTAAATTCCAGCATATCTTGGCTTGTGCGCCAATACATGCATATATGGGCACATGCGTGTTTGTTTAAAAATTAGCTTGATTGTGTACGTATTTTTTGCACCAGCAGCATCAGCAGTAAGGTTTGTGTGGAAAAACATGCATGCACAACTAAGGGTTAAACTGTGCACTGTGCTAAGCACATCTTATTGCATCAGCCCTCATAGACTGGTTGTGAGCCTTCCAATGAATGTAGAGAATATATCTCTCAACTTTCTGACAGCTTTCACTGTACGCCTGATATGCTTCCTGACAAATTAGCAGTTACGTCAAAACTAAAAACTATTAAATTGCTGTAGGTCATGTTTCTTGTCCTAAGTTCAGAATCTATAATATTTGTAATAGCCTCAGTTTTCATATCAGGCACTTTAACAAGGCACAAGAATGTTTCCATTGATATTTTGCCACTGGCACTGACAGTGTACACACATTGAAAATTCAGGCTCATTATTTACGGTAGTAGATTTGTCTGCCATAGAGAAAATGTTTTATCATGAATCTTCTCTGTTATCTGTTTAGAAGATATCTCCTGCTGCATTGAGATGCTGACCATATGTGTATCAATCATTTAAGTTTGTTCACGTAGCCAACTCTGTATTTGCTTTAAGACATAAATTTGACAAGTGGTTGTGAGTTATTTCTTACTTTGTAAAGAAAAATATATTCCTGTCCAACAAGAGCATTGATTTCCTATTGCTTACCTTATCCCCTTCATGTTAATTTATAATCTGTTTGTAAATTAGTCTTTCTGTTATACTTGTGTGGAAACTTCTGTTGTGGCAAGATGAATGAGCATGGGTCTCTAGTGTTAAGAACATACAAAGTCCATCGAGCCCAGTATCGTGTTTTAACAGTGGCCAGTCCAGATTACCTGGAAGTACCCAGAAGATCTTAACAAAATCTGTTGCTTACTCCCAAAAGTAAAAAATGGAGACACCCAAATCTATGTGGCTTATAACTGTTAATGGACCTGTTCTCCAAAATGTGTATTCTGGAATGCTTTATTGTAGCAAGTGGTAGGAATAACTATAAATGTATTATCCAGAGCTTCCAGTTTCCTACAGGGGCACGGAGTGAATACTATGGCATATTTATATACATTTGTATTATTTTATTTAGAATGTTAACCTCTTTTACTATTATAGAAATAAGGTATAAATAAATGAAGTCTATTAGTTTTCCAACCTCTTGTGTCTGGCTTTTTTTCCCTTTTCTTTCCATTCCTTGCTCCATTTTTTACCATTTCATATTGTATTCCTTTTTTTCTCCTCTTTCCTGTCCTCTCTTCTAACACCTTCTATCACTAGAACATGTCTATTTTCCCTCTTAAAGGTGTATTTATCTGTTGCCTCCCTCTACCCCTCTACTAGTCTTCACCTTCTTCTCCCTCTGTTAGAACATAAGAATTACCATGCTGGGTCAGAAAAGGTCTATCAAGCTCAGTATCCTGTCACCAACAGTAGCCAATCCAGAACACAAGTACCTAGCAGATCCCATAAAGTAGATCTCATTCCTAGTACTCAGTCTCGGGGATAACAACAGCTTTATTTAGTCTAGATGGCTCTTTTACGTCCTGCTGTGCTAGTTGCCTTGATCATGTGCTCTGGCAACAGATTCCACAACTTGATAGTGCACAGAGTGAAAAAGTTCTTTCTACGATTTGTTTTGAATCTGCTGGTTGCTAGTTTCCTGGAGTGTCCCCTTGATTTAGTATTATTTGAAAGGGTAGATAACCATTCTTTATTTACCTCTTCCACTCCACTCATGATTTTATATACTTATTTCATGTCCCCTCTCAGCCATCATTTTCCAAGCTAAAGGGATGTTCTATCCCTTTTATCATTTTTGTTGTCCTCCTCTGCACCTTTTCTAATTCTACTATGCCTTAAGATGGGGTGACCAGAACTGCACAAAGTATTCAAGGTACAGTCACACCATGACTCAATTGAAAGGCAATATGGTATTTTCTATTTTATTCTCCATTCCTTTTTGGATCATTTCTAACATTCTATTTGCTTTTTTGATACTGCCATACATTGAGCTGACAATTTCAATGTATTGTCCACAAGAACCCCAAGGTCTTTTTCCTGGGTAGGGTCTCCCCGTACAAAACCCAGAATGATGTACCTGTAGTTGAGAATTGTTTTCCCTATCTGCATCACTTTGCACTCTTCTACATTAAATTTCATCTGTCATTCAGTTCCCCAGTCTCCTAGTTTCACAAGGTCCTTCTGCAGTTCTTTGCAATCTGCAACTGTCTTAACAAATTTTAATAATTTTGTGTCATCTGCAAATTTGATAACCTCGCTCATCATTCTCTTTTCCAGATCATTTATTAATATGTAAAACAGCATAGGTCCCAGTATCTATCCCATGCCCCCCCCACCTGCCCGCCCCTCTGGAGAGGCCTGGCACTTTGGTGCGTAACAGGGTTTACGCACGTGGCTGGGCCCTTCTGAAAATGCACACGGTGCACACAAGGCCCGATCACATGCGTAAACCCCCATTTTTACAAATGTGGTCCTTTTAAAATTGGGCTGTTAATTAATACTGACATGAAGATATTGGCCAACATTTTACAACAACGCCTGGAAAACCTGTTACATTTATTGACAAGCAAATGTTGCTTACCTGTAACAGGTGTTCTCACAGGACAGCAGGATGTTAGTCCTCACATATGGGTGACATCATAGGATGGAGCCCAATCACGGAACACTTTTGTCAAAGTTTCTAGAACTTTGACTGGCACCTACTGGGCATGCCCAGCATGGCACTAAACCTGCAGCCAGCAGCGGTCCCCCTTCAGTCTTGTTTAAAGCTTCAGGAAGTGCCGAAAAATAAAATAAGAAAACGAACCCAACACCGTGGGCAGGTGGCGGGCAGGTTTCGTGAGGACTAACATCCTGCTGTCCTGTGAGAACATCTGTTACAGGTAAGCAACATTTGCTTTCTCACAGGACAAGCAGGATGGTAGTCCTCACATATGGGTAAGTACCGAGCTGAGGATGTCTGAGAAATGCACCAAATGTACCCAAGATGTGCAATAGGCACAAATACGGGGTGGAATTTGATAGAGGGCATCCTGAACCCTAACGGGCAGGCTGAAGGGTGTTGATACGTCAAGTTGTAAAAAGGTTGTGCAAGACAGATTGGCCGAAGATGGAATCTTGTCTTCCGGCCTTGTCTAAACAATAATGGGCTGTAAAGGTATGGAGAGAACTCCAGGTAGCAGCCCTGTAGATGTCAGGAAGTGGCATTAAGCATAGGTGTGTTACTAAAGTCGCCATGGCCCTGACAGAGTGTGCTTTAACACGGTCTTGAAGCGGAATACCTGCTTGCTGATAGCAAAATGATATGCAGTCCGCTAACCAGGAGGAGAGAGTCTGCTTACCCACAGGCTGCCCCAATTTGATGGAATGGAAAGAGACAAACAATTGAGTGCTTTTCCTGTGGGCAGCTGTACGGTCTAGATAGAATGCTAGAGCCCGTTTACAATCAAGGGTATGCAGGGCCTGTTCTCCTGGATTGAACTGGGGCCTGGGAAAGAAGGTAGCTAGTATTATTTATTTATTTATTTATTTATTTATTTAGAATTTTTATATACCGATATGCTTGATAAAAAATATCAAATCATATTGGTTTCCATTGAAAACAGAACAATCACAGCTATGGCGTTACATAGAACAAGTCGTCAAAAACATTAAATAACAGGCGAATATAAATAAAATTATAAATAATTATAATGGATTGATTAATGTGAAACTCCGATTCTACCTTAGGTAAAAACTTAGGGCCTCATTTTCCAAGCAGTTTACCGCGTGCGATAAATTCGCAAATCGCGTTAACAGCCGTTAACGCGATTTGCGAATGCAAATTAGTAATTTGGTATTCAGGGGGCGGAGCATATGTAAAGCGGGAACCAGTTTATCGTATGCGGCGAAACAGCCGCGGCTGCTAACTACAACCCTCTCCCTATGGGAGGGCCACCTACTAACTCGGGGTGGGGATTAGGTATCAGCGTCAGGGGTTGGGGGCCACTTTCGCATTCCACATGAGACCTACGGAAAGAACAGTGGTCTCTAGTGAAGATTTGCTGGCTGTCGGAGTGAGGAAACTCACTCCAAGAGGAGATTTGGGCAACATTCTCTCCACCTAGCTTGCTGGACACTCTACCTGGGCAACAACAAGCTAGGTGGAGAGAACACTGGCCAAATCTCTTCTTGGAGTGAGTTTCCTCACTCCGACGGCCAGCAAATCTTCACTAGCGACAACTGTTCTTTCCGTATGTCTCATGTTGAATGTGAAAGTAGCCCCCAACCCCCTACGCTCATACCTAATCCCCACCTCGATTTACTAGGTGGCCCTCCCATAGGGATACAAATACCTGTCTAGGGCATAGGCACTATAGCAAGTCTCTCTCTCTCTCCAGGCTGTCCGGACACTATCGTGGCCCGCAATGATTCAATTGCAAAAACCGGCAAGTATCGTGCACTGCGATGAAACACCCAAAGAATCATCGCACACTGGGAAAACATCGTGAATTGCACTAATGTTTTCGCGCATGGCGAAAACATCGCCGCACGCGATGTTTCCCCACTGCACGAAAGAAGCCTCATTTGCATTGGTAACGCCCCCTAATGCGTTACCAATGCAATATTGGAAAATGAGGCCCTTAGGGTGAGTGCGGAGTACTGCCCAGTCCTGCAGAAGTTTAGTGTAAGGCGGGTTAGGTAACTAGGGCCTGTAACTCACTAACTCTGCGAGCGGATGTGATCGCAAAAAGAAAAAAGCACTTTCCATGTGAGATAGCGAAGATCACAGAATTGGAGAGGCTCGAATGGTGGTTTCATGAGCCGACCCAAAACCAGATTGAGGTCCCAAGAAGAGACCGGAGAACGCAGTGGAGGCTTGAGGTGAAGCAAGCCTTTCAGAAAACGTGTTACGAGGGGTTGTACCGAAATAGGAACGTCCCCGATACCTTTATGGAAGGCGGCCACCGCACTGACATGCATTCTGATTGAGGAAGTTTTTAGACCTGATTCTGACAAGTGCCAGAGATAGTCTAGAAACTTCATGGTGGAACAGGTAAAGGGATCAAGGGATTGAGAAGAACACCATAACTTAAACCTGTTCCATTTGTAGAGGTAAAACTTTCTCATGGACGGCTTCCGTGAAGCAATCAGGACACAGGAAACTGGCTCTGAAAGGTTAAGTGGCTGAAGAATCAAACTTTCAACATCCCAGCCGTCAGGGACAAAGCTTGAAGATTGGGGTGGTGCAGGCACCCATTGTTCTGAGAGATAAGAAGCGAGTCTGTTCCCAAGGGAATGTGCCTGCAAATGGAGAGATCCTGAAGTATTGGAAACCACACTTGGCGAGGCCAGTGAGGTGCTATCAGGATCATACGTCCCTTGTCCTGAAGTAACTTCACCACAGTCTTCGAGAGAAGTGGAAGTGGAGGGAATGCATATAAGAGACCTGTTGCCCATGAGAGGGAGAACACATCTCTTGACTGAGAGTGTTAGCTGCGAGTGAGAGAGCAAATGTTCTCTACTTTGCGGTTTCGAGGTGACGCAAAGAGGTCTATGCAAGGATAACCCCAATGTTGGAAAAGTGAGTCCGCTACTGTGGGGTTGAGGGACCACTCATGCAGATGGAAAGCGCGACTTAGGTTGTCCGCCAACACATTGTCCACTCCCGGCAAGTAGGTGGCCCTTAGGTACATCGAATGGGAGAGGGCCTCTGCCCATATCTGTGCAGCTTCCTGACACAGTAGGTAGGAGCCCATCCCTCCCTGTTTGTTGATGTACCACATGGCCACCTGGTTGTCCATCTGAATCAAGATGACCTAACTGGAAAGGTGATCCTGAAAGACCCTGAGAGCATATCTGATTGCTCGCAGCTCCAGGAAATTGATTTGGTGTTTGGCGTCCTCTGGAGACCAAGCTCCTTGTGTCTGCAAATCGGCGACATGGGCTCCCCAACTGAGGTTGGAAGCATCAGAGGTGAGATTTATTTGAGGGTCTGGAGCCTGGAAGGGTAGGCCTTGGAGGAGATTGATCTGATTTTTCCACCAGGCTAGAGACTGACGAAGTGAGACGGTGATGTGGACAGTGGTCGATAGAGGTTGGACGGACTGAGTCCATTGTGACCTCAGAGTCCACTGCATGACTCTCATGGCCAAGTGGGCCATTGGCATGACCTGCACTGAGGACGCCATGTGTCCCAGCAGGATGAGGAAGTGGCATGCAGTCGGGCGGTGCTGAGACTGTAGCTGGTGTGCGAGAGAGATGAGAGTGAGAGCTTGCTTTCGAGGCAGAAATGCTTTTGCATGCAAGATGTCCAAGTTTGCCCCTATGAATGATAAAGTTTGAGATGGGACTAAGCAGGATTTCGTGTAGTTGATGAGAAATCCTAGCGAAATCAGAGTGTGTAAAGTAAGACGTAGGGACGACAGAGCAGCTTGCTGAGTGGGAGCCCTGATTAACCAATCGTCTAGATAGGGGTAGACGTGAACACCTTGAGTCCTGAATAAGGCTGCTACTACTACGAGGCACTTGGTGAAGACTCGTGGTGCAGATGCCAGGCCAAATGGTAGCACTCGGTACTGATAGTGCTTGGGGCCTACCAGAAATCTCAGGAACCTGCGATGAGATGGAGTTATCGCAATGTGTGTGTACGCGTCTTGGAGATCGAGAGAGCAGAGCCAGTTTCCTTTTTGCAGAAGAGGAAGGAGGGAACCCAAGGTTACCATCTTGAACTTTTCTCGGTGGAGGTACTTGTTGAGGGTACATAGGTCCAGAATTGGACGAACACCGCCTGATTTTTTGGGGATTAGAAAGTCCCGGGAAGAATCCTAGGCCTTGTTGGGAGTAGGGCACTGGCTCTATTGTTCTGGACTGGAGGAGGAGGGAGACCTCCTGCTCCAGGAGTAGTGAGTGGTCGGTTGCTCTCCACGTCAGTAGAGGTGGGGAGTCTGGTGGGATGGAGAGAAAGTTCAGGTGATAACCCTGATAGATTATGGCAAGGACCCATTGGTCTGAGGTGATCATATGCCACCTGTTGTTGAAATGGTACAATCGACCTCCCACTGGTATCTGAGGCAGTGGAAACTGGCTGCTGCTCTCTATGCAGGAGTCAAAAACCGGAAGCAGGGCCCGGCTGAGGAGCTGCTTGTGGCTTTTGTTTACGAGATTGACGAGACTGGGCCTTTTGGAAAGGTCTCATGGAACGAGTTCTAGACAGTGGTGGATAGGACTTCTTTGGACAGAAGAATGACTTTTTAGTATCCTTCCTGAAAGGCTGTTTGTAGGAATACTCAGAGGGCATCAGAGAGAGCTGGCGAAGGGTCTCATGATGGTCCTTGAGTTCCGCCACCGTCCGCTGAATCTGTTTGCCAGATTGTCTCCTATGCAGGGCAGATCAGATAATCTGTCTTGTACTTCAGGGTTCAAGTCCGAAGACTTTGTCAGTGCTAAAGTTGTTAACTACATTAAAAAAGGCGTGGGAACCCTAACTGGCTCAATGCGAGAATTTAAAGTTTTTTCAACAACTTCTAGTGCTTCAACCTGTGGAATGTTGGAATACAGAGATACAATATCCAGCGTAATAAAAAGAAATGGTGTAGGGAGGAGTTCGAGCAGAGACTTCTCTCCGATTGAGGAGAGAACAGGCCGAGTGGGACTGAGGCAGAGAGCTGGTAACACCTGAGCCGATTCCACCGCGATTCCACCCGAGGCCACGCCCCCTTTGTGACATCATCCAGGGGAGCCGGGACGCCGAATAAATTCAGGCCAGGAGCATTACCTGGTTGGAGGAGTTCGAGCAGAGACTTCTCTCCGATTGAGGAGAGAACAGGCCGAGTGGGACTGAGGCAGAGAGCTGGTAACACCTGAGCCGATTCCACCGCGATTCCACCCGAGGCCACGCCCCCTTTGTGATGTCATCCAGGGGAGCTGGGACGCCGAATAAATTCAGGCCAGGAGTATTACCTGGTTGGAGGAGTTCGAGCAGAGACTTCTCTCCGATTGAGGAGAGAACAGGCCGAGTGGGACTGAGGCAGAGAGCTGGTAACACCTGAGCCGATTCCACCGCGATTCCACCCGAGGCCACGCCCCCTTTGTGACGTCATCCAGGGGAGCCGGGACGCCGAATAAATTCAAGCCAGGTGCTGCGCGCAGCCGCCGGCGAGCTGCCGAAGCCGCATGCCAAAGGGGCGCGCCCCTGGGTGAGAATTTTTGTTTTCCTGTTTTATTTATATGGGCAGAAAAAGGAAGACTAAGCCTTGGACTTCATCGCTGGCAGCACAGGTAATAAGGGGTCCCATCGATGCCCATGTGTTGAGACGTGTGAGCCAATCTACTCGGGACATAATTCCAGATATCTCTTTTTCTTCTGGCTCTTCTGACAGCCCAGGCCAAAGGCAACAATCTCAATCTTTGCTAGAAATGCCTTCTCAAACACCTCAAGGTGAAAATATTGGAGCTGCAATACCAGTCCCAATTGAAAGTGTAGAGAACGGGAATATGGCGAGTTCTATACAGATTTCTGTGTCAGAACCCATAGACCCGCAGAATATAACCTTGAGTGATGTTTGGAAGGCTATTACGGAGTTACAAAAGGTTGTCTCGAATGCTATGATTGTAAATGATAAAACCTCAATGGAAATAAAAAATACTATAGGAAAACATGACGAACGAATACAAAATTTGGAAGAATTAGGTAAAGTAACATCAGCGCAAGTTTCAACATTGCAGTCTGTTAATAATTCCCATATTAGGGACAGTTTAGTGACCCATAGGCAATTGGAAAATGTGGAAAATGAGTTAAGAGTCAGGAACTTGAGATTCCTGAATTTTCCTATTACCAGACTATTATCAGCTATTGAGTTGCTAAAAAAATATCTATTAGAGGTTCTATCAATTTCTTCTATTGATGAAAAATGTATTTCAAAGATTTATTATCTTAGCAATTCGAGTCTGAAAATCCAGGGGGAGGGGGAAGGAATGGATATTGTTCAGCAACAATCCCCGAATTTAACTTCTTTTCTTGAGTCATCAATTGATGATATACCTCAAAGGGCCACGTTGTTGGTCACTTTGACAAAAGAAAATGATAAAAGTTTAATTATGCAGAAATACTTTAAGAATAAAGATTTGTTATTTTGTGGACAAAGAATACAGATATTTCCGGACGTATCTAGAATTACTCAATTAAAGAGAAAACAATTTTTGATTTTGAAGCCCAGGGTTATAGCACTGGGAGCTTCTTTCTTCTTAAAATTCCCGTGTAAATCTGTAATTGTCCACAAAAAGAATAAATTTATATTCCATGAGCCCTCCCATCTGGAAACCTTTCTAGAAGATAAAGAGAGAGAAAAAGATTGAAATATTGTTTGCAGGAAAAAAAAATATGTCTCTTATTATAACCATTGGGTAGATTACTTTGATTTTTCTTTATTTAATCCTCCCATGTAGTGGACTAAAGATTTGTGTGATATATACTTATTTCTAGAGTGATATTATGATATGTATTATGTTTCACCCAATCTATTCT
Source organism: Rhinatrema bivittatum (assembly GCF_901001135.1). Classification (NCBI taxonomy): domain Eukaryota; kingdom Metazoa; phylum Chordata; class Amphibia; order Gymnophiona; family Rhinatrematidae; genus Rhinatrema; species Rhinatrema bivittatum. The sequence continues at coordinate 625,413,201 of NC_042615.1, read as the reverse complement.
TTTGATTTTATGACTGTAATGTTTAAAATCTTAATAAAGTATAAATTAAAAAAAAAAAAAAAAGAAATGGTGTAGATGGAGAATTCAAATTATTCAATAGACTAATGAGATGAGACGAGTCACAAACATATGATTTGATATCTGGTACAAAGGGTCTTAAAAAAATATCCACAAATTGTGAAAGGGGTTCCAAAACAGAACCGATCCCTGACACAATTGGAAGACCTGGTGGGTTAATAAGGGTTTTTGGGGAGCACATAAAACACTGGTAAACAGGGAATTATATGGTAAGGAAACTGGCTTCACGATTGGTAATATAATGATGAGTAACAGCATCCTCCACAATCGAGGCTATCTCTGAATTTAAAGACTCTGTAGGGTCAGTAGTCAGAGGAAGGTAAAAACAACTTTAGCACTGACAAAGTATTACTTCCGTTTTGAAACCCTGTTTTACCAACAGATTAAGGGTACGGCGATGGGAGCCACTATGGCTCCCAGTTTAGCAGGCTTACACGTAGCTCAATTTGAGGAGACTTATGTTTATCCGTCTAGCTGGTGGGGTTTTATATACTCATGGTTTCGCTATATAGACGATATCTTGTTAATCTGGTTGGGTACAGAAATTCAATTTTATTTATTTTTTGATTGGTTGAATCATTGTAATCCTCATTTGAAATTTAGTTTTTGTTTACATCACTCACAAATCGCCTTTCTTGATTTGCTGATCTCCAATGTAGGTACCCGTTTTTCTACCACTCTATATCGTAAAGAGACTGATCGCAACACTATTTTGAAATTCGATAGCTGTCATCCTAAAATACTCAAGAAGAACATCCCTACGGGACAATTCCTGAGATTACATAGACTGTGCTCATTCACATCTGACTATGTTGAGAAAGCTAAGAAGATGCTCTCCCGGTTTAGGCAGAGAGGGTACCCGTATAAAGTGTTAAAGTCAGCGTTTAAAAGGGCCCTTTATGTTAATAGGGACTTGTTATTTGTTCCATCACGGAAAGATGGTGACAATACTTTGAATTGCATCCTGCCTTTTTCACCATCTAGTCAAGCGATTTCAAATATTCTCCGCAAACACTGGTCCGCCTTATCTCTCCCAGATATGTTCCAAGGCTCCCTGAGATTTACGTATCGTAGAGACAGAAACCTGCGGGATATTTTGACAGACTCAGACTTCTCCTCGAAACAATTAGATAGAGCACAGGTGGGGACCCATAAACCTTGCGGGAATTGCTCAGTATGTAAACATACATCTGTACTGTCTCAGTTCATTGAGCCTAATACCGGCAAATGCTTTTATTTACACCACAATTCTGATTGCGGCTCTGAAGGAGTCGTTTATATTATAAGTTGCCCCTGTGATAAGCTATATGTGGGTAAAACTAAGAGACAGGTCCGTACCAGGATTATAGAACATAGGTCCAATATTAAACACTCTCGGAATCTGGCACCATTGGTTGACCACTGGGCTCTACACACGCATACGGAGTCTGACTTGTATTTCTTTGTTCTTGAGCTCGTGCCCCCCTCTTTGAGAGGTGGTGACTTTGACACTTTACTCACACGCTGTGAGCAGAGATGGATACACCCTTTGAACACTGTCATCCCGAAGGGCCTTAACAAAGAAATCGAATGGTTTCATTTCACCTGATTTTGATAGATTGCAGGTTTCTCGTTTCCTGACTCGTGATTGGCTGTAGGCTCCTCTGATCTGATTGGCCCGTGAAAGCTGTTTGGCGCGGTTTTTGATAGGTTTTTAAGTCAGTTTCTGATATCGTTTTAGCGCGCTCCCTGCCCTGAAACTGTGAACTCCCATACAGGTAAAATTGTATTTGCGTGCTTTGTATAAATGTATGATTCTGTACTGGCACCAATTTTTCTAATACAGTCCGTTGTTATTGTTTATAGAATTCCTGAAAAATCTCTCTTGGGCATCCCTCCAGACGCAGCCTTTGGCGAAACACGGGTCCGTGTCGGGGGACCCCTTGTTTTTTGAGATCATGCTGATTGTACACTGTGGAGCTGCCGTTTTTTGAATAAAGAACTTTTGGATGAATAAACCTTTTTGAATCTGGGACTGTATCACCTTGATCCAGCATTTGTTATACCTTATTAACGATATAACATATTTTGATGAATGATCCGATTATTGATTTGTCATTCTTCATGTTAGGTATGGGCACAGTTAATCTTGAAACTCAGGCTCAGTCTTGAGGTATTAATGGACAAAGGTATCCTTCAAGCAACAGGAGCATAGTTAAGGAACAACACAGCTTCAAGTTACTTGCAAACAAAGTGTACATCAAAGCTACCTTGAAATACTAAGATACTAATGAGAAGTTGAAGCATTCTCAAAATATTCATATCTTTAGATGCCAAGTGTTGAGATAACATCAAGCATCAAGTGTGATTAAGAGATCTGCATCACTATTTCCTGTGGATCCATCTTTGACAGGATTGATTAGATAACGAACTCTCAAAACCATAGCAGAGAGAAGTAGAAATGTTCACTGACTAAGCTGAAAACTAGAAGAGCTGCATGCAACAATCTTTTCTAAAGTTGAGCAAATTCATACGCAATAAAACCCTGAAAATTCAGCCCAAAATAACGTGACTAGGAATATTATTTACTATAAATTATCATACTGATAATGTTAGCCCTCACAGAACTTTCATTTTATTTATGTTGAATAAACAATATTAAAGTTCAGGTCCAGTTAAAGAAATATCACAGATTAAATAGTCAAAGCATTGAAATCTGTTTTCTGATCTGACATTTTTCATCTAGAAAATATTATTGAACCTGGATCAATAAGATAAAGGGATATAGTTTTAAAACACACTTGCTTGTTACCCCATGGTTAGGGACCTTTTGTTTTCAGCTTTATGCGCGTCTCCGGGCCTTTTTAAAACAGGCCCCGCTCGGGTAAGACCAGTTACGCGCGTAAATCCTCCTGATTAACGCATGTAACCTTTTTAAAATCTGGCCCTTAGTTTTTGGGAACTTGCCAGGTTTTATGGCCTGGATTGGCCACTGTTGGAGACAAGATGCTGGGCTTGATGGACCCTTGGTCTGACCCAGTATGGCATATTCTTATGTTCTTATGTTCTTATATTTGCTTGGCAATTTTGATGTTATAACAAAAAAGGTCGGTGGAAAAATGACTTTGATATAACATGCTGGAGAACAATCAGTGGAAAAGTTATTTTTCCACAGATTTCTTTTTTATTTTAACCTTTAAATTTCCAGGTAAAATAAAATAAAAACTGAAAATGAAGGACCCTACCCATACTAGACTTGAATATTGCTACAAAAATAGAATTAGCAGGCAAGGCTAAGGGCCAGAAGTGTTTAGGTGGTTCAGTATCTCTTTAAAATTAACTTTCAAAACAAAAATTTCTCATAGCAATAATAACAAGAATAACATCAGTACCAATCCCTTCTTTTTCTAAATTGTATACCTACTTCAGCAACCTTAACAGCTTCCAACACACGACTATCCTTCTCATTTCTCTTCCATTTGTGCAAAGCTTTCCATACTGCATTTCTGAGTCCCTCTCGATTTACATTCCCACGAAGTTCACGGCAGATCTTAATCATACTGTGCACTACACCATAGCGAACAACCCAGAATATATCATCACCTATAAAATGATAAGATTTATTTCAGTGATAAAGATATATATTAAAGGCCAGATGTAATAAAGGATTTTTCACATTTTGGGGTCAATTCTGAGTATCTGAGCAGGTCCAAGGTCCACCTGTACTTTATACCTGTATTTCTAAGCATTTTCCCTTCAAAAATTAGCTGTAAGGCATGCAGGTACAAAGAGCAGGCAGAACTTACATCTGCTATTTCTCTGAGTTGGTTGTGTGCTTGAAAATATACATGCAGATTTGAAAATCAAACCTGCATTTGTTTTTCCTTTTCCCCAAATCTACCTCCAACCTCAGGATCACCCATTTAGGGAGGTAGATTTATCGGCAATCAGGGAGACAGTTCTCATCTCAATGAATGTCACTGCGTAACTCCTTACCCATGTGGCTAGATAGGATTGAAAATTGTCTTCTCTTAAGAAATGGAAAAATGCTTAGTACATTTGGCCTTTAGTTTGCTATGATATATAATATATTTTACAAATAGAATAAGAAATGTAACAATGAAGAAATAGAATTACATTTCCTCCTGTACAGTGAAAAATTTAAAGGTATGACACACACACTTTACATAGCTTATGGGAAAAGAGAAAAGATAGTAGACATTACAACACATTATGTTACATGCTGACATCAAATGCACATATTCATAAGAGGAAAGTTTATAATTTAATCATTTATTGTTTACAAAACATTTTTTAACAAGAAATGTGCCCACATAAAAAGAAACACACACATCCATACTCATTCACTCATTAAAAACATTACAATGAGGATACATATAACATCCACTTTTACCCGTATTTCCAATTGTGCTATAATTCTGTAAACATGTCTCCCTGTGGAAAACTCCACTTACACTCTATACCCCATTATTATGATACATAATCCTTTCAGAAGCCAAGTAGTCTCTCCTGTGTATCCTCTCGTCTTCACACTTTCCAATTTGACGCTTTGTCTCGATGTGGTCAACCCCTACAAGTGGCCCTTGTTTCACTCGTTTGCTTCCTCAGGGGGACTGAAAACCACTGAGAAAATCAAACGAACAACAACAATTTAAAAACCCGGACACATCCCCACACTAGATTGTATTGAGGAATTAGTTCTAATTACCCAGTGTTTTGTACATGCTGACATCAAACCAGAAATATAATATAACCAGGCGCAACTGATCCTTACCAGAATCCTGAGATTCTCTTTATTTCTCTTCTTTCCATAAATTTCTTTTATTATCAACTGTATTACAGTTTCTTCAAATTTATTATTATTTCAATTTTTCTGTGGTGCATTGGCCAGGGCACCAAACAAGAATGAATTTAATGTTGAAGTATTTGATACTTGATCTCTTTCATTTGTAGTCAGGATTTGAAAAGCTAGTATACATGCATTAAGTTGCTTTTATGCCTTTGGTCATATATTCTGTTTTAATATCCATCAGTCAACTTCATAATCTTTTTGCACTTTCCTGTTGCAGTAGTTTATCAATAGAAGTCATTGTGTATTTTGCAAAAGCAACAAAACTTTCATTTAAAATAGAAAAGTACCAATAACATTAAACTAAAAGGTCTAGATTAAACAACACTAAAAGCAGACATATAGGAGTCAGTTTTCCCCACATTAGCAGTTTTGACCATCAGGAAGCAAAAAGCAAAGGAACAACAGGTTTATCTTGATATCTGCTATTAAAAAAAGGTGATATCTGGACACTATTCAGTGTTATTTCAAACACTCCAACAGTTAGCTGTGAGGACCTAAATAAAGATATTTAGGGTAAGCAGGAAGTTCCTCTCTACCTCTGTCCAGGAATTTTACATACCTTTTCTAGAGATTAGTTAAATGAATGCTTTAATAGTAAGCTGGTGCAGTAACAGAGTTATGCAGATATCTGAGAAATAAGAAAATGTGAGCTAGGATAGGAAAGGTAGTGGAGGGAAGGTTGCTCCATTTCTGAACAGCTCCTCCACTGAGGTTGCTGGAGTGGTCCAGCCCCTGCAGCAATTCTAGATGTGGCATTTTGGTTAAGAGTTAGAGAGAGTAGGAGTGTTTTCCTTGAGTTGTTCCCTTGCTTGGGTACTGGGTTTTTCAGCCTGAGCCACTACCCTAGTGAGAAGCTGATCAGTGTTTGTTTAGGTGTCGGTTCTATATTTGATTAAGATTTTTGGATGTTTTTGCTTTGGGGGGGTTTCTCCATTGAGAGCCCTGGTACCCCTGGTTGGAGGAATTTGGGTTCTCTACCAGCTAGATTAGATAAGAGATAGGGAAGATTCCAGATGGTGGCCCATTGCAGCAGGGCCGGTGCAAGGGTATTGGGCGCCCTAGGTAACCCTTGTGCTGCCGCCTCCCCAGGTCACGCCCCCCCCCCCCCCCCCACCTGTTTCGGCGCCGACTGTTTCTATTTCTCTTTGCCGCGAGCAGGATAGGCCCTGCTTGCAGCACCATGTGGCTGCTCTTTGGTGCCCCCTACGGCTTGGCACCCTGAGAAGCACACAGTCGGCGCTGAAACAGGTGGGGGAGGGGGCACGACACTCGCAGCCCTGAGAAGCACACAGTCTCTATTTTTGTTTTCCGTGAGCAGGATAGGCCACGCTTGCGGCAACATGTGGCTGCTCTTTGGCACACCCTACAGCTCGACGCCCTAAGCGACCGCCAAAGTTCGCCTAATGGACGCGCCGGCCCTGCGCTACAGAGGAATTCTAACTTTTTGCATTTTTGTGAAGATTTTTTCTGAGTTTCCAGGGAAAGGTTTTTGGCCACCCTTCCTGCCTGAATAGGGTACATCTGTACAGAGATGCTGTGTTCCCTGCTACTGGACTTTTCCTAAGAAAAATCCAGTTGAGACAAGTGAAGAAAAGATCTGTGAGTATTCTGAGTAAGAACTAAACTTCTATTCTGAGTCTTCACCCTGGGAGAGAGACACTTTGAGGAGACTGTGCAGATACTAATTCTTTTTGCCAATCAGTAATTTTGGAAGGAGTTTTCCATCCCATCTAAGGACACCCTACCCTTCTGGGAACCTTGCTTGTCCAAACCATAGAGGATGAGAGTTTACCTGCCTGATACTGAGAGAATCTTGTACAGATAAATTGGAGAAATGTAAGTTTCATTTTATCATGACAAAAGCTGTTGTGAAATTGCCATTTCTACCATTAAAGAACTCTGACAGTAAAGATTTAATTTTGGACACTCAGTCTGAGCTTTCAGGGTCTTGTGAGACACTCATATCCCTTGAACCTCTTAGACAACTGTTACCCACCCCAGGGCAAGAAACAAAGTTACCCCTGCCACCTTGGTCCCTGGAGGATTAGTCTTCCCTCCCCCATTGGAAAAAGAACCCTATCCTGGGGCCCCTGGACTATATCGGAGAGGGAGAAAGTTAAAGGATTGGCCCCAGGGCCCTCAAGTGCCCCTGCATTCCTGGCCATAAAGCAGAGAAGGGGTTACATTTGGATGTCAGCATAGTTTTTAATGCTTCTCCATATAAGAAGCTCATAAATAAATTATGCAGGCTGGGTATGGGCTGCAAGGTGGTGAACTGGATTAGAAACTGATTGAATAATAGACAAAAAGGAGTAGTGATTAATGGACTTAACTTTATGAAAGAAAGGTAATTAATTGAGTGTTTCAGAGACAACATGTCTTGAGGCTGGTTCTGTTCAGTATCTTTATGAGTTAAGGGAATGTTTGCCTTTTTGCAGATAAGACTGAGATCTGAAAAAAAGCAGATACTTCTGAGGGAGTGGACAAAATGAGAAGAGATCTAAGAAAGCTTGAAGAGTGATTGACTATGTCACAGTTAAAACACAATGGGGTAGATTTTATAAATGTACGCACGGGCGTACTTTTGTTCGTGCACCAGGCGCGAACAAAAGTACGCTGGATTTTATAAGATACGCGCATAACTGCGCGTATCTTATAAAATCTGGGGTCGGCGCGCACAAGGGGGGTGCACATTTGTGCAACTTGTGCGCACCGAGCCCAGCGCGCGCTGCCAGTTCCTTCCGAGGCCGCTACGAAATCGGAGTGGCCTCGGAGGGAACTTTCCTTCCGCCTCCCCTCCCCTCACCTTCCCCTCCCTTCCCCTACCTAACCTACCCCCCCCCCCCAGCCCTATCTAAACCCCCCCTACCTTTGTTGGCAGATTTATACCTGCGGAAAGCAGGCGTAAATATGCGCGTGCCAGCGGGCTGCTGGCGCGCCATCACCCGACCCGGGGGCTGGTCTGGAGGCCTCGACCATGCCCCCGGGCCCGCCCCCGAAATGCCGCATCACTCGCGGCCCGCCCCCGAAACGCTGCGTCACTCACAGCACGCCCCCCCGACACGCCCCTCCATGCAAGCCCCGGGACTTACGCGCGTCCCGGGGCTTGCGCTCGCCGCCGAGCCTATGCAAAATAGGCTCGGCGCGCGCAGGGGGGGTTGGGGTAGGTTTTTTGGGGGTACAGGCGTATCGTACGCACGTACCCCATTGAAAATCTACCCCAATGCAATAACATACAGAATCATTCATCTGAGTTGTATTAATTCAAGAGAACAGAAACTGTTGTGCAATAACTGGAAGAGAAACTTTAGAATGACTATAACAAAACAGTGTGATAAGGCAGTGGTCAGAGAGAGAGAGATGCTGGAGTGCATAGGGAGTGACAACCAGCAAAATAAAGGAAGTGACAATGCCTCTGTATAGGATATTAATGAGTCCTCCCCTGGAATACTGTATCCAATTCCAGAGGTTGTTGCTTCAAAATGATATAGTCATGCAGAAGGCATTCCAGAAAAAGGTTACTACTGTGGTTCAGGGTGTACACCAAAAGCCATATAAGATGTGACTTGAGGACCTAAATATGTATATAGTAGAAAAACAGAGAGATGTGGGATATGATAGAGACGTCAAGGATTTAAATCAGGCAAAATGGGTCAATATGTTTTAGAGAAAAGAATGCTCTAGAAAAAGAAGTCATAGTATGAAGCTCTATGGTTCAGGAGCAACATCAAAGAAAAGGTGATAGATGCTTGGATTGACCTCCCAGTGGCAATGGTATAGACAAAAACAGTAACAGAATTCAGGAAATCCAGGCATAAGCACTGAGGGGTTAGCAGGAGATTAAATGAGGTCTACAGCATAGGATTGCCTGAATAGATATTATCTTGTGTGGTATAAAGAGAAACAAAATGGGCATGAAAGAGATGGCATAAAGAAGAAAACATTTTGGGGTAGATTTTAAAAAAGAGCGCGATTGCATACTTTTGTTCGCGCAGCAGGCGCAAACAAAAGTACGCTGGATTTTATAAGATACGCGCATAGCCGCGCGTATCTTATAAAATCCTGGATCAGCGCGCGCAAGGCTGCCGATTTTGGGCAGCCTGCGCGCACCGAGCCGCGCAGCCTGCCTCCGTTCCCTCCGAGGCCGCTCCGAAATCGAAGTGGCCTCGGAGGGAACTTTCTTTCGCCCTCCCCTCACCTTCCCCTCCCTTCCCCTACCTAACCCACCCCCCTGGCCCTATCTAAACCCCCCACTTACCTTTGTCCCTCGATTTACGCCTGCTAGAAGCAGACGTAAATCTACGCGCGCCAGCGAACTGCTGGCGTGCCGTCATCCGACCCGGGGGCTGGTCCAGAGGCCTCGACCACACCCCCGGGCCGGCGCCACGCCCCTGGTCCCGCCCCCGAAATGCCGCATCCTGCCCCCGAAACGCCGCGGCATTCGGCCCCACCCCCGACACCCCCCCTTAAAAAACCCCGGGACTTACGCGCGTCCCGGGGCTCTGCGTGCGCCGGCGGCCTATGCAAAATAGGCGCGCCAGCGCGCAAGGGCCCTGCTCGTGTAAATCCGGGTGGATTTACGCGAGCAGGGCATTTAAAATCCGCCCGTTTGGGTGGTATCCAAACTTGTTTAGGGAGACATGCATGGGTCACAGATGCAGTGATAGAATTAATCAAGCAGCTGGGTCTGTCAGACTGCAAGTATAGAAAGAACTAGAAGTCTAAGCAGAAATACAGCTGTTTTGCAGCTGGATGTTTGGGCAACATCTATTCTAGCATTGGTAGCTTTGTGGTTAGGCATAGGAGGGGTAATTTTCAATAATGTGTGCAAGTGGCACTTAAGTTGACATAGCAAACGTTGCACCTCTGTTTTATAAATTGTGTGGCTGGAACCGCAGAGTTCATAACATACACATATCTCTGCCCTGCATATTAAGTGTGCATATGCAAAAGTATGTGCATATCTTTTTTTTTTTATTATTACTTATTTATTAAATTTATGAATCGCTTTCCAGGTTTTACATTAAAATCTTCCAAAGCGATGTGCAACAGTATACAAAATAATAAATACAATTAAGCGAAATGAAAACACACAAATTATACAACAGAGTAAGTTATAAAATTCAACTCAACCTAATAACTTCCTACTAAAATAAAAATAAAATTAAAGCAAAATTAAAAATATAATATTATGCTACTGAGCCCAACCAAACATTTATGGTCTATAATGTAGAAATCAACAACCAAGTCTTCAACTTACTTTGAAATCGCATTAAATAAGGCTCTTCCCTGGTTGATAAAGTAAGATCATTCCATAACTTTGGAATAGTCATAGAAAATGACCTATTCTGTATTAAATGATGAAAAATCCTTGGTGATGGAATTTGAAACAGATGGCAATATTGTGAGTGCAAACCTCTAGCTGATGATTTCAAGTGAAGCCTTTGAGCCATATGAGGTGGGCCAATCCCATGCAAGATCTTAAATGCAAGTACAAGCAATTTAAATTTACAGCATAATCTTACAGGTAACCGTTGTAATTTCATTAAAATAGGCACTGCAGATTCATGTCTAGAATGACCCATAATGATTCTTGCTGGCATATTCTGAATAATTTGGAGCCTTCTAGTTAAAATACCTGGAAGGCCCCAGTAAATGGCATTACAGTAATTGAGAACCTCAATTACTAAAGCATATACAACAAATTTCAATGCTGCAAAAGTCAAGAATGATTTTAGTTGTTTCACTAGTTGTAAATGTCTGTAGTCTGTAGTTAAAAAAGGATTGGATAAGTTCTTGGAGGAGAAGTCCATTACCTGCTATTAAGTTCACTTAGAGAATAGCCACTGCCATTAGCAATGGTTACATGGAATAGACTTAGTTTTTGGGTACTTGCCAGGTTCTTATGGCCTGGATTGGCCATTGTTGGAAACAGGATGCTGGGCTTGATGGACCCTTGGTCTGACCCAGTATGGCATTTTCTTATGTTCTTATGTTCTTAGTCTGCTCTTAAAACTGTACTTTCCATAGTCCATTTACAATCTAACCTAACCCCAGAGAGATTTTAATTCTTCCACAGGAGTCACTAGATCTCTATCAATGAAGATCTGAATTTTTCCCAAATTACTACCAACCTGCAAAATGTCTGGGGTTTTTTCTAAATTTAAGATAAGACAATTCTTCCTTAACCATATATTAACTGCTGTCATGCAGTTTTTCAAATGAGAGATAGTAGATATTAAATCATGTTTAACAGGTACAATAATTTTTACGTCATCGGCTTAAATAAAAGGTAAAAATCCAAACGATCAAATAAGATTACCCAAGGGAGCTAAATAAACATTAAACAACAAGGAGGAAAGGAACTCCACAGCAAAAACCACCCATTTCTGAAATAGACCCATGAAAAGAAACTTTCTGCATCTTATTCCGCAAAAAGCTAGAAATTTATCTTAAGACCATCCCAACCAATCCCAACAAATGACAACAGGAGATCAAGATATCATGGTCAACTAAATCAAAAGCATTCGATAGATCAATAAAAACCAGCAATTCTAAGCATCCCTTATCAAGGTGGGGTAATACCAGGTCCATCATGTCAACCATGATAGTCTCAGTATTATACCCCTTCCTAAAACCGGCCTGTGCCAAATCCAAATTCTCACCCTCCTCTAAAAACTCAGATATCTGGGAATTTACCACCTTTTCTAAAACTTTCATTATAAATGGAAGATTTGCAATGGGTCTATAATTAGAACAGGTCCTGTAGTCTACATCATCATTCTTTAAAAGTGGGACAATCACAGATTTTTCCAAGGTTTCTGGAACTTCATCTTCTAATAAGGAAGAATTGATCAAATTTCTCAATCCCTTCAATACTATATCTGGCCCAAAGGAATCAGGTAAGAAGGACAAGGATCTAACAAAGGCTTAGAGATCTTATTTGTCTTTTTCACTAATGACTGTATTTCATGAAATACCTTTTATGAGTATGAAAGTAATGGAGGTCATTTTCAAAGGAGTTATGGGGTAGATTTTAAATACTTGCGCGATCGCGTACTTTTGTTCGCGCACCAGGCGCGTAGCCGCGCGTATCTTATAAAATCCGGGGTTGGCATGCGCAAGGGGGTGCATATTTGTGCAACCTGCGCGCGCCGAGTCCAACGCGCGCTGCCTGTTCCCTCCGAGGCCGCTTCGATTTCGGAGCGGCCTCGGAGGGAACTTTCCTTCGCCCTCCCTTCCCCTACCTAACCCACCCCCCCTGGCCCTATCTAAACCCCCCCCTACCTTTGTCGGCAAAGCCCCGGGACTTACGCGCGTCCCGGGGCTTTATGCGCGCCGGCAGCCTATGCAAAATAGGCGCGCCAGCGCGCGAGGGCCCTGCGCACGTAAATCCAGAAGGATTTACGCGCGCAGGCCTTTTAAAATCCGCCCCTATGTGCGTAAATGTAACATACTATCGTAGCAATTTTTAAAAGCAATTTATTTATTTATTTTATTTATTTATTGCTTTTATATACCGACATTCGATCGAGATATCACATCGGTTTACATATAACTAAACAAATAAGACATGATCTGCTTATTTTACATTGTAACATGGTAACTGATAAGAACACTTAGAAATAACTAGAGTAGGACTTAATATTGTTGTAGAAAAGTATTGCTAGCAACCAATAATAATTAAATAACCCAGTGCTTTTCACACGATATAGAAATTGACGACGCTGCACATCCAAAGATATTTAAGCAATGACCTTCATAATAGGCTTCCTCGTTAGGGCTTTCGCCTATTCAACTCGGCCTTATGTTTAATCATAGGTCATGATGTTGAAAGTATTTTTTTCAAGAGAATTTTTCTTTGCAAATTAAAATGAATAAAGTCAGTGACTATTTCAAACACTGACTGGCATTATTCCGTATATGCAATCCATCATTCAAATGGTTCAACTTATCTTAAGATGTTTCACTTTTTCAGTCGAAAACCATGACAGTGTTCACAGTGCTGACCCGACACGGAGCTGTGTTTATGTTCACTGAAATCATGGTTGAACTTGCTAGATTAACCAGTAAAATTGATTAATGAATTCTTTCGACGCAGAACTATTACCCTTGAAGAAGGACTGGGAGATGGTGATAGCAGTCCGAAACACAGCAAACACGGCTCCGTGTTGGGTCAGCACTGTGAACACTGTCATGGTTTTCGACTGAAAAAGTGAAACATCTTAAGATAAGTTGAACCATTTGAATGATGGATTGCATATACGGAATAATGCCAGTCAGAGTTTGAAATAGTCACTGACTTTATTCATTTTAATTTGCAAAGAAAAATTCTCTTGAAAAAAATACTTTCAACATCATGACCTATGATTAAACATAAGGCCGAGTTGAATAGGCGAAAGCCCTAACGAGGAAGCCTATTATGAAGGTCATTGCTTAAATATCTTTGGATGTGCAGCGTCGTCAATTTCTATATCGTGTGAAAAGCACTGGGTTATTTCATTATTATAACTGATAAGAACAAACATATGATTAAAAAAATAAGACATGGTCTGCTTATTTACATTGTAACAGGTAACTGATAAGAACGAGGAAGAGAAATATTTACATGGAACTTGAGCATAATGCACTTACACAAGTAAATCCACATTACTTACACATCACTTACACAAGTAAATCCATTTACACATTTTACTTGAGTAAAATGCACTTACACAAGTAAATCCTGTGGACAATTCAGTGGCATATATTGTATCAATTTTCAAAAGCCCACTTACTTGAGTAAAGTGCATTTACTTGAGTTAAACCCAGTTTTATGGAAGACCAGCCGGACCCCGTGTCCGGCCGGGCGGCGTAATGTGGGCGCAGGCTCACTTCAGAGGCGAGGCGCGTGTGGTTGGAGAGGGGGGGGGGGGGGGAAGGTGGAATAGACGGAGGTGAAAACAACGTGGGGAAAGAAGTAGGGCTGCAACGTGACGTACGTGAAGGAGGGGGGAGGGGGGGACTGAAGGCGAGTGTCATAGAGTCGTGGAATGCAGTGATTGGCTTTAGGTGCAAGGGGGGGGGGGGGCAGAAGGAGTAAGCGTGGAGAGCTGGGATAGGTGGGGAGAAAATTCAAACTGCTGGTTAAGCAGTTTTAGTAACGCGGGCTTCAGTCGGTAGCTGCGAGCGAGAGAGGGGCAGAAGGTTCGCGCGACCCTCCCACCCACCCTTAGTCCTAGGCGATTGTTGTTGGGGAATTGCAGTTTTGTTTGGGGGATTTGTCGCAGCGGGGGCGGTTGGTCCGAGCCATAACTGTTCAATTTTGTTGTTCAAGTTATTTGGATTTTGGTAAAGCCGACGGTGGTTGACAACTGAGGGCTGTTGTCAGGGTGTGGCTCCTTGCCGGATGAGGCGGGGGCCGCTTGGCCAGACTCCTTGCAAGTTGGAGGCGGGAGTACACCTGGGTTGGCTCCTTGCAGGAGAGTGTGGCGGGAGTCGGAACCTGGCGTGTTGGGGCCAAAGAGTGTAACAGAGAGGCTGGTTAGGCTATCCTGCCGGAAGGTGGCGGATAGTCTGGTGGGGGCTGGGCAATACCAAAGTCCTAGTTGTTGGTGTTAATGTGTGGATATAAGCTCGGACCACTGAATGATTAAAGCTGCGGCCTTGTTTTACCCACAATGAAATGTGTCTGTGATTATTGGATTGTAAGGGGGTGGTTGCGAGCGAGTGAGGTCCTGCATGCCCACATTATGTGTGTAAATGCTTTTCTGCATATCATTTCTGCTTCTGATAAACAAACAGGGACATCAGGAAAATGGCCTCAAAGACAAGAAAACTACATTTTACTACAAAGGACATATGACAGTGAGCCCTGCTGTCACTCCTTGTGACCTTGGACAAGTCACTTTACCCTAGGCTTTCACACCACGGTGATGCGCCGGCTGCCAGCTTTTGCGCTGAATAGCTCCACCGTGAAAGGTGGTGCTATTTGGCATGCTACTGCCGACGATAATGTTAGTAACATTATCGCCGGCAGCAAAGCCACCGACTCTGCCCCCTCCCCACCCCAACTCCTCCCCTTCCCGCCCCGACTCCTCCCCTCCCCTTAATTTGCATTATATCGCATGCAAAAAGGCCTTTTTCGCATGTGATATGGCTTTATCGCGTGCGTTAGGGCCCTAACGCATGTGATAAAGCTTTAGAAAATAACCCCCTTAGATTGTAAGCCCTCTGGGGATAGGGAAATACCTACAGTACCTGAATATAATCCTCTTTGAAGCGCTGAAAAAAGTGCAAAAAACGGAATATAAATCTAAATAAATAAAATGACGAATAGCCAACCTTATCATGGCCGAGGAAGGCTAGCTGTAACCCAGCCCAGGAATGTAGAGAAGCCTCAAATAGATGTCCCATATCTGGCCAGTCTAAACAGTGAGGCCTCTTATTCTAGACAGGTAAGAGCCTTCATGGAAGAAGACTCAGGAATTACTTTGTGTAAGCATGGGAAAGGTGACTATTGGTGGCAACTAACTGAGCAATTTGTAGGCTTTTCTATGCAACGTGAAGTACACAAAAAGGCCATCTGGAATAAAGAACAATCTGGTTATCAGATGCAAATGTTCATGCCTATTTTCAAAGTGGATTTACACCTATATGTCTGCTTTGAAAATTCAGGCTGAAGTCTGGGTGTCATTTGTACCCCCAGATTTCAGTCCTAAGTGCACTGTTATAATAGGGGTCCCTATAATTGTAATACGTGCATATAAAAACCTGCAAATTATGCATGGAGGCACATCTTTTATAAAGTTGGATGATGTATGAGCATACTCTTTTTATTAAAATACTTATTTGTGTGCATACTTCCATCCACCAGCTTGCTGATACTTTTTTTGTTTCAATTATTTCTTTATTGAATTTTAAACACATTTTCCAAGAAAACTTGGTTACAGAAAAAAGAAGTGTTTTGGTCACACATAAGTCAACAAGGAAAATAAAAAAACTTAATTAACACTAAGACCAAATAACTAAAAATAGTCCACATAGGGGAGAGATCAAAAGAAGAAATTAAAAGCTTAAACAGAGTAAGCCAATACATTCATTAAGACTAAAATAATCCTCATGCATTACCACTAGTAAGATTAACAACCTCCTTAATTGGCCAAAAAATTATCTAGCGGAATAATTTCATAGAAAATATATCTATTACCCTGATATTTAAGGATACATTTACAAGGAAATTTTAATTGAAAAGATCCACCAATTTCCAGAATCTTTTGTTTCCTAGCCAAAAACAATTTACGTCGTTGTTGAGTATCCCTTGTTACATAACGGAACATATTTTATATCCATGAAAGAAACATTCTTTTAAATTGAAAAAAAGCTTCAAAATTAAGGGCCAGATTTTAAATCACCTATGCATGCTGGGCCAATTTTCAAAGGCCCAGCCAAGCGTGTAAGTCCCGGGATTAGTGAAAAGGGCGGTCCGGGGGCGGGGCTAGAGGCGCCCGGCACAGTGGCCCATTGCAACTTGCTCCTGCTCAGAAGCAGGTGCAAAAGATAAGTTAATAATTTTGGGGGAGTTTAGGATAGGGGGAAGGCAGGATAGGGGAAGAGGAAGGGAGGTCAGGCTAGGGGGTTTTGAAGTTCCCTCCCAGTCCGCTCCTTAATTGGAGTAGACTGGGAGGGAACTGGGGAAGGTCCTGATGTGTCGCCGCGTGTAAATGAAAAAATCTTCCCCCCTTGCACGTGCTGACCCAGCATTTTATAACATCCCCGCACCAGTGCCCGCATGTTATAAAATCGCGCATCCATGTATGTGCACTGGGTAGTGCACGCACATGAACGCATGTGCGCAATGTTTTAAAATCTACCCCTGTTTATCAGATTCTTTTAGGAATGCAGCTAGAAGAGTTGTTCTGTCTCTAATCACAAAATCAGCATTTTCTAAATAACCTGTATGGTCAAAAGATTGTTCCATTTGAGTTCCTTCTGGATCTTTCTAGATGAAAATAAGTAGTAAGCTTTGCCAATAACTGGAATAGATTACTTAGAGAGGCCAAGAAGATCATGAAAAAATATTCCCAGCATCTCCACAGGAGAAACAATTGAACATTTATGAAAATTTAAAATCCTCAAGTTACATTTTCTGGCATGATTGCCAAGATTTTCAAGCCTTCTTAGGAAAATGTAATTGTCTCTCATTAAACTAGAACTATGCTCAGTGATTGAAGAAATCTTATTTTCTAACTCAGTCAATTTCCCAGCATGATCTGAAATCTTCAGAGCTTGATCACTCAGGGCAATAGACATAGTTCCAACTGAATTCAGCATTGAATCAATTCTGGACAATAAGGTGATTTCCAACTTAGTGATCATTACCCAAAGGGAGTCTAGCATTATTGAGCTGTTTTAATAACATGACTGAAAGGCGTTGAGGAGCTCAATAAATTCTGAAGGGGAGCCCCTCCTGGAACAACTCAAGCAGTAGATTCCATTACTAGAACAGTATTCTGCTCACCCAACTGAGATGAGCTCCTTGCTCTGGGGGGAAAGGTCCATTGGGACTTAAGAAGGTCAAACCCTCTGAAGGAATGGAACCATCAGGTTTAGGTTCATTGCCTGAATTCCCCTGGCTTGTAAATTGGAAGACCTCCAAAGTGGGTGGCAAAGTGGAAAGAAGTAAAGAGAAACTAGAAGGAAAGGTCCTGACTAATCCTTTCCTCTTCTTTTCCATTTGGAGATAATACCAACAGACTTATGTTGAAAGCCTTCCTGCAAAAAAAGCGTAAGAAGAGGTGCGCCCCTTTGGCATACTGCTTTGGCGCACCGGCAGCAGTGCGCTGCTGCAAGGCATGCTTTGTAGTACTGGGAAGATGATGTTGGAGGTAGGGCACTTCCTCTCCCAGCCAGACAAGGTGTTGATTGCATGAGCCCCAGCATGATGGAAACGCCTCTCAGGAAGCTTTCAGCATTCTCTCCCAATGGAGCTGCTACACCGCGTGCTTTGTAGTCCCAGGAAGATGACATTGGAGATAGAGCACTCCCTCTCCCAGCTAGACAAGGTGTTGATTGCACGAGCCCCGGAGCGATGGAAATTCCTCAGAGGAAGTGTTCAGTGTTTTCTCCCCAGCTTGCTGAGACTTCTACCAGTTCACCTAGAACTCCATTACTTCAGCCAGACCCTTAACTCAGACCCCCACCCAAAATTGAAGACAAAAGAGACTTGAAATGTAATTTCTGTGATTAAAATAGCAGGTATAAAAGCACGCGCATAAGTTGGACAATGTATACATGTACTCCGCTTATAAAATACTTCCAATCCTACCCCAGAACGTCCAATCCTACCCCAGAACATCCCTAAAATATCCTTTATGTGCATATTTCGGGCCAGTACACACTTTCAGGCCTTATGAAAATACACTTGACCTGCACAATAGCTCCTTCTGCATGTATTGCCTTATTTTACTTGCACAAATCCAGCAAAGTCTTTGAAAAATTATCCACTGAAAGGGGAAGGTTTGAGTGTGAACTAACTGGGAGATTAATTATTTTCTCTCCTTGTACTTTAATATCTTGATTCTTAGCTACCCAAGATGATAGATTACAAAGATGAAAAATGAGAAACACTGTCATTGATAAGGATTGCTATCTTGCAAGCAGCAACTGGATATATCCATGGCTGGAATAATTGGGCTGACTGGATAGACTGGATGGTCTTTTTCTAATGACAATTAACTACTATGTTGGTATGTAAATTATTTTGCTTTAATTCACTGAAGAGTCTGTAGCCTTCTTTATAGAGCTGTTTCTTGTCCATAAAGTTAAGGTAGAATACAAACAGCAGTCATATAGTGGACAATCAGTCATTGCAGGTTGCTGCAAATCTCATGGGTAATTTTAATCTACTTTTTTACCTGTCTATAGGACTTTGAATATTGTTCTCATAACATCAGAGAGGGTACATGAGAAGTTGCATAAAGGAGAACATTTGTTACAACCTGGTCCCAGAGAGCATACGTCACATTTATTTTATGTTTTTCCATTTTCCTTCTGTTCTCATTCAGTTCATAAGAGTATTTTGAAATAGACTACATAAACTGTCCATGAAAACTTGCAACATCTGCCAAATTTGCTTTTCAACAGGGGTAGAACCATGGAAATAGTTTTGCTTCATCTCATTTGAGAACTCAATGTGTGCCTTCCATCACCAATAAGGTTTGGGCTACTATAAAAGTGGGAATAGTGCTACTTGTGCAAATATGTTGTTATGAATTCGCTGCCCGCAGGTTTCCCCGTGAGCAGGCTCACTCACCATTTGCTGCTTCCTTCCTCCGCGGTCGGACGCCGCCAGAGTTCGGCCTCCCATGCGGCCGGAGTCGCGGACTTTCCATCTCTCCTGTGGCCCACAGGCCACCCTGGGGTCTTGTCTTCGCCGCGGCAGGAGCCACGGACTTTGCTTGACCATCTTCGTGGCTAGAAGCCGCCACCAGCGTCTTTGTGATCTTCGCGGCCTGGAGGCCGTATCCCCGGGCTGGAATAGCAGCTGGAGCTGCCCCCGGGGTCTCCTGCAGTGGCTAGAGCCGCTGCCGTCATCTGGCCTGCTCCTCAGGCCCAGCCCTGCATCCCTGGCATCTGACGTAGGTACAGGCCGCTGTCCGTGGTCCTGCACAGCTCTCCTGCTGCTTCCTTAGGCGCTGGTGCGCGCCTCTCTGCAAGATTTAAAGGGCCAGGCACAGGAAGTGTGCTGGCCCCACCTAGGGAGTGGACTTCCTGTACCAGCCCTATAAAAGGGCTGCTCCGTCAGTCAATCTTTGCCTTGCATCGGAGTTACTTCACTCTGGAGGCACCTGCCTGCCAGAGCTCCGTCAGGTCTTCTTCGTTTTCTCCATGGAGTTCTTGTTGTTACGTCATGCCATGTCAATTTATGTCTTCATTGCCTGAGGTCCCCGTCCAGGTGTCCTGGTGTCTCGTCTTGATGTTCTGTTTCCTGATGTCCCAGGTTCCTCGATGTTCTGCCTTTTGCTGTTTCATCAATGCTCCTGAGCCTTTTGGTCCTGTAGGCCGGTAGTCCCTCGGATGACGTCTTTCCTGAGTGGGAACTAGCCTGCAGGTGGACTGGTGTCCTGTGCTCCTGAGCCATCATGTCCTGCCAGCCGTTGGTGGAGCTTCGGACAACATTGACTCCGTCGTTGGAGTTCTGCTTCGACTGGATCCTTCCCTGTGCTCGTCCCATTATCAGCGTGGTCCGTGACCAGCCTCCTCGGGCTGTGTAGGGCGCGCACTGGGACAGGGTGGTCCACGACTCAGTTCCGCAGGTGAACTGAGTAGGGCGCCCTGAGAGACAGTGCCAATGTCCTTCCGCCCAGCTTCTCGTCTCGTCTGGACTTCGTCAAGTTCCTCGTCTCGTCCTGGATGCCGTTGTTTCACTCTTGGTATCATGTCTTGTTCCTGATGCCGTCGCATCGACCATTGGTCCAGGATGTCTTCGCATCAGCCTTGGTATCATGTCTTCATCTGCGATGCCGTTGCATCGATCCTGCTGTCATGTCTAAGTGTCAAGGCCTGTCTGCCCTCGACCTCAGGCCAGGCCTGCTGCTCCATGCTGTTCCATGCAGCAGGTCCAAAAGGGTTCGGAATGGTTGGAGGACCATTCACATTCCAACATCATCCTGTTGTTGGCCTTGGGAGCTTGCAGGCCTGGCGGAGGGTAAGACCATCAGCCATGATGGAACATGGTCCTGGATCCATCTGGGGTCGGGCTGAGGCCCAAGGGCACACTAAAACACCCCTTACAGAACAGAATGCAAGGCCTTTCGAGGCCCATTATGTAACATATGTTATGTTGATTACAAGTTTTCCATCACCTTCAGTTAAACTTTACACATATATTTAAAATTATCCCAGCCTGTAAAACTACTTAAGTCATTTATGTAATTTTGTTTCCGTGTACTTTACTCTGTATAAGGAAATCACAAAGAAAAAAATAAATCACAGATTGTTGAACCCTGCAGTCATATCTGCAATGCCATGAAGAGGTTCCATTAGTCCAACCCTAGAGGATTTAACATTGTTTTTGACTGAGCATGTGTCTTTACAATGGGATGAAAACATTTCATCCTGAAGGCCTCAATAAGGAGACTGAGTGGCAGGCCTTTTTTTACTGTAGGCCAGTTTACTGTAGGCCAGTTTTTTACTGTAGCCAAGTTTACTGTAATGACTTTTCATATGGTTTCTACACATGTATTTCGTTGTTTCAAATGGAAACCGGAATGAAGGCCTCTCACTAAACTTCGGTATATAAAAACGAACAAATAAATAAATAAAAATAAATTAAGATAGAAGGAGATAACAATAAAGTATCACCATATGGCTTCTGAAATGTATTATTGTTGACCATTTCTGAATATATGGTTGCTCAGATCTTTCTTAGTATTTAGTAGTTCAGAGCATATGATCTGTAACTTCATTTTCAATAGTGTGTGCCTGAGCTTGAGTGCATTTGTGTGGAACTTGTGGCATAGTAAACTAGTCAATGGGTGAGAAAGTAAGATGCTATGATTTTCAATCATGCTTAGTCCCTATTTACTTATTACATGAATTATGTATTTCCAATAATGATTTTTATTAGTATAGATTATTGAAGTTTGACCTACTTTGAAAGCATACTTCAAATAGCCTAAGTGAGAGTTTGGGAGTGTTTTCATGGAGTCTGCAGCACAGATAGCTGGCTTTTGTGACAAAATCTTTAAATAATCTTGTTTTTGAAAAGGCCATTATGAAGACCATGATGAAATTTGATGTAAATGCTGAAATTTCTAAGTTAATTTCCTTGAAAAAGTCTGTCTTTAGCAGAACTGTCATCTAGGCAAAGAGGATGCTAAGAGGCGTTTTTTGAACATGTATTGCAACAATTTGGACCTCTCTACATAGTGAAGATGTTTTCTTGAATTTTCTTAATTAGTTTTCTACTACTATTAGCATTATTTATTACTTCTATAGCAATAGTTGATATATGCACTATAGTACAAAAACACCTAAGAGACAGTCCCTTCTCAATTTACATTCTAATCAAGGAAAACATACAGGACAAAATAGACGTTGGGAATTTCATTTATTAAGAAAATGGTTAACACCAATAAGGCTGTAGTTTTCAATTTTTTGCAATCAGCTCTGAACACGTACACTCTATGGGGCAGATTTTTAATCTTACACGCGCGGGTACATTTGTGCGCGCTACCCGGCGCGCACAAATGTACACCCGATTTTATAACATGAGCGCGCTACCGCGCGCATATTATAAAATCCAGGATTGGCCCGATGGCTTTCCCCGTTCCCTCCGAGGCCACTCCAAAATCGTAGCGGCCTCGGAGGGAACTTTCCTTTCGCTCCCCCCCCCCCACCTTCCCCTATCTAACCCATCCCCCTGCCCTATCTAAATCCCCCCTACCTTTATTATATGAGTTACGCCTGCCGGCAACCCCTGGCACAGCCGCTATGCCAGAGGACTCGGGACTGCCCCCGGACCTCTTCCCCGCCCCCGGACCGCCCCTTTTTCAAAGCCCCGGGACATACGTGCGTCCCGGAGCATGCGCGTGCCGTCAAGCCTATGCAAAATAGACTCAGTGTGCGCGGGGGTAGGTTTTAAAGGATTACACGCGTAACCCTTTGAAAATCTACCCCTATGAGAACATTTTCTGCACTTTAAAAAAAGAAATTATTTGATAACATTTCTGGGACTGAGATATAATGTAAATATTAAAAGAATAGCCAGCTTTGAAAATTAGCTGGATAGAGCCACTAAGCTGCGATGTTTTGTTATGGGAGAAGTTCCATTATCGCATTCCCTCTATCATATACAGGGGCAAGGTTAGGTTGGCACCATTTTGAAAAATGGCATTGACTGGGCAGGGTGCTAGGTGGTGCTCTGGGTCCATGACAGGAGTACCAACGCAGGTTAGGCTTGCCCAATCCCCCTTGAAGCTTAGGTAATTACCTCACGGGCCACTCTTGGAAGTCTGTGTCTCCAAATAAATAAAAAATTTGCTTCTACCATAATTTGAGCATCTTATTAAGTATATGTATAAGCATAGTCTGGAAGTGATAGTGTAATGTTTTGCTGCCTACAAGACAGTCCAGCAATCAGCCTCACTCACCCCTACATGGACTCTTTCTCGCAGCAGGCACGCCACTATACTTCTTCCTTTTCCTTGGTCTCTTTAGACCCACGTGTACAGCACACAGTGAAGCTTAAAGCACAAGATAGGAAAATCTCCATGACGCCCTATGATGACATCACACACTTGCCCTATTTGAGCATCGCTGACCAAAGCCCAGGTCCCCCTGCATTGCAATGCATATTATTACTTGTCTCTGTGCCTTTTCGCCTTGTTTTGCCTCCTTGTCATCCTGCCTTGCTGTTACCTTACCTGCCTCGCCTCATTATTATCTTGCCTTGCCCTGGCTCTGTTACCTTTCCCTGGCTGCCCTGCTTATGTCTTGGTCCCTGTGTTTTGTTTTCTCTTGCCTGTCCATCTCTGCCTGATTCCTGGTTCTGACCTCTGCTATGCATACTGACTGCCACCTGCCTTAACCCTAGCTTGGACTTTGATCTGCCTGCTTGCTGCCTGCCCTGACCTCAGTTTGGACCTGAATACTGTTTGCTCACTGCTTGCCCTTAACCTCGGCCTGGACCTGGATACTGTTTGCTCGTGCCTGCTTCAACCTTGACCTGGATAAGCCTTTTAAATATGCAGCTAAGCCATTTAGACAGATAACTTTCCCATTATCCATCTAAATGGCTTTTGAATATGTACCTCTATAAACATAGGTAGGCGTGATGACTCTTTCTTTTCTGGGGTGTATTTAAACTCTTAACATTTAAAGAAATTATTTTAAAATGAGTCATTTTTTCTATTCATAGTCACCCTTACCCCAATGATAGTAAGCATCCTTTCTTTTAACCACTCTCTTCCTAATAAGATCTTCCTGATGCCCCTGCTTACCCTATTCCCCTTGTCCACTTCCCCTCCTCCCTTTTGTAAGAAGAGCCTCCCCCCCCCCCCCCACCCTCTCAGCCCATCCCCCATCAATGATCTGCTTACCTCACTTTGCAAATCCACCCTTTGGGAAAGAAGATCCTTGCCTTCCCAAGTCTTCTAACCCTCAAACTCTGTAGTATCGTAGGAATACAGTAAATAATTATTACTAAATCACAGCCTATAACATAGCATTCCTAGATTATCAACCTCTTTCATTCTATGCAAAATAAGCAGTTATAATCATAAAAGGCATCAACATTGAGTCACGTGATAACCAGCTGAGTTAGTGGACACATTGGTGAGAACTCCTAAGCAGACTCCTCTCACATCAAACTCTGGACCCTTGTTTATACATATTGTGTTGCTTCTTGTTATTAAAATTTCTGTTTTTGAGTTTATCTCCTGTATGGTGGTGAAATTAGAGAGATTTTATGAACAAATTTGTTATCAGGGAATCACTTGATATGTCTACCAAGCCACATAAAACTATGGCTAAGAGCAAACTCATGTGAGAGCCTGCTGCTGCCGAAGTAACCTTTCTGAAGGAGGTCATTAAAGAAATCTCTTTGGAAATATCTAAGATCATCAGTAAGTCGGTGACAGATGTTTTTGAAGATCGGATCTCTAAAACACAACATTTCTGTTATGGTCACGGAGGAGAATGTGGATCCTTTGCCAGAGAGGAGTTGGCACTACCTGTGAGAGGAATACCCCCACAGGTCGGTTCCGTCGGGAGGCAAGGCTGAACTGATGCAGGAGCCGGCTGGAGATTCACCAATACCAACCCCGTTCCTCACGGATTGAGCCCTTGGGTGCGTGGGGCCGGCGTGGGGCAGGCTGGTCTTAGGTAGACCCCTGTGAAGATGGTGGAATAGCAGCTGGAGGAAGTAAAGCAGTCAGCCCAAGGTCAGAGGCCAGAGAGTCGCTGAAAGCCAGTCCGGAGTCAAGAGCCGGAGTCAAGAGCCAGAGAGTCATCGGCAGCCAGTCCAGAGTCCAAAGCCAGAGAGTCACAGATAGCCAGTCCGAGGTCAAAAGCCAGAGGAATCACTGAAGCCAATCTGAGGTCAGAAGCCAGAAGATCCGTCCAAAGGAACTGGAGTGGGAACAGGACTCGGGAGGCAGGAACAGGACTCGAAGGGCAGGAACAGGAGCACAGAACCAAGGAAGCACCGAAGACCTCACCAAGGCGAGAAGACTCGATGCCAAGTCATGGAAGGGTCAGAGAGGCAGGCCTAAATAAGCCTGGGTCAATTATGTCATCAGGGAGATGTCCCGGAAGTTCCTGCTGCTGGCCCTATAAGGATTGGCAGAAGGCGGGGCCGAGGCCTAAGGAGGCTGGAAGCAGGCAGTTGATGGCGTCGGGCAGCTGCCTGACACTGCAGTGGGGGAGCTGGAAGTCTTCCCCACGGCCGTAGAGCGCTGTGCACTGCTGGCGGCAGGAGCCGGAAATAAGGAGGAGGCAGGTCGCCCATGGGGAGAGCATCTCCCTGCTGCTGCGCAGGCCCTGACACTAGCTCTGGCACCGTAAACGGGGGTGAGGGGCCTGGCCGCTGGTAGTTACGGCCAGCACGCATAACAGTGCCCCCCTTCTTAGGGCGCCTCCCCGGGGGTTTCGGTTTAGAAGGATGGGCCTTGTGGAACTGAGCAAGAAGGTCTTTGTCCAAAATATTGGCGATAGGCTCCCAACTATTTTCCTCAGGGCCAAAGCCCTCCCACGCTAGCAGGTATTCCCATTTCTTCCTCGTTTCCTGACATCCAGCACTTCCTGAACCTGATATGTGACATCTGCTTCAGAGGATATGGCCTGAGGATCCGGCGGTTTTCGGGAGAAGATGGATAGGGCCAGAGGTTTCAGAGCGATATGTGAAAGGCATTGTGGATTCAGAGGGTTGAGGGCAAGAGAATGCTGTAAGTGACCGGACCGAGTTGGCGAAGAACTGGAAAAGGTCCAATGGTAGCTTGAGTCGTATGAAGCAGGTGCTTAACCAGACCATGTCCGCTGGTTTGAAACGTGGTGTTTCCCGGTGATGGGCATCATAAAACCTTTTGGAGGTTTGTGCAGCCTTTTGCAGTAGTTGCTTGGTGTGGTTCCATAACTGGTGTAACTCCTGGGCGTTCACTTGTGCTGCGGGCGATGGAACCGCTAATGGGAGTGGTAGAGGCAGTGGTTGGCGTCCATAGACCACCAGAAAGCGTGTGGATCCTGTAGAAATGGATAGGTGAGAATTCAACGCAAACTCGGCCAAAGGGAGAAGGTCGGCCCAGTTGTCTTGCCGCGCATTCACATACGATCAAAGGAACTGCTTAAGTGTTCTATTGGTTCTTTCCTTCTGACCGTTAGCCTGGGGATGATATGCGGAAGTCAGGTCTAAGGAAATGTCGAATTTCTGGCAGAGGGATTTCCAAAAACGAGCTGTGAACTGAATCCCATGGTCAGACAAAATGTGTTCCAGTAGTCCGTGAAGCCTGAAGATAATTCGGACAAACAAGTTGGCTAACTCGGGAGCAGCTGGCAGATCCGGAAGTGCCACAAAGTGTGCCATCTTTGAGAAGCTGTCCACCGTGACTCAAATTATGTTGTTGCCACCCGAGAGGGGGAAGCCCTTGATGAAGTCCATGGCTATATGGGTGCACGGTTCATGTGGTGCAGGAAGTGGCTGCAAAAGATCCCAAGGGCAACCAACAGGGGGCTTGTGCTGGGCGCACATAGGGCAGGCTTCCACGTATGCCCGTGTGTCCTTTTTAATCGTGGGTCACCAATACCTCAGCAGGGTAGAAAGCATTCGGGCTTGACCAGGATGCCCTGCCGTCAGTGAATCATGTGCCCATCGGAGTAGTTTTCACCGGAGCTTTTGGGGAACTACAGTTTTCCCCGAGCGTTCAGGCACAGTGGCACAGAGCAGAACTCTAGCCGGGTCGATGACGTGCCGAGGAGCCTCTGAAACATCCTCCGGGATGAAAGAGCCAGAGAGGACATCTGCTCTAATATTCTTGTCACCCAGATGGTATCGCAATACAAAATTAAATTGCGTAAAAAAACCAGCAACCAGCGGGCCTGACGGTGATTCAGCCATTGGGCGTGATGGAAATATTCCAAGTTCCGATGATCAGTGTGCACCATAATTTGATGCTGGGCCCCTTCCAGCCAGGGGCGCCATTCTTCGAAGGCTAGTTTTATAGCAAGCAGTTCCTTATCTCCGATAGTATAGTTGTGCTCGGTCGAAGTAAAGCGCTGAGAGAAGAAGGAGCAGGGATGTAATGTGTGGTTAGTCGAATACTGACTAAGTACAGCCCCAACTCCAACATCAGAGGCATCCACCTCAATGATGAAGGGACACCACGGGTCTGGATGGCAAAGGCATGGTTCTTGAAGAAAGGCCTCTTTGAGGTCTTGAAAAGTGGTCATCGCTTCTGGAGACCATTGAGACGATTGGCCCCTTTGTGTGTCATGGCAGTGAGTGGCGCCATCAAGGTTGAGTAATGAGGAATAAATGACCTATTGTAGTTCGTGAAGCTAAGGAACCTCTGTAAGTCCTTAAGACCAGTTGGTTGGGGCCAGCTTTGGATACTCATAGTCTTCTGGGGTCCATTTGAAAACCTTGACTGGAGACTATAAATCCGAGGAACGGGACAGTACTTTTCTCAAAACAGCATTTCTCCAATTTGGCGTATAAGTGATTTTCCCACAGTCGTTGAAGAATTCGGCTGACATCTTGCCGGTGGATTTGCCACAGGATCGGCAGTGAACTGGGCCCGCGCAGCCGGCGGATTTGCCACGGGATCGGCGGTGAACTGGGCCCGCGCAGCCGGCGCTAAAGCCCGTCGGGGTAAGGCCTCTTTGTTCCGCCTTCCCCAATCGGGCTCCCACGCCGGCCACCAGCCTACTTCGACCCCGGCCTGACTTACCTTAAAGCCCTCAATGCACGCCTCGATCCGGCCTGCCTCCTCCTCGATCCGGCTTCCTCCGCCCGCCGGGCTGCGAGCCCCCACCCCCACCAGACCCGCCACACCGAGGTCCGCCCCGCCGGGCGCAGGGGTGACGTCATCGATCCGGGACCTACAGGATTTAAAAGGCCCTGCACTCCCCGGCGTCACACGCCAAAGGAGCGCGACAAAGGGGCCTGCCCCTTTGTGCGCCCCTTCGTGTCGCACCTTAGTGCCGCGCCTAAACCCACCCTCCACCACCACCGGCATTCCCCATATTCAGTGCACCGAAGCAGCTCTGCCCGTTCCGCTTCATATCTGCGGCCTCTCTTCCCCTTTCCTCCTCGCTTCCCACTGTCACATACAGCCTGGGGGTGAACGAGACAGAGCGGGAGAGAGACACACAGCCTGAAAGAGAATTGGAGAGGGAGACCGGGAGAAACCAAGGACCACGCTCCTGCAAAGTTTGTTCCTTCTCAGCCACAAACTGATCTACGTGCATCGGGACCTTCTTCCTCACTATCTCCTCCTCCGCTACCACTCCTTCCACTACCACTCAACACGGACACTCGCCACTCGGTGAGCAACACAAATGCCTTATACTCTGTGCCTCATCCATGTTGAATATTTTGTACCCTATTGTCTCTAACTGTAACCTGCTGATTTCCAGATTGCTGAAACTTACTGACCTACTCTGTGCCTCATCCATGTTTAATATTCTGTACCCTATTGTCACAAACTGTAACCTGCTGATTTCCAGATTGCTGAAACTTGCTGACCTACTCTATTACCTGGTCACCTACTCTATTACCTAGTCACCCCTCTTTTCCCCCTGCACCTCCCTTTCCCGCCTGACTATTAAGGTTCCAACTATTCCTACCATTCCTACCTGACTACCAAAGCACCAACATGGCCGCTTACCCAATCCCTCGCATCCATCACCCTCGATCCAGACTACCTCCCCCTCCCCTCCTTCCCCGCCACCCATCCCCCCGCCGTAAATCCCTCATCCTCATACTCACCTCACCCTTGACTCAGTTCCTCGGTCACACCACCCTCTCCATTATACTCATGAATGCGCAATCCATATCTAAAAAGGCACTAATCCTCAACGACATACTTGCGGACTGCACTCCAGACATTTGTGCGGTCACCGAAACATGGCTCAAGGAATCAGATGCCGTCCTCATAAACCAACTCCCATCCTCCCTCTATGACATCTTCCCCATCCACCGACCTAAAAAAAGAGGAGGAGGTCTACTCCTAGCTGCCAAGAAACATCTTAACCTTAAACCCATCAGCATAGCAGCCCCACCCAAACTTGAAATATGTCTCTTTAAGGTAGCTTCCCTGCAAATCTGTCTAGTTTATGCCCCCCCCTACTGTCCTTGAGGCCAACCCCTCCCCCCAATTGAATTTGTTATAGAATGGATAAAAACAGATACCCCTTCCATCATCCTTGGAGATTATAATCTTCACGTGGACACACTCCCCCTCACTGCATCATGCGAAACTTTCATTCAGTCGCTCCTTGCCATAGGCTTCCGACAAATTATATCATCTCCAACCCATAAAGCTGGACACACGTTGGACCTAATGTTTATTAACTCCAGTTTCCAGACCACCAACTCATCCTCCTGCACCCCGGTGCCCTGGTCCGACCACTACCTCATTGAAAGCCGTCTCGCCATGAAGAAACCCCTCCCAATTAACCATCCTGCTCACACCACCATCATATCCAGAAAAACCTGCTCCAGCGACGAATTAATTGACACACTAGCCTCATCCCTACCAAGACTTATCTGCTCAGACCCAGACACAGCCCTTACATCCTGGCAAAGCCTCACGGAAGACATTGCCAACAAACTATGCCCAATCTCCGAACGCATCATATACACCGCAGTGAAACCCTCTAAGCCATGGTACACCCAAGAGCTAAAAACCCTAAAATGCAATCTTAGACAAAAAGAGAGAAAATGGCGCAAGGACCCAACCCCACAACACTCCTCCAGCTTCAAAACAGCCTTACACACATATAGACTGTCGACCCTCAAACACAAGCGAGACTACTATGGTAAAAAAATTCACGACTATAAATTCAACCCCAAAGTTCTTTTCTCCTATGTCGCTAGCCTTACCACCCCTATCCCTCCTACCATTCCAGTTGCTGAGGCTGCAGCAAAAAGTGAAGAACTGGCCAGCTACTTCCAAAGCAAAATCTCCAACCTACTCTCTAGATTTTCCCCCTCCAACCGTTCTCCCCCGACTAACCCACCCTCCATCCCCTCCCCATCCCAACCCTCATTGGCCACAATTGACCTCACCTCTTCCAAAGAAATTATAGGCCTCCTTCGAAAACTTAAGCCAGCCTCTCACCCCAACGACACCATTCCCACCAAAGCTCTAATAGCCATCCCCAACAGCATAGCCAGCACCATAGCAGATATCATCAACTGCTCCATCACCCATGGAACAGTCCTAGATCCCCTCAAACACGCTGTTGTCAAACCCCTTCTCAAGAAACCCTCCCTAGATCCGAAAGACCCCTCCAACTTCCGCCCCATCTCCAACCTCCCTTTCATCTCCAAACTTATGGAAAAGGTGGTCAATTCACAACTTATGGACTACCTAGAAAACCATGACATCCTCCATAAAAACCTTAAATAAATAAATAAATAAATAAATAAATAAATGTTTCCCAATTTGGATTCAGGAAACACTTTAATACTGAATCCTTACTGCTCTCCCTTACTGACTATCTTCTCAGAGGACTAGGACAAGGCCACAGCTACCTCCTTGCCCTTCTCGATATTTCAGCGGCCTTTGACACCATCAGCCACCACCACCTCCTGACACGGCTAGAAAGCATCGGCATCTCAGGAATAGCCCTAGCCTGGTTCAAATCCTATCTCTCTAACAGAAAGTTCTCTGTTAAAATCGGAAACAACTTATCAGCCTCATACCCCCTTCAACAAGGAGTTCTGCAAGGCTCATCCCTGTCATCCACCCTCTTCAATATTTACCTCACCCCCCTCTGCCACCTCCTCTCTGACCTCAAACTCAAATTCTACCTCTATGCTGATGATGTTCAGATCATCATTCCCATTCACAGCTCTATATCCGACGCCCTGGAGCACTGGGAAAAGTGCCTTGCAGCTATCAACACCCTTCTCACCAACCTCCAGCTTGCACTCAACACGAACAAAACAGAACTCCTCCACATATCCTCGCATCCCCCTGACCTCCCGCCTAACGACCCTAAACTTAACCTCCTCACAGCGCTACCTTCCGTTAGGGACCTCGGTATCCTCCTTGATCCCAATCTTAGTATGAAACCTCACATCAATTCTATCCTCAAATCTGGCTTCTTCAAGCTTAATGTTCTAAAGAAACTCAGACCCCTGCTCTACACCCATGACCTCCGCACAGTGATTCAAGCTACCCTCACCTCCAAAATAGATTACTGTAATGCCCTCCTTTTAGGGCTCCCACTGTCCTCGATAAAACCCCTCCAACTTCTGCAAAATGCTACTGCAAGACTCATTACTAACACACGCAAACACGACCATATTACCCCCATCCTCAAGGACCTACATTGGCTCCCCATCCTGTCCCGTATACACTACAAAACCCTGACCATAATACACAAGTCCATCCACACCCACAACTCCAACTGGCTCAACCTCCCCTTCACTGCCCCCCTGTCCACCCGAGCCACCAGATCTACCAACAATGGCACCCTACATGTCCAATCCCTGAAAATGGCCCGGCCCTCTGGAATTCTCTACCTGTCCACATGCGCCTTGAACCTTGTGCAATTAAATTCAAAAAGAAACTAAAAACTCTCCTGTTCAACCATGCCTACACAGAATAGTTCTTGCACTTCCCCTCCGTAATCCCCCCCCCCCCATTCAGATGACCGCCCTCTCCTTATTCTAAGGAGACATTCATTGTAAATTTTGTAAATTTTGTAAATTGTTTTCTCTAGTTTTGACCTTGTTTTCTCTATCCTTCCTACTGCCTCTTGGTTTACCCCCACCCAGTTTCTTTCTCCTTGTTGAAATGTATTTTCCAAGCTTTCAGTTATTATGTGCACCGGTATGATGTCCCCACTAATACCGGTATATAAAAGTTTCTAAATAAATAAATAAAATAAGATCGTGAGAAAACACCAAGATGTCATCTAAGTAGATTACCTCACATCGGTACAGCATATCCCTAAAGATCTCACTCATCATAATTTGGAATACTGCGGGGGCATTACAGAGGCCAAATGGCATGACCAAGTACTCAAAGTGTCCGTCACATGTGTTAAATGCTGTTTTCCACTCGTCACCTTGACGAATGCAAACTAAGTTATAGGCTCCGCTGAGGTCCAACTTAGTAAATATCCTTGCCCCTTGGAGTCTGTCGAAGAGTTCAGAAATCAGAGGAAGCGGGTAGCGGTCTTTGATGGTGATGTCATTTAGACCACGATAGTCGATACATGGTCGGAGGGATCCGTCTTTCTTGCCTACAATAAAAAACCTGCACTGGCAGTTGATTTAGAGGGCCGGATAAAGCCTTTTGCCAGGTTCTCGTGAATATATTCAGACATGGCTAGAGTTTCTGAGACAGACAATGGGTAAACCTGGCCCCAGGGAGGTTCCGAATTAGACAACAGACTGATCGCGCAGTCGTATGAGCGATGAGGAGGCAGAACATCCGCACCCTTTTTTGAAAAGATGTCCGCGAATGAGTATTGTGGAGGAAGGTCCGGTAGGGATACCATAGTGGAGAGACACTGTACGGGCGTGACGGAATCCAAGCATTTGTGAAGACAAGAAGGGCCCCAGCGAGAGAGTTCAAATTGTGGGGAGTGCTAATGAAGACATGGCAGACCAAGGACCACTGGGTGTATGGCTTTGTCTAGAATGAAAAAGGGTAAAGTTTCGACATGGAGCGACCCAGTGTGGAATTGAATCGGCATCGGGGAAAACGCGACTCTCTCAGGCAGAGGTTCTCCCTGTATGGAGGAGAGGAGGAGAGGAACTGGAGAATGGACAGTGGGTATTCGGAGGTATTCTACCAGTTGCCTCAGGATAAAATTGCCTCCGGCCCCAGAGTCCACAAAGGCCAGGGTGTGAAATTCCTGGTTGTTTACCTTGATAGTGATGGGCAGAGTCACTGGAGGAGTGGGTAAAGTCAGATCTAGAAGTCCTCCTGCAGGACCCTGGCCTGGAATGCGGCCAGGTTTAGGAGAAGACGTGCAGTGGATCTGAAGTGGACCGGGCATGATCCTCTGGGTAGTTTTAACTTCTGCAGAGCGTTCCCGCAGACGATGGTCAATGTGTCCCATGAGCTCAATTAAAGAGTCCAGAGACTTGGGTAATTCCCGAGCGGCACGTTCATCCTTGATTTGTGGGCTAAGGCCCTCCATAAAGATGGCCCGAAGGCACTTGAAGCTCCCATTGGAGCTCAGAGGCGAGGGTCTTGAACTCCACGATGTAGTCAAACAAGGTTCTTGAACCTTGCTGGAGGTGTAACAGCGAAGATCCAGATATGGCCGTTTGACCAGAACAGGTTTAGGAACCCAGGCAGGTCGTGTAGAATGGGATCGGTGCTTTCCCATAGGGGCGACGCCCAAGCCAAGGCCTTCCCATCTAGCAAAGAGAGGATATAAGTGGTTTTGGAAACCACGTCTGGAAAGTAGACAGGTTGGAGAAGGAAATGCATGTTGCACAAATTCAAAAATCCCTTGCACATACGGGGATCTTCAGAAAACCGAGGAGGTGCGGGTATAGGCACTGTAGGGCGATGGTCGACCGAACAGGTGGCAGGACTTAAATGGGCGGCTGACGAGGCGGCATCCAAGCGAGTGGTCAGGTGGTCAATAGCTGTTGACAGGGTCTCTAAGAATTTCTGCTGCTCCAGGATGCACTGTGCCAGGCCAGACATGGCCTGAAGGACCGGGATCTCTGCCGGGTCCATGGACTCGGCAATCTGTTATGGTCATAGAGGAGAATGTGGACCCTTTGCCCGAGGAGGAGTTGGCACTACCTGTGAGAGGATACCCCCACAGGTCCCTTCCGTCGGGAGGCGAGGATGAACTGATGCAGGAGCCGGCTGGAGCTTTGCCATTACCAACCCCGTTCCACACGGGTTGAGCCCTTGGGTGCATGGGGCCGGCTGATCTTAGGTGGACCCCTGTGAAGACGGTGGAATATCAGCTGGAGGAAGTGAAGACAGTGAGCCCAAGGTCAGAGGCCAGAAAGTCACCAAAAGCCAGTCCAGAGTCAAGAGCCAGAGAGTCGCCGACAGCCAGTCCAGAGTCCAAAGCCAGAGAGTCGCCGATAGCCAGTCCGAGGTCAAAAGCCAGAGGAGTCACTGAAGCCAGTCCAATGTGAGAAGCCAGAAGAGTCACTGAAGCCGGTCCGATGTGAGAAGCCAGAAGAGTCACCGAAGCCGGTCTGAGGTCAGAAGCCAGAAGATCCATCCGAAGGAACTGGAGCGGGAACAGGACTCGGAGGGCAGATCCAGGAGCACAGAACCAAGGAAGCACTGACGACCTCAGCAAGGTGAGAAGACTAGTTGCCAAGTCATGGAAGGGTCAGAGAGACGGGCCTAAATAGGCCTGGGTCAATGATGTCATCAGGGAGAGGTCCCAGAAGTTCCTGCTACTGGCCTTTTAAGGATCAGCAGGAGGCAGGACTGAGCACCTATGGAGGCTGGAAGCAGGCAGCTGATGGCGTCGGTCAGCTGCCCGATGCTACGATGGAGGAGCTGGAAGTCTTCCCCATGGCTGCGGAGCATGGCTGGAGACAGGAGCCGTGAGTAAGGAGGAGGCAGGATACCCGCAGGGAGAGCGTCTCCTGCTGCCACGCGGGCCCAGACACTAGCTCCGGCGTCGGAAATGGAGGTGAGGGGGGCTGGCCACCAGTAGT
The DNA here is from genome assembly GCF_901001135.1 of Rhinatrema bivittatum. Classification (NCBI taxonomy): domain Eukaryota; kingdom Metazoa; phylum Chordata; class Amphibia; order Gymnophiona; family Rhinatrematidae; genus Rhinatrema; species Rhinatrema bivittatum. The sequence goes on along the minus strand of NC_042615.1, from coordinate 625,378,405 downwards.
TGCGGCCGGCGAACATAACACTTTCCTAGACAAACTTTAAAAACATACGGATACACTCACATCTCAGATTTAGGCAGCTGAATCTAGCAATTCACAGCAAGAGAACAGATTTGAAAATCTTCAAACGCAAGAATCACAATGCTTACAAACTAATCAACAGCAAATTAACAAGGTAGAGGATCTTTAAAATAGATCCTGTAGGAGTAATATCTGCCTCATTGGTACTCCAGAATCTGTAAAAGGTGTAGAGCTTAGAATCTATGTGAAAATTGGCTGCCCAAGCAGCTAGGCATTTTGAGTGACTGACAGACGATCCCAGTAGAAAGAGCACATAGGCTAGGAGTGCCTCAGGAAAATGCCCTTAAACCTCAAAGGGGTTGCAAAAATTTTAATTACGCTGATAAATTAAAGAAGTGATCATGGCAGCATTCTGTAAAAAAAAAGAGCTGTCCTGCTCTTCTCTAATTTCTCTGCTAAAGTTACAGCAGACCACAGAGAAATTTCTCTCTACTGTACATACCTGTTCCAGAGGGGAATAAAGATTTTGATTCAGTTTCCAGCCCAATACCAAATTAGCCTCATCAGAATGACAAAAATTTTGAATGACAAAAAGGAGATCGAAGCTTTGCTGGTGCAAATGGAGTGACATCTGACGAGAAAGATTTCTGGCTTTGTTCATTAACCATTTAAGGTTTGGAAATTGCTTTCTGGATTCATAGTTTTATTTTTATTTTTTAATATTCAAATGGAAGCTAAGATGGCTCCTGAGAAACTGGGCATTAGCTCAATCGCACAGCAAACCTTTGCGCTAAATTGGGATTAGAAGTATGTGCTGGCGAGTTTTCATCAAGCTCTGCAATGTAGAATGTAGAATGGAGAATGGAGAATCTCCTTGTTTCTGTGTTTTAGTTTAGGGTCTAGTCACTAGCTTTTGCAGCTTTTTCTTGTTGGATGGAAACTTTTTTAAATCTGCTAAGGCTTTGAAAGACTTTTCTCTTTTTTATGTAACTTGCATGCCTGATTGTCTTATGTGATGGGTCTCACCATTTTTACTTTTTTGTTTGATCACTTCTAAAGGTCTGAGGGACAGTTATAACCTGGCTGTAAGAAGCAACTACTAGGCAAGAATTGTACTTTTTGTTTCTTTAACTTTGTATTTCAAAAGTCTCCCTTGAGCATTCTTCTAATTTTCCTAGAGCTTCTGATCTCTCAGGCGTTGGCTCAGATAGAAGGCTCTGATTCACGCTGTTTGCTAGAGGAAATAAGAACAAATATTGCTCCTACACAGTATTTCCTTGGACTATTCTTCTGTTGCTGACCTGGACTGCCTTTTGATTCTGCTTGATCTCCACCAGCCCTGACCTTAGCCTACTCCTTGACTCTGTTTGATCTCTACCTGCCCAGGCCTCTACCCTGCCTGTGGTGAGTCAGCTGCCACCTGTGGGAACTGAGTCTGGGCTTGCACTGGCTTGGTTCCATTAATCTGAAAGAGATTCTAAGGGCTCACTCCCTGGAACTTTACACCAATACCTTGTGAATCTCCCATTACCAGAAGATTCCTGACATTAAATATAGCATATACTTTAATCTAGAGTAAGGCCTAATCAAACTTACATATTCATTTTTGAAGCTTTAATTTTTAAGTAAAAATTGTTTTGTATAAATATTGAGTGTAGTATATTTTCTTCTTGGTATGGTTTGAGAGCATGAATGATGGTTATGAATACAAAATGAAGAAAGGCATATGCAATGTGTGGTCATAAGTAGTATTTCTGTGTGACAGTGGATGTGTGGATGAGGTCAAATTAGAGGGTATGTGCAGTGAATGACTTGTCATGATCAGGGCAAGACAAAGGTAACAATTATGTCTGTCCATTGCTGACATAATGTGGCCACATTAGCAGTACTTGAAACCTGGTGCTCTTTTAAACATCTTCTTAGCACTGAAAAGTGCTGTTTTGTTTGTTTGTTTTACTCACTAACAAACTGAGGTGAGAGGATTTGCGTCCAATTAGTGACGTAGAAAAACGCAACTGAAGAACTGATTGAGGTAATCACGCGGGAACATCCACGCATGGGCTCTGCTATTCTGAAAAAGTTCCAAGCTGCGTGCCACTGGATAACATTGCACCCAAGACAGCATGGCTATTTCACTCAGTTTATCAACGGAAAACTCTTAAAATCCCGCTAACTAGCCTATTTTTTTTACTTATATGCCATCCATAGCAGAAGTAAAGTTACATGGTAGGAGACCCTGGTGAGCACTTGTGGGCATAAATATCTAACGCGCACATTTCAAGTTAAAGTCCCGAATGCTCATGTCCTGCCCATGCCCCACCCAGATCATGCCACATTCTTTTTTCAATGTATTTGTGCACATACCAGGAGAAACGCCTTTGCCCTGTCATATGACAGGGCAAAGGTAGCGCCGGCGCCATTTTCTATCAACGCGCCCGACGCCCGAGAGTGGAAGATCACAACGGGACCCCCCCCACTGGACCCCAGGTAATTTAAGACATTTTGGGGGGGTTCGGGAGGGTGGGGGATTTATTTTAAAGGGTCGGGATGGGTTTTAGGGATGTTTTAGTGTGCCGGTTTTCCTGCCCTCCCCCTTCCCCTTCCCACAATTTACGATTTTTGACGATAAATCGGGGGAATTCTTATTAAATATCGCCTCTAACGATTTTTGACGATTTAAAATATATCGGACGATATTTTAAATCGTCAAAAAACGATTCATATCCCTACTATATACAGAGTGGCCCATGGAAAAGTAGCCTGCCTCCAATACCAGTGTATATATATATATATATAATGTCCCTCTCCCAATCTAAATACGTCCCCAGATCCAACTTATTACCCAACTAAAAGTAAACACACTGTTGATACTATGTGAACTTTTAGCCAGGTAAGAGCTAGACAATTTTCAGACAACCAATTTATCTGAATAAATTGGTATTTACCGGGTAAATGGTTTCTAAAAATTGCTCTGTAAAGGCTTTGAGGGCAATATTCAAAAAAAATGTATAACAGATAACTTAACTTATTCAGCTAAATTTAGACAGATGATATAGATATTCAGTGGGACAAATGACTCGCTATCTAATCACTGATTAACATTATCATGCTACCTCTAGTCAAGTAACTTTAAGCCTAACTGGTTATCTTTTCAATGTTGATGGTTAGATTTAAAGTTATTCAGCAGCATTGCTGTGACAATTATGCACAAAACATTGACAAGGATTGTGGTGTCAGTGCAGCGCAATCGTAGCAGAAGAGCGAGTTATCCAAAAGTACCAGGAGGTTGGGAAGATTAGGGATAGGGGGATAAAGGAAGGATGGAGAAGATGGAGAAACTTGTACTTATTTGATGATTTCCTTTCTTTTAGTCCTGCTTCACCAGTCTAGAACAATTGGTTTTATCCCCCCCCCCCCCCCAGCAAATGGAGGCAGATCACATGACTTTTTCTTATGCATCACAGTAGTGACATCATCTCTATTTACACATTGTGCAGAATAATTAAAGCCAGTATTCCCCTAACAAAGTCTATGAAACTTTAAAATAATTAACCTTGTATTAAAATTTGTAATTAAAGAATTTTTCATAGGCAACTAGATATTCCTTGACTTCAAGTTCCATCTTGTTCATAGATGCTACTGAAGTTGTACTGTACATAGTATCCCCACCACTCTCCTTTTCATTATGGGGTGGATTTTAAGAGCCCTGCTCGCCTAAATCCGCCTAAATCTGGGCGGATTTAGGCGAGCAGGGTCCTGCGCGCCGGTACGCCTATTTTACATAGGCCTACCGGTGTGCGCAGAGCCCCGGGACTTGCGTAAGTCCCGGGGTTTTCTGAGGGGGGCGTGTCGGGGGGCGGGCCCGGTCGGCGCGGCGTTTTGGGGGCGTATTGGCAGCGTTTTGGGGGCGGGCCCGGGGGCGTGGTTACGGCCCGGGGCGGTCCGGGGGCATGGCCGCGCCCTCCGTACCCGCCCCCAGGTCGCGTCCCGGCGCGCTAGCGGCCCGCTGGCGCGCGGGGATTTACGTCTCCCTCCGGGAGGCGTAAATCCCCCGACAAAGGTAAGGGGGGGGTTTAGACAGGGCCGGGCGGGTGGGTTAGGTAGGGGAAAGGAGGGGAAGGTGAGGGGAGGGCAAAAGAAAGTTCCCTCCGAGGCCGCTCCGATGTCGGAGCGGCCTCGGAGGGAATGGGGGTAGGCTGCGCGGCTCGGCGCGCGCCGGCTATACAGAATCGATAGCCTTGCGCGCGCCGATCCAGGATTTTAGCGGCTACGCGCGTATCTACTAAAATCCCGCGTACTTTTGCTTGCGCCTGATGCGCCAGCAAAAGTACGCCAATTCGCGCGGTTTGAAAATCTACCCCTATGTGTTGAAAATGAAAGAGTACTAAACTTATTGCTCTGGCAATCTGTTGATTGGCTCCTTTCCTTGTCCATTGACCCTGAACAACTTGATATTGGCAATGTACTCTCCAACTTGTTAGATTCATATCTGTGATGACTAAAATTCATAATGGTGCTTCTAGGCTCACATCCCTTAAAAGACTCTGGATATTTAAAGCCTACGATATTTAAAGCCTATGTTGTTTGCTAGCCTTTGAGTTAGCAAGGGGAATCTTACGGATGGGATTCACTCTCCATACCCAGCTACTCTGCCTCTCCAATCTTCCATTGGACTCTTAATGCTAAGGGGGTACCTGCTCCTCGGGGGCCTCACTTGCTTTTCAGGTCGCTATCAGGAAACCGGTACTCACTCCTCGAGGGCCCATGTTCCGTGACTTGCTGCCTGCTCCTACCTTCTCTTCTGCCTGGAAGGATTCGCTATCTTCAACACCAGTGAGTACAACCATCTTCACCTCAGAGCTATTCCCTGGAACCAGGTACTCGCTCCTCGAGGGCCTGCCTCCATTCCAGCCCTAGTGCCATCTCCTACGTGGAACCGCTGTGTGAGTGCATCACCTTCAAGCCTCTCAGCTCTCAGGGATCAGGTACTCGCTCCTCGAGGGCCTGCTCTCCCTATCCTGGGGTTCTCTATACTGGGGCTTTGTGCATATTCCACTGTATTCATTATTCTCAGGTCCTTCCACTTCAGCACTACTACCGGAGGAGTCGCTGTTCCAGCGCCTGAGGGATACTAGCCCAGCCAGGCTACTTCTGCTGCTCACCACTGCTACCTCTGGTGGCTTCACCACAGTGTCTAATAAAAGATCAATCTCTGTGTTTGTGTGTCCTTAGCTGAGCCTGACCTGTGGCCCCTCATGGGACTTCCCCCTGTGGGCGTGGTCAGCTGCCACAGTGTCCAAGGGTCCACCCACACCTCACTAATTATAACAATTAGCTGCCTTACTGACTATTAAATGCACAAAAACACACACTAAATAATATACCCCAATAGTTTACTTCTCCCTATACTTAAAAAAAAAAAAATTTCCCAAGCAAAACTTATTGATTCCTTTCAGCCACCAGCAAGGTGATCCTCTTCTCTCAGTGCTCCCACTGGATTGTAATGCTGACTACACTGACGCTCTAGGTGACTAACAATACAACATACAGTATATAATAATTAAAACAAAACTAATGCAAAATAAAAAAGACTAACATAACTTGTTTGATTATCTTAGTCAGTCTCTTAGAAGTCAGCAACTTGTGACCTTCCTTGGTACTAAATTGGGTGCCCAGATACTCTAGAGACTGGGATGGAATAAAATTGCTTTTTACATAATTGATTACCTTATACTTTCTAAAAAAAACTGCACCATTCTGTTGGATATTGTGACACTTTCTTGATAAGATTTTGCTCTTATCAACCAATCATCAACCAATCTTATCAATCAATCATCCAAATATGGATGAATTACAATCCCATTTTTTCTTATAAATACTGCTACTACCATCATTGGTTTGGTGAATGTTCTGGGAGCTGTTGTAAATCTGAAAGGGAGTGCCCTGAATTGGTAAAGTTCCCTCATTATCACTTTACCCCCATTTGCCTCGGGTACAAAACTTAGATTGTAAGCCCTCTGGGGATAGGGAAATATCTACAGTACCTGAATGTAAACCCATGTGATATCTCAGATTGAATTTCAGTATATAAAAAATAAATAAATAAATAAATAAATAAATAAATAAATATAATTCTGTAAATAAATGTTTTATCTTATCAGTACTTACATGCATCCAACATTTGTGCAGGTGAGAAATGCAAGAGATCATACAAACTGGCTTCTCTTAATTCCTTTGTTTGTTTTGGTAAACAGACATGCTCTTGACAGCCAATAAAAGCAATTTTTTGTATTTCTGAAATACTTCCATTCAAACAAATGTCTGCTAGCACCATGCTGTACATGTAGGCCACTTCCCAGGGCCAAGAAGATGAGTTATTTTTGCAGTTCTCATTCTGTGTATAGGAATACAGAACTTAATCACATATAGGTGAATTTTAAATGAAATTACCCACTTAAATGTAACATACTATCATAGCAATTTTAAAAAGCCATTTACTCGCGTAACAAGCACTAAGGCGAGTAAATCCTATGGACAATTCAATGGCATATATTGTAGCAATTTTCAAAAGCCCACTTACTTGAGAAAAATGTATTTACTAGTGTAAAACCCAATTTTAGGAAAATTCTTTTAAAAATCAGGCCTATATTGTACTTAGCAAATATGCTAAAATTTATACTAAAGCAAAAAAAGCCATATAATGCAGTAGTTGAAAGTAACTCCAACCGCCGGAAGCAACACCCCCCTGTGACGTAAGATTCTCGTCTGGAGCGACCAGGCCCTTTAAAAAGGCCGATCGCAGGCGCAACTTCCTTTCTCTCCGTGATCGCTCTCCTCACCCCGCGCGGCCGGCGCAGACCTGCTGGGGTCCTGGGCCTACCAGACTGCACGCGTCCGCCTTCGCCTCACCCAGCGATCCAGGCCACGCCTCCAGCCGCCGGAAGTGACAACCCCCTGCAACATAAGACTCTCATCTGGAGAGACCAGGCCCTTTAAAAAGGCCGGTCGCAGGCGCCCCGCTCCGAAGGAGCACAACAAAGGGGCCTGCTCCTTTGTGCGCCCCTTCGTGCCGCCCCCAATATGCCACACCCCCTACTGATCCCCACGACCCCACACCTCAGAAACCATTCCCCAAACATTCAACATCACCCTCCATCACACATCACCCTCAAGACATAATAAATTCATCATTGACAACCCACTCCTCCTCTATTCTCTCAACCATTCCCCAGCCAATCTCTCACCCCACAGCTATCTTTGCCAAAACCTGTGCTCCAAGACCCTCTTCACACTCCTACTCCCTCCCACCAACATCAACCTACTACCACCATCTTTATTGCTTCCCCCCCCCCACCTAATCATAACAAGCTCAGCAACTAATTTGTTGCCCACCAAAGAAACTGACTGATCAACCCACAGCCTCCTCACGCCCTTTCGAATTCTCCTCCCTGAGCCCTCTACCTTTTAGTACCCCTAGCGACTCCTCTGGCACAGACCCCCCCTGAGCACCCCCACTCCCCTCACACACCTCCCCACACCACCTGATCTCCTATGCAACCAACCACCCCCCACCACCAACTCGCAAACAACCATGGCTGCATATCCCATCCCTATCCTCACCGACACATAGCACACCACATCATCAATCCTGCTACACACTACAAATCCCTCATACCTATCATGATCTCCCCCCTTACCCAACTTCTCAGCCTCACCTCGCTCTCCATCATTCTTTTCAATTCCCAATCCTTGGGGAAAAAAAGCCCCCATACTTAATGACCTCCTCCTAGACTGCAAATCCGATATCTATGCAGTCACAGAAACCTGACTTAAACACTCAGACACAGTATTCCTAAACTAGCTCCCCACTCACTCATATGACCTCTTCTCTATTCCAAGGCCCAAAAAAAGAGGTGGAGGCCTCCTACTTGCAGCCCAAAAGACCTCAAACTAAAACCCATATAGTATGTACCCCTGAAACCCGTTATTTATGTAAAGTCTTTGGCTGTTATTTGTTTACTTCCTATATAACCTGTTATATGTAAAGCCTGTTGCTAATTTATTGTTTAGTGTAAACCGAGGTGATGTATAACTATACGTACCGCGGTATATAAGAATCTCTAAATAAATTAATTAATTAAATAAATAAATAAATAAATAAACACTGACATCCTGCCCAGATTAGAAATCGGACTCTTTAAGTCACAAGACCTACAAATTTGCTTAGTATACGCCCCCTTCCCCCCCCCCCAGCCTACTTGAACACAATCCCTCACCACTCATCGAATTTATAACAGACAACCAGAACATAAACATCAAAATGGCGCCGGCGCTACCTTTGCCCTGTCACATGACAAGCGACCGTATGACATAGTGAGGGCAAAGGTAGCGCCGGCGCCATTTTGAAAATTGGCAATACGGCCCGCGTGCAGGAGGTCGCTCCCGGACCCCCGCTGGACTTTTGGCAAGTCTTGTGGGGGTCAGGAGGCCCCCCCCCAAGCTGGCCAAAAGTCCCTGGGGGTCCAGCGGGGGTCCGGGGGCGATCTCCTGCACGCGTGACGTCGGGAGCCAGTAACCAAAATGGCACCAGCGCTACCTTTGCCCTGTCACATGATAAGGGCAAAGGGCAAAGGGCCACCGGCGCCATTTCTCTTAACGCAGTCGTGGCTAGAGAGAGGGAGATCACGCCGGGACCCCCCCACTGGACCCCAGGTAATTTAAAACATTTTGGGGGGTTTCAGGAGGGTGGGGGATTTGTTTTAAAGGTTCGGGGTGGGTTTTAGGGTTTTTTTGGTGTGCCGGAGTAGTATAATGGGTACACGATCAATCAAACTGATTGACAGGTGAGATAAGGATGACAGCAGCCAATCAGCGTCCACTTCCGGTCTAAGCCCCGCCCATGCCCCGCCCACTCCCTATAGAAGTGAATGGGGGTGTGGCCACGCCCCCTCCCACCTCATCCCGTCCTCGATCACGCCCCCAGGTCACACCCCTTCCGCCCCAGGCCACACCCCTTCTGCCCAGGCCCCGCCCCTGGCCCCACCCCGGCCCCATCGATGCTCCTCCCCCCAATAGAAGTGAATGGGGAGCCCCTCCCACACCCCACCCCTCCCAAACTGCCCCCCATGATGTCACGGATGGCCCCACCCACACCCCAACCACAAGCCACACCCCCTGTGATGTCACGGGTATGACATCACCGGAAGTCCACCCCATTTTTGCTTACAAGAAGAGACGTGCCTTGAGGGATATTCTAACTTCGACGATTTTAACCACTTCAAGGTTATTAAATGATCAGAAAGGACAATACCAATGTGGTCATTGTGTAGTATGCCCCCAGGTATATATGACAACTTCTTTGGTAATACCATCTACAGGTCGCACGTACTATTTGCCTAGGAAATTTGATTGTGAGACAGCTCAAGTAATATATGTAATTTTATGCCCATGTGGGCTTTATTACATAGGGCATACTAAAAGAAGAATAAAAACTAGAATTATTGAGCATCTTAGTAACATACGTACACAGAGAGAAAATGCACCACTGGTACAGCACTGGCAAGAGAAAAGGCATGGTGTTCAAGATTTAAGATTTTGTGTACTCAAAAAATAGTGTGGTCTCCTGATGCTAGCGATAGTATTTTGAGTTAGCAGGTAGGTGGAGTTTTTTTGAAAAGTTGAGGTTCATGTGATGGCGCGACATCCAATACAAGTGAGAGGAGGGATATTTAAAGTATAAGGGTGTGAGTAGGAAGCAATGCGCAACCGCGGCGTTTTGGGAAAATGGAGTAAGTGTGGAAGGCACGCTAGAAGGTGAGCTGATCTTGTTGAATTATATATAAGATGCATTAAAAAATATGCAATTTAATAGTAGACATGAGATTTACCCTGTGTTGTAGATGAGAATGTTGTATGATAGTGGACGGCGCATTCAAATCAGCGTTTAAAGATATAATGATTGAAGGTGTGTGAAGCAGTGGTGTTTACAAAGGAATTCAAGCCTCTAAAAATGTTGACTTACGGAGTTAGTGGTGTTTAAGATAAGAAGTGGAAGTAAATACCATTGGAAGGTTAGTATATTCATAAGAGTGAATTAACATGAATTTATGTTGCATATGGTGGTGGATTAATATGTTTTTTTGATGGATTGGTAGGTTGTGAAAAACGCGGAAGAAATTGAGAATAGTAGTATTAAGGAGTTATACAGAGCAATATATAGGTAAGCGATTTGCTGGAATGTAAGGACAGTGACTGGATAAATGGTCGATTTTTATACACAATATATTACATGATTTTCATATGTGATTAATAATAAAACGTTTCTATATTTAGGATTATATTTTATTATAGATAGCACATGCAACAAGTATCTATGAACCAAATACAGAAGTTCCCGTTTTTCAAGTGAAAGAAATGAGCTGATAATGGTCCCCTGAGGAAACCACCTCAGTGAAACGGAAGCTTTTCGTCGGGAGTTCACAAATAGCAAGAACATGAAAGGGAACTAAAAGGGTGACAATTAATAACTGAAATAAGGATGTGTTAAGATATTTGTTGGTAGAAGGATAAATGAAATATATACACAAAATTGGTGCTATCTGGTTGTAACAATTTTTGATAAATGATATATGGATGTATTTTAATATGTTGGCAATAGGTGAATTATTGTATTAGAAATAGGTGCAATATTTTTGGTGTAATGTGATTGTGCATGTGTGAATGTGGTATGCATGATAGTGGTGATATTGTTTTAAGATGAGTTTTTGGCTTATAAAATTGTATTAAATTAAAAGATTAATAATAAAAAAAGTGTGAAATTGTACACAGGTATTTATATATTATTTATTCTCGAGACTCAAGCCATGTCAACTTATATTAAAGAAAACCTGGACAAAGGATTCATCAGGCCCTCTACGTACCCTGCGGAGGCTGGATTCTTTTTTGTGAATAAGAAAGACAGTACATTAAGGCCGTGTATTGATTACCGCGGCCTGAATGCCATCACCCGTAAAGACCGATACCCACTTCCACTCATCAGTGAGCTATTTGATCGACTCCAGGGGGCCCGAATCTTTACCATGTTGGACTTGCATGGGGCCTACAAGTTGGTCCGCATTCAACCCGAGGACATCTGAAAGACAGCGTTCAATATGCGAGATGGGCACTACGAGTACGTAGTGATGCCCTTTGGCCTATGTAATGCTCCGGCCATCTTCCAGAGGATGATGAATGAAATCTTCTGAGACCTCCTGATGCCTTCGTCATAGTCTACTTGGATGACATTTTGATCTTCACAAAGGAGCTGGAATTCCATCGCTTACATGTCCAGACTGTCCTCCAGCAGCTCAGGGACCATCATCTCTACACCAAACTTAAGAAATGCTTTTTCGAACAGTCCAGTCTCCCATTCCTGGGCTACATCATCTCCAGCCAGGGATTCATCATGGACCCAGACAAACTCCAAGGTATTCGAGACTGGCCTCTGTTATTGTTTGTAAGGTTTTAGGTGGACCCTTGGACACTGTGGTAGATGACCACACCCACGGGGGGAAGTCCCATGAGGGGCCACAGGTCAGGCTCAGCTTTAGGACCCACAACACAGAATTATCTTTCATTAAACAGAGTTGAGAAGCCACCAGAGGTGGCAGTAGTGAGTAGAGATGAAGCCCAGCTGGGCTTCTAGTCCCTCAGGACACTGGAACAGTAATCCCTCAATAGCTGTGCTATTGAGGGATCACTGAGATAGTGAGTACAGTGGAGCATACACAGGGTTCTGGTATAGAGCCTCATTGGTTGATTACTCACACAGCGGTTTCTCCCGGAAGGTAACCCAGAAGCTGGAATAGAAGCAGGCCCTCGAGGAGCGAGTACCTGGTTTCAGGGAACAGCTCTGATAGAATATAGATGGTAACTCACTTATGGTGTAGACAGCAGTTTCTTACAAGCAGAAGTGAGCTCAGGCAGCGAGTCCGGGAACATGGGCCCTCGAGGAGCGAGCACCAGTTCCAGACAGCAACCTGAAAGAAAAGAGAGAGGCCTCCAAGGAGCGGGTACCCCGATAGAGTAAGTCCAATTAAGGAGAGGCAGAAAGCTAGGTACGGAGTGCAAATCCTATCCATAAGGAGTCCCATCAACCCCTCACCTTGCTAACTCAATTAGCTAGCAAACAGAGCAGGCTTTTGTATCTGGGATGCGTGACGTCATCCCAGGGGGATGCCCCTGAGGTTCACGCCAAAGAAAGAATAAGAAGCAGGGCCGCACGGCAGCTGAACAACATGGCAGGTAGGCAGGCAGATGCCACGGCAGCCAGATGACCATCAACCGCAAGAGGAGTCGCCAAAGAGGTAAGGAGGGCGGAGTAGAGATGTTGGGCAGCGACAGTCGTAACAGTACCCCCTTCAAAGGGCGGTCTCCTCTGCAGGTACCAGGTTTAGGCTTCAAAAGATGCACGAGATGAAATTGACGGAGCATCTCTTTATCAAGGATGTTATCCTGAGGCTCCCAAGAGTTTTCTTCGGGGCCGAAACCTTCCCAAGAAAGAAGGTATTCAAGTGTTTTACCTCGTCTTCGGACATCAAGAATCTCTTTGACCTTAAATTCTAGGTCATCTTCTGCGTTGATGGCAGGTGGTTCCTGAGTCTTGGAAGAGAATTGACTGAGTATGAGAGGTTTCAAGAGTGAAACGTGAAAAGCGTTGTGGATGTTTAGTCCGGGTGGTAGCTTCAGACTGTAAGTCATGTTGCCAAGACGTTGGAGGATTGGAAATGGTCCAACGTAGCAAGGAGCAATACGAGTTGAGGGTAACTTCAGTCTGAGATGTTTGGTAGATAACCAGACTTTGTCACCGGGTTTGAAGACAGGCGCTTGAGAATGGTGAGCGTCATAAAACCTCTTAGCATGGTCACTCGCTTTAACTAGCATGTCTTTCATATGAGTCCACAGTTTATGGATTTCATCAGCAGTAGATTGAGCTGCTGGGGACGTCACTGAGAGCTTCAGTGGAAGCAGCAGTGTTGGAGAGCGTCCATATACCACTTCAGAAGGTGTTGATCCAGTTGATGTTGCTGGATGAGAATTGATGACGTATTCAGCCCAAGGTAACATTTCAGCCCAGTTATTCTGACAGCAACTCACGTAGGCTCGAATGAACTGTTTTAAGGTTCTATTCATCTGTTCTTTTTGGCCATTTGATTGCGGATGAAAGGCTGAAGTGTAGACTAGAGAGATGTCGAATAACTTGCACAAGGCCTTCCAGAATCTTGCTGTGAACTGAGATCCTCGGTCTGAAACAATGTGTCTTGGTACGCCGTGAAAAAAATGTGTGATATGAAGAGTTTGGCAAGCTCCAAGGCTGAAGATAAGCCAGGCAGCACCACAAAATGGGCCATCTTGCTGAAGTGATCAACTGTTACCCTGATGGTATTCATTCCTCCAGCAAGGGGTATATCGACTACAAAGTCAGTAGCGATGTGTGACCAGGGCTGTTCCGGAACTGGCAGTGGCTGCAGCAATCCCCACGGTTGGCCAGAAGCAGGTTTGTGTTTGGCACAGTTGGTACAAGATGCCACGTAGGATAGGATATCTTTCTTGATAATAGGCCACCAATAGAACTTCTGGATCTTGAGCAGGGTGTGGCATTGACCAGGATGGCCAGCCAGCTTGGAATCGTGCACCCAAAAGAGCACTTTATTCCTGAGGTGTTTAGGCACGATAGTCTTACCAGCAGGTACAGAATGTGTAGTCTCCAAGATGACTCTCTTCGGGTCAATTATGTGCTGAGATTCTTCAGGCACATCCTCCAAGAGAAAGGAGCGTGACAAGGCATCAGCTCTGGTATTTCTGTCTCCAGGGCAATATTTAAGCACAAAGTCAAAACGATTGAAGAATAAGGACCATCTAGCTTGTCTGTGGTTAAGACGTTGTGCATGGCGGAGATACTCTAGATTTTTATGGTCCATGAATACAGTTATTTGATGTTGAGCGCCTTTGAGCCAAGGCCGCCATTCCTCGAATGCTAGCTTAATAGCCAAGAGCTCTTTATTCCAATCCCATAGTTCTTCTCTGATGGGAAGAAACGTCGTGAGAAGAAAGAGCAGGGACGTAAGGATTTAGAGTCTCCAGTTTGGCTCAATACAGCCCCCACGCCGACATCCGTAGCGTCAACTTCTACGATAAATGGCTTGTTGGGATCAGGATGCCACAAGCATGGTTCCGTGGAAAAGGCAGTCTTTAATTTCTCAAAAGCGGAAATGGCCTCTGCAAACCATATTGAAGCGTTGGCACCCCTGCGGGTCATTGCGGTCAAGGGTACTGTTAAAGAAGAGTAGTTCTTTATAAAGCTTCTATAATAGTTGGTAAACCCAAAAACCGTCTCAGGGCCTTCAGGCTGATAGGTTGGGACCAATTTTTGATACGCTCTAGCTTTTGAGGGTCCATCTGGAAGCCATCTTTAGACATGATATAGCCAAGAAAAGGCACGGAGTCCTTATGGAATTCGCACTTGGATAGTTTGGCATAAAGCCGGTGTTCACGAAGTCAGCGTAGTACTTGCTTGACTTCCTCTAGATGAGTGGGCAGATCCTGAGAAAATATCAGGATATCATCCAGATATACCACAACACTCTTGTACAACAGGTCCCACAAGATGTCGTTCATCATGTTCTGAAATATAGCAGGTGCATTGCACAGGCCGAAGGGCATTACTAAGTACTCAAAATGGCCGTCTCAAGTGTTGAAGGCTGTTTTCCATTCGTCACCACTGCGAATGCGAACTAAGTGGTAGGCCCCCTTCAGGTCAAGTTTTGAGAATATTTTGGCACCGTGAAGCCGGTCAAACAGCTCTGAGATTAAAGGCCGGGGGTAGCGGTCTTTAATCGTGATCTCGTTCAGACCTCGGTAATCGATACAATGACGTAAGGTACCGTCCTTCTTCCCCACAAAGAAGAAGAGTGCGCCGGCTGGAGACTTCGATGGTCTAATAAACCCCTTCTGTAAATTCTCCTCGATGTATTCGGACATCGCCTTGTTCTCAATCGCTGATAGTGGATAGACACATCCTTTGGGAGGTTCAGTATTGGGTTTCAGTCTTATGGCACAGTCATAGGACCTATGCGGAGGAAGAATGTCAGCAACTTCTTTGGAAAACACATCAATGAAAGATGATAGGGTGCATGGCCTTCTCTAACACAAAGAAGGGAATTGACTCGGTATGGAGAGCTCCGGTGCAGAGTTACCGGTACAGTTTGGCAAGTCACATCACCCGGTAAGGGCTCCCCATGGATGGAAGACTGGAGAAGTGGAACCTTCAAAGTGATGAGGGGGATCCTCAAATGTTCCACTAGGCGTCAAAGAATAAAGTTGCTTCCTGCCCCTGAATCCACCTTGCAAGAGTTTGAAACTCAGACGGTCCACAGATCAAGGAGACTGGGCGAGAGAGCGGAGGTGAAGGAGTAGTAAGGCCTAAGAACAGTCCTCCTGCAGGACTTAGGCCCATCCTTTTCCCAGATGAATTGGGCATGTTGGGACATTGTGACATACCTGTCCACAGTACATACACAAACCATGCCTCTTCCGAAGTCTTCTCTCTTTGGAAGTCAAATGACTGCGACCAAGTTGCATTGGTTCATCTCCACTGGCAGCAGGAATTACTGGAACCATCCGATGTGCAGGTTTAGCACTAACCTCCTTCTGACCTGGTCCTCTATTAGGCCGGAGTTCTTTCACCTTATCACAAAGCCGGTGGTCGATCCTAGTAGCCAAAGCCACTAGTTCCTCCAGTGAGTCAGGTGTTTCACGAGTGGCCAGCTCGTCTTTCAAGCAAGTATCTAGGCCTCTGAAGAAAAGAGTTTTCAGGCATTTGGGGTCCCAGCAGAATTCTGTAGCAAGAGTCTTAAACTCTATCGCAAAATCAGCCAGTGGTCGGTTGCCTTGTTTCAGGTCCACCAGTGCAGAACCGGCAAAAGTCACTCGGGCAGGATCATCGAAAACGGATTTGAATAAGTCCAAAAATCCATCTATATCCTGCAAAATAGGATCCTTGCGTTCCCACAGTGTAGAGGCCCAAGACAAGGCCCTTCCATCAAGATAAGATAGAATGTAAGTAGTCTTGGCAAAAGCTGTGGGGGAAGTGAGAAGGCTGTAATGCAAAATGCATGCAGCACTGGTTTAGAAAGCCCCTGGTCTTTTGGATCTTTCCCGAGAAATGAACTGGAGCAGCCAGCGGTACAGCAATCTTTAAAGTTACTTCAGGTAACTGACCTTCATTAGTTGAATTAGCGGCTTGGGTCTTCTGTACGTGCAGCTGAAGAAACGCTGAAGTAAGTTTCTCCAATGCGTCTTGCTGTTCTGAAATGCGCAGGGCCGGGCCCGGAATGGCATGCAGGGCAATGAGCTGTGCCTGATCCATGGAGTTAGCAATCTGTTATTATTTGTAAGGTTTTGGGTGGACCCTTGGACACTGTGGCAGATGACCACGTCCACGGGGGGGAAGTCCCGTGAGGGGCCACAGGTCAGGCTCAGCTTTAGGACACACAACACAGAATTATCTTTTATTAAACAGAGTTGAGAAGCCACACGAGGTGGCAGTAGTAAGTAGATATGAAGCCCAGCTGGGCTTCTAGTCCCTCAGGACACTAGAACAGTAATCCCTCAATAGCTGTGCTGTAGTGGAGAGAAACTGAGATAGTGAATTCAGTGGAGCATACACAGGGTTCTGGTATAGAGCCTCGTTGGTTGATTACTCACACAGCTGTTTCTCCCGGAAGGTAACCCAGAAGCTGGAATAGAGGCAGGCCCTCGAGGAGCGAATATCTGGTTCCAGGGAACAGCTCTGAGAGAATATAGATGGTAACTCACTGATGGTGTAGGCAGTGGTTTCTTCCAAGCAGAAGTGAGCTCAGGCAGCGAGTCCAGGAACATGGGCCCTCGAGGAGCGAGTATCGGTTCCAGACAGCGACCTGAAAGAAAAGAGAGAGGCCCCCAAGGAGCAGGTACCCCGATACAGTAAGTCCAATTAAGGAGAGGCAGAGTAGCTAGGTACGGAGAGCGAATCCCATCCGTAAGGAGTCCCATCACCCCCTCACCTTGCTAACTCGATTAGCTAGCAAAAAGAGTAGGCTTTTGTATCTAGGGTGCGTGACGTCATCACAGGGGGACGCCCCTGAGGTTTGCGCCAAAAAAAGAATAAAAAGCAGGGCCGCACAGCGTGTGCGCCCCCTAAGGCAACTGAACAACATGGCGGGATGCAGCGCCCAAGCCGGACCGGGGACGCCAGCAGGCAGACACCACGGCAGCCAGACGTCCATCAACCGCAGGAGGAGTCGCCAAAGAGGTAAGGAGGGCGGAGTGGAGTCATCGGGCAGCAACAGTCGGAACAGCCTCAGCCCATTGGTCTGTGGGCCCTGCAAAGATTCTTAGAATTCACGAACTATTGCCATCACTTTATCGCAGACTACTCCACGCTAGCAGCTTCACTCACCGCCATGACTAGGAAAGGATGTAACCTCCAGGACTGGAGTCACAAAGCCCAGTCTGCGTTCCAGTCCCTTAAGGAGGCCTTCCGTACTGGCTCTTGTCTCCATCACCCGGACCCGAACCGCCCCGTCATCGTAGAAGTTGACGCATCTGCCATTGGCACAGGGGTGGTCCTCAGCCAGTATTCCACAAAGGGAGCCATAGTTCCTTCTGCGGGTGAGCATTCTATTGGAGATCGTGAACTTCTGGCCGTGAAGCTGGCCCTCCAGGAGTGGTGCCTCTTGCTTGAGGGGGCTCAGCATAAGTTTACCATCTACACGGATCACAAGAATTTAAAACATCTCAATGAAGCCCAGCTACTAAATGCAAGGCAGGCCCGTTGGGCTCTCTTCTTTGCGCGCTTCAACTTCAAATTGCGCTACTGCCCAGCTGCAAAGAATCTCTGCAGCGATGCCCTCTCGCGCTCAGTAGATCCAGAGGATACACCTGAAGGTCCGACCCATATCATAGATCCCACCTGCATCTCCCTCACAGTCACTACCACCATGCCACCTGGTAAGACAGTGGTGCCTTGCCACCTCCGCGAATGAGTATTACGCTGGGCCCATGACTCTCGTCTTGCTGGTCACCTGGTCGGGCTTGGACCCTGGAGGTGCTCCGCAGGCATTATTGATGGCCCAGTATTGTGAAGGACTCCCGGGATTACGTAGATTCTTGTCACATGTGTGCCCAACAGAAGACATCCACTGGACACCCGTGGGGGCTTCTCCAGCCTCTTCCAGCACCAACAGAACCATGGACTAATCTTGCCACCGACTTCATTGTAGAATTACCCCCATCCAATGGAAACATGGTGATTTGGGTCATCATAGACCGTTTCTCCAAGATGGCCCATTTCATACTTCTGCCTTACCTGCCTTCTGCTCCCAAACTGGGGCATCTATTCCTCATCCACATCTTTCGTCTTCATGGACTCCCCAAGGAGATCGTATCAGACCGAGGCCCACAGTTTGCTGCAAAGTATTGGAAATTCTTTAATTTAATAGCACACTCAATTTAACCTCTGCTTATCACCCTCAGGCGAATGGCCAGGCTGAATGGACAAATCGATCCTTAAAGTCCTTCTTTTGACTTATCCTTCCATGGGCAGAATTTGCTTACAACACCCACGTTGCAGCCACCACCGGGAGCTCCCCGTTTCACGTGGTCTGCCGCTTCCAGTCCCTCTGAATGTGCCATCTCCAGCAGCTCAAGCCACAGCCTAGTCTATCCAACACCTCTGGGAGCAAGTGACCCAGAGACTGGGCCAAGCCGCCGAGCGGGCAAAAAGGATTGCTGAAGCCCATCGTCGTTCTGCTCCCACATTCCTTCCTGGCTAGAAGGTATGGCTCAGCACCAAACATATCCAATTTCGCCTACCTTCCCAGCGCTTAGCCCCAAAGTGCATAGGTTCATTCCCCGTTCTTCGGAGAGTGGGAGCAGTAACTTACCAACTGAAACTGCCTGCAAGTCTGGGGATTCACAATACATTCCATGTCTCCTTACTCAAGCCCCTAGTGCTATCTTGGCCCTCATGGAGACCACCACAACTCATGCAGCTCTCTGCAGAACCAGAGGCAACCCTCCAAGTCCAGGAGGTTCTGAATGTTCGTCATAGGAGAGGCCGATGGGAATATCTTCTAGCTTGGGAGGGCACCGGTTCTGAGGAGAACTCCTGGGAGCCCTTTCACCATATCCTTGACAAGAACCTTCTACGAGACTTTCACATGCAACATCTAGAGAAGCCTGACCGGTAAAGGGGAGGCCTAGAAGGGGGAGTACTGTTGCGCGTCCCGGCCATGCTGGTGCCGCGACCGGGCCTGCTCACCTTGGGCTCCCCCGCAACGGCTGCCAGTCGCCAGCATCCTCAGTGCCAAACCCGAGCGTCTCAGGCTTCCTCCAAGCAGACCTCTCAATGGAGCTCCCACAGGGGCTCCGCGTCCCCGACGTCCTCAACCACACCCCTAGGTGCACGCGTGGCCAACACCCCACCCTTTAAAGGGCCCAGGGCAGGAACTTCAGCTTGGATGCCTTCCGATGACGTCACTTAGACCCTGTATATAAGGCGAGGCCCTTTCCCCAGTTCCTCGCCTTGGCAATCGGGTCATCACCTCATGTGAAGCTAGTTTGCCATCCTTGTTCCAGTGTTCCTGTGTTTCTTGTTCCTGTGCTTGTTCCAGAGTTTCTGAGTTCCTGTTCCTGTACTTCTTCCAGTGTTCCTGCATTCCAGTGTTCCTACGTGTGTTCCTGTGTTCCCGTGGTCCTTCCTGTGTTCCAGCATCTGTTCCTGAGTCTCATCGTTCCTGAGTCCTGTACCTCGTCTTGCTACCCAGGTTGTATCTTCTCGGACTGATACTCGGTACTGACCTCGGCCTGCTTGACTATGCTCAGACTGATACTTGGAACTGACCTCAGCTTGCCTTTAACCATGCTCGGACTGATATCTGGAACTGATCTCTGCTTGCCTTTGACTACGCTCGGACTGATACCTGGAACCGACCCTTGTTTTGGCTGACCACCCTCGAACAGATACCTTGGCTTTGACTTTTGCACTCCACTCAGAAACTCTCTTCGCTCCTCCCATGACTACCAGGTCCGCCTACTTCAACACTGCCCGTGGCCTTCTTCAAGCTGGACCACTAGGCACTGCCTATCCTATCTGGAGGATCTTCAGTTCCTGCCTTGTACCCGTGGTCTCCGGTACTCTCGCTTCCGGTCTAGCTCGCCTGTTCACTGACAGCTGCGCAGCTCTACTCTTGGTGGGCACACCTCTCTGTCATCTCTCAGGGAGACCACCAGAGGCCCACCTAAGCCCAGACAGTCGTGGAATCCAAGGGCTCAACCCGCGGAGCCCCTGAACCGTTATTGGTGAAGTTCCTGTTAGCCTCTGTCTCCTCGTGTGCTCCACTTCCTGGTGGCAGGCGCCCTCTGGGATCTGCCAGAGAGCCGTACCAATCCTGTGCCAGGCCAAGGGTCCACCTCCAGCGCAAAAGTTATGATTGCCTTCATTGGAACAATATAAGTCCCTTCATACATATGAAATTTGATTTTATTTTTTATGCTCCTGTTTATGTTGATCTAATAAAACGTATCACAGCCTGGAAATTGTTTAAATGTCTTCCAGGACTATGCATCATATTTTTTCAGAAATGAAATGACAGGATGAGAAAGTCATCATTCTATAGCCATTTACACTGTTTCAGCTGTAGACGAAATCATTATTAAAGAAAATTAAATTGCTTATCTGGAATGTGTTTACTAAAAATAGATATATGAGTCACATTGATGGATCAAATGACTACTGTGTATCCCAAGTGTAGATTTCTCTATCCTCTGGGAAAATCCTTCCAAGCATGTGCAGTGTTTCTCAGTCACCCTTTTCCCAGCAGCTATCACTTTACATTCAGCCAAGTTCAGCAGAGATAGAAAGAAATGAGACAGACAAGAACTCCTAATGGTAAAGTGGATGAGTTGTATAACTTGTTTATCTGATGTTATCAGTAGGGATGTGAATCGTTTTTCAACGATTAAAATTATCGTCCGATAATGTTTATATCGTCTTAAATCGTTATAGAACACGATACAATAGAAATTCTAACGATTTATCGTTAAAAATTGTTAAATCGTGTTAGTGCGCACTAACTCCCCGTTAGTGCGCACTAACTCGATTTAGTGCGCACTAACTGAAAATGATACAAATAAACACTTTCCAGGTCACTGAAGGTCAGTTAGGAATGAATATGTGTTCCTATTGGCTGGCTGCCCTCTTATCTATTGATATTACCAAGGTTACCACTGAGGTGATGGTTGGGGGGATGGGAAATGGAACTGGAAACTAACGAACACCAACAGAAAATGAAACAAAGTGTTCACACTTCCCAGGTCAGTAAAGGTCACTTAGGAATGAATATGTATGTATGTATTCCTATTGGCTGGCTGTGCTCTTATCTATTGATGTTACCAATATGGTTGGGGGGATGTGAAATGGAAACAGTTGGAAGCTTGACAAAAAAAGTAATGTAATGATCAGCACTCACGTGACTAGAACTTGTTTGTTTATTATTTTTGTTAGCAGGCACCTGAAATGCTAGTGCATGTTGAATTTGCCAATCACTGTGCATTTTAGAAAGGTGGTCCTGGCTGGAACTGTACACAGTTCAAATATATGTAATTGATTGTTGGTAAGTGTATTTTTTAAGTAGCCACACTGGCACCAGTATGTTTACTTTTCCTCCTACTTAACTCACTAGCTCAGCTTTGTAAGAAGGGCTTCTCTGCTTGTGTGTTGTTTTTGTTTGGTGTGAGGAGAGCAGAAACATCAGATCTTTATTCAATCTACTACAGTCATCTCTTACAGTGCCCTATCCCTATTAATACCAGGAGTGTTGTGATCTTCCTGCACACAGTGCCCTAACCCTGATACCAGTCTGAGACAGCTCCCTCCCTGCATTACTAGTGAGAGGCTGGCTTCACAGACAGGGGGGAGCTGCCTGACCCTCACTCCTGACTTCCCCCATGTCCCAGCTAGTGAATGGTGTGTGGGTGAGGGGGGGGGGGAGGATGGTGAAGTCTGAGACAGCTCCCTCCCTGCATTACTAGTGAGAGGCTGGCTTCACAGACAGGGGGGAGCTGCCTGACCCTCACTCCTGACTTCCCCCATGTCCCAGCTAGTGAATGGTGTGTGGGTGAGGGGGGGGGGGGGGGATGGTGAAGTCTGAGACAGCTCCCTCCCTGCATTACTAGTGAGAGGCTGGCTTCACAGACAGGGGGGAGCTGCCTGACCCTCACTCCTGACTTCCCCCATGTCCCAGCTAGTGAATGGTGTGTGGGTGAGGGGGGGGGGGAGGATGGTGAAGTCTGAGACAGCTCCCTCCCTGCATTACTAGTGAGAGGCTGGCTTCACAGACAGGGGGGAGCTGCCTGACCCTCACTCCTGACTTCCCCCATGTCCCAGCTAGTGAATGGTGTGTGGGTGAGGGGGGGGGGGAGGATGGTGAAGTCTGAGACAGCTCCCTCCCTGCATTACTAGTGAGAGGCTGGCTTCACAGACAGGGGGGAGCTGCCTGACCCTCACTCCTGACTTCCCCCATGTCCCAGCTAGTGAATGGTGTGTGGGTGAGGCGGGGGGGGGGGGGGGGAGGATGGTGAAGTCTGAGACAGCTCCCTCCCTGCATTACTAGTGAGAGGCTGGCTTCACAGACAGGGGGGAGCTGCCTGACCCTCACTCCTGACTTCCCCCATGTCCCAGCTAGTGAATGGTGTGTGGGTGAGGGGGGGGGGGAGGATGGTGAAGTCTGAGACAGCTCCCTCCCTGCATTACTAGTGAGAGGCTGGCTTCACAGACAGGGGGGAGCTGCCTGACCCTCACTCCTGACTTCCCCCATGTCCCAGCTAGTGAATGGTGTGTGGGTGAGGGGGGGGGGAGGATGGTGAAGTCTGAGACAGCTCCCTCCCTGCATTACTAGTGAGAGGCTGGCTTCACAGACAGGGGGGAGCTGCCTGACCCTCACTCCTGACTTCCCCCATGTCCCAGCTAGTGAATGATGTGTGGGTGAGGGGGGGGGAGGAGGATGGTGAAGTCTGAGACAGCTCCCTCCCTGCATTACTAGTGAGAGGCTGGCTTCACAGACAGGGGGGAGCTGCCTGACCCTCACTCCTGACTTCCCCCATGTCCCAGCTAGTGAATGGTGTGTGGGTGAGGGGGGGGGGGGTGGATGGTGAAGTCTGAGACAGCTCCCTCCCTGCATTACTAGTGAGAGGCTGGCTTCACAGACAGGGGGGAGCTGCCTGACCCTCACTCCTGACTTCCCCCATGTCCCAGCTAGTGAATGGTGTGTGGGTGAGGGGGGGGGGAGGATGGTGAAGTCTGAGACAGCTCCCTCCCTGCATTACTAGTGAGAGGCTGGCTTCACAGACAGGGGGGAGCTGCCTGTCCCTCACTCCTGACTTCCCCCATGTCCCAGCTAGTGAATGGTGTGTGGGTGAGGGGGGGGGGGTGGATGGTGAAGTCTGAGACAGCTCCCTCCCTGCATTACTAGTGAGAGGCTGGCTTCACAGACAGGGGGGAGCTGCCTGACCCTCACTCCTGACTTCCCCCATGTCCCAGCTAGTGAATGGTGTGTGGGTAAGGGGAGGGGGGGAGGATGGTGAAGTCTGAGACAGCTCCCTCCCTGCATTACTAGTGAGAGGCTGGCTTCACAGACAGGGGGGAGCTGCCTGACCCTCACTCCTCCGGGGTATTGTGATCTTCCTGCACACAGTGCCCTATCCCTGATACCAGGGGTGTTGTGATCTTCCTGCATGCAGTGCCCTATCCCTATTAATACCAGGAGTGTTGTGATCTTCCTGCATGCAGTGCCCTATCCCTATTAATACCAGGAGTGTTGTGATCTTCCTGCATGCAGTGCCCTATCCCTGATATCGGGATGTGTGCAAGAAGATCACAACACCCCCGGTATCAGGAATAGGGCACTGTGTGCAGGAAGATCACAACACCCCCAGTATCAGGAATAGGGCACTGTGTGCAGGAAGATCATAACACCCCTGGTATTAGGGATAGGGCACTGTGTGCAGGAAGATCACAACACTCCTGGTATTAATAGGGATAGGGCACTGTGTGCAGGAAGATCACAATACCCCTGGTATCAGGGTTAGGGCACAAGTTCTAGTCACATTGACTGATCACATTACTTGTTTTGTCAAGCTACCAACTGTTTCCATTTCCCATCCCCCATATACTGTCAGTAGGAAACTTGGTAACATGAATAAATAAGAGGGCAGCCAATAGGAATACATATTCATTCCTAAACTGACCTTAACTGACCTGAAAAGTGTCAAATTGTATCATTTTCAGTTAGTGCGCACTAACTCCCAGTTAGTGCGCACTAACTACCGTTAGTGCGCACTAACTCGAGTTAGTGCGCACTAATCGGAAAAAACGATTTTTAACGATTTTTTAACTAAAAAATCGTGCCTAAGACGATTTTCTTGCCCTGCCACACGATTTCTATCGTTAAGACGATATGGAAAACGATTCACATCCCTAGTTATCAGAGAGCATCTGTTCCAGGTAAGTAGCTTTACTTTATCTGATGACAAACATATCAATGAGTCACAAGAATTAGACTCTCTCCCTAAGGATGTAATCCTTGAGACTCTAGATGGACTGATTCCACTAAGACTTCAGAGCCCATTGAGCTTTTCTCATGTAGAGATATTCCATGGGATTTACTTGGATACTGGTGGCTATTAAGGCCTAACATCCTCAGCATGAATGATGTTGATGTATGCTTTCTCTGAATTATTTCCTTGCTGTTGCAAACAATGCTGTGCGTCCGGTTGTCAGGGAAATAAGCCTTGGCCTAACTTATGTTTAGCAGAGCCCTATGAACACCAATCAAATGAAGGGCTCAGGCGTGATTTGCGGAAATTGATGATGAGGGCAAGCAACTGCAGCACTCAAATGGTGGCATGTATGGTTTTATCTGGACCTCTCTCAGAAATGCTTTTGACCAATCAAGAGGACCTTGTGAGACTGGGGGATTGGATGTCTAAATGGCAGATGAACTTTGATACAGACAAGTACAACGTGAAGCATATAGGGAAAATAATCTGAACTACAGATGCATGATGCTAGGTTCCATATTAGGCATCACCATTCAGGAAAAGGATCTTGGGATTATTGTGGACAATACTTTGAAATTTTCAGCCCAGTTTACAGCAGTACTTTAAAAGACAAATAAAATGTTACGTATTACTAGGAAAGGAATAGCTAATAAAACAGAGGATATCATTATGACTCTGTATCGATCCATGGTGCGGCCATACCTTGAGTATTGTATGCAATTCTGGTCATTCAAACTCATATATGGCAGAACCAGAAAAGGTACAGAGAAGGTCTACCAAAATCAGGAGTTGGAATGGCTCCCTTTTGAGAAAAGGTTATACAGGCTAGGGCTCTTCAACCTGGAGAAGAGAAGGCTGAGAGGAGAGGTCTATAAAATTTTGAGCGAGCTGGATTGGGTAAACAGGGAATGGTTATTTATTCTTTCAAATAGTAATAGGACTAGGGAACATTCTATGAACCTAATAGGAAGCACATTTGAAACAAATTGAGGAAAATATTTTTTCACTCAGATGTCTATATTCAGATATAGGCAGCTAATTAAGTTAGCCTGATAAGACTAATAGAGCTAACTTCCACGGGATATTCAGCAGCACAGCTATGGTGATGAATATCCCTGTGTTTGCCAGATTAGCCTTACCCAACTGTGTTTAGACCTACTATGGATCAAGTTTGACTTATTTGACTAATTTAGCCATCCAGCTATTCCCAATGCCCACCCACTGACTATCTGGCTAATTACTTAACCAGATAAGTGACTTATAAGTTGCGGCTGCTAAATGTAACCACCACTTAGCCAGATATGTCTAACTTATCCAGCTAAGTAGCATTGGAATATTGTCCTCTCAGTGCACAATTACACTTTTGAATTTGTAGATAGAGGAGAAGGTGGAAGTAGTGTATCTGGGTTTAAAAAAGGTTCAGACAAGTTCCTGGAGGAAAAGTCTCTAAACCATTATTAATCATATAGACTTGGGAAAGCCACTGCTTTTTGTGTCCGGTCTCAGATGGCTTCGACCCTTGTGCCTCACCATTTTCTCTGCTCTCCCCGTGAGCCTTGGGAAGATGGCCACCGCCGTGTCTGCAAGCCACTCTCTCTGGTGTCCCCGGAATGGCTATGGCGTTGCCTCCCGCCATGTTCCTCCCAAGGGCCTCCTAGGTTGCGCACGCGCACGCCACCCACGTCTTTATTCCAACTATGGCGTGAACCTCGGGGGCGGCCCCCTCAAGTGACGTCACGCCATCCAGGTATTTAGCCTATGCTTGTTTGCTAGCTCTTTCAGTTAGCAAGGATTGGATTCGTCTGGTCTAAGCTACTCTGCCGCTTCCGTGCTGCTGCTGGAAACTCTCTCTGCCCTTCAGGGTATTCTCTAACCTGGGTACCCGCTCCTCGAGGGCTCTCTGCTTTCCTTTCAGGTGTCTTACTGGGATCAGGTACTCGCTCCTCGAGGGCCTGCTCTCCCTGCCTTAGTGCCTGCAACCATCTACTTCAGCCTGGTGGAATCTCCAATCTTACAGCTACCATCTAGTGAGTAATCTAATTCTCAGTCTGTCTCATCTACAGCTTTGCCGTACTGGCAAACCTACACCTGGATCTCCCTATACCAACTTGGTGAGACGGGTTCCCTCTGCCGAGGGTCCCTGGACTGCTACCTCTGGTGGTGCACATCAGCTGTACAATAAAAGATCTAACTCTGTGTTTGTGCGTCCTGAGTCTAGCCCAGTACTGTGGCTCCCCACAGGGCTCCTCCTCGTGGGTATGGTCATCTGCCACAATACCCAAGAATCCACCCAAATACGGCTAAACCATAACACTGCTTATTCCTAGTTATGAGCAAGAAAGATTGGATCGATTCTTTGAGATCCTGCTGGGTAATTGTGACCTGGATGGGCCACTATCAGAGGCAAGATGCTGTCCTTGATAAAACTTTGGACTGACCCTGGCAACATTTTGGGGAAGGGGAGCCTATTCTGAAGGGATGAGCTCCATTTTAACCAGGGTGGAACCCGTCTTCTGGTGCTAACATTTAAAAAGGAGAGAAAGAAGCGTTTAAACTAAATCTTGGTGGAAAGCTGACAGTCACACAGGAATGCATGGTTTGGAATGAGGTGTCTTCCAAGGATACTTGAAGAATGGGGAAGTTAAAATATCCAGATAGAGCGGTTGTGAAATACATGGAAGTATCCCAGGTATATTTAAATAAAGAGCAGACAGGAAAAATAATTCCAAATAACACATTTCAATTGCTAGATAGATTGTAAATACAATTTAAAAAAAACATACTTTGAATTATCTGAATGTGAAGTTTAAAAAATAAGACTGGAGATTTGGAAAGTATGGCACTGAATGAAGCTATAGAGGGAGGATAACCAATGGGACACTGTAATATCAGAGTACAAATATATAGAAATGATAAGCCAGGCCAAATGGGTAGAGGGATGGTGCTATATGTTAAGGATGGCATACAGTCAAACTGGATGAAAGTACAACAGGAGACAAAATGCAGTGTGGAATCTCTGAGGATAGAAATTCCATGTGTGATAGGGAAAAGCATAGAGGTAGGAAAATACTACAGTCTGTCTGGCCAGGATGAAGAAACAGACCTTGAAATGCTAACAAAATTTAGAAAAGCTAACATATTAGGCAATGTAATAATAATAGATTTCAATTTTTCCAATATTGATTGGGTAAATGTCTCCTCAGAACTCACTAGAAAAGCATAGTTTCTAAATGTCATAAATGAATGCTTCATGGAGAAACTGGTCCTGGAACCGACAACAGAGGAGACTACTCTAGATCTCATTCTCAGTGTGACGTGCAGGAGTGTAAGGTCCATAATGCATAGCTGTTCATAGGTGTGAGTTCTTGGACTATAGTGTGGTTGGTACCAGCCCCTTTCCCCACAGGTTGAGCCCTTGGTTTCTGAGGGTGGCAGAATTTATGCACAACCCAGAAGAAGAGCAATCAGGTGGAATTAATTTCAACAGAGGTCAGGACAGATATGACGGTGAGGTCAGGAGAGGCAGCAAAGGAGGAGAGGGATGGGGCATGTACTGGTGCACCACTAACTTTGTCAGTCACCTTATGCCCATAGCAATGCGGATCTTGTGCGAGAGGTAACAGTGGTGGGGCCACTTGGCAATAGTGATCATAATATAATCAGACTTAACAATCACTGAATAGGGGACATTAAGGAAAAGTATTTAACTTTAAAAAATGAGACTATGATACAGTAGAAATTAGAAAATAACTAAAAGGAGTGGTTGCAAAGGTTGAAATTTTTATGCTGCTTTGTTTCTCAGCCATGGTGAGAAAAATAGAAGATGCAAAATCAAATGATAAATAAATTCTCCTGAAAGACAAACACACACTGGAAAGAGAAAGCTAGGCCGTCAGAATATAGTACCATGGGGGCCATACTGACAGAAAAAAATGTTAGTACTGTGAGATATCAAAAAGTAAAAAAAATCTTCAAGAATTGCTATGAATCTGACTAGGAGAGCAATGAGGCAAAAAAAAACAAAACAGTTTTAAATTGCATAATAAGTGTAAACTGCAAGAAAAAAATCTTGATTCTCTCTGAAACAAAAGCTTGGTCAACATGCGGTTGCAGGTGAAAACATCCAGTGGTGATGGCAGACAAAATTAAACTGAGAGTTGCAGGGTCAGGGGTGTGCAGAAACCCTGCCTGTCCCTGAAAAATGAGCTTTTTTTTTTTCTTGTTTTTATACAGAAGCTCATGGAAAATTTCACTCAGAGCACACAATGCTCATGTGATTCAGTGTGACTTATTGATATGCTTGTCATCAGAGAATCAAAGAAACAAATACAGTAAAACAAGTATGTTATATCTTATGAATGTAATAGCTGTTCTGAATTAACATACATTTCATTCTAAAATAAAAGAAATACTGCTGGTTTTACCTTCACGTGACGAGATAGGGAGCTCAAAATAAAATCTCTCATAAAGGACATTAAAACCTTCAAGCAGGACACGTTTAATTTAGCAGCCTCTCCAAAAAAGAATAAACCAAGCGCAGAATACAACCTAAACATTTTAAGACACAAAATAAATTTTAATATAAAATACTTATTTATTTATTTATTTAACGGTTTTTATATACCGACGTTCATAGAGGATATCACGTCGGTGTACATTGAACAATAGTATGGCGCCGTAGGCATTTGACAATAAACATGAGAGCATAAATGAGTTTAGACTTGAGTGAATAGCGTAAATTAGGAGAAAAACAAGGTAATATAAGAGTTATATAACATATATAACATATTTAATTTTAAAATATTCAATCTTTTGAATAGGCCAGAAGCAGTTTCAAATTAGTTCAATATAAAAAATACATTTTTAATGCAAAATACAGGAATAAAAGTTATGTTTTTTTACATAAAATACTACTATAGTGTCAGAGGCAATTAAATTTCTACTTTACTAGAAGAAATTTGTGTCAAATCAGTACTCCAATTAGCATCAAAGTCTTTAGAATAAAACTGTATTGCAGTTTTTATGGCAATTGACTGAATTGAATATAGAATTGTGTCAGAGTCCCTGCCATGATAAATGCACAGATTTATTATCACAACCTCTTGTTAGATGCACAGTAGGGTCTGATCAATTAATAGATGCTTCAGCATAGTATTACCATTAAGAAATTTGGTACATTTGTAATGCTATTCAGTAATAGGGATGTGAATCGTTTTAGGACGATTAAAATTATCGTCCGATAATTTTAATATCGTCTTAAACCGTTATGGAACACAATACAATAGAGATTCTAACGATTTATCGTTATAAATCGTTAGAATCGTGAGCCGGCACACTAAAACCCCCTAAAACCCACCCCCGACCCTTTAAATTAAATCCCCCACCCTCCCGAACCCCCCCCAAATGAGTTAAATAACCTGCGGGTCCAGCGGCGGTCCGGAACGGCAGCGGTCCGGAACGGGCTCCTGCTCCTGAATCTTGTTGTCTTCAGCCGGCGCCATTTTCCAAAATGGCGCCGAAAAATGGCGGCGGCCATAGACGAACACGATTGGATGGCAGGAGGTCCTTCCGGACCCCCGCTGGACTTTTGGCAAGTCTCGTGGGGGTCAGGAGGCCCCCCACAAGCTGGCCAAAAGTTCCTGGAGGTCCAGCGGGGGTCAGGGAGCGATTTCCCGCCGCGAATCGTTTTCGTACGGAAAATGGCACCGGCAGGAGATCGACTGCAGGAGGTCGTTCAGCGAGGCGCCGGAACCCTCGCTGAACGACCTCCTGCAGTCGATCTCCTGCCGGCGCCATTTTCCGTACGAAAACGATTCGCGGCGGGAAATCGCTCCCTGACCCCCGCTGGACCTCCAGGAACTTTTGGCCAGCTTGTGGGGGGCCTCCTGACCCCCACGAGACTTGCCAAAAGTCCAGCGGGGGTCCGGAAGGACCTCCTGCCGTCCAATCGTGTTCGTCTATGGCCGCCGCCATTTTTCGGCGCCATTTTGGAAAATGGCGCCGGCTGAAGACAACAAGATTCAGGAGCAGGAGCCCATTCCGGACCGCCGCTGGACCCGCAGGTTATTTAACTCATTTGGGGGGGGTTCGGGAGGGTGGGGGATTTAATTTAAAGGGTTGGGGGTGGGTTTTAGGGGGTTTTAATGTGCCGGTTTTGCGATTTTTAGATTTTTAGATTTTTCACGATTTTTCACGATATTTTACCCCCCCAAACGGCAACAATACGATTCCCTCCCCCTCCCAGCCGAAATCGATCGTTAAGACGATCGAGGACACGATTCACATCCCTATTCAGTAATTACAAATTCAGTATTTTACTAACTGACATTGAATAGAGAGTTACCATAACACACTGAAATTGTATTGATTGTTTGTAAAGGACAGTCATTAAACCACAATGTAAAGCAAAGTTGTTTACCTGTAATAGGCATTCTCTATAAAGAGCAGGACATATCATCCACACAAGTGGGTGATGTCATCTGATGGCACTGATATGGACCTGCTCTCTGAGTTCAGAAAGACAAACTTTGAGTTTCCTCAGTCTTTTCACTAGCTAGGCTTCATCTTTAAGAAATGAAAGGTGTGCTTGTGTGGTTGATTTGTCCTGTCTATGGAAAACGCCTGTTATAGGTCAGCAACCTCACTTTCTCTGTGAACAAACAAGAACAAATACAGCCACTCAAGTGAGGATTCTCAAGCTGAGGACTGCATGGGAGAACATGCATTTCCATAATAGAAACATATACATTTTTCACTCAAAGCACAATTAAGCTTTGGAATTCATTGCCAGAGGATGTAATTAAGGCAGTTAGTGTAGCTGGGTTTAACAAAAGGTTTGGATAAATTCCTGAAGGAGAAGTCTATAAACTGCTATTAATCAATAAGGAATAGCCACTGCTTGTTACCAGCATGAGTACTTAGGGATCTATTTAATGTTTGGGTACTTGCCAGGTGCTTATGACTTGGATTGTCCACTGTTGGAAACAGGATTCTGGGCTTGATGGACCCTTTGTCTGTCCCATGTATGGCATATTTATGTTCTTATGCAAGCCATTAAAAAGAATGGAGGGATAGATGAAGGTTTTAATGAAACAGTATTTTTAGAACTGCTTTGCAAAAGTTAGTGTCCCATCAAGAATCCTCCTCTAAACAGGAGTGTTTGATGAAGGGATGTATAGAAGACCAAGTAGCCACTTTGCACATTTCCTATATTGAGGCAGAATAAAGATATGCTACAGAAATTAAGGATGCACTTACATAAAAACATAGCAATGACAGCAGAAAAAGACCAAATGATCCACGCAGTCCACCCAGCAAGTTTCTTATGGTATTTCTTACGGCTCTGTGCAGATTACCCCCATATTTTTGTTAAAGGTAGTACTTCTGCTCTGTGAAGGTTAATTGCATGCGTTATATGACTACCTCTCCATGCAGGTTTCCACAAGTCTCATGGTAAGGGTAGTAATATTTACAATCAAAACCAAGAAATTTTCAGACTACAACAAAATTATTTCTAGCAACATTCTTATGGGGTGAGCAGCCTTCTTGTTATTTCAGACAATTTTACTTGAACATACTTTGTTTTGGACTTGGCCATAAAAGCAATCCTGTACATTATCCTTAATGTCTGTATATCAGTATTCCAGACCGTAAAACTCAGAGCCCAGCATTGGCTATTTGTTATCTTAATCCAATTCCCCTTTTTCTGTTGCCAAAGCAGAGCGTGATATTGCAGTTGTGTAAAAACCGTCAATGCTAATTGGTTAAGGGGTAGATTTTCAAACCGCGCGAAGTGGCGTACTTTTGCTGGCGCATCAGGCACAAGCAAAAGTACGCAGGATTTTAGTAGGTACGCGCGTAGCTGCGCGTATCCGCTAAAATCCTGGATCGGCGCTCGCAAGGCTATCGATTCCGTATAGCTGGCGCGCGCCGAGCCGCGCAGCCTACCCCCGTTCCCTCCGAGGCCGCTCCGAAATCGGAGCGGCCTCGGAGGGAACTTTCTTTTGCCCTCCCCTCACCTTCCCCTCCCTTCCCCTACCTAACCCACCCGCCCGGCCCTGTCTAAACCCCCCCCCCTTACCTTTGTCGGGGGATTTACGCCTCCTGGAGGGAGACGTAAATCCCCGCGCGCCAGCGGGCCGCTAGCGCGCCGGGACGCAACCTGGGGGCGGGTACGGAGGGCGCGGCCATGCCCCCGGACCGCCCCGGGCCGTAACAACGCCCCCGGGCCTGCCCCCAAAACGCTGCGCCGACCGGGCCCGCCCCCGACATGCCCCCGACATGCCCCCCTCACCAAACCCCGGGACTTACGCGAGTCCCGGGGTCTGCGCGCGCTGGTAGGCCTATTGAACATAGGTGCACCGGCGCGCAGGGCCCTGCTCGCCTAATTCCTATGGGGCTCCACTTAACACTGTTCTCTCTTCAGAATAAGTTCCATTTACCATTACACGCTGTCTTCTGTCAGTCAACCAGTTTGTAATCACCACCTTAGCACCTGGAGGCCGAATCGGTGGTTTAAGGTGAATTAAACCTCTCATAAATCTACTGACAAGAGGTTGTGTGGATATGGGTGCATCTCCCATCTTATTATGGTAGGCTGAGATTGTACTCAAATGTACTCTGATGGATGAAGTCTGAAGACCAGAGTCTGACAGATGGTATAAGTAGTCTAGAAGAGAAGTAGTGGGGCAAGTAAAAGGATCAATATGGTTCTGCTTGCACCACAAAGTAAATCTTTTCCATTTGAGAGAATAATTCTTTCGTGTGGACGGTTTACGTGAAGCTATAAGCACTTGAGAAACATTGGTTGAAAGATTGAATGATTGTAAGATTAAGCTTTCAACATCCATGCTGTCAGGGATAGGGATTGAAGGTTGGGATGTCGCAACTGACCCTGATTTTGAGTTATGAGAGTCGGAGCTACTCCCAGACAAATTGGATCCCTGACTGAGAGATCTAGAAGTGTGGGGAACCATACTTGTCGAGGCCAGTATGGGGCTATGAGTATCATGGTTCCCTTGTCCTGTTGAAGCTTCACTAGAGTTTTTGTTATGAGCGGTATTGGAGGATACGCGTATAGTAGGCCTGAGTTCCAAGGGGGAGCAAAGGCGTCCTTGGCTGGCTGTTTCTTCTGTTTGTGTAGAGAACAGAAGTTGTCCACTTTGTGATTCAGATGTGACGCAAAAAGATCTATTGTTGGTTGTCCCCAACTGTGGAATATCCTGGTCGCTACTGAAGGATCCAAGGCCCACTCGTGTGGTTGGAACTGACGACTGAGTTGATCTGCTAGTACATTGTGAATTCCTGCCAGATAAGTGGCCTGTAGTAACATTGAGTGATTCAAGGCCCAGGCCCAAATCTGTGCAGCTTCTTGGCAAAGGAGATACGAACCCGTACCTCCCTGTTTGTTGATGTACCACATGGCTACTGTATTGTCCATTTGGATCAGAACAGTTTTGTGTGAAAGGCAGTCCTTGAACGCATGCAGCGCATAACGTATAGCTCGAAGTTCTAGAAAATTGATTTGAAATGTTGCTTCGAGTTTTGTCCAAGTCCCTTGAGTTTGGAGAGTGTCTATGTGAGCTCCCCAACCCAAGGTGGATGCATCTGTAGTTAAAGTTATCTGAGGGATTGGTTTTTGGAAGGGTAGGCCCTTGCATAAGTTGTCCTTGGCTGTCCACCATCGGAGTGATGAGCATAGTTGGTGGGTTACTTGAATTGGATAATGTAATGGTTGAATGGCTTGGATCCATTGTGATCTTAGAGTCCATTGGGTTACTCACATGGCGAGCCTTGCCATAGGAGTGACATGAACTGTGGAGGCCATATGGCCTAGTAAGGTGAGAAACTGATGTGCTGTCGCTTGTTGTCGTGAGTAAATTGAGTGTGCCAACAGGGACAGTGTGTCTGCACGATCTTCGGGTAGAAAAGCGTTTGCAGTAATGGTGTTCAATTCTGCTCCTATGAATTGGAGTAGATGAGAAGGAGTAGTGTGGAATTTTTGATAATTGATTAGGAATCCCATTTTGTGAAGTACAGCAATTGTGCGATGTAGAGAAGTTACTGCTCCTTGCTGTGATTGACTTCTGATGAGCCAATCGTCCAGATAAGGGAAGACATGAACACCTTGCTTGTGTAAGTGTGCTGCTATCACTGCTAGGCACTTGGTGAAAACTCTGGGAGCTGAGGCGAGGCCGAATGGCAACACTCTGTATTAGAAATGCTGGTGTCCTACTGTGAAACGCAGATACTTGCGTTGAGGAGGGAATATAGGAAAGTGTGTATAAGCATCTTGAAGATCCAGAGAACAAAGCCAATCTCCCTTTTACAGAAGTGGAAGCATGGTGCCTAGAGAAACCATCCTGAACTTTTCTTTTTTTAAGAATTTGTTGAAATTTCTGAGATCTAGGATGGGACGTAGGCCTCCGGTTTTCTTTGGAATGAGGAAATACCGGGAATAGAATCCTCTGCCCTTCTGGCTGTGTGGGACGTGCTCCACAGCCTTGGCTTTTAGAAGAGCAGATAATTCTGTTTGTAAATGGATTATGTGATTTTGGTTGAGGTGGGAATAATTCGGTGGAAACTCCTGAGGGAGTGATGTGAAATTGAGGCGATAGCCTTGATTTATTATTGAGAGGACCCATTGATCGGATGTTATTGATGTCCACTCTTTGTAGAATTGGGATATCCTTCCGCCAACTGCTAAGGTGGTTTGGGGATTGGAGTATAGGCCCTGTTCTCTGAATTGAATCTCAAAAGCCTGAGGCAGGTCCTGTCTGAGGAGCTGGTTGGGGCCTAGCAGACCGCTGCTGTCTCTGTTGAGGTCTTTGTTGAGACCTAGGAGGTCTTGGTCTAGATGTGGGAGGACAGTATCATTTTGGTCTGTAGAAAGGACGTTTTGTCTGCGACTTGTATGCATTGCAGGATCATGAGGGAGAGCTGACAGTTGCTTCAAGGTTTCTGAGTGCTCTCGTAACTGAGCAACAGCGTCCTGCACCTTGGTGCCAAACAGATTATCCCCCTGGCATGGAAGGTCAACCAGTTTGTCCTGGACTTCTGGCTTTAAATCAGAGGCCTTGAGCCAGGCCCACCTTCTGGCACTAATGCCTGATGCTGCTGTCCTTGAAGATGTTTCGAAGGCATCGTAGGCGGCTCTGACCTCGTGCTTCCCTGCTTCCAAACCTTTTTGAATAATATTTTGTGCTGCCTCTTGGTGTTGTGTAGGCAGAGATGGTACAAATTCTTCAATCTGCTTCCAGAGATTTCTCTGGTGTTGAGTCATGTAGAGTTGGTATGCTGAAATTTTTGAGTTTAGCATAGCTCCTTGATATATTTTTCTACCCATCTGATCTAAGAACCTATTGTCCTTTCCTGGAGGAATTGAGGCATGGGTTCTGGTTCTCTGAGATTTCTTTTGTGCAGATTCAACTACAAGGGAATGGTGAGGAAGTTGATTTTTTTCATACCCTGGTACAGGTTGTACGAGATAGGTAGAGTCTACCCTTTTATTCACTGCAGGAGTTGTGCAGGGATGCTCCCAAATTCTCTGTTGGAGTTGTAGTAGCACTTCATGGATAGGAATGGCCAGATTGTGTTTAGGAGGATCTACAAACTGAAGTATTTCCAGGGTCTGTTGTCTCTCATCTTTTTCAGCTTGTAATTGAAAAGGTATAGACTCTGACATTTCCTGTATAAAGGATGAAAATGAAGGTCTTCTGGAGGTGACTGCTTTCTGGACTGAGGTGGGGAGGGGTCAGACATAAAGTCCTCTGATGAGGGCTCAGATGCAGTGTCAGACCAAGTATCAGAAGGTGGAGTTTGATATGGAGCAGGCGTAGGCTTTTGGGGTGGAGGTACACCAGAAGGTCCCTGTAATGGGTCAGATGGGTCAGGTGAAATTTCCTCTTCCTCCTCCTCTTGCCCTGGAATGGTAGGCAAGGAGGCCAAAAGCTCTTGGTATCTCTTGGTGAGAAGGTTTTGTAGTGCTGCTTCTGAGCTTGTAGTTTCAGTAGCTGCAGTGGAAGGTTTTGGCAAAGAATGCTTAAATTTCCCTGATGACTTGTGCATGGAAGTGGATTTCCTTTGTAAAGGAGGTATGGATGGTGCCATTGTATAAAGATACATCGACTGTGTAGTAGATGGCATAGTCGATGCCAGAAAAGAAAACATCGAGATAGGAATTGTCGATGTACTGATGGATGGTATTGATGATATAGGTCGAGATGACATCAACAGCATCGAGAGAGGTGTAGGCACCGATGGTACTGATGGAGTTAGTGCCTGGACAGGCTCCGTCATCGATGTGGTCATCGGCATCGATATAGACATCAGCGGAATCGATGGCATCAGCGTATACACCGGCATCGACGTAACCGTTGGCATTGGCTGTGAAGCTGGTATCTATGAAACCTCCAGCATCGGCGTTTCCGCCGGCATCGACATGGGTGTTGGCATCGGCGATTGCACCGGAATTTGCTCCTTTAAGGCATCAGTGACAATTTGCTTGATCAACGTAGTCAAATCAGGAATCGAAGTCGATGACAGTGTTGACGTCGACGGTGTTGATGCCAGAATCGAGGAGGCGGAAGTCACCGGAACCGAAGCCGGTTTTTGTCGCTTAGCGAGTGGCTCTTCCGGTGGTTGAAGCAGCGGGATGGAACGATGCCATCGGTGCTTATGTTTGGGTTTCGACTCAGTGACTGACCTTGTCGATGATGTGGAGGGTGCTGGTGAAGAAGCATCGCTGGAAGCCTCCGGAAGTCGTTTTTTTATAAGTATTTTCTTCGTGACTCCCACCGGAGATGATTTTGTGGAAGTTGTCGGGAAAGGCACCGATTGAATTTGAAAAAGCTGTGCCATTTTTTCTTGCCCGAGTTTTCTGCCTTTTGGAGTCATCTCTTGGCATTTTTGACACGAAGCGATCTCATGTTGTTCTCCAAGGCACCGAATGGGGATCCATTATGGACATTGTTCGGTTACAGGCCGGGCATTTTTTGAAGCCTGAGGCCATAACTGCATCGACGGCCGTCGATGGAAAACTTGAAAATTGTGAAATGGAAAGAATTTTCCTGTCACCGTCCAGTGACAATCACAGTGAGACCCGAAATGGGGCAAACATTTTTCAGAAAATAATGACTTTTTTTGTCAAAGTTGTGAGGAAAACCTCACAGGGCTCCTATGACCGCGATGTCGATGGCAGCGCAGAAAAACGAAGACTGAAGTGAGACCCCTGTGGCAGAGAATATCATGGCATGCCGGGCATGCTCAGTAGCCCCAGGCTGCCAGTCAAAAGTTTCTAGAAACTTTGACAGAAGTTTTTCCCGCACTAGGGCTCTGTTACTGACGTCACCCATATGTGAGGACTAGCATCCTGCTTGTCCTGGGATAATGAATATGATAATGTATTACTTGATTCCAAATAGGGTTGAGCCTAATCCCACATAAAGGCAGTTTATTTTGTTTTCACAAGATATGTGGAGTATTTGAGTCCTTTTTATTTGGGTAACTCGGGCCTATAGGGATTGCATGTTTTGTATGCAAATTATCAATTAGGAAACTGTTTTAAAATTCATTTAAGGAAAACCCTAAAAATATTTCAATTTAAGATTTAAAAAAGATTAAAAGAATGTGACTAGTATCAACAGATGAAAGCACTTGGATAAAGATGCTGTATAGTTAAAACCTACTCATGAACTGGTTGCACAGGAAGAAGCTGGGCTGCGCCATTGTTAGAGAATACACAATGCTGTGGCTATAGCCCAGGAATGGCACGCCATGATGCAGATCTGGATCACAACCCAAGTTTGAAAAACATTTTTTACCCAAAACATTTATGCTGTGCTCTGACAAAAAAAGGAAGAAGGTTGCCAATATGATTGTGCCCTGCCCAGATGATTTCAAGAAAGAGCCAATCTTACCTGCATTAGTACAGAATACCAAAAATGTTTAGTGTTACTACAGGAGTACAGTTATATAAAACTGACAGTGAGAATGAATACTATAGAGCACA
This sequence comes from Rhinatrema bivittatum, assembly GCF_901001135.1. Classification (NCBI taxonomy): domain Eukaryota; kingdom Metazoa; phylum Chordata; class Amphibia; order Gymnophiona; family Rhinatrematidae; genus Rhinatrema; species Rhinatrema bivittatum. The sequence continues at coordinate 625,339,743 of NC_042615.1, read as the reverse complement.
ATTTTCAAAGCTATTTATGTGGATAAAAAAACATTTTTCTTGTATAAACTGGCCTTCAGAAAATGCCCCCCACCAATATGGCTAAAAGTATTTGCACTGTTCCATAATGTACAGACTTTTAACTGCATTTAGAGCAGGCATTCCCAGGGGCATGTTTAGGTTGGGGGAGAAAAATAACACCAATAGATTGCATTTTCACCTCTATACATTTTACTTTCGAAAGAAAAAGTATCCATGCAAAATGTAGGTGCAAATGTCTTTGGGTACATTGTACCTGCAGCAAGTTTCAAATTGATAGTATGTATCGCATCGTCCCAATGCAGACAGACCGAAAACTGCCCCATTGCACTGGTTTAAAGTCTGAAGGCACTTTTTACCTGCAGACTTTGCACTAATTTTCAAGGGCAGTGAATGCATGTTTTTCCAAGAAAAATTACATGCATATTTTTTAAAAGTGTGCATTTAAGCACAAATCCCTCTCCAATTTTGCCCCGGGAACACCTCCCATTGGTGCAGATAAAAGAACGTGCATAGAGGCCCTATGTGCATAGTTTTCTGAACATATTGGGCTGGATTTTAAGAGGTATGCGCGGGCGTACATTTGTGCACGCAACCCAGCACGCACAAATGTATGCCCGATTTTATAACATGCACGCACAGCCGCACACATGTTATAAAATCCAAAGTCGGCGCATGCAAGGGGGGGCACACTTGTGCACCTTGCACGCGGCGAGCCCTAGGGGACCCCCGATGGCTTTCCCCGTTCCCTCTGAGGCCGCTCCGAAATCGGAGCGACCTCGGAGGGAACTTTCCTTACACCCGCCCCCCACCTTCCCCCACCTAACCCGCCCCCCAGCCCTATCTAAAAAAACCCCCTCACCTTTGTATAATAAGTTGCACCTGCCTCTGGACATGCGTAGGTTGCGCGTGCCAGCCGAGTGCCGGCGCGCGATCCCTCGGCACGGCTGCTGTGCCAAAGGCCTTGGTCCCGCCCCTTTCACAAAGCCCCAGGACATACACGTGCCCAGGGGCTTGCACGCATCGCCGGGCCTATCAAAATAGGCTCAGCCTTTGAAAATCTGGCCCATTAGATGGACAATTTTCAAAATACGTATTTCTACGAGTAAACATTGTTTTACCTGTAGAAATGGCACTTAAAATTACCTGCATAATGTATACAAAATGAGAATGAAGATGCATAATATATAGGTATGTGTCAAAATCACTCCTATAACTATAATGGGAGCTGGGCAGCTGCAGAAAGAAACTTTCAGGAAGTATTCAAGCCTGAGGCAGGAGTAAATATATTCTGGTTTGACAGCTCCAAGGAGTGAAATACAAAGAAATTAAGTAGGTGGGTGAATATCTCTTTGTGGAAATGTCCACTGGCATAGTGGCATATGTTACCAGAGCATTTCTAGCGGTTCCTCCTCCTGTATGCCACATTGAATATTCGCCTGAATATCCCCATTTACAATAGCTCTATTTGTAAAACCTGAACTTCATGATATTTGCACTCGTATCCAAAACCCAAGGAGATGGAACTGAGTCCAAAGATTTCAGCCAAAGCTAAATTCTGGGAGAGGAGAAGGAGGAGAATACATTTCTTAATGCAAAACAATATCAAAGAAATCCAGAAGTATCAGAGGAGCTCTTACATATGAGTGATTGAAGTGAACAAGAGGCTAAAGGCATCTGTAAAACTAACATGCTCTAAAAAGTCCTGGATGCAAATACTTTAACAATGTTGGGGTAATTTTCAAAGGGTCTTTTGTGGATAAAACAGAGGTTTATGCTCAGAAGTGGCCTTTTACAAAACTGCCCACCTGATATGCTGGTCAGCCTATACCATGTTTTTGCAAATGTTTCCCAAAACAATGCAGAGAGATTCCGAGTGTTGCACTCGGGGGTGGACCCTTGTCCTGGAGCAGAGATGGAACGCCTCCTGAAAGGGAACAAGAGGTAACTGCCCCCAGGGGGTGGAGCACTGGAGGAGACAGAGGCTAGGAAGAGCTTCACCACTGGAAGCCCGAGGTCCCCCCAGGAGGAGCCCATAGGGACCCGGGCCGCTTGGACTTAGGAGGGCCTCGCAGGGTCTCCTAAGAGAGTGAAAGTTCGGCGTGCCCACGGAGACAGGGGGAGCGCGATCGGGTTCAAAGGTGACTGCTGGTTGGAACAGGGAGAACCAGAACAGAGTTGGTGATGACAAGGCGAGGAAAAGAGCCAGAATCTGGAGATGAGGTCAGGCAGGCAAAGGTCAATGTCCAGAGGTCAGTCCGAGGAATGGTCAGCAAAGCAGGGGTCAGATGAGATCAGATGAGGTCAAAGGCAGGCTGAACTCTTGAGGCAAGCGGTAGGCAGGTAGGCAGGTCAGGAACAAGCTGAGGTCAATGAGACAGGCGGCAGGCAGGCAGGCAGATCAGGAAGTCCATTACCTGCTATTAATTAAGTTGACTAGAAAATAGCTACTGCTATTACTAGCAATGGTAACATGGAATAGACTTAGTTTTTGGGTACTTGCCAGGTTCTTATGGCCTGGATTGGCCACTGTTGGAAACAGGATGCTGGGCTTGATGGACCCTTGGTCTGACCCAGTATGGCATGTTCTTATGTTCTTATGTTCAACCTTTGCAACCACTCCTTTTAGTTATTTTCTAATTTCTACTGTATCATAGTCTCATTTTTTAAAGTTAAATACTTTTCCTTAATGTCCTCCGTTCAGTGATTGTTAAGTTTGATTACATTATGATCACTATTGCCAAGTGGCCCCACCACTGTCACCTCTCGCACAAGATCCAGCATTGCTATGGTCTGACCCAGTATAGCATGTTCTTATGTTCTTAAGCTGTGGTCTTTGAGGCAGGCGGCAGGCAGGCAAGTCAAGAGCAAGCTGAGGTCAGTACAAGTAAGACAGTCCGAGGGTACTACCTGGGTAGACAGACAGCCGAACACAGAAACAAGCAGGACACAGGAACTAGGATGCAGAAACAAGTCAGGGACAGAACTGGAACAGAAGGATCCTGGAACGAGACTAGGAACAAGCAGGAATAGGTACAAGCACAGAGGCAATCTTAGAACAAACCGACCCGATTGCCAAAGCAAGGAAGCAGAGACAGGAACTTCCTTATATCGAGGGATCAATCAGGACGCACCGCGGAGCTAGAACCAGCCCTTGGCCCTACATGAGTCCGGGCAGTCCACGCACGCACGTATGGGCGTGGCTAACACGGCTGAGGATGCCAAGCCTCGGCGTGAGGCCTGGCGCGCGTTGGAAAGCCTGGCAACTGCCACCGCAGGATGCCGGGGCCTGGCAGGACTGGCAACTACCACGAGGGAGGTTGTCCCGGGACCCGCTGTAGAACCATGAAGGTGAGCAGGCCCGCGCACAGGTGGGGCGCGTAACACCAAGGGGTGGGGGATGTACTTTAATACATACTTTTGGATTCTAAAAAGTATGCATACATTTCCTCATAAAATTTCTACACACATTGAAATTTGTCCTTTGAAAATCACTCTCCATAAACAGAGAGAAATGGAAAGTAAATATCTTAATGTTTATTGTCCATGTCTACTATTATGTGGCACGTGATTCCTTGTAAAGTTTATATTTTCCTGCAACTGAAAATCCATAGTCAGGTCTGGAACGAAAAGAACTGTTTTTGGCTCCATTTATCCCTGGCAGTGATACAAGAAACAGATCAACTACTGGGGATCTGCCAGGTTCTTGTGACCTGAACTGGTGACTGTCAGAGACAGGATGCTGGGTTCGATGGACCTTGGTCTGACCCAGCTTGGCACTTCTTATGCTTATTTTTATAACTGGACTTTGCTACTATGTAATGCTTAAATTAACAGCCACATTTAATGCAGTATTCCAGTGTGAATTAAATGTAATAACTGAAGATTCTTTTTTTTTCTATAGGTCACATGTGGGGCATAAAGAAATCAGAAATCAGACTCTGAGATCATTTCCTGAAGGTTTGCAGGCTTTATTTCTGCACTTTAACTATTAGATAAATTAAGAAGACACAAAATGCTATCAACAACAATTCTAATTTAATATATACAAGAATTATAAAACCTCTAGGTATTTCAGCAAATAAAAATAAAGTAGTATATTGATAAAATTAACTAACATAAATTGCATTCATTACACCAACATTCTGACACAGACCATGCATCTTTTTCATCAGTCTGTTTAGGTGTTATTTAAAAAAAAATGCATTTCTATTTCTATCATATTTAGGATTATCCTTACCAGTTTTCTTGATAAAGCTCTTCTTTGTAAATATAAAGAAGTTGGAATAATTCATTCAGATAGTTATTGTTATTCTGGACACACTGCCAAGTAAGAAGACTGAGCCAAAGGAACTGATTCATTTCAAATTTGTTTTGTCCGTATTCCATAGAGATTGATTGGTTACAATCTGGAGAAGTCTAAAAAAAAGCAGTAAGTAGATCTCCTGAATAAACACAGATTGTTCTTGCCAATCTTTACTTTTTACAATATTCTGGGTTAATAAGTTTACATGTATGAATCAGGAAATTTTACTGAATCACAAGGTTTGCAAGTAGGTCACAAGATTCACTTAGAAAAATCAGTTATCCACATAGTCACCAGGTTAAATCTAGCTTAAGTTAGTAGTAACCAAATATCATTACCACCTGAAACATGAGCCTGTAGGATGGGCGGACAATACATTTTCAGGCATTTTCCAATTTTCAAATGGACAGATGTGCACATCTCTCAAATACATTTTGCCATAACTGGAATCACTTTTGACAGGGTCAGAAAAGAGCAAGGAAACTAAAATACTTTCTCAGTCTGAGCTAGAAGAGGCAAACTTGAATGTCTGGTATAAGAAGTGTGAGCACTGGAGGCCCAAATGAGTATGCTCAAAAAATTGACACAGAAATACTGAATTATAAGAAGATGACTGTAGTTTCCTGATCAGAAAGAAAATAGTTTTTTAAAAACCTAGAAATATAGGACCGGATTTTAAAAGATTTATGCGCGTAACCGGCCTTACGTGCGCTGGGCCTATTTTAAAAAGGCCCGGTGACACGCGTAAAGCCCCGAGACGCGTGTAAGTCCCGGGGCATTACAAAAGGGGTGGTCTTGGGCAGGGCTGGGCGGTCTGGAGGCAGGGCAGGGGTGGGGCCGGAGACCTCCAACAGAGCAGCCATTGCCGCTGTGTCGGAGAATCGCGTGCCAGGAGCCTGCCGGCACGCTCAACTTGTGCCAGCCCAGAGGCAGGCGCAAAAGGTAAAGCAAAGGACAGAGTGGGGGTTAGAGTAGGGCAGAGGGGGAAAGGTTAGGGGAAGGGGTGAGAAGGTCAGGTTGGGAGGAGGGAACGGGGGAAGGCAGTGCGGCTCGGCGTGCGCAAGGTGCATAATTGTGCACCCCTTGCGCACGCCAACCCCCGAATTTATAACATGCATGTGCAGGCACTGCGCACACAAGTTATAAAATTGGGTGTACATGTGCGCCCGCCGAGTAGCGCTCGCACATGTACGCCCGTGCGCACCTTTTTAAAATCTACCCCAAAGGGAACTCCTTTTTTCATTTTTTCCACAAATTTTGAATAGGAAAAGTCCTCTGAAAACAGAGTACTTCTTAATAGAGATCCCACAGAACTTCTGAGTCTGAAAGCGATATTTGCTCTGACATGTGTTTTACAGAGTGCTGCTCTGATTTGACTGTAATATATCCTGAGAACTACCTCATTAAGAAATTGAACATTGGCTCTCCTATCCAGAATGACCGAAGGATAACAAGGACTGCACAGTGTCCGAAGTGATATCAGACTCCTTCTGAGCTAGAGTAATCCAAACTTCTGGAAGGGCATATGCTTCTAAAATTGGCTGAACTTCAGTTAGAGACTGGAGGTACTGTTCTCATCAGGTTTTTCAAATAATCAGCAAAAATTTGCTTGAAACCCTCCTCCATTTCTTGCTTTGTTTTTGAAGCTAGCATACATAACATATCTCTAGTAATAAATCATTTGCTTCAAGAGCCATAATACATGGCACAGAGCCTTCTCTGGATCTCAGCTCTGATAGACACGTGATGCAGTCTCCTCTTTAGCAAGCCATTGTTCTGTTCTGAATCATGTTGTGCTGGTGCTCCTTCAGTGTCTGCTGTTTTTCAACATCTTGCATTAAAGCCAGGTTGCTGTTGATGCTATCTTGTCTTATGTCACTGTCTGCATAGTGCGGCCCTCTTTCCTCAAGGATGATCTGTACCAAAGGTCTTGCATAGCTGGGCGCTTGTGGCCAATTCTTGCACTTGCACCTTTCTCTACCTTCTTCATAGAAGGAGACTCTCTGTGAGGATGATGGCCCTTCTGCTTGGTAAGAGATAGAGACTGAGACCAGGGCACCCCCCCTTAGAGTGGGAAGACTCACCATGGGTAGAGAGAATCAGTGACTTCTGGTTTGAAGTACTGGAAGATTCCCTCAGCTTTAAGTTAGAGACTGAAAACGTAGAAGGTAATGAAGGAGATAAATGTATTTCCATGAGACAAATCTTTCTTTTCCTTCTGGCCCTAAGGGACAATCTTGGCACAGATAGCACAATTTGGAATGTTGTGCAAAGGGCCTAGACAGCATGCACACACTGAGTGGAGGGCAATTATGGACATTTTATGATAGCAGGAAAGACTCCTCTTGAATCCACTTTGTTTCTCTGACATGGTGTGAAAGAGTACTGAAGCCAAAACAAATTTCAATTTTTTACTTTTAAATTTTTTGATAGGTATCCCCAGATCCTGATCCACCAAAGTCTAGGAGCTAAGAAGAGAGAGAAAGGACATGGGGCTCTTTTTTCTTTGAGGCTCACAAGGGAAAATCAAAATTAAAAGAGCCCTTAGAAGGGGAAACAGAATTCATGTAAAACCATAATAACTGAGGCAGCAAGACAAAAGTAATGAGAGAGCAAAAAAATGCATTTGGTTAGTTAAAACAAGGTTAATGAGGTTTGCATGATGGCAGCTGTACGGGAACTACCATGCATTCTCAGAAGACCTCTCTTGGTTTTCTAAGCTCAGAAAGAATATCTCCATTTCAGCACCATCAGATGATTTCATGATTTGCAGCTGATTGCGTCCTGCTTTCTGACAGAGAATGAATGGAACTGTTTGACAAACACTGATCTAGCAATCCCCTAAAAATACAGATAGGGATGGTAATTTTAAAACGAGCACATACGTGCCCATATATGTGCATATGTGGGCATGCGGCCACATACAAGGGAATCTTATATTGGCCATGCGAGTATGCACGCCTGTTATAAAATGTACCTTGATGCGTATGTGTGCTCCTAATTTTAAGTGTTTACATGAGCATCTGTTAATTGTGCATTTTCCTTAGGAATTGTCAGCTTTTACATGCACTATTGAGGTGATTTTATAACGTGTGTGTGAAGGAAATGACCAGTTTAACCAGTTTGTCTAGCAGTTTGCCCAATCTATTACTAGGTCATCAAGACCCCCAGGTTCTTTAGCCTGCACGTCCTCCAGTCTACCCAGACCTCTCACACAGTCCATATTTGGCTAAAAATTGTTTTAACCAGACTTACACCTGATAAATAGCATAAGTAAATATGTGCAGGGAAGAGCCATACGCATGCTGCATTCAAAGAAAGCAAAATTGCTTATCTTGTAATAGGTGTTATCCCAGGACAGCAGGATGTAGTCCTCACATATGGGTGACGTCACCAATGGAGCACTAGTGCGGGAAAGCTTTCTGTCAAAGTTTCTAGAAACTTTTGACTGGCACTGTGGTGCCACTGAGCATGCCCAGCATGCTATGATATTCTCTGCCACAGGGGTCTCTCTTCAGTCTCGTATGTAGCAATAAGCATTAGCTAAAATTAGACTAAGAAAAGGAATGTGTCCCAACTCCGCGGGGAAGGCGGGTGGGTTTCGTGAGGACTACATCCTGCTGTCCTGGGATAACACCTATTACAAGGTAAGCAATTTTGCTTTATCCCAGGACAAGCAGGATGCTAGTCCTCACATATGGGTGATTAGCAAGCTAGAGGCTGAGTCATTTTGTAGTGAAGCAACAGTGAAATATTGTTGTTGAAAATGAGGCAGCCGAAGATCACAGCAGATTGGATGTAGAAGGAGTTGGGATTAAACTGGAAACAAGTTCTTTAAGACAGATTGTCCATATGCTGAATCTTGTCGTCCCTGTTTGTCCAGACAGTAATGAGCTGCAAAGGTGTGAAGAGAACTCCATGTTGCTGCTTTACATATGTCAAGGATTGGCACTGAACGATAGTGTGCTACTGAGGTTGACATTGCTCTTACTGAATGTGCCTTTACTCGCCCTTGGAGAGGAAGGCCTGCTTTTTCATAGCAAAACTGTAGGCAATCTGCTAGCCAATTGGATAGAGTATGTTTACCCACTGCTTTCCCTGGTTTGTTTGGATCATAAGAAACAAAAAGTTGATTGAATTTCCTGTGGACTGCCGTGCGGTTTAAATAGAAGGATAGGGCACGTTTACAGTCCAAGGTATGTAAAGCCTGTTCTCCTAGGGCTGCCTACAAGAAGACTGCTTCAGCTCTGATTGAGGAGGCATCCACCTCAAGGAAGAAGCCTGGTCCGGATCCGGATGTTGTAGGAAGGACACGGATGCGATGGTCTCTTTGAGTCATTCAAAGACCAGGACAACATTTTCGGGCCAATCTTTAGGGGTGGCCCCTGTATGGGTTAAGGCCATAAGTGACACTTTAAGAGAATAGTGGGGAATAAATTGGTCGTAGTAGTATGTGATTCCCAGGAGGCACTGTAGAGCTTTGAGTCCTACAGGGTGGGGCCATTCTCTGATGACTGAGAATTTAGTAGGATCCATCTTCAAGACTTGTGCAGAGATGATATAGCCTAGCAAGGGTAATTCTGACTGTTCAAATGAATGTTTTTCTAATTTTGCACATAGCTTGTTTTCAATACATCCCTGGAGGACTGTTCTCACTTTGGAACAGTTTTGTATGAGAGTCCAGGAGAAGGTTAGGATATCATCTAAATATATCAGCACACACATCTGCAAGAGATCCCTGAAGACAACATTTATGAAATTTTGGAACACTGTTGGAGCATTGGAGAGCCCAAAGGGCATGACTAAATATTTGTAATAACCATCTCTCATGTTAAATGTGGTCTTCCATTCATCCAACTGTCTGATTCTCATCAGATTATAAACTCCACAAAGGTCTACTACAAGGCCCTTGTAGTCAGTCAAAGAGTTCAGAGATAAGATGTAACTGCAGCTTTCACAGAGGTACCATGTAGTTGTTAAAGAATGCAGCAGACAACGCTGAGTCCTGTGGGATACCTGACTCAACTGGGTGGAAGGATGAATGTTCAGTATGCAAAGAAACACCTTGAGACCTATCTGAAAGATAGGATTTAAACTATTTCAAAACCAGACCACCAATGCCAAAATTATACAAACATTGTAACATAATTGTATGGTTAATGGAATCAAATGCCACAGAAGCATCCAAATAAACCAGAACAAAACTTGTTCATGCATATTCACTGCGGATATCCTGAAAAACTGACTGGTTAAGGGTGATCTGAAGACTGGGTTGAGAAGCACTGATCTATGGGACAGTCATAGGTCCGATAAGGAGGAAGGGTCTCTGCTTGCTTCTTGTTGAATACGTCCAGGATGGCCACATAGACGTGAGGTAGGCTGGAAGGTATTGCAAGATCTGAGGGTGCAATGGTAGTAGGTAGGATAATGAACTGAGGCAATGCTAGAAGCGGTAAGGGACCATTTTGCTGGAGCCAAGGTAAGCCCAGGACAAGAGGATTGACAGACTGCCTGAGAATGTAAAATGAAGTCTGTTCGTGATGCAGAAGGCCCATCCTGAGGCTTATGGGATGGGTCATAACCATGATATTCCCGGGTAGTAGTTCTCCATAAATTGAGGAAATGAGGAGTGGGTAGGCCAGTGGATCCACAGGAATGGCATGACGGCAGACCATAGTCTCCTCAATGAAATTTCCTGCTGCACACGAGTGCCTGTTTGGAGATGAACAGGCAAGATCATCTGAAAAAGAGGAGTGTTTCTATAGGGACCTATGACTGCCTCCCCAACCAGTCCTAGGCACTGCAGTTTCCTGGCTTAGAAGGACATGTGCTGACGTGATGCTGGGAGGCAGCACAATTGAGGCACAGTTTCAGCAGCTGGCATCAATATCACTCATCTTCTGTCAAATGGGAGCGACCCATTTGCTTGGGTTCTTCCAGAGTAGCTGTTGGATTAGAATCATTGGTTGGGACCAATAGGGGTGCTGGAATTGGGGAGCCAAGCGTGGTGCTGTGTGGGAATGACCTCACTCTTGGGACCTCTCCTGGAAATGGATGTTGATCTGAGTGCAAAGGGAGAACAGAGCATCCAGGGATGTGGGAATCTCTCGCCCAGCAAGTTCATTTTTGATTTGGGTATCCAAATCTTGCAGGAATACGGCTATTAGACTCTCTTCATTCTAGCGAAGCTCAGCCACTATGGTCCAGAACTGGATTGCATATTGACCGAGCGTTTGTGAATCTTTACAGAGATGCTGCAACAGAAGCGGAACAGCTCAATTCCTTGAAAACTCTACGGAAGTGTACCAGAAAGCCGGCTAGGTTGTTTAGCATGAAATCATTGTGCTCCTATAGCAGGCATGTCCATGCCAAAGCTTGTCCAGCAAGGAGGGAAATAATGTAGGCTATTTTTGCCTGGTCTGAAGGGAAGCTTGCAGCTCATAATCTGAAGAGAATCTGAAATTGGTTCAGGAGCTCTCTGCAGGTCTTGGAATTTCCATCGTATTTGTGTGGTGGTGAAAGGCGAATGCCTGGCATCCTGGATGGAAGCTGTTGTAGCGCAGGAGTCAGCACAATGGCCAGTGGCTGAACCAGAGTGCTCTGTGACTAAATGAAATCCATGCATTAGCAGAGAGTTTGCATAGACCCTGTGAGCTGCTGGAATTGTAAGGCCAATCCTTGCAATAGTTGAAGCACTGGTGAGTCAGCGGAGCTCATGGCTGTAGCAGTCTGTCACAATAAGAGGTGGTGAACTTTTGATCCACTGTTATGTTTGCATAGGTGACTGCCGCACTACGAAACTAGGACTTTTGCCTAGTCAGCCACCTTCTGCTTGGGTTGAACCTGCAGGCTCTGGTGGCCGGCAGGACTTTCCTGGCCAGGCACGAAAATGGTGGCATAGGCTAAATTGGTGGCCAAGTTGAGGTTGAGGCAGGTGGAGAGCAGAGTGAGTTCAAGTTCCCATCCAAGGTCAAGGTGAGCTCCAAGTGCAATCCAAGATCAGGGTAGGCTGCGAGCAAGGCAAAGTCCAGGTCCAATCCAAGGTCAAGGTAAGTGGGATCAAAGGGACACAGACAAAGGGAGCAGAACTGGAACAAAGCAGGGCATGGGAGACAGTAGAAGGACCAAGAGCAAGACAACACAGGAAGGAATCAACCAGAAGCAAGGAGGCATATATAGGAACAAATCCAGGAACAGGCAGGAACATGAAAGAAAGGGAGCAGGAGCAACAGGAATGCTAAAGCAACTAGCACTGCAAGAAAGTAGGAAACCTGTTGTGAATGTGAAGGCTGTAGCAAGGCTGGTGTTTAAATCTTCTGGCCGGCCGACATCATCACACAGTAGAGATGTGTATCGTGTCATCGATCGTCTTAACGATCGATTTTGGCTGGGGGGGGGGGGAGGGAATCGAATCGTTGCGGTTTTGTTTTTGTAAATATCGTGTAAATCGTAAATCGGGGAGGGCGGGAAAACCGGCACACTAAAACATCCCTAAAACCCACCCCGACCCTTTAAAATAAATCCGCCACCCTCCCGAACTCCCCCCAAATGTCTTAAATTACCTGGGGTCCAGTGGGGGGGTCCCGTTGTGATCTTCCACTCTCGGGCTACGGGTGCGTTGATAGAAAATGGCGCCGGCGCTACCTTTGCCCTGTCATATGACAGGGCAAAGGTAGCGCCGGCCATTTTGCAAAATGGCGCTGGCCGTACGGCAACACGATTCGAGTGCAGGAGGTCATTCCCGGACCCCAGCTGGACTTTTGGCAAGTCTTGTGGGGGTCAGGAGGCCCCCCAAAGCTGGCCAAAAGTCCCTGGGGGTCCAGCGGGGGTCCGGGAGCGATCTCCTAAGCTCGTGACGTTGGGGGACAGGAAGCAAAATGGCGCCGGCGGAAGATCACAATGGGACCCCCCCACTGGACCCCAGGTAATTTAAGACATTTTGGGGGGGGTTCGGGAGGGTGGGGGATTTATTTTAAAGGGTCGGGTGGGTTTTAGGGATGTTTTAGTGTGCCGGTTTTCCCGCCCTCCCCCTTCCCCTCCCCCTTCCCCCGATTTACAATTTTTGACGATAAATCGGGGGAATTCCTATTAAATATCGCCTCTAACGATTTTTGACGATTTAAAATATATCGGACGATATTTAAATCATCAAAAAACGATTCACATCCCTATCACACAGCACCACAAAGAAGCTTCCCACTGTGGAGCCTTTAAGAGTTTGAAGAATGCGCATATCTAGGAAGGCCATAGCCACGGTGAAGGCCCAGGCATTCACTATGGTGTGCAAGAGTAAGTGAGGCTGGCTGCGGCATTTCTGTCACAGCCGGCTAAACATTACAGTGAGGCTCTCCTGAGAGGATCAAAAGCAGCTGTTCTCAATGCTTTCAAAACCAGATTAAGATTCCAAGAGGGCACCAAACACCTAATCAGAAGATGCAACTTTTTGATTCCTCGGAGGAAATGAGCCACATCTGGATAGGCTGACACGTGTACTTTGAGAAAATTCAACACCAGCCCCCTCTCCAGGCCCTTCTGCAAAAAGGAAAGGATGTCCAAAACTGACATCATCAATAGAAGTAGCCCCAATTCCTTACACTAGACTTCATAAACCTTCCAGACTCTGACATAGACTAAGGAAGTCAACCACTTCCTAGCCTAAAGCATTGTAACATTTACCTTTCTTCCTCTTAGTATCCTTTACCTCTCAACCTTCTCTTCTCAAAAGCCAGGCCGAGAAATATAAGTGAACCTGCTGCTCAGATATCAACGGCCCCTGATGCAGAAATTGTCACATATGATCAAATTGCAAGGGTCCCTGCAAACCATGGCCTCCTGTGCCACTCCAGAGTTATGAGCACTCCCATCCCTCAATGTCTCGGAATTTCCTGAATAACCTGGCCAGACAACAGCCAAGACGGAAATACATAAAACAGGACACCTTGAAGCTAGTCTTGAGCCAGAGCATTGAGGCCTGCTGATCCAGGTTCCTTTCTCCTGCTGAAAAACTATGGACACCTGACATTCTGAGCCATCACCATCAAATCATGTAAGAAGTCCCCCATCTGAATCGAACTAGGGCAAATACATCCTCTGACAACTCCAATTCACTGGGGTCCAAGATGTGCCTACTCAAAAATCCACTTGGAGATTCTCTATGCCTGCAAAGTGCACTGTCAAAATTGCCAAGAGATGTTCTTACACCCTCCGGAACAGGCACTTTACCTTTATATACACTGCCACATTCTTGTTTCCCCCTTGCCTGTTTACATATGCCACCGCCATTGCATTGTCGGAAAAGACTCTCATCACTTTTCACGAATGAGGGGCAGGAACTCCATCGTTTCTCCTGATTGATCTTATTTCTAAATGACTGATGTGCCATGCCTTCTCTACTGTTTCCTAAATGCCCTGCATCGTTTGGCCCTGACAATGGGCTCTGCAGTCATTGAAACTAGCATCCATAGTGATCACTATCCAGTTTGGAACATCCAATTGCATGCATTTTGACAAGTTCTGTGAGGAAAGCTACCCTGTCAGACTGTGTCTGGCTTCTGACAAAAGAGGCAACTGGACCTCGTAATTCAGAGATTGAGGAGACCAGCGAGAAAGAAGTGGCTTCTGCAATAGGTGCATGTGGGCCACTGCCCAACGAACCAGATCCAAGGCTGATGCCATTGAACCCAGCACCTAAAAATTATCCCACCTCCTGGGCACTGCCAACAGCCAAAACCAGAACTTGTGGCCTGTCCTTTCTCTCCTCCGTTAGATATACTTTTCCCTCCAGAGTATCGAAGTGGACACCCAGATACTCCAAAACCTGAAAGGGTTGAAGCTTGCTCTTTGGAAAATGTATCTTCCATCCCAGTTCCTGAAGGAGCTGAATAACCCTAGAGGTAATGTGATGACACTTGTCCTCTGACTTTGCCCAAATGAGTAGTTTTCAAGATACAAATAAACCAGCACTCCTTCTTTACGAAGCGCCACTGCTACCACCACCATTACCTTAGAAAAGGCTCTGGGAGCCATCGCTAGCCCAAAGAACAGCACTTGAAATGAAAAATGATGTCCAAGTAGTGCAAAGTGAAGGAAGTTTTGGTCTTCTTTCCGGATCAGAATATGGAGATATGCCTCAAATAAGTCTAAGGATGTGAGAAATTCTCCAGTGCGAAACATCACAATCAGACTGAAGAGTCTCCATGTAGAAATGAGGAATTTGCAAAGCCACATTCACCTTCTCTAGGTGCAGAATGTGTTGTAACATATCTTCCTTCTACAGGAATGCAAAGTAAATAGAATAATGCTCCCAACCCTTTTCTTCCTTTGTAACTGATACAACTGCTTCCAACTGAAGAAGATGGTCCAATGTTTCCCACACCGCTGATCTCTTGTTATCAGAGTGGCAAGGAGAAAGCATGAATATTAGGGATGTGCATCCGTTTTCCACGGATTTGTAATCCGCAACTTATTTTTTGCTATCTGTTAAATACGTGGGGAGGCGAAACGCATCGCGACTCCCCACGTATTAAACAGATTTCTGTTTTATTCGGCCTAAATAAAAATGTAAACCCCCCACCCTCCTGACCCCCCCAAGACTTACCAAAACTCCCTGGTGGTCCAGCGGTGGGGTCCGGGAACTCACTCACACCCTCGGTGCTAGTTTCATCATGGCGCCGATAGCCTTTGTCACAGGGGCTACCGGTGCCATTGGTCAGCCCCTGTCACATGGTAGGAGCACAAGATGCCGCCAATGACCATGTGACAGGGGCTGACCAATGGCAACGGTAGCCCCTGTGACAAAGGCTATCGGCGCCATGATGAAACTAGCACCGAGGGTGTGAGTGAATTCCCGGACCCCACCGCTGGACCACCAGGGAGTTTTGGTAAGTCTTGGGGGGGTCAGGAGGGTGGGGGGTTGTAGTTAATTTTAATTTTAGCTGGGACACTAATTTAACTCGCCGTAGTAACTTATTTACAGATCAACAACTTATGGAATTCTCCATACTTCCGCATGAAACGGAATTGACCCCCCACGAATACGTATCACGTACGCAACGAAAACTTTTTGGCTGCACATCCCTAATGAATATATCCCACACTAGGCAAGTAAAATCTAATGCGTAACAGTCTCTGACGAATGACAGCACCCAATGATTCAGGTCCACTCCTCGACAAATTGAGACAGCCTCCCCCCTAACTTCTCAAACAAAGAGTGAATCCCTTGGCCTTCATTGGGAATATTTAACTCCCCCTGTGTCTCCACCAATGCCCTCCCGTGCACCCTTGTGGCTTGCATGAAAGGACTGAGACTTATTCTCCTCCTTGTTTCTGCAAATATGAAGAGGTAGCCCTTGACCTTCCAGGGAGAGAGTGATGCACATCTCTAAACTGTAGCCTGCTAGGGAATCCTTTCTGAGATGACCTAGGTTTATCCTCTGGGAGCTGGCATCACCATAGTGTTTCATCAACTTCTCTAAAGTTTCTCCAAACAGGAGCATCCCTTTAAAGGACAACTTCCCCAAACAAGACTTGTATCAAACATCTGCTGATCAATTACAGAGCCACAGCAACCTCCTGATGGAGATTGATGCCAACCTTCCTCTGGCTAACATCCGGATTAAATCATAAAAGGTATCCACCAAAAAGGCAAGACCCAACTCCAATTGCTCCGCTTCCTTCTCCATGAAATTATACTCAGAGGGAACAGCTATTACTTGCTGCGCCTAACACAAGCAGGCCCTGGCCAAATAGCTGCCATACACGGAAGCCCTGAGAGCTAAATCAGATGTCTTTTAAAGTTTTGCTTAAGAAAAGCCTCATTCTTCCTTTCGTGATTGTCTGCAAAACCCTCAACAGGTATGGTGGTCTTTTTGTAATTGCCAAAACCAATGCGTTCACCTTCAGAAACTTTACAAGTTCCAAAGCTTCATCTGGCAGAAGATTCAGCTTAGCCATAGCTCTGCCCACTCTGAGGTCCTCCTCCAGAGTATCCCATGCCACAGACATCACAGCCTTCGGAACCCTATCGAAAGGAAAGGTCCTCATCAGACCCCTGAGCTTTCCAAAATTGGATCCTCATCCTTAAGTGGTAGCTCTGCATAAAATCTCTGATCCTTAATTCCTAATTCTGCCAATGCCTAGGTAATAAGAGCTGGAAGTTCCTCTTTCTTAAATAATCTAAATACTTGGGGGATCATCTCCTTCCATAGCCAGGTTCTTCTTCTCCTCTAGAGAGAGAGGCACCCTGAATCATCTTCCAACTCATCCTCGGGGACGAGGTCCTTCAAAGAACCCTCCACTAATCACATGGTTCCAATGTCCAGTCAGGCGGAGCTCCTTTCTTGCCTTCTTAGGGTGCACCAAGACCAACAGACCAGGAGCAGGTGAAGATCCTCTGATGATTGATTTCTTTCCCAGGGCTCCACACTTAAATAAGTCTGATGCATTAAAAATACAAATTTAGGGGAAAAGGGCTCCTCCATCGAGACCTCCATATTATCTAGAGCCCCCATGTCCCCCCAACTGCCAGAAAACCATGAAAATTCCAGTATCTCTGGGAAAATGTTAGAGGCTCCCTAGAAACCTCTCTGACCTCCATAGCACTGCCCTATGCAGTTTATAACTCATGCTCATTAGCCTCATGCAGCACAGCATTTCCCTCGAAAGCTGCAGAGGATTGTTTTACTGCCTTTGTACTGATACCTAGGGCCTCTCTGGAGCAATCCTCGCTGCTACCCCCACCCTGGTGCAGATCTGACACAGCTCCAAAGGCAACGCACTGCTGTGGCGGCTCCTGCAAGCAGGACTTTTTTCCATGCCTCCACCATGCAGCTAGCAGTCTTCCTGCCGCTGATAAAAAACACATGGCTCTATCCCATGGGGCTGTACAACATGGACCCTGAATTGCTTCTTACCACTCCCCCACCCCCACCCCCACTCCCACCCCGTATCACAGGGCTTCCAGCCTCGGAGGTCCTCTTCCCCAAAGCCCTGACACTGAGTGAACAGCCTTTCCCTTCTGTTTACTTCCAATGTCTAAATGCTTGTTTTTGGTTTCTTTTTTTTTTTTTTTTACTCTTAAAGGTCCAGAACAGACAAAAAAGTAAAATAAAGAGCACTTTCCCCTAGCTATCTTCCTGAAAGCGTCCAGAGCTGAGGGCCATAGAAATGGGCAGAGGAGGAGGGGGTGGAGAGGGAAAGAGAGAACCAGTAATATTGTTTTTCAAAACCCCTCCAGTCTCAGGGCTCAGCAGATCATCGAACCCCCCCCCCCCCCCCCCCCCCCCCCCCCGCTCGCCATTCACTCAGTCAGGAGTGACGGAAAACACTATCATGCCGCTTCACTGAGATATCTTCCAGCAAGTTCACCAGGCTGCAGATTTGGCACCTCTACCATCTGCTAGCACCTCTACCATTGCTTTATTTGAATAAATTATCTGTTTTTTGTCTTAATTTTAAACTGTATTATTTATATATTTTTTTATTTTAGATTTTATGTGATGTTATTTATATTTATGTTGTAAACCGGTATGATTGTTATCAGAATATCGGTATACAAAATAAAACAAAATAAATACATACATACATACATACTGAAAACCTGCAGGTGGCACAAACCCTTATAAGGCTGAAGCCAGCAAAACTTTTGTTCTCTGAATCCATCTGCTGGTGGGGAAGAAAAACTCATGCGAGTGAGCTGGTCTGGTAGAGGCATTCAGGAATTCACTTTTTTCCCCTTTTTATGCTTTCCAACATACAGAATGTTGGAAAGAATTTTGAGATATAAAAAGGGAGTTATTTCTGGCCATTAGCACAATAACTCTCAAAAAAAGGAAGGAAATTAACCAAATTTGGCTTACAAGAAAAAAATGTGAATATCTTAGATGAGTTATAAGACCAGAAACTTTGGATTATATTTTCATAGAACTGAGCCTCCAAAAAATTCTCTATTGCTTTCTACGGAAAACAGTTAGAACTGTAGAACATTAACAGCCCCTCCATTCCAAAAGACCCCATTGGCCCTTCCAGCAACAGAGGAAGACAGAGAAAGAGAAAAATAAATGAAGCAGCTGGCAACAAATGGCACCTTCAAATCTATCTTTCAAAGACACAAATCATACTCCACCCCCTACACTGCCCTTCCACACACACCTCACATACATACTCGTGCATGTTATTTACTCTGTATATTTTGCACCTGCATTCAATTCAGTCTTAACTCTAATGAACATAATGCTTATTTAGTTTAAGTTATTGTCTTATTAGATCGCCTTTCTCAATGAAATCACAGTCTTTCTTATCTAATACATGTATCACATATTAATGCATTTTAGTACCTACCGAGTGAACAGAATGGGGATGTTGATTTTGTTTCAAGTTGGTATCAGATGTTGACTTTCTTTCCAAAGGCATCACAATATCACATATTATTTCTGCTACTTTAAGCATAAAAAGTAGAGCTGAAAGAATATTTGGGTAGGGCTGATAGACGGCTTCACAAGATGGAAGAACTGTGGCATAAAAATATTCATGCTTAATTTCTCCAGCATATGTATTAAATATTATTTTACTGTTTAAATAAAGTGACAATTGTCAAACATACCCAGTACAATATATATATAAATGCTTTGTGTGACATCTTGTGGTACAACAGAACATTGCAATAGACATGTATTATTGTAGCATACATACTCTCACTATGCCAGGTAAATAGAGAAATAACAGCAGGTATGGACCTCAAAGCTCATCTGTTCTGTTTGTTCCTAAGTCATCAAGAAAACAATGTGAGGAAAAATTCAAAGTTCCAAGTCAATAAACATATATCCAGATGCTTTTCAATGTCTTAATACATGATTTATTCCAAATACAAGCTTCACTGTGGGGTATGCTGGTTGAAATTTCCTTCAGCTGTAGTCCCTTCTGAAGAAGCTGCACAGGGTCACATGGCTATGTCAGGGGACTATAACACCTGAAGCTTCAACAGGATGCAGAGATAATATAAAGCTATGCGGATGAAACTTGTATTTGGAATAAATCATGTATTAAGACATTGAAAAGCATTTGGATAAATGTTTATTGACTTGGAACTTTGAATTTTTCCTCACATTATTTTCTTGATGACTTCATATCTATGTAAGGTTCCTGTATCCACTCCTACTCCATTACTGTTTGTTCCTAATGCAACACCACAAAGCCTACCTCAGTTTAGGCTTTACCTACACTTCCTTGCATCTGAGGATCCTCTGTGCTTATCCTCACATTTTCTTGAATTCTGTTACTGTTTTGGTCTCCACCATCACCAGTGGGAGACTATTCCATGTAGTCACCACCTTTCTGTGAAGAAATATTTCCTTGTTAACCCAGTTTGTCTCATATCATGATCCCTTGTTTTAGAGGTTCTATCCACTGGAAAATGCTTGCAGATAAACATTTTAGGTATTTAAACGCTTCTATCATATCTCTCCTCTCTCTTGCTCTTCTAGGATATATGAAGCCAATATTCAAACAGCACTTAGCTGGTTAAGTCAGATTTATCCAGCAAAGTGTTCCTTTCTACTGGAAAATGCTTGCACCCAAATATTTAAGGGGGTTTTGGGGGTTTTTTTTTTTATTTATCTCTTTATTAATTTTTTCACAATTTTACAAAATTGTACATAAAAAATAATATTAGACATATATAAACAGCAAAAACAATTTACCAAAAATAAAGCAAATCCCATATGGAGAAATATCACTTCCTCATCCTACTTATTAACATGTCCAAAACTCATCATAGAGGTAATGGGCTGGATTTTAAAAGCCCTGCGCTCGTAAATCCGGCCAGATTTACGCACGCCGGCGCACCTATTTTGCATAGGCCGCCGGAGCGCGCACAGCCCCAGGATGCGCGTAAGTCCCGGGGCTTCGTAAAATAGGCGGGGAGGGGGCATGTCCGGAGCGTGTCCAGGGGCGGTTCGGGGTGGGACCGGGGGCATGGTGCCGGCGCAGGGCGTGGTTGAGGCCTCCGGACCAGCCCCCGGGTCGGGTGATGGCGCGCCAGCAGCCTGCTGGCGCCTGCAGATTTACGCCTGCTCAAAGCAGGCGTAAATCTGCCAACAAAGGTAGGGGAGGGGGTTTAGATAGGGCCGGGGGGGTGGGTTAGGTAGGGGAAGGGAGGGAAAGGTGCGGGGGGGTGGAAAGAAAGTTCCCTCCGAGGCCGCTCCAATTTAGGAGCGGCCTCGGAGGGAACAGGCGGCACGCGCAAGTTGCACAAATGTGCACCCCCTTGCGCGCGCTGACCCCGGATTTTATAAGATACGCGCGGCTACGCACGTATCTTATAAAATCCAGCGTACTTTTGTTCGCGCCTGGTGCGCGAACAAAAGTACACAGTCGCGCAAATTTATAAAATCTACCCCAATATGCTGGGGACAGATAATTGAAAATGAGGACTTTTAACCTAGGGAATCAATATATTCTTTACTAATACCATGCTAATATAAGGGCTTCCTACTATTTTTTAATTACCTCCATTCTCATTAATGACTGAGACTTGTCTCCTAGCTTCCAAAAAATCTCTTAGATGATCTGTTTCAAAGAATATATATGTGATTTCATGGAGTTTTAAAACACATTTACATGGGTATTTTATTATAAAGGTAGCACCTAATGCAATTGCTTCAGGTTTCAATGAGAGAAAAGCCTTACGGCGAATCTGTGTATTTCTAGCGAGGTCTGGATAGACCCTAACTAGAGCACCATGAAACTGAGTACTCATGTTCTTGAAATATGCCCGCATCACACTATTCAAATCCTGTTCAGTTTGGAAGGTCACAAGTAATGTGAACCTTTCCACAATTTCCACGTGAGGCTCTTCTAAATATTGAGTCAAATTTGTAAAATCTATGAAATTCCCTGAAGGATTATTACTTGGGGAGCTTTGCTTAAATGGCAAACGAACTAACTTTTTAATTTCTGGAATTTTTTCTGGTGGGATTTTTAAATTTTCCCCCAGATATTTTTGTAAAGTAATTAGCAATTGTTCCTCCTTTATTCTAGGAAAATTTAATATTCGAATATTAAGATGCTTAATGGTATTTTCAAGGAATTCCAGTTTTCTAGAAGTTGACAGCCTCTCGCTGGTAATTATGATTTAACAGATTTTAACCCTTTAACTTCTTCTTCCAAGGAATGAATTGCTGTGCATTGCTTTAACAAAACACGTTGGTGATCCTTAGTAACAGAATCTAATTTCATGGATACATTCTACAAACTCACAGACTGTTCCTGGATGCTGTTTGATAGTCCCATCATTAAATCCCAAAGGGACTCTAAAGTCACATTGTAGGTTTTTTAATCCCAGCCAGATTCAAACTTATAGTCTGCGATCTCCTCTGCTTGCCACATTCAAGCTTTCCCCTATGGAACCACCTTCTCCATGGGGTATAATCAGACTTTGGTCCGGAGTTGAGATCCTGGTCACCTGTTCTCCAACACTGACTCCGGCCGCCTGAGGTAATATGGTGGATATACCTCCATTACATACAGGTAGTAGGGTTCAGGGGGAAGCTATAATCAACTGACAAGGTTCCGGGGGACTTAAGGATATTTCCCTAGGTGAGAGCAGTGTTCCTCCAATTGCTGCATCAACGGGGGTTGCCATCCACAGTATCACTGTAGGAATCGCGAAATCCAGTATGAGACTTTGCTGTAATGGAAGGCCAGGCTCAGCCGGAAACAACCTAACCTTCGGTTTCCTTTTATGAGGCATTTTTCAAAATTAGCAATAATTTCAAATTCAAGGTCTCCTTCACAGAGTAGCATGCTCTTAGATAGCCAAGTTATAAATCCATCTCCAGCGGGGGCAACAGTCTGAGATATCTAAAAGTAATTTCCAGGTAAATCAGGCAAATCCAGGCAAAGCCAGGCAAAGCTGCAAGTCCCTTAGGCACAAGCGGCTTTGGCGGTGCGCCGGTGGCAGCAGCACACCACAGGCATGCTGATCTGAAGGGATTCTTCCGGCCCCTCCCTCTAGCGACAGCATCACTAATGCAAGGCAAGTCCCGTCAGGTTAAGACAAATCTTACCCCCGGATACAGCTGGTAAGTTTCTCTCTTGTTGCCTCCAAGAAGAAATTGCAGGAGTGCCGGTCTTAAGGGCTCCTTCCGGCCCCTCCCTCTAGCATCAGCGTCACTAACACAAGGAAAGTCCCATCGGGTTAAGACAAATCTTACCCACGGATACAGCTGGTAAGTTTCTTTCTTGTTGCCTCCAAGAAGAAATCACAGGAGTGCCTTTCTTAAGGGCTCTTTCCAGCCCTTCCCTCTTGCATCAGCTTCACTAACGCAAGGAAAGTCCCATCGGGTTAAGACAAATCTTACCCCCGGATACAGCTGGTAAGTTTCTCTCTTGTTGCCTCCATATTTTAGGTATTTAAATGCTTTTATCATATCTATCCTCTCTCTTGCTCTTCAAGGATATATGAAGCCGATATTCAAACAGAACTTAGCCGATTATGTCAGACTTATCCAGCTAAGTGCTCCTTTCTACTGGAAAATGCTTGCACCAAACATTTTAGGTGCAAGGCAAATCAGATAGTCTGTCCTGGACCTCAGGTTGTAGATCCGAAGACTTTAGCCTGGCCCACCTCCTTGCAGAAATAGCTGTGGCTGATACCCTGGAAGTGGTGTCAAAGATATAATATGCTGATTTTATTTCATGTTTGCCTACTTCTAATCCTTTTTGAGTCAGGGCATGTAATTGTTCTTGAGACTGCTGAGGCAGGGACCCAGCAAAGTCCTGTATTTGTTTAAAGAGGACCCTGTTGTACTGGGACATAAGGTGTTGGTAAGAGGCAATGCGGAATATAAGCATTGACCCCTGAAAGACCCGCCGACCTATGGCATCCAGGAACTTTTGTTCCTTCCCTGGAGGGAAAGAAGAGTGAGGCTTGGAGCATCAGGCTTTCTTTTGGGCTGACTCAACAACCACTGAATGGTGATCCAATTGGGTTTCTGGAAACCTGGAGTTGACTGGACTAGGTATGAGGTGTCCGCCTTTCGGTTAACTGGTGCCACCGAACCAGGATGCTCCCAATTCCTCTTCAGAATATCCAAGAGGACATCATGGATAGGGATAGAGGTGATTTTTTTTTTAGGAGCATCCAGAAATTGCAGAAGTTCCATCATCTGGTGTCTATCATCTTGTTCTGTCTGAAGTTGAAATGGAACCAATTCAGACATTTCCTTCACAAAATTAATGAAGGACAAGTCCTCTGGAGGAGAACGCTTCCTGCTTTCAGTAGGAGAGGTTGGTGATGGTAAGTCATCGGTATCCTGGGACGAATCATCGGTCCATGTGTCATAGAGTTCATCACCAGCATCCCTAGGATCCTTAGATGAACAGAATGATGGTATTCCTGAAGGTCCTGGTTGAGGCACCGAAGGCATCAAGGGAATCACCGGAGGCATAGATGGGGGCACCAAGGGCATCGATGGGCGGATCAGCGGTATCGATGGTAGCAAAGACGCTATCGGTGACATCGATGGCTGAGGCATCGGTAGGACTCCCGATGGAGGAAGTAACGGTGTTTCTCCTTCTTCTGTCACTGAAAGAGGAATTGGGGAGGAGGGCACCGGGCCCATCCGTGCCCCCAGATCCATCGGAGGAAAAGTGGCGAGTAGCGCTTCCATCCTCGTTAGTAGCGGTGCCAGCGCTATGGGAATGGGATCGGTAGCCGGTTCAGGAATCGGCACTGGCATTGGAGAAATCTTGAAGCCTTGCATCGCTCTGCCGATAGCCTCTTGAATCATGTGATCCAACTCCTCTCAGAAACCTGGAGCGTGGAGCCCCAATGCCGGAGGAGGTGGAGGCATAGCCGGAGGGACCACCGTTGGAGGTGGAATCGCGGCTCCTATCACCGGTCCTGGTGAAGCTTGCCTCGGTGACCCAGAGCCAGATAGGGATGGTGCCTTTTCTGGACGGGCTTTTTTCGGTGGAGGCTCAGATGGTGGCGATGTCGAGGACTTGCCTGTGTCGATGGTCTGAGACCTACGGTGTCAATGTCAATGCTTTTCTCGATGATCTCCTTGGTCCTTATGCTGAGGAGGAACAGAGGGCATCGACAGCTACTGAGTCGTCGACGCCGGTCAGACACCGGTTGGTGTATGATACTGGCGTGACGTAGACGGTGTCGGCTTGGACGACATGGAGGCTATGGATGGCATCAGAGTTTGTGACCGAAAGAGAAGTTCCATCTTCTCCATTCTAGTCTTGCGACCTTTTGGTGACATAAGGGCACATTTGGTTTAAGTAAGGATATCATGCTCACTCCCTAGACACATTACACAGACCTTGTGAGGGTCAATAATGGAAATTGTGCTAGTGCAGTCGGGGCATCGACGGAACCCCGACGCCATGGCCTCTCAAAAAATTTAGCCGCAGTGCGGTCGATGGCCAGTAGGCCGTGAGGGCCGAACTCGACGGGAATCGACCAGAATCGGGTAAAAAAAATACCGGATCACCGCAGACACAAAAATTGAATAGGGGGATCCCTGTGGGGTATTAAATTATGAAGTAATTCCGTGAGGACAGATTCCTGTCAGGAATCTGTGTAGAGCTCCTTAACCCACGTGGCTACTACCTTGCAGAAAAAAGAAGACTGAAGGGGGACCCCTGCTGTTTGCAGGGTTAGTACCATCCTGGGCATGCCCAGTAGGTGCCAGTCAAAGTTCTAGAAACTTTGACAAAAGTGTTCTGTGATTGGGCTCCATCCTGTGATGTCACCCATATTTGAGGACTACCATCCTGCTTGTCCTGTGAGGAATTATATTTACATGCACTGCTGTGATGCCAACCAGAAAACCCTGCAAAAAAGCAAGAGACTCTTGGAACTTATATGGTATGAGACAGACTGTAATGCATCTTGTGCACACTGGAAACCGCAAGTACATGGACACCCGTGCATGCTTTTAAAAATGTACCTGTTGGTGAGAAAAAGTTCTTCCTAAGATCTGGACACTACCACAGAAAGAGAAAAACTGACAGGTCTCACGCAAGGATGGCAAAGCAAGTACTTCCACACATGCTCAAAAGATTTGTTTATCTTGTAAAAGCTGTGAGAGTTTTTCCCTTATCCATACCATTACATGACATTACCCATTTGTGTGGCTATTTGTCCTACTTGTCCAAGATTTTACTGCTGGGTAAGCATGCACCTATGTACTAAGAAGTTAATTTAAAAAAAAAACATTGGATGGATAATTTATCTGGCTAAAAATAGCTAGATAGGTTAACTTGGAATTTAGCAAGATAAACATCCCGTTGAATATCCCCAAATAAAGTTATCCAGATAACTTCAATCTTAACCAGCTATATTCAAAAGAACATAGCCGGCTAAGTGGCAATCACCTTAAATTTAAAAAAGGGATACACGGGACTGGCAGCCCAAATCCCCACCTCCTGTTCTATATTAAATAAAGTAGCCTGCTAGGCCAAGCCCCCCACCCTTCCAAACCATTCCAGGTATAATTAAAAAATAAAAGTACTAGGGATTGGAGCCGGCCTACCTGTCTCCCCAACCCCTCTCTAGCTAGCAATAGTCTTAAATGAAAGCACCATCCTCTCCCTCCCAACACACTCAGTACCTTTATGGACACCTCTTCAGCACTGGGATCAGTTTCTAATGTTGCTCTTATTCTGCACATTGCTGGGCTGAATTTAGGTTTACCCTAGATTCACCTAGTTTAGGCATCTGTATTCAGTCAACTTTAGGTGCTTTAATTTTGGGCTGATTTTAAGATTACCATTGATTCATATAACTTAGGTGCCCAGCAATGGAATTTAGTACTAAGAGGTAGATTTTAAAGTGTTGCTCGCACAAAACGAGTACATACACACGTATGCGGGTCGCGTGCGAGCAACACAAATTTTAAGAATACGTGAAATATGCACGTACATACTCATGCATGCATCAAGAATAAAGGGGATTGAAAAGGGGTGGGGCATGGGTGGGGCATAGGCGTTCTGGGGCGGGGCTAAGATTTACATGTGTAACTCCAAATTTTAAAAAGCTGTCCATGGTGTGCATCTGTCTGTTATCTGATTAACTTTGCTGCAGGTCCTGATGAGGAGCAAGTCTAGACATCTCGAGTTTTAGGACTTTCAGCAGTGTGAACATTTGGGGTCAAGTGAGAGGCTTACAGAATGAAGAACCAGAGGGGTTTTGAAGACCTCAATATCAACTGGACAAACTGGTGGACTAATTGTAAAAACTGTTTTTTCCCTCGCACAAGCATATTTTAAAATCAATCTGCATACACACGTAAAAGCTGCTAAAGTTCTAGAGGAAATATGAGTTGGACATTTACTCGAGCCATCACTTAAGATTACGCGCACACATACGTGCAGGAGGGGGATTTTAAATGATACGAGCGTACTTGCATGCACAATATAAAATCGCAGTATATCTCCATTCGGGGGCCAATCATGTGTTTATGGGTGCATGCGCATTCCTTTTAAAATTAGCCATAAGTGCCTAACTTCACTTCCCCAACCAGGCTCTTCTACTGGCCCTACCCACTTTTATAGTGCCTAAATTTAGGTGCAATGTAAATTTAGGAATTCAGCAGGGAGTAATGTTTAGTAAGCCTGATCTAGGTGCCTAAAGGTTAAAAGTTAGGTGCCTAGATATTTTGAACATCAGGCACCTCCAATTTGCCTGCTCGAATCGGCCGACAAGGACCACTAACAAAGGGTCCCTCCATGTGCCATCCCTAAAGAAAGCGCACCTCACAGCTACAAGGGATCGGGCGCTCTCCATTGCTGGACCTATGCACTGGAACTCACTCCCAACCCACCTCAGACTTGAACCTTGCATCACCAAATTCAGAGCCCAGCTCAAAACCTGGCTATTCAAACAAGCCTTTCCCCAACACCCTTGATGAATATTGAATTGTGATGGATCATGACCTGAATTTGACTATGACCTTGTTCTTATGGCATTATAGTTCACTTGTTGTTTGTTCCTATGCTTCTCTGCTCTCCTTATGGTTTTTTGTACCCCTTACCCTTCCCCTGTTACTTGTAATTTCCGTTGCTTTTGTTCCATGTAAACCGAGGTGATGTTTCGACTAACATCGGTATATAAGACTTTTAAATAAATAAAATAAATAAATAATGGATAATTAAGCTTATGGATATAAAAATCCATAAGCTTAATTTTGAAGTGGCTGATATTGTTCATGAGAATTTATGGAAAAGTATGATTGAAAATAAAACTGTTGCTGAAAATGGTATATATGTACAGAGGTAGGCAACTCCAGTTTTTGAATGCCAAAAACAAGTCTGGTTTTCAGGATATCCACAATGAATATGCATAATGTATTTTTGCATGCACTGCCTCCATTATATATAAACATATCTCATGCATATTCATTGTAGATATCCTGAAAACCAGACCTGTCTGTGGCACTTGAGGACCAGAATTGCCTATCCCTGTTATAATACTATCCCTGTTATAATACTATTTAGGATTGGGAGAACAAAATGTGCCTATCCCTGTTATAATACTATTTAGGATTGGGAGAACAAACTGTGTGTAAGAAAACCTTGTGATGTATTGTTTTATTGAATCAAAATATTGGTAGTAGGGCTTGCATTTACTAAAGTATTCAAGATGAATATGTTACTTCGATTCTCATCCTTGGTTTTGGTTTCCCATATCTGTCTCTAAGAAGACAGAACCCCAATCATCAGACCTTTTATAATTTGGCCAACCCCTTAAGACTGTTAAATTCCATCCCCAAGGAACCTAGGCCCTTTGATAGGCCTCTGACAATTTTATGGCCTTTTCCAGCAAGACTTGTGGATGTTGTCTCACCCAGGCCTGTATGGGCAAAGGCAACCCCTGCGTCGACTGTTCCAGGACTATTTTTTCCCCAACCACTCACTGAGTCTTAGCTATTTCCAACTTGCTTGTTACTGAACATCAGCCTCTAAGTTTCCTCTCCATACCCCATTCTCTCCAGTAGAGCCTGTTTGAGTTTCAGATACCTGGACCTCACATTTCGATTTGCTATTTGATTGATAGGCCACCTGGCTTTCCCCTAACAGTAAGTTTGCAAGATGCACAATACAAGATTCCTCTGGCCATCCTGAAACATAAGTAGTTTGTTTGAAATTGGACAGAAAAATACCCAGGTAACATTGCACAGACATATTTAACAGCAGCTTTATCCAGCTAAGTGCTGCTGAATATCTGTATTAAGTTACCAGGGTAACTTTACTACTCAATAGCCCACTGAATATGGACTTCTGTGTTGTGAAAATTTGCAAAAAATCAATCAGGTTCAGGAGTTCATGGCAATTTGAGTCCATTCCAGTTTTTAAAGTATAAGCAGGGGTTTATTCAGAGTTATTTAAAGAGAAGTAAAACAACATGACTTACATTTCTGTAGGGTAAAATTATTCAGCAAAGGAATAACACAAACACAGTCCAAGATCCAGACCAGGACAGTCCAACTAAATCAACCTTCTACATATTTGGCACAGTTAGATAAATGTCATAGTATTTTAAATAAGACTTCCACAATACTCTTCTAAATACAGGAACACATAGGGCCTCATTTTCTAAAGTATCGCAGGCCTGCGATACTTTAGGGAATGAGGGGTGGGGGGCCGAAACGGGGGGCGGGCCTGCGCTAGCCGGCAGCGATCGCACCATCGCGGTGCGATCGCTGCCGGTTTCACACCCAATAGCGCCACCATAGAAGGTGTAGCTATTGGGGGCGAACTCGGAAGCGAAAAGGGCCTTACCTTTTCGTCGTCCACGGCGTCTTCGCTGAGTCGGCCCCGGTGATGCCCCGACTCCTCCTCTTCCGGGGACAACCCCACCCCCATTTTGGTATCACACGCGATAAGGGACATTTCGCGTGCGAAACGTCCCTTATCGCGTGCGATCTGTTTAGAAAATGAGGCCCATAGACAGATACATAGATATGAGCACTCATGGGACTTTCTGAGTCCAACAACTAAACTTGGCTTGGCCTTCTAGCATTCAAGTTCCAAAGAACACTTAGGTGTTCCCAGCAGTTCCATTTGAACTTCTGAGGACCAGTCCAGATCCTCAGGGGCAGGGCCTCAGGTGCTTGTTTGAAGCTGTAGACTTACTCTTTCTGGGTTGCCCATCTTCCAATTAATGGAACTACATTGTACATCAGAGGCACTGCTTCAACACTCAACCAGGAGAGACCCAGTTCAAAGCCAGCCAGAGTTTTTTCTCCCTGACAAAATTCCATACATAGTACATTTTCTTATAGAAGCTGTAAAATGTCCTTCACAGTTAAGAGAGTTAAATATTTATTTTTTTAAGTGCAATAGATTTTCAAGACAATTCCCTAATCTGGACTACATGACAGCATGTGCTGTTAATAATTCTGTATTTTGGTATAGTAAAGACAAAAACATAATGTTTTACCTTGTAGAAATGTGTAAAGCCGAACTTTATTTTCCTTATAAGGTATTAATTGGTCAGAAAGGTGGAAAACAAAAAGTCTCAAAAATGTCAAAAATCCAATCTGTTGAAAGAAATAATTAATTTGCATCAAAGTGCAACGATAGAGATATGAATTATATATTTAGATATCTATATACAGTATATAATAGATATATAGATCTACAGCCTCAAAAATTCAGTTAATTTTTTTGTTTGTTTTTGGAGGGATTTTTCTCCACATACTGTTTTGTTGTTTATTTTGTTTCAGTTCCTTTACTGAAACAAAATAAACATTTAAAAAAAAATTATAATGAAGGGAGCTCCCCGGATCCCGCCCTGCCTCCTACCCCAAAAATGGTGCCGGGGCCCCCACTTATCCCTCCTGTGGGGTCCAATTTGAGTACTGGGTATTAAAAGGTGCAGGAAGTATGCCCACTTGTCTCCTGCACCATTTGTCTTTTAAAAATGGCGCCAGTTGGCCCTGAGACCAGTTCCATAGTGAAGTCAAAATGGCGATAGTCTCAGGGCCAGCCAGTATCATTTTTGTGTGGCTATACAAAAATACATCATATACAACAATAGGGGAAACTATAATATTTCAATAGTCCTGCCATATGCACGTACTTAATAAAATCTTTTCAGCTAAAGTCTGTCTTGTGATGAATTTGATATTTGACCTTGAGGTCAGCTGCCTGCACTGAACTAAACAGTACACAGAAGCTACAGGGAAAGATGTTTTTTTTCTTCTGAAAAAGAGGCGAGTTAAATTTTTTAGAAAAAAATTGCACTATGACATTAACCAACAACTGCTTCTATTTTTAATATTAATCATAAGTTGTTTTTATTAAAAAAAAAATAGGATGGAAAACTGACAACTCAACCTCAGAAAGAAAGGCAGCTGAAAAAATTAAACCAGCAACATAAGCATTCTTAGTTTTATTATTATGCTGTGTTTAACAAACAAACAGGCCATGGGTAGTGGGTTCTTATATCATTATATGTTTTTATTATTTCACAGTTCAAGAAGAGAAATACTTACAAATCCAAAAAGAGCATGCTTATTACAGGAAGAAAAAGCATTTGAGGAAACAAAAGTATAAGGGCCAGATTTTCAAAGGGGTACGCACGTAAGATACACGCGTACCCCCCGAAAACCTGCCCGAAGTTCCCCCTGCGCGCGCCGAGCCTATGTTGCTTAGGCTCGGTGGCGAGCGCAAGCCCTGGGACGCCCATAAGTCCCGGGGCTTTCCTGGGGGGCGTGTCGGGGCGTATCGCGGCGGAACGTCATTCAGGGGCGTGTCCGGGGGTGTGGTTCCGGCCCGGGGGCGTTTTGGGGGCATGGCCGAGGCCTCCGAAACAGCTCCCGGGCCGGAGAATTGGGCAGCTGGAGCAGGCGTAACTTCTGGAATAAAGGTAGGGGGGTTTAGATAGGGTTGGGGGGGTGGGTTAGGGAGCCTTGCCCTGGTTCTCAAGGCAAGGTGTAAGCCCCTCTACATAATTAAGGAGCTGAAAGAGGATTAGAAAGGATACCAGGCTGTAGGAAATTTGATGGAATATTAGTGGGGGGGGGGGGGGGGGGGGGGGGCGTTACCGGTACCGAAGAAGAACACAAAGAAATTGACATAGGGCTGGGGGTGGGGTGGGGGGAGGCAGAAGGAAAGTTCCCTCCAAGGCCGCTCCGATTTTGGAGCGGCTTCAGAGGGAATGGAGGCAGGCTGTGCGGCTCGGCGCGCACAGGCTGCCGATTTTGGGCAGCCTTGCACACGCCAACCCCGGATTTTAATGGATACGTGCAGCTACGCGTGTATCTATTAAAATCCCGCGTACTCTTATTTGCGCCTGGTGCGCGAACAAAAGTACGCGTGTGCGTAACTTTGTAAAATCTACCCCAATGTGTATAAGACATAGCATTATCCATGCAGGTCATACATACAAGGCCCTGCAAAGTGGAAATGTTTTAAGAGAGCAGGAGGCACAACAAGTAAGTTTTTATTTTTGGGTCTTTCAAAATGTGAAAAGCAGATGATGTGTCTATTAATCTATCTTTTTAAAACTGTGCTATGGGCCGGATTTTAGAAAGGTTATGCGCACCGGGCCTATTTTAATAAGGCCCGGCGGAGCGCGTAAAGCACCGGGACGCGTGTAACTCCCAGAGCTTGCAAAAAGGGGCGGGGAGGAGAGGGGCGTGGGTAGGGTGTGGGCGGTCCGGGGGCGGGGACAGGCTCCCTGCACAGCGGCCATATTTGCCACTGTGCTGGGGATTGCATGCCGGCAGTTAGCCGGCGCGTACAACTTATGCCTGCCTGAAGGCAGACGCAAAAGGTACAATAAATGTTTTGGGGGCGGTTAGAGTAGGGCTAGGGGGGGAAAGATTAGGGGAAGGGGTTGGAAGGTCAGGTTAGGGGGGAGGAAACAGGGGAAGGCTGCGCGGTTCAGCGCGCACAAGGTGCACAATTGTGCACCCCCCTGCGCACGCCAACCCCTGATATTATAACTCGCATGCACAAGTTATAAAATCGGGTGTACATGTGCTCACGCTGGGTAGTGCACACATATGTACGCCCGCGCGCAAACTTTTAAAATCTACCCCTATATGTTTTATACTAGCAGAACAGCAAAACAGAAAAAAGAAGCTCCTAATAAAATACAAACTGTTTTATGCAAACACAACAGCCTGTGTATTTTAGGGCCTTGCAATTTTCATAGGCTTTCTCTGTTTTAATGTAAGCACATGTATTTTAGGGCATTGTCATTTTTATAGGCCTTTTCCTGTTTTAGTTTACAAAGCTCAAGAGCAGGGTGCAGCAGAAAACACTGAACTGGTACAACACATGTCTCAAGAATCTGAGCCTGTACAATACACGGTTCAAGAACAGGGAATAGATGAAAACAAAGAGGCAGTACACAGAAAAGAACCAGGAGGTCCAAATAAGAGACCAATAGCAAGCTGTAAGTGAAAAAAATCTGTGCTTTCCAAATATATCATGGGTGTCAAAGGTATTAGTTTATCATTGAGGTCTTTTTCTACCAATATGTATTAGCACAGACACTTTCTTTTAATATACTTGCCCTGGTTCTCAAGACAAGGTGTAAGCCCCTCTACATAATTAAGGAGCTCAAAGGGGATTAGAAAGGATACCAGGCTGTAGGAAATTTGATGGAATACTAGGGGGGGAGGGGCGTTACCGGTACCGAAGAAGAACACGAAGAAGGGCTGGCCGATGCAGAGATAGACAAGATGCCATTTTGGCACAAAAATTATTTGATTCCTAAGACTTGTTCAATAATGAAGAGGACAGAGAAAATGCAGATCCAGCAGTGGACAAAGACAACAGTGATAGCTGTATAGATTGCATGGACATGGAACTGTACCAAGCAGCAGCAGATGCCCAGATGATGGACTACTTTAACAAATTAGAAGTGTTTTCAGCCATAGTAGCAGAGGAAAAAGCCTATTTTTAATTTTTTTGAGGGTGTTATGACAGAAAAACTAGTTTTTAGAGCAGCTTTCTCAATCTTGTAAACATTTTAAGTTACAGCTCACTGACCGATCTTTGCTGACCAGAGAAAACAAAGAGCTGAAAGATTCATCGGCAATCAAATGTACTGCTTGTGCTGTTTTTTTGTGCTTGTAACAACAAAGAATCAGAAGATGTGGAAGGTAAACATAGAGATCGCAAATGGGTTTCAAGACCAGAAGATATGGAGGACATGAGACTGTGGTATGAACTGGGGCTTCAGAAGCAAACATGCACACACGCTCTTTACCATAACAGCACATTCAATTCACTCATAAAATCAATGGTGTACTACATTATAAAGAAATGTTGCTAAGATGACCAATTCGATGACTGTGACGCATGTATCTTGGAAATACCGGGGTGAAAATATCATGAGTATCTGAAATGGTGCTGGCATGTGAAAAGGCAGAAACTAAGAAGCGTTTTGCTATAGACTGTCTCTCGAGTATGTCACAAGTATATTGGTGCTGGCGCAATATAAAATTGAGATATCAGGGATTTATAACAAGGATGTAAATACAATTGTGGATCTGATCAAGTCTGTCAAAAAAAATGCAGGGGACCCCCAGATGGCTCTAAGCCAACTAGTTAGGCCAAATATTGATAAAGATCAAATGAGCTTATCGACTGCATAATGAGCACACCTCATTTTGTAAAACAGCACCGTTTTTTTATCTTTTTTTTTTGTTTGCAAAAATGAAAACTTGTAGACATTTGAAGTGACTCGAGATGTATTTTGAAATAATGATACTAGAATTCCATAAGCAGTTTTTGTTTTTGAAGTGTGTGTCTGTGTGTGTATTTTTAATCTATCTATAATAAAGCAAAATTGCTTACCTTGTAATATGTGTTATCCCAGGATAGCAGGATGTAGTTCTCACATATGGGTGACATCATCAGATGGAGCCCTGGTACGGAAAACTTCTGTCAAGAGTTTCTAGAAACTTTTGGCTGGCACTGTGGGCCTACTGAGCATGCCATGATATTCTCAGCCACAGGGGTCTCCCTTCAGTCTCATTTGTAGCAATTTGCTTGAGCTAAAAAAATAAAATAATAAAACGTATCGGACCCAACTCCGCGGGAAGGTGGGTGGGTTCTGTGAGGACTACATCCTGCTGTCCTGGGATAACATCTATTACGAGGTAAGCAATTTTGCTTTATCCCAGGACAAGCAGGATGATAGTCCTCACATATGGGTGATTAGCAAGCTACAGGCTGAGTCATTCTTATATTGTACCAACAGCATAAGAACATAAGAACATAAGAAAATGCCATTCTGGGTCAGACCAAGGTCCATCAAGCCCAGCATCCTGTTTCCAACAGTGGCCAATCCAGGCCATAAGAACCTGGCAAGTACCCCAAAACTAAGTCTATTCCATGTTACCATTGCTAATGGCAGTGGTTATTCTCTAAGTGAACTTAATAGCAGGTAACTGACTTCTCCTCCAAGAATTTATCCAATCCTTTTTTAAACACAGCTATACTAACTGCACTAACCACATCGTCTGGCAACAAATTCCAGAGTTTAATTGTGCATTGAGTAAAAAAGAACTTTCTCCGATTAGTTTTAAATGTGACCCATGCTAACTTCATGGAGTGCCCCCTAGTCTTTCTACTATCCGAAAGAGTAAATAACCAGTTGTTGTGCAATGAGCACAACAACTGGTGTACTGCTGGAAAGAATGAGGCAGCCTAAATCACAGCAGAATGGATGTAGAAGGAGTTGGAGTTATGCTGGAAATAAGTTCCTTAAAACAGATTGTCCAAAGGCTGAATATTGTCGTCCTTCTTTATCTAGACAATAATGAGCTGCAAAAGTGTGAAGGGAACTCCATGTTGCAGCTTTACAGATGTCAAGGATAGGCACTGAATGATAGTGTGCTACTGAGGTGGACATGGCCCTTATTGAGTGTGCTTTTACTCACCCCTGGAGAGGAATATTAGCTTTTTCGTAACAGAATTCTATATAGTCTGCTAACCAGTTGAATAGAGTATGTTTCCCTACCGCATCTCCTGGTTTATTTTTGTCAAAAGAAACAAAGAGTTGGGTGGATTTTCTATGGACCGCTGTGCGATCAAGGTAGAAAGCTAGCGTACGTTTACAGTCTAAAGTGTGTAAAACTCTCTCTCCCAGATGAGAGTGTGGTCTTGGAAAGATAGTAGGCAAGACTATTGACTGATTGATATGAAAGTCTGTTACCACTTTTGGTAAGAACTTTGAGTGAGTGCAAAGGACTACTCGGTCATGTAGGAACCGTGTGTAAGGTGAGTATGTGATGAGAGCCTGCAACTCACTGATCCTCCTAGCCGATGTAATGGCTACTAAGAAAATACTTTCCATATGAGGAATCTTTCTTCACAAGAGTGTAGAGGCTCAAACGGTGCACGCGTGAGCCTGGTTAGTACTCCCATTCAGTGACCGGTGGTTTAATGGGAGGTTTAAGGTGTAGTAAACCTCTCATGAATCTACTTACGGTTGTGCCGTTATAGGTGCATCGCGTACACCCTTGTGGTAAGCCGCTATGGCACTTAGGTGTACCCTTACAGAGGATGTCTGGAGACCAGAATCCGATAGGTGGCATAGGTAATCCAGTAAAGAAGTGGGGCAGGAAAAAGGATCTATACCCTTTTGAAGGCACCATTTCGTAAATCTGGTCCACTTAAAGTGGTAAGATTTACGTGTAGAAGGCTTTCATGAAGCTACTAGAATGTTAGAGACTTGAGTTGAAAGATTAAGTAGTTGCAAAATTAAGCTTTCAACATACAAGCTGTTAGGGCAAGAGTTGTCAGGTTGGGATGACACAACCTGCCCTGATTCTGTGTTATGAAAGTGGGCTATATGCCCAGTATGATTTGTTGTGAGATCGAGAGGTCGAGGAGTATGGGAAACCATACTTGACGGGGCCAGTACGGGGCTATGAGGATCATCGCCCCTCTGTCTTGTTGTAGCTTCACGAGAGTTTTCGCTATTAGCGGAATTGGAGGATACGCATATAGAAGTCCTGTGTTCCAGGGGCGAGTAAATGCATCTCTGGGGACTGTTTGTCAACGTCCGTGGAGGAAGCAGAACCTTTCCACTTTGTGGTTCAGTGTGGACGCAAAGAGGTCTATGGTTGGGCGACCCCAGCGTTGAAAGATTTTGCTCGCTACATGTGGGTCCAGCGACCATTCGAGGGGATTGAAATGTCGACTGAGATCGTCCGCTAGGATGTTTTTGATGCCCGCCAGATAAGTTGTTCGGAGCTGTATTGAGT
This sequence comes from Rhinatrema bivittatum, assembly GCF_901001135.1. Taxonomy (NCBI): domain Eukaryota; kingdom Metazoa; phylum Chordata; class Amphibia; order Gymnophiona; family Rhinatrematidae; genus Rhinatrema; species Rhinatrema bivittatum. Next base: position 625,303,176 of record NC_042615.1, on the reverse strand, counting down.
GCTCTAGAGCCCAAGCCCAAATCTGTACTGCTTCTTGGCAGAGGAGATAAGAGCCCGTGCCTCCTTCTTTGTTTATGTACCACATTGCTACTGTGTTGTCTGTTTGAATCAGCACAGTCTTGTTTGAGAGGCAGTCTTTGAAGGCATAAAGGGCATATCATATCGCTCGAAGTTCCAAGAAGTTTATTTGAAACTGTTTCTCGAGGGTGGTCCACGTCCCTTGTGTTTGAAGATCGTTGATGTGAGCTCCCCATCCCAGGTTGGAGGCATCTGTAGTCAGGATGGCCTGCGGAGTTGCCGGTTGGAATGGGAGACCAGTTTTCAATGCTGTCTGATTTGTCCACCAGCGAAGTGATTGGCATAGCTGGTGTGTGATTTGAATGTTTTTTGACAATGGTTGGAAAGCTTGTAGCCAAATTTCAAAGTCCACTGAGTTCTTCTCATGGCTAACTTCGCCATAGGAGTAACATGTACTGTGGAGGCCATGTGTCCTAGTAGTACCAGAATTTGAAAAGCAGATGTGAACTGGTGATGAATTGTGATGTTTGCCAGGCGAGCTAAAGTGTCTGCATGGTCGCCTGGGAGGGAAGCTTTTCTTATCGAGGTGTCGAGGTCTGCTTCGATGAATGTGAGGAGCTGAGATGGTTTGATGTGGGATTTTTGATAGTTGATGAGAAATCCTAAGTGGTGCAATAGGGTTATAGTAGTTTGCAAGGCAGAGAGAACTCCTGCCTGGATGGACATCTGATGAGCCAATCGTCTAGGTATGGAAACACGTGAATACAGTGTTTCCTTAGATTTGCGGCTACCACTGCCAGACATTTTGTGAATACTCGAGGTGCAGAGGCTGGTCCGAATGGAAGGACTCAATACTGGTAGTGTTTTTTTCCCACCAAGAAACGTAGGTATTTGCGGTGTTGTATGGAAATTGGTATATGAGCATAAGCATCTTGAAGGTCCAGAGAACAGAGCCAATCTCCCTTTTGAAGCAATGAAATGATAGATCCCAGGGATACCATCCGAAATTTTTCTTTGTGAAGACATTTGTTGAGATTGTGAAGGTCTAAGATAGGACGAAGGCCACCTGTTTTCTTAGGAATGAGGAAATAGCGGGAGTAGAACCCTGTTGCTTGTTGAGACCGGGGAACTGGTTCAATGGCCCTGGCAGTCAGCAAAGTAGCGAGTTCTACTTGGAGTTCAGGTGTGATGACTATGTTTGTCCAAAATGGAATGGGAGGAGAATGCGGGGGTATTGTTTTGAATTTTAAGCGATAACCCCGATTTAGTATGGCTAATACCCATTGGTCTGTTGTGATGTGACTCCATTGGTGTTGAAAATAATGAAGTCGACAATCTACTGGTAGGGAGGGTATAGGGTTTAGAGAGAGAGAGGCTTCTGTTCTCTGGTTTGGTTCAAAAACCCGCTGCTGGTCCAGTTTGGGGTGGTGGCTGGGTTTTCTGCTGCTGCTTGGTTTGACGTGGGCGGCCTCTTTGCGGGAGCGGTATTGACATCCTGAAGAGGTAGGTGGATAGTACCTCCTAGGTCTGTAGAAAGGGTGCCTCGTATCTCTGCGGGCTGGTCGCCTGAGAGAGGATGGTTGATCCGTTGGCAGTTTGGAGAGCTGACGAAGGGTCTCATGGTGGTCTTTCAATTGAGACACCGTAGCTTGAATTTTTTCACCAAAAAGGTTGACTCCATTGCAAGGTAGATGGGCTAGACATTCTTGGACTTCTTGTCTGAGATCTGAGGCTTTGAGCCAAGCCCATCGTCTTGCATTGATTGCAGAGGCAGAGAGACGGGTTGAAGTCTCAAATGCGTCGTAAGCTGCTCTTACCTTGTGCTTTTCTGATTCTAGTCCTTTTTCCACCAACGTTGTCAAAGGTTGTTGATGTTGTTGTGGAAGGTTGTCCACAATACCCTGCACCTGTTTCCACACGTTTCTCTGGTATTGTGTCATATATAGCTGGTATGCTGCTATGTGTGCTACCAGCATGGAACCTTGGTAGACCTTTTTCCCTAATGTATCCAGGAAGCTTTGGTCCTTTCCTGGTGGGACAGAGGAATGAGGCTTCAGTTTTCTGGCTTTCTTTTGAGCCGATTCCACAACTATAGACTGGTGAGGTAGTTGGGATTTTTGATATCCTGGAGCGTGCTGCACTATATAAGTGGCATCTGTTCTTTTATTTACTGCAGGAACTGAGCAGGGGTATTCCCACATTCGCTGCTGCAATTCCAAAAGGATTTCATGGATTGGAATAGCCATAATTTCCTTAGGTGCATCTACGAAGTGTAGTACTTCTAATGCTTTATGCCTGGTGTCTTCCTCTGTTAGTAATTGGAATGGTATTGCCTCTGCCATTTCTTTAATAAAACTGGAAAATGACAGGTCTTCAGGCGGGGATTTCTTTCTCTCCTCTGCTGGAGATGATAAGGAGAGATCATCTGAAGGCAGATGGTGTTTTGCCTTAAACATAGCTTTTGTTGGTATGTTTTTTGGAGGTTTTGGCAATGAGGGCATCGATGGGGAATTGATAGGTCTCGATGGAAATATATGTCTTGTATCCCCCGAGGGACCTGGATGAATTGGCATCAATGGATCCGAGGGAGGCATTGAGGGTTTCTTTGGGAATCGGCGTCGATGGAGTCCTGATGGACCTGGGACAGAATCGGAGTCTCCTCTTTCCTCCTCCAATGATCCGTGGACCTGAATGGTTGGAGTCATCGGTGGCATCGATGGCTGCGTCGATGGACTTGGTGCTGTTGGAAATACCTCTATTAAGGCATCGAGCTTATTCAGCAAAGGCTGAAAAATGGATTGATCCGCTACCGGTACCGGCAATGATGCCGATGTCGGTGGCATTGTCGGAGGCTGCAGATTCTGTAGAGCCTTGACGACCGCCTGTTGGACTAAAGAAGTCACTTCCTCCCTTGAAATCAGGACAGTATCCACTGCCACCGAGGAAGGTACTGTTGGCGCTACAGGCACTTCCACGATAAGATGTGGTGGCACTTCCTCAGACACCGAGCCTGGTGGAGAGTGCTGCGGTTCCACGTGTATAGCCGGTGGAGTTGGCTCTAGTACACGGACTTTCTTCGGTATCGATCCAATGGATTTGGATCCTGATGTCGACACCTGTTCATCCATTAGATCTACAGATCGATGTCGATTTGCTTCCTTTCTCGATGGCTCTTCGATGCCGAAGGCGATGCTATCGAGGTTGTGGATGGTGCCGGTGATGGACGGTCATCGGGTCTTTTTTCACCTCGGTGTTTAGTGTCTGAGGGAGGAGTTATCCTCGGTGATGATGTCGATGACGTCGATGGAATCTTTTTAAACAAGTCTTCCATCTTATCTAACCGAACACATCTGCCCTTTGGTGTCATTTGGGCACAAGATGGGCAAGCCCGGACATCATGGCCTGATCCCAGGCAGAGAACACAAACATAATGTGGGTCAGTGATAGACATAGTCTGGTTACAATCCAGACACTTTTTGAAACCCGAGGCCATGATGAAACTTTGGCCTAATAACGGTCGATGACCGGCGGGAATCGATGCTAAGGTAACCGGAATCGATCAAAAAATATCTGAAAAAGGTACTCACTGAGACTATGTGGAAAGGAGACCAATTATGAGAAATTTGTGACTGAAAATATGTGACTGGAAAGTTTTCTTCTGCATAAATGTGACGGAATTGTTTTTACAGAGCTCCTGATGTGCTTTGCTACAGCAAGGTGGAAAAAAAGAGACTGAAGGGAGACCCCTGTGGCTGAGAATATCATGGCATGGTGGGCATGCTCAGTAGGCCCACAGTGCCAGCCAAAAGTTTCTAGAAACTCTTGACAGAAGTTTTCCGTACCAGGGCTCCATCTGATGATGTCACCCATATGTGAGGACTATCTTCCTGCTTGTCCTGGGATAATGATATAAACATGTTTAACAAAATATATTGGCGGCATGCTCCCTGATTTGTTTCTATTTTTTGTTTGATTTTTTTAAAAGATGTGAATAGAAGATAAATCAGACTGTTTGTTGACACTCTGTTACTAAACACAACACAATGCATGCTGACAGATTGAAAAACAGACTAATATTGTCTGGGCATTTCTTTATAAAGAATGTGTATTTTATGTGACAAGCAATAAACATAACAATTTCATTCTCAGATTTTTGTAACAAAATATTGTAATTTGATTCTCTGTGTCTTACACATTTCAGTTTGTTGCAAAAAATGTGAAAAGAAAATGAATCACAACTTCCAATTTTGTTTCCTAAGGATAGAAGTTCTTGCATATCTTTTTCAAAAATGAAATGTATTTGAAATATCAAAGCTATCATGTAATCTGTTTTGTAATTTATTATTATTATTATTATTATTATTATTAACATTAATATTATTATTTTTATTTGGTTTTGTCATAGTAAAACATTTTGCTCCCTTTGCTTCCATAAAACATTTTGCTCATTGTGCTTTTCAAGGTTTATGTCCTCTCTACCTGCACATGCTCTGAGACTCTTTCATCAGGGAGAATGCGCCCACACAGACAAATTTTTAATTGAGAGATGATATTAGAAACACAAAGGAACTTGTGCTCAACAAAATATAACAAAAGTTTTAAGTATGCGATATTAGACACACAAAGTAACTTGTGGTAGTGAGAAAGCTGAGCCAGACCATGTCTCATTTGAACCTATCTCATAACTGCCGTAGTCATCAGGAGAGTAACTCGCTTAATTCAAGGGTAAATCACTATTCCCTTAACTGGAGTTGGACTATGGAAAAATAAAATCCACGTATATTCTATCAAAGTTCAGCAGAGGGAAAGACAAGGCCTGAAATGGATCAAATAGTAATAGAAATGCTGCTTAACAGTGTGGAAGCTAAAATGATAACAGAGCAACATGTTACAAAGTTTGACATCCTGACATTGATTCAAGAGTTTAAATCAGAGGTGGGCCAAGGGGAACCAGATGCGGCCCTTCATGGAAACCTCAGGTGTGCCACAAAGTTGTGACTTTCATGCAGGAAGAAGGGAGTGGTTCATTGCCTCAACTAGACCCAACAGCAAAATCTTTCTATCTTTATTTCTTCTCATGCATCACTGGCCTATCTGCCTACCGCCAGCGACATGAGTCAGCGAGCAGCACACCTTACCAGCCACCCTCTACTCCTCTGCTGGCTAACCGCCAAAACTTGAATCATACAAAGCCCCCAAAGTCTTGCGAAGGCAACAACTCCTTGCAGATCAAAAACTTCGAAACTCTTCAGCGGGGAAAAGTGCAAACCCACCAGGATGAAGAGAGGACTATGATGGGGACTTGGAGATGGGAAAAGCCACCGAAAAAGAATAAATAGCCAGGGCCTCAGTGAGCAAAGCCGCCAAAAAAGGGATATGTAGCCAAGGCCTCAGAGAAATTCCCTATAAAGTGCAATTTGATAAAGCAAATGCAAATGTATAGTCATGTGCTACAATATTTTACAGTTATGAATTCCTTTTTATGTGTCTAACGTTTGAGCGAAATGTTATTGAAGTTGCCTTGATTGAAACATGTATAAATTCAAGCCTTTGTTTGGCTAGTCAGTATGAATGTGTATTTTGCAGATACTACATGTTAACCTGGTTTCCTTTTCAGAAGCGTGATGGCATGCTCTCCAGTAAAGGGGTGGGGAGATGTGGCCGGACTTCCTGATTTGGGTCCCTGCCCTCCTGACCTTACCTGGCACAATGATATATAGTGTAAACCAGAAAAGAAAAACTGGACTGGTGACAACTGTTCCAGTTTAAATCCAGCATGAGACTTGTGGTGTTGCAGAAACCAGCCGGCATCTGATTACACCAGGCACAGGAAGTTCAGTTGCTATCATGAGCCAATGGGGAGCCAGCTCATTACCCAGAGAGAGGATGAGAACTTCAGACCAATCAGAAAAGAGAAAAAAAAACAAAGCCTACAGCACAAGGAATCAGTGCTGCATTTTTTGGGTAATGAGCCTAGCTACCAAGCTGAGCTAAACTGTTAAAGGAACTAGAGAAAAGAGAGGAGAGATATCAGTGTTGGAGAGCAGTTGGAGAGAGAGATCAGAGAGCTGTGCTTGGGAGAGGATCCCCCCTCCCCACTTTGACCACAGCTACCAGGAGACAGAGTGCACAGCAGAAGGAGTTCAGGAGCTTCAACTACAGGAGCCAGGAGTTTACGCCCCCCCCACTGCAGGACCCATTGCAGCTAAGTAGCCCTAAATTGTTCAGCAGCAGCAGTACAACGGGTTATGCTTTCATTCTTTGTCCCTGCCTTGCAATATTGACATCAGACTGTTGCATCAGTGATCTGTCAGATAAACACTGCTGTTAGCTACTAACTGAGTAGAGACCTGCCCTGAATTTTCACTCCCTGCATCAGGGTGGGGAACTAGCCTCTCTGATTGGAGCTTCCCTAGAGAGTGCCACTACATTTCAACTAATACAGCCTTCATTGATTATGCTTTAAAGGGGTATACAATTCTTGGACTGGGGACTATGAGAGGAACAGTAGAACACATTCTGACACACTGGTGTGAGAATTACCCTTAGAGATTTGGGTAAACAAAGTTTTCCAGAGTGCAGTCAAAGTAGCAAATCAATAGACTGCTATGGATAATTCAAGCTGATCATTGCCATGGCGGACTCTGCAGGTTGCTAGATTTAATAGCAAGTAATATTGGACCATTTCGTGACTGTTATGCTTATTGTCTCGTGCTAGTAATAATTATTTTCCCTTCTTTTGCTGTATCATCGCTGTATGCATCGTTCTACTTACCTGTTAATAGTAAATGAATTGAATGTTTACAGTAGAGTGGTGATGTTCTGCACTGTACCCTGTTCCCAGGGGTGGGGGTGGAAACCACAGGGACCCACAAAAGAGAGGATCAGGGCATTTGGATTATCTATCCCAGAGGCGCTAATGCAACCCTCAACCCCCCACTCTGACACTCATACCCACGAGTGCAGGTGGGGGTTATTCTTCTTGTGCAGCCCTTGGCAACATAATACTTGAGGGGACGTTACATTTGTTTTTCTTCTCATTGCCCATAGGACAGAGATGTGCCTTTCTGCCAATCAAATCATATCCTAGCAGCGTAATTGCATGAATTAGTATCATTTTTCAGTTTGTAAAGCAACATAGATACTATAAGTAGTATAAAAAATAAAATAATGCAATATTTAAAACATACAATACCTTTGAAAGCTTGACCTCATTTGAATACAAATATGATTTCTGTACTGCATCACAACAAATCCTATACAAAACGGATTCAGCAATGAAAAACAGTACACCAATTTGGTCTGAATTCACTGGAGCCTGGTCCAAAGAAACCAGGAGGATATCTAAAGCTTCTGTAATAAAAGAAATATGAAATCAAAATTGATGATAGTGACTAATATTTCTTACAACCAACAGCATATCCGTTTTGATAAGAAAAACTAAAGTTCAGGTGGAGTAAATACAAAATGCAGCATCCTAAAAAGGGACTGCACTTCAAAAACGTTTGCCTCCAGAATCAGTCAAATTAAATGTGAGCTAAAATGTAGAATTTCTGCAGCTCTTATGGATGTGCTGTTAGAAGTTTAATCAATGATTAAGCAACTTTCTCAATAGTAAATGACATTACTCTGCTTGTACACTTCACATTAAAACAAATTCAAACATAAAATATAAACTGCTTCCTGGGTGGGACAATAAAACTACAAGAGAAAAAAATAAACATAGTTTGAAAAAGGTATTTATAGTGCACAGAAGGAAGAAGAGCTACTCCGATGCTCCATTAATGCCCTCCATTCTGCATAAAAGCATGCCCAAAGCCACTCATTTTTCCACAAGCATGTGTTCCTCTGGGACCCCTTGCATCCAAGTATATGTTTGGCCTGCAGAACTCCTCTGGGGTCAATTTTGACAATGTTTTATGGTTTCAGAAAAATAGGGAAGGTGGCTTTAAAAAGCCCTCTTCTTTTATTGTAACATCCTTAAATAAATTGTATTTATTATTTATTTTAATTATATTCTTCCTTTTGTCACTTTTAGATTACTGTAGGCAATTCCCTATTTCCAGAGGGCTTACAATCTAAGGGGTAGATTTATCAAGCCATGATATTTTATCATGGGAGGGGCAAAATATCACGAGGGGTGATCCCACAATATATTGCTCCTCCCCAACAAAATATCATGGCAGTCTCACTGCACTATTTTTTATCATGGGAGAAACCCACAATAAAAATTGCACCATGAAACAGGGCTTACGTGCCCAATTGTGGCCCAATCCAACTAGGACTGCCCATGACTTTAAAGGCTCAAGGCCCACAAATCATGTCACATACATATACACACACACCCGCACAATGGAAAAGTTCTCCCGGCGGTCTTCGTAACCCTGCAATAAAAAAGGCAGCCCCAGAATAAAAAAGTGGAAAAAAAAAAGATTAAAAATTGCACAGCAATGCCCCTCCCTCTAACCAAGCCTCTCCTCTTTGCAGTAAAACCCCACCTGCCCCAAATAAAGACCCCCCCCCAATCCAATAAAGACCTACTGACCTTTGCCCCTATCACATGGTTGGGGCAAAGGCCGGTCAGTGTCATTTTGAAAATGCTGTCTACCAGCATCTGTTGCGCCAGAGGTGGACCCTTGGGCCGAGGTGAGGATGAAGCAACCCATAGGTAGGGACCTATGGGTCCCCACCATCGGCAAGCGGAGTGAGCTGATGGACAGAGGCCGCTGGAGCTTCACCAATACCAGCCCTCGTTCTCCACAGGTTGAGCCTTTGGGAGCTGGGGCCGGCTGGACTTAGGTGGGCCTCTGTGTGTAGTCGAAGTAGAGATTGGGTTCAGCCCAGAGACAGCAGATGAGAGATGGTACAGTCATACTCTGGACAAGGTAGTGTCCTGGAAACTCGGGCGCCAATGGAACGGAGGCAGACAGGGGACGCTCGAGCAAGAGCAGGCCGAAGCCTGAGTAGACCACTTCCAGGGAGTAAGCCGGAGAGGCGTCGGGGAACAGGCTTGAGCTGGGCTGGCGGCAATCCGGAGGCAGTGGCAAGCAAGGCTGAGATCTGATCATGGAGATAGTCAGGCGTAGTCAAACAATGCAGAGGTCTGGATCTGGAGGTAGACAACAGCGTGGTCAGGCGAAGCAGAGGTCTGGGTCTGGAGATAGGCAATAGCGTAGTCAGGCGAAGCAGAGGCCCAGGCTTAGAGAGAGTCAATGGCGTGGTCAGACGAAGCAGAGGTCCGGGCTTGGAGAGAGTCAATAGCATGGTCAGGTGAAGCAGAGTCAAAGTCCGTGTAGTCAATCCGAGGTATGATGCAAGGCAGGAACAAGGAGACAGGAACCAGGAACAAACAAGGAACAGGAATGCAGAGATGAGATGAATCTCTAAGAGGCAACGAGTATTTGACCAGCGAGGAGACCATTTGCAAAGGCAAAGCTAAGGAGCGGAGCCTGCACTGCTCCGCTGATGTCATCATCCGGGACCGCGGCTAGGTTCCCACCATGGTCCCTACTTAAACGTCAGTGATGCGGGCGCAGCGCTGAGTTGCAGCGTCTCTCCGCGGGCCACGCGGAGAGGGCTAAAGAGAAGCAATGGACGTGGTGGCTGGACCGGGAACGCCAGGGACTGCAACTGGACAGGAAGCACAGGGGGAGGTCCGAGGACAGAGCTGATGGCCCACCGCCACCAGCGAGGTAGAACTAGGAGATGGAGTCACTGTAGAAAGGTGAGGGGGCCATGCCACGTGTCTGCCGCGGCATGGCCTGGAGTGCCCCTAGCACACCAGAGCTAGGGGCACTCAAGGTCGACCCTGGACCACCAATTATTCTTTGGCAGCTATAGGGAGGGGCTTGGGTGTGGGGGAAGGATAGGGGGTCCATGGGAGCGCTAGACCACCAGGAAATTATTTTGAGGGGAAAGGGAGGGAAGAAGTGCTACCCTAGACTACCAGGGAGTTAATTTTTTGGAAGAAGGGTCTGGAGGAAGGGGGGTTGTGCGGGTACCTGGGGGTTCTTTGGTTGGGTCAGGGAGGGTTAATACAAACGAGAGGGGTTTGGGTAGGGGTGGGCAGGGCATGAACCATGCAATTTAAAATCAAGACTCCCAGGGGACATTTAGGCACGTGGAGTAATGTAGTTATTTTGAGGCCTGTATCTTTAACAGGCCTCCTGGAGACATTGGGAAACTTATTATCATCCTGACGTCCCCCGGAATGGGCTAAAATAATAGGGCTGACCATTTTCTAAATCAGTCGCATTATTTTATTGCATTGAATTGCCTATGTATTTGCTGCTTTGAATACCTTATGCAATGTTAAACATGCAAAGTAGCTAATTTCCACAAGAGCTGGAAATCATTGAAAATATCGCGTTAGCCACAATATGGTGATACCATGCAATAGAATTTAAAGTTTGTTAAACGCAGATTAGTAAATCTAGGCCTAAGTTAATACCTGAGACAATGAAGAGTAAACTGACTTTAGAAAACGTGGACTCTTGGATGGTAGCTTGGCCTGCAGCCTGCAGGTAGATGAACCCTGTAGAGGGACTATCAAGAGCTTCACCTTTACCAACCATATCCTCCGCAGGTTGAGCCATTGGGTTCTGACAGCTGGCAGGACTTAGACAGGTCCCTGGGGTGAAAAAGCAATGACACAGTCCGAGCTAGGATTGAGGCAGGCAAAAGACAGCAGAACCAGTAGGCAGTTGAATAGTTAGGGCAAGCAGCAGATATGGTGGTCCAGAAGCAATCCGAAGTCGGTACCAGGAAATCAGACTAGAAACAAGTATGGGGAACAAACCAGGAACACACAGGCAAGGCGAGGGAACACGAAGATACAAAGTAGGAGGCAGGGGCTGGAAAGAGAGAAATGACAAGGGAAGGTAAACGCACAGCAGAATGGCAGGAAGCACAAAGAAGCAACTAGCACTGAGGGCACCTCAGGAAACCTGTTGCCGAGGCAGAGGGGTAGCAGGAGATGAATCCATAAAAGGGTTGCAGATAGTGACATCATCCTCAAGCGACTGTTGGTGGCTTCCGGCTTAGCTTGTACCTAGTGTGTCTGCGTGCAGGCCCACACCTCTGGCACGGGTCAGTGAGGAGCAGTCAGTGATGGTCAGCAGTGGCATTTCAATGCAGCAAGGAAGCGTTGGGGCCTGGTGAGCGAGGTTTAACACTGACTTGCACTAGGTCACAAGGAGCAGCTGTGGGTTTGAACCCTATCACCCTTCCACATTTTTACAACTTGGATCAACCTTCTCAAGAAAAAGTAATTTGGGAGGAAGAGAAGATGGGAGCCATTACAGCTGATACAAGAACAGTCCTGGGGATAGTCTAAAGGGAGACTTTCCCTCCAGGCTTTGGCTAGTGAGGGAAGTCAAAGCCATCTAGGCAGACCATCTAGGGAAAGAGTACATAAAACTGAGGGAAAATGAGGAACACAAAATCACTTTAAAAGAGCTAAAAGGTTATTATTCTTACTAGGAATCATAGAACTTGCCTTTAAAAAACACTTTGGCTTATCCTATGTTAGAATCTTATCTACAATAGGCATATCATCTGTCCAAGTCTACTTTTCCTTTATGCTGTGATTAAACATTAAGAACATAAGAAATTGCCATGCTGGGTCAAACCAAGGGTCCATCAAGCCCAGCATCCTGTTTCCAACAGGGCCAAACCAGGCCACAAGAACCTGGCAATTACCCAAACACTAAGAAGATCCCATGCCACTGATGCAATTAATAGCAGTGGCTATTCCCTAAGTAAATTTGATTAATAGCCGTTAATGGACTTCTCCTCCAAGAACTTATCCAAACCTTTTTTGAACCCAGCTACACTAACTACACTAACCACATCCTCTGGCAACAAATTCCAGAGCTTTATTGTGCATTGAGTGAAAAAGAATTTTCTCCGATTAGTCTTAAATGTGCTACTTGCTAACTTCATGGAATGCCCCCTAGTCCTTCTATTATTCAAAAGTGAAAATAACCGATTCACATCTACTCGTTCAAGACCTCTCATGATCTTAAAGACCTCTATCATATACCCCCTCAGTCGTCTCTTCTCCATTTTGAGCTAACAACATTTTGAGCTAACAACAGTAGAGCATCACAATAAAGAAGGCTTTCTGAAATAATTGCTCTACCATTTCCAGCACCACAAGGATGCTCCTAGCAGCAGTAGATAACTCTAAAATGTAAGCTAGCCAAAATTTACTTGGATCTTAAAGCTTATTGACAAGTTTGGGAGCTACTTTTCCAGGCAGGACAAGAATCAGCTGCCTTGAATTCTAAGCATGGCATTCTTTTTTGTAGCATACTAACTGGCTCCCACTGAAACAGCAATGGAAAATGTTGAAGTCATGTGCATGCTCCTTCGTGTTGATTGTCTCCAATGCACCTGGGCCCCTTCAAATGGCAGATTGAGGAGTATAAACTGTTGAGAATAGCTGGGATGCACAGTAGCCTCTGTCTAAAACAATTCTCATAGTGACCCCTAGTAGTCACTACAGGAACAGCACCCACACTGAGCAGTCCCCAACAGACACAAGTCAAGCATATTACATATACAAGTATAGATTGTATTGTATCATGTTATGTTTTATGGGCTTACTGCATCATTATATTAATAAATTACAACATCTAAATTTCTATACAAATAGTTAAACAGATCCAAGATAGTTTGAAAGTAAACATAATAATATTAATAGATATTACCTTCCTGGATTTTGCCTTTGCATTGAGCCAACAAAATTAATTCTGTCCATGCTACTGGGAGATCCACATATTCCCCACAACCCAAAGAGCTAAAGCCTGATCTTCTCTGTAAGGAAAAATTTAAAAGGAAATGGGAATTAAAAAGCTTTTAGCTTTGAGTGCAATACAATTCATTCCAGTGTCAATTGGAATAAAAGCAAATCATTTAAGTACAATCAACCAAATCAAGCACTTTATTTCTATATAACTTCACCTAAATACACTTAGGGGCGGATTTTAAAACCCCTGCACGCCGGCGCGCCTATTTTGCATAGGCCGCCGGCGCGTGCAGAGCCCCGGGACACGCGTAAGTCCCGGGGCTTCCTGCGGGGGGCGTGGCGGGATGACGCGGCGTTTAGGGGGCGGGGCGCGGTGTTTCGGGGGCGGCGACGTGGGCGTGGTTTCGGCCCGGGGGCGTGTCCGCGGTCTCCGGAACAGCTTTCAGCAGACGTAACTTTGCCGACAAAGGTAAGGGGGGGGTTAGATAGGGGCCGGGGGGGTGGGTTAGGGAGGGGAAGGTGGGGGGAGGGCGAAGGAAAGTTCCCTCCGAGGCCGCTCCGAAATCGGAGCGGCCTCGGAGGGAACAGGCAGCGCGTGCTGGGCTCGGCGCGCGCAGGTTGCACAAATGTGCACCCCCTTGTGCGCGCCGACCCCAGATTTTATAAGATATGCGCGGCTACGTGCGTATCTTATAAAATCCAGCGTACTTTTGTTTGCGCCTGCTGCGCGAACAAAAGTACGAGCTCACGCAAGTATTTAAAATCTGCCCCTTAAGGTCTGATTCATTAACCTTTTTTCCCATTGACACATAATGGGAGAAAAGCATTAGATAACTCAGGTCCTTAGTTTCAAAAACAAAGTAGTACAACTTTTCTTATTAATTCAGTCAATAATTGTAATAAACAAATAAAATGCACAGTAGGTTACTGTATAATATATTGTAACTTCCATCTTGAGATGTTTTGGAAAAGCAGTTTACAAATGTAAAAATGTAATAAAATTAAATGCAGCTCCATAATAAGAAATATTGTTTCTACTATAGACTGTATTCTTCATAAAGTGTGACACAATAGGAAGCTAAAATAATTTTAATTATGGTGCTTGCTAGAGTTATATATTCAATATGTTGTAACCAAATTCAACTCAAATAGTGAGAGAATTTTTTTTTATTAGCAAAAATGGCAAAAATTATTATTATGCTCACCTTCCAGTAAACTTCAGAATCCTACACAAATCCCTCACATTAATACACAAAACGATCCACAATCATCTACAGCTCGACCTTGAAATCCCTTTCAGACTCCACACCTCAACCAGACCAATTAAAGAAGCTTACAAAGGAACTCTGCAAGCCCCCCCAACCAAAGCCGCACAGCTCACTATCACGAAAGACCGGGCATTCTCGATAGCAGGCCCTACTATCTGGAACAACATCCCCACAGATTTTAGATTGGAACCATGCCATCTAACTTTCAGAAAAACACTTAAGACATGGCTTTTCCGCCAAGCCTTCCCGCAACCTTCTGAAGCACACTAACGGCCCTTAGCCACAATTCACGATTTCTGGAACTAGAAACCCCTAAGCAGCCAAAATATATAAAATTCTAATCTGTATTGTGGCCTTCCCGAGGCTCGAGCCCGCTCGTTTTTTAGCGAGCTGTGCAGGGGAGGCTTACCGCAGTGCAGCACAAAAGAGAGAAGAAGCAAAAGGGAAAAGAGAGAAGAGAAAGAGAAAACAAAAAATAAAGAAAGAAAAAACAAGAAAGAAAGCGGAAAGCAAGAGAGGAAGTCACCAACCCAGCAGGGTGAGTTTACCACACCCACCGAGAGGCACCGAGCCTATCACAGGGCTCTCTCTGGCCTTTTAAATAACCGCGCCGCCGGATCCCGACAGCAGCAGCATTTCCCTACCTCCCTCTGCCGGGGCTCACGTGGCCTTCCCGAGGCTCGAGCCCGCTCGCTTTTTAGCGAGCCGTGCAGGGGAGGCATACCGCAGTGCAGCACAAAAGAGAGAAGAAACAAAAGGGAAAAGAGAGAAGAGAAAGAGAAAACAAAAAATAAAGAAAGAAAAAACAAGAAAGCGGAAAGCAAGAGAGGAAGTCACCAACCCAGCGGGGTGAGTTTACCACACCCACCGAGAGGCACCGAGCCTATCACAGGGCTCTCTCAGGCCTTTTAAATAACCGCGCCGCCGGATCCCAACAGCAGCAGCATTTCCCTACCTCCCTCTGCCGAGGCTCACGTGGCCTTCCCGAGGCTCGAGCCCGCTCGCTTTTTAGCGAGCCGTGCAGGGGAGGCATACCGCAGTGCAGCACAAAAGAGAGAAGAAACAAAAGGGAAAAGAGAGAAGAGAAAGAGAAAACAAAAAATAAAGAAAGAAAAAACAAGAAGGAAAGCAAGAGAGGAAGTCACCAACCCAGTGGGGTGAGTTTACCACACCCACCGAGAGGCACCGAGCCTATCACAGGGCTCTCTCAGGCCTTTTAAATTACCGCGCCTCACTCCGGCGTCGCGCGACTAAGGGGCCTGCCCCTTAGCGTGCCCCTTTGCGAGCCTTTTGTGAGGTTAGTGCGAGGATCCAACAAAAACTCCCCCT
Organism: Rhinatrema bivittatum; assembly: GCF_901001135.1. Classification (NCBI taxonomy): domain Eukaryota; kingdom Metazoa; phylum Chordata; class Amphibia; order Gymnophiona; family Rhinatrematidae; genus Rhinatrema; species Rhinatrema bivittatum. Next base: position 625,287,810 of record NC_042615.1, on the reverse strand, counting down.
CCACAACTCAGACTTGCCACCGCAGAAGCTCACACCATCCAAATCCAATACAACTGCACTCATCCAGCACTCATCCAGCAATCAATCATACAGAGCTTACCCAGCGCTCACTCAACTAACATTCATCCAGCGCTCATCATCATCCAGCGCCCATCCAGCAATCAGTCATACAGAGCTTACCCAGCGCTCACTCAACCAGCACTCTCCCAGCGCTCATCATCATCCAGCGCTCATCCAGCAATCAATCATACAGAGCTCACCCAGTGCTCACTCAACCAGCACTCTCCCAGCGCTCATCATCATCCAGCGCTCATCCAGCAATCAATCATCCAGCGCTCATCCAGCAATCAATCATACAGAGCTTGCTCAGCGCTCACTCAACCAGCACTCTTCCAGCGCTCATCCAGCACTCAGCCCCAAAAACAGTTCATCGTTTATAACTAGAGACCTAAAATTCCTCCAGTTCAGAAACACTTCCAGCATCCGGACAGACAACCCACACCACTCTCCCGGAGGTCAGAGCACTCCTACAGTCGAACCCAACATCCATACAAACACCTTATAGCAACCATCCAGACCTCTCCTTCTTCGGACAGACAACGCCATCGACCTCTCAGATATCTCTAGCACTCTCCCAGACCCTACCAATCGTCATTCAGACTACACCTCTTCCAGAACACCTATCCTCATGCTCACTTACAATATCCCAATCATTCACAACCAAAGGAGGAACTCCATAACTAACTTCTCCAACGTCATACAAAAAAGAATTATTCCAATCATGACCTCTCCATTGAACCAACTACTAGGCCTCACGCTACTCTCAGTAACCCTTTTCAATGCGCAATCCCTAACTAAAAAAACACACATCCTCAACGATTACCTCCTAGATACCAATCCAGACATCTGTGCAATCACAGAAACCTGGTTAAAAAACTCGGACATTGCTCTAATCAACCAACTACCTACTCATATATATGACATCTTCACCTTTCACAGACTCAAAAAAAGAGGAGGTGGTCTTCTTATAGCTACCAAGAAAGAACTCAGGCTAACCGCACATCCAATCAAGACTGAGTCCAAATTGGAATTGGGTCTAGTCAAATCAAAACAACTACAACTATTGTTAGTCTACGCTCCGCCTGGAGTTCTTGAAACAGACCCCTCGCCCCTCATAGAAACCATTGTGAAACATATAAACTCAGACCTCCCAACTATGATCATGGGTGACTTTAACCTCCATACGGACGCTATACCTCGTTCCTCGAATTGTGAAACCCTCCTCACCTCTCTCAGTGCAATGGGATTCACTCAGACCATCAACAGCCCTACTCATAAAGCGGGACACACGCTGGATCTAATATTCATCAATTCTACCTTCTCGGCAACAATAGAACCCTTTGTACCCCAATCCCCTGGTCAGATCATTTTCTGATAGAATCCTCCTTCTCCACATACAAACAGACACACACCTCACCTCACCTTTCTAACATTCAATTCAGGAAATCATGCCCATCCGATATACTTAGTGATCAACTCTCCAAGGAACTCACTAACCTAGACCTATCCAATCCTGACTCAGCCCTTTCCTCCTGGCATAAGATTACGGAAGCAGTTGCAAACAAATTGTGCCCAATTGCCTCCAAAACAATCAATCCCTCAAAAAAAGGCAACCAACCCTGGTTCACACCTGAACTAAAACAAATGAAACAGGACCTACGTCACAAGGAAAATAGATGGCGCAAAACCCCCAACACAGCTACCCTTTCAGCTTACAAAGGATTTCTACATCACTACAGGACTTCTATTCTACTAACAAAAAGGGAATTCTATTCCAACAAAATACATCATCTCCAATATAATGCCCAAGCATTGTTCTCATACGTAACACAAATCACTAAATCAACCCCTCCGCCTATTCCAGACGAACAAGCTCTATCCAAGACTAATGAGCTTGCTACTTTTTTTCAACAGAAGATCTCAAATACGCTTGCCCTCCTACCTCCAACTACGACTCCTCTCACTTCAGGCAAGAATCCTCATTTCCCTTTGAGAGCCAAGCTTGACAATTTTGACTCAATCTCCACCAAAGAGATCGAATCCCTCCTAAAAAGACAGAAACCATCCAGCCACCCAGCAGATAATATCCCGTCGAAACTCTTGCTTCTCATCCCAGACACAATTTCAGGACCTCTGACAAGTATCATAAACTGCTTTCTAACTCAAGGGATATACCCAGACAGTCTAAAAACCGCTTCTCTCAAACCCCTCCTTAAGAAACACAATCTAGACCCTAATGTTCCAGCCAATTTCAGACCCATCTCTAATCTTCCATTCTTAGCCAAACTAATGGAGAAACTGGTAAACACCCAGCTTTCAGAGTATCTAGAAGATCACATCATCCTATACCCTTCGCAATATGGTTTCCGCAAATCATACAACACGGAAACCCTCCTCATTTCTCTTACAGACCATATTATAATGGGTTTAGACAAAGGCTACTCCTTTTTATTAGTCCTGCTAGACATCTCGGCAGCATTTGACACCGTCAACCATTCCATCCTTCTGGATCGCCTAACAGATATTGGTATCTCTGGATCAGCCCACAGTTGGTTCAAGTCCTTCCTCAGCAATAGAACCTTTAAAGTCAAAATAAATAATAAAGAGTCACCTTTAACGAAGTCCACTCTTGGTGTTCCACAAGGATCCTCCTTATCCCCAACCCTCTTTAACATCTACCTCCTCCCCCTTTGCCAATTACTAACCGATCTCAATCTAATTCATTATCTGTATGCAGACGACGTACAGATTCTAATCCCTATAACAGGTTCTATCTCAAAAGCTCTCTCTCATTGGAATAACTGCCTCCTATCTATCACCAGTCTTCTCAACAGCCTAAACTTGGTCCTCAATGCCTCAAAAACAGAGCTCCTCCTCATCTCTTCAAACGAAGAAAACCTCCCCCTTCCATCCCCACACAACGCCCTCATCACCCATACTCATGTCAGAGACCTTGGGGTAATTCTAGATAATCGACTAAACCTAAAGAAAATGGTCAACACCACATCCAAAGACTGCTTCTACAGACTACAGGTTCTAAAACGTCTCAAACCACTCCTATTTTTCTATGACTTCAGGACAGTCCTCCAAGCATTGCTATTCGCTAAGATCGACTACTGCAGTGCCCTCTTCCTAGGCCTCCCCAAATCTACCACCAAACCACTGCAGATGATACAAAATGCCGCAGCGAGATTGCTGACCAACACCAGCCGTGGTGAACACATCTCTCCCATTCTCAGAAACCTACATTGGTTACCAGTGAATTTTAGAATATTATACAAATCAATCACCTTAATTCACAAATTCATCCACCATCAACTTCAACTCTATCTTGAATTCCCCTTCAATCTACACTCCTCCAACAGACCAACTAGAGATATTCACAAAGGAACTCTGAAATTTCCTCCGACTATAGCCACACGCCTCTCCTCGACCAAAGACCGAGCGTTTTCGATCGCAGGCCCATCTATCTGGAATAATATCCCTTCAGACCTCAGATTGGAACCCTGCCTTTTAACTTTCAGAAAAAAACTCAAGACGTGGCTCTTTCACCAAGCTTTCGGGGATTCCCCAGACAATCACTAGTTGCCCTTCTCTTACTTGGACGATGGCCTTTGATCTTCATGAACGATGACTAGGGCACCTCTAGGTTAAAGCACTCTTAAGCTTTAACCCGTATCCTCTATTGTATTTCTTAATTATTTCCACCTTTACTTCCTTCCAGCTATATAAGCTTCCAAGTTCTTTACCCTTGTTGAATGTAACTTGCCTTATTCATTTCTTTTGTTTAATTTTCTTTAGTTATGCTACAGTTATACCCTTGTTAAATGTAAACCGATCCGATATGGTTATTACTATGAAGGTCGGTATAAAAAAGTGTTAAATAAATAATAAATTAAGTTCTCATCTATTTGTTGTATGCTTCTATATTGTTAATATGTATTGTTATTATGTTCTCAGCTATCTGTCTCCTTCTACCCTTTTTCCAGCTACCTATGCTTCCAAGTTTTAGCTTCCTTGTTGATTGTAACTTTGCTCCTTCTGTTAAATGAATATTGATTATTTATTATTCATTGTTAAAGTTCCTCCCTGTTTTATGTAAACCGATTTGATATGGTCATTACCATGAAGGTCGGTATAGAAAAATGTTAAATAAAAATAAATAAATAAATAAAAGGAGTTTTCTTTTCTTCTACTTAGCCATCTTAAGCTATATTTCATTAAGAAAAATAAACCACACAGCCTCCAGATCCAACAGAGTTATATCAAAGGAGATACTCTGCTTCCAAACTTCAAAAGTCCAAATAGCCACAATTTACAGGAATAGCATTCCACTTGAATGAAGAAATGTCTTCAAACCAAACTTGCACTTAAAATCCTCTATTTATAGCCATTTGCCACGTAGGCTAAGTTCAACCCCTCTGCCCTCACCCCCCCCCCCCAAATATAATTAAATCCCTGGTGTCTAGGGTTCTCCTCCAACCCCCCCAAAATGAACCTTGGTGGTCTAGGGGGGAGGTGGACCCCCACCTCTACACCCTAATCTTCCAGTACCTTGAAATGAAATCATTGATATTAGGTGGAAGATCCAGGGCACCCCCTAGCCCAAACCCGGTTGACACCATTTTTCAAAATGGCACCAACCAAGCCTTGCCACATCATGTGAAAATGACACTGACTGGGCCTGGGGCTAGGGGGTGCCCCAGGCCCTCTGCTATCGAAGATAATATTTCAAAGTACTGGTGGGCTAGGGGTTAAGGTAGGGGTCCTACTGCCCGCCCCCAACCATCATGGTCCATTTTTATTGGATTGGGGGTGAGGAACCCTAGCCACCATTGATTTAATTATATTTGGAAGGGGCAGGTGGAATGGGCCAGGGGGTCCTGTGCCAAAGGTTCCATTTTTTGGATTTAAGGGAAGGGGTGGGGAAGGGACTGGGCTAACACTATGCATTTGGCCTCTTCTTTTTTAGTTTTATTTTGGGGGGCAGAGCCACCTCAGGCTGTGGGGAGGCGGGTGGGGGCTTGCATTGACCCTCAGGATAATTTTTCTTAATTAGGGGAGGAGCATCAGGACTTGCGTTGAAAAATCTATAGCTTCCTCAAATGCAATCAAATAACAGGGTTAACATTTTTTTTTGTCAGCCGTGTTATTTTATTTAAATAAGCTTGCCTATGCATAAGCTGCTTTGCTTGCATTAAGCAATTTTATGCATGCAAACGCATGCACAGCAGCTTAGTTCCATAGGGGGAGGAAAACCTTTGCTCTATTGCATAATATCATATGATAGTGCCATGATATGACAATATTGTGGATAAAAAGTATTTAACTGATGTTACATTCTGTTTAACTTGCGAAATTGCCTTAGTAAATTTACGCCTAAACTTGATGTCATCACAATAAGCATTTTAGCCAACCGGCTATCTTCAAGTGATGAAGAAAGACTAAAGAGGTTAGGACTTTTCAGCTTGGAGAAGAGACGGCTGAGGGAGGGATATGATAGAGGTGTTTAAAATCATGAGAGGTCTAGAACGGGTAGATGTGAATCAGTTATTTACTCTTTCAGATAATAGAAAGACTAGGGGGCACTCCATGAAGTTAGCATGTCGCACATTTAAAACTAATCGGAGAAAGTTCTTTTTCACTCATCGCACAATTAAACTCTGGAATTTGTTGCCAGAGGATGTGGTTAGTGCAGTTAGTATAGCTGTGTTTAAAAAAGGATTGGATAAGTTCTTGGAGAAGTCCATTACCCGCTATTAATTAAGTTGACTTAGAAAATAGCCACTGCTATTACTAGCAACAGTAACATGGAATAGACCTAGTTTTTGGGTACTTGCCAGGTTCTTATGGCCTGGATTGGCCACTGTTGGAAATAGGATGCTGGGCTTGATGGACCCTTGGTCTGACCCAGTATGGCATGTTCTTATGTTCTTAAACTATGATCTTAAATACATATTTATTTATTTAAAATCTTATATTCTGCTATCTTCCAGCTAAAAGCATTCAGAGTAGATTACCTAATACAATAAGAATAAATAAAGGGAGGGTCACGTGTTCCGGTGAGGACATGTCTCTGACCGGCTCCGGGTCTCTTGCCCTCAATCTTGCCTAATTGAGCTGATAGTCATTGCAGAACATCACATTTACCTTTGGTAAGCTTAGCGCACATTAGCATCTATACTTATATGTGTTATGTTTTTGTAAGGATGTGAACCCTGGGCCGAGATGAGAGTTGTCTCCGCCCACAGGGAGGAGCTCTGTGAGCCTCACCGTCAGCAGGTGTGGTCTCAGTTCCGTAGGACACAGCTGTATGTTAGAGACTTTATTATGCAGGAAGGAAAACAGAGCCCGTGGAGCGGGAATGTAAATAATATAGTTCAAGCAGTGGGGAATTCCCAATGAGAGATCACTGTGGTGAAGATCCGGGAGCGGGCTACGCCAGGAATCCTCCAGCCGAATATAGGTTACCTAAGGAATGCAGATCCGGTAGTGGCCTGCAGAGCGGGATATGCCGAGGATATCTGTGCAGTAGATGATGAGTAGCAGATCCGAGGTGCAGGAACCCGGAAGTGGCTCCTGTAGTTGATGTGCCGATACCTGTAGCACAGGGTTTGCTGGAATGGCTTCAGCTGAAAAGAAACGGTAGTGGCCCGGGGAATGGGGTATGCCATAGGAGACTTCAAGAAGTAGATGTCGAGAAGAATGTAGAAGTACTCACAAAGGTAGTTCCAAGAGAGTATCCCGAGAAGCAGGATAGGTCGTAGTCCAAGGCAGGAAGGCCCTCCAAGGAGCGGATAGCCAGGAACGCAGAAGATCCCCCGAGGAGCAGGTGTTCGCATGCCAAGATGAGAGTCAGGAACAGAAGTCCAAGAATGAAGCGGATTCAGCAACGAGGGAACTCCTTGCTAACTCGTCCAAGGCAAGGGCCGGTCGGTTTAAGTACAGCATCGAGTTGACATCATCGGGAGGGGACGCCCCCGAGGTTCTCGCCATGACATGTACAAAGGAAGCCCTTGCGCATGCATGCCTATGTGATTCCATATCCAAGATGGCGGTCGGCAGTGCCCACACTGTCCTGGGAATGCCAAGAGGGTCAGCAGAGGTTAGCAGAAGCCACCATTTGTTCCAGAATCGACGGTTCAGGGAAAAAAGAGGTGTGCATGAGAGGTCACAGCCGTCTGCGACCGATGAGCACAACAATATGTCTAAATCTCCATATAGGATGATGGCAAAACTCACGAAAAAAAGATATGGACAAGCTGAGGCCTAGTATGGCCAAAATGGCCGCCAGCACAGAATTGCTTGCACCAGGCAGAATAGATGCAGAGACACTAACAGCGTTGACCCAAGCAGTAACAGCTGCACTCTCAACTAAATTGGACACGATATTGGGCCAGTTGTCAGAGGTCCAAGCAGCATTGCAGGAAATGGGCCCATGAATAGATCACTTAGAGGGCCGTGTGACCTCGGCAGAGGATGATGGTCTGGAAAATACCTACCATCTTGATGGAATGAAAAAGCAACTAGCTGCTCAAACAGAAAAATTGATGATTTAGAGAATCAATCCCAAAGGAATAACCTGCATTTTGTAGGCATACCGGAGGCAGTGAAGGATGCTGAGCTTTGCAAAATGCTCTCAACATGGCTACTGGAGGCTTTGCAACTAACGACCCTGGTCTCAAACCTGATCATAGAAAGGGCGCATAGACTGGGCACATGAAAACCTTCAGAGAATCAGTCAAGAACTGTGAGAGAACAATTTTTGAATTTTGATCACAGGCAACTTATTTGGACAGCATCCAGAGGACAATCTTCTCTTATTTATAAAAATTCTCCAATAAAGATATTTCAAGATTTCTCACTGCAGCTGCCGGTGAAACGGAAAGAGTTTGCTCCCATATGCACCTTATTGGCGAAGAAAGTTTGCATTACTTTTCCCAGCAAAGTTACATATGTTTGTCTCATCAGCAGAAGCCTCGCAATTCATGGAAACACTAGTGTCTGGTTGAGTGTGCAAGCGGTACTCCCTGTTTACTTTTCGTACTATACTACACACTCCAAGCTCCGGCCTAATAACAAGTGATTCATAACTGCTCCAATTTAATTTGGACTGAGGAAGGGGGAAGTTATAATCATATGGCAAGGAAAAATGTCTTTATATTCCCTGGTTGGGATAGTCAATTAAAGCTGAGACCCGAACACACGATTGTGACCCGAGCTCTTCAAAGAAGGACAATATGTTTTGCTTGTTTGGTTTGGAGATTGGGCAGGGGGGATTGGGAGAGAGGGGTAGTAAAAGGGGAGGGTCACTCCAGTAGTTGTACATGATATTTGTGGTATTGTTCAGGAGGGGACATAAGAGTTTAACCCATGTTCAGGTGACATCTTTAAAGGGGAAAATTTACAGCTGGAAGGATGATTTTTATACTCCGTATCTAAAAGGCAGGCTGGCTTACACAAATATTTTGAGAGATTATGGCTGAACCAATCCTAGTAGTAATTTGGAATGTAAACAGTATGGGTTCTCTGATAAAACGCCAAAAAATTGTTGCACATTTACGTCGATTAAAGGGAAATGTGGTTTTACTACAAGAGACCCATATGTCAGATATAGAACATGGTAAATAAAGTAAAGGAGGATTCTCTCAAGTATTCTTTTCTTCAGGCACAACTAAAAATAAAGGAGTAGCAAATACCATTTCAATTGATAAAAGAGTGGAAAGATAATACAGGGAGAATGTTGTGAGTGCGAGGGTGTGGTCGCTTGCTCTAGGGGGATGTGAGCTCTTAGGCCACAGTGCGGCTCAGGGAGGAGCCCCAAGGCACATATTATGGGAGGCGAGAGTGTCCAAGCATGGGCTGGAGCTGGAACAAGGCTGGACCAGGATCAAGACGTGGAACATCTAGGAACTGGAACAAGGCAGGCTCAGACCTCCACTGGACCTGCACGCACAGGTGAGACCCAGCAATGCAATGCTGGTCTCAAGAGTAGCCCTCCAGCCACTCGGTAGCCCTTCCGGTCCTGCCACTTGGGAACGACAACTGCGTGAGGCCAGACGGAGGCTAAGGGCAGGAACATGAGACATGGAACTGAGGAACTTGGAAGACTCAGACAAGGACTCGAGGAACTTGGAAGACTCAGACGAAGACTTGAGAAACTTGGAAGTGTCAGACAAGGATTCGAGGAACTTGGAAGACACGGACGAGGATTCAGGATTCAGGCACTAATACAGGGTGAGTACTACCCTGTATTAGTGATGCCCTACACAGCCGCCCATAGCTGATTGTGGACCATGCCGGAAGTGAAGCAGACTCAAGGTGAGAAGATGAAGACTTGAGCTGGAAACATGACGAAGATTCAGAAGAGGCCTGCACCGAGGCATGCCCTACACAGCCTCCCATGGCTGGTCGCGGACCACGCTGAAGCGGAGCAAGCTCTGGCTTGAGTCTAGGACATGGACGGAAGCAGGAACAAGGAACTCCAAAGACCAGAAACAGCATTCCAGACTCAGGATTCAGGAACAGACCTCGGCATTAAAAGCAAGGGCCTTCTGGAGACTTGCGCTGCAGATGTGAAGACAGGTCTCTTGCCACGAAGCGCCCTACACAGCCCCCTATGGGCTGGTCATGGCATGCCATGACGGTGGCATGCCAGGAAAGGTGGACAAGCAGGAAACCTGGAAGCAGGATGAAGAGCCAAAGATGGGAACATCAGGACCAGGACTGGAATATGGAACATCAGGAACATGGAACAGGTGACGAAGGAGCTCTGACAAGGAACAAGGCCAGGAACAGCAGGAATATCCAATGAAGATGACCAGGAACATCCAATGAAAAACCATCTAAACACAAGGAGACCACGGAGGACCTTGACCGGACAGAAGTAGCATGGACGACCATGAGGATCTGATGCAAAGGCCCCAAGGAGTGGAAGCAGAGCCCTTTTGTAGGGCTGGACATGGCACGGAGTGATGACATCATTTGTTGGGGCCGCGGGGCTTTTCCCACTGCTGGCCTTTAAAAGAATAACAGAGGCGCATGCGCGCGCCTATGCAGGACCTGGAACAGGCAGAGAGGCAGCAGAGTCAGCAGCATTCCTGCTGCAAAGTGAAGCGCGGCGGCGGCACCAGTTCCACGAAGAGAGGACCACAGCGGCTGCTTCCCCTGCCATGAAGCTGACAACAGTGGTGGCGGCATTCGGGTCACAATGAGAGGCGGCAGTCGAGTACCGACCCAAATGGCACGGCGCAGGCAGCGCAAGAGAGGTGAGGGGCAACCATAACAGAGAATAATAATGGTAAATGGTGTATTATACAACCAGGAACTCATATTAATGTCAGTCTATGCTCCAAATCAATATGACCATTCTTTTTTTCATTACCATTCTAGATGGGTGGTCTTCACTGGGTGGAGGTAAAGTGCTTATTGGAGGCAATTTTAATTGTGTAATCAACCCAGATCTAGACAGCCATTCTGACACCAACATTTCTAAAATGGGGGAAAATAAAGGCATATAGTTTTTATGAAAATGTCTTCCAGTGATTCATACATGGAGAGTGTTACACCCAGGCGAGAGAGATTACACCCACTACACCAAAGCTCACCCTACAAAATCAAGAATAGATTACTTGCTTGCTTCTGAATCCCTCTTTTTTAAATATAAGCTCTGTAGAAATAGGGCAATTACTTATATCCGACCATTGTCCAGTGTTAGGTAAGTTGGAGGTAAACCATGGATGGCTCTCTTGGTTCATTCCAAGGCGAATGCCAGAGTAGCTTAGCTTTGACCCAAATTTTCTGTCTTTTTTACAACAAAAATGGAAACAATACGTAGAATTCAATAACATACACAGGAAAAATCTGGAACTTTTCTGGGAAACAGCAAAGGTGGTACTAAGGGGGGAAATTATAAGTTATGTAGTGTTGAAACAAAAAGCCAGGGCAAAAAAGATATTGAACTTAGGGAAAGAATTGAATTACTACAAAACACAGTAGAATAAAACCAACCAAGATAAGTGGAAAAAACATTTTTGCTTCTCAGCACATACTTAATGATCTGCTTAATCAAAAAGCTAAAAACTCAATATTTTTGCTTCGTGATAAACATTTTGTTCACAGTAACAGAGCAGGATGGCTAATAGCTAATTTAACCAAGGTGCATCACCCTTCCAAATTTATTAGTAATATACGTAGGCCAGATGGTACACAGGAGACCACCACATTCAAAATAGGGGAGGTTTTTCAAAGGTATTACCAAGCACTGTACAGTTCTGAAAATTTGGAGTCTTTTTTGGAAGAATTGAAACTGCCCCAATTATACCCGGACCCAAACATGGTGCTTAATAAACCTATTTTAGAATTAGAAGTAAAGGGAGTAATAAAAGACTTAGAACTACACAAATCACCAGGGCCTGATGGTCTGAATTTTCTATTCTTTAAATTACTGCAACCCCAAATCACTCCAGCCTTGACAAACTTATATAACTTTATGGGGAATACAAGTCAGATACCGAACTCTATGACAGACACCTCAATAATAGTACTACCGAAGATCGGAGGAGACCCTTTAGAACCAGGATCCTATAGACCAATATCATTGTTAAATCAGGACATAAAAATTTATGCAAAAGCTTTAGCAAATAGATTGAAGAATTTACTCCCTGAGTTAATATCCCTGGAACAAATGGGCTTTGTGCATGGCCATAAAGCTCAGTTTAACATCAGACATTTACTATTAGGCCTTGAAGCTTATCAGTGAAACATACCACCAGACCCCATTTTGATTACTTTTGATTCGGAAAAGGCCTTTGATAGAGTTGAGTGGGACACTCTTTTCACCTTGTTAGGAAAAATAGGTTTCTCAGGATTTTTTCTTCAGTCAGGCCTCTCCATCAAAGACCACAAGCCCATTTTAGTATAAGCAACTCAAAATCAGATTCTTTTAGGCTATACCAGGGTACGAGGCAAGGCTGCCCTTTGTCCCCACTATTGTACATTTTATCCTTAGAGCCACTGATTCGAAAATTGAATCAAGATGAAGACATTAGAGGAATTTCTATAGAAACTCAAGTTTTAAAATTGATGCTGTTTGCTGATGATATGCTATTGGTGATAACACATGCTAAACAATCTCTCCCTAAAGTATTAACACATATGGCAGTTACTCAGGATTAAAAATAAACTTACTAAAATATGAAGCTATGGACTTATCAGGGGAATTACTGTACAACTGGCCTCAATTCCCGTTAAGTTGGGCTAAAGATACTATTAAATATTTAGGTGTTCAAATTCACAACCAACCAAACTAATGGTATTCTGTCAATATTGTACCTTTTATTGTAACCGTTCTTAATTGGCACTTGTTAGATTGTACGTTAAACTGCCTACATATACCTTATTTTGTGCCTATTTGTAAACCGTTGCGATGGTACATGACTTAGCGACGGTATAGAAAAGTTTTTAAATAAATAAATAATAATTCTATAAAAAGTAAGCTGGCCAGCTGGTCATTCTTTCCATTATCTCTACTAGGCAGAATAGCCTTAACCAAGATGATTATTGTACCAAAAATTTTATATTTACTACAAATGATCCCCCTGTGGCTTACTAATAAGGATATAAAAATTTTATACATGATGTTTGCGTCTTTTTTTTGGAATGGCCATAAACCAAGGCAGAAATGTACTACTCTTTTAATCCCCAGAAAGGAGGCCAGTTTAGGATCCACAGACCTAAGGAAATATAATGTGGCATGTTTATTATTGTTCCTAAAAGAGTGGCTAGGTCCGAGGTTACCATGCTCTATGGAATACTTGGAGAATGCATATGTGGATCCTCTTAATTTGCTGTATCCACTTCATACACCTCAAGAACATTTGACTCCAATGCTGCTAAATTTGTAGTTATGCCAGTCCATGAGGCGCGCTTGGAAAGCGTTGCGTAACCAACTGAGTCTGAGTTGGCAAATTTCGCTATGTATGCCTTTAGTGGGAAACCCAAAATTTTTACCTGGATGGGAGGGCAGTCTACCCCCCTTTCTAGAGTCGAGGGCTAACAATATTATTACCATTGGTAGATATCCGCCTGAAAGCCATACAATCATTTTTATATTGCATGGACAAATTTCAGTTTAAGCAGAACAATTTCCTGTTTTATTTGCAAATATGTAGTTATATCAATCAGTTGCTGCACATTGACTGGAACAAGATTTTTAAAGGTTCCTTTCAGTGCTTCATGGGCTTAACTTTGGCTCCTAGAGTTTCACAATCCTCATTATACAGATATTTATACTCCATTACTACTTACCATGCAAAATGGAGTAAAGATTTAGGAGTTACCATTCCCGCAAAATTACTGGCGGTTCATACTGCAAGTGTGTGTAAAATAATAAATAATGTTTAATTTTGGGAAATGTATTATAAAATAGTACACAGATTAATATTTTGGCCTAACAAAGCACATCTTGCAAATATAACCACATCTAACAACTGTATGGTGCAATTGTCCTTCAGCCTTTTTTTTTTTTTTAATTTTATTTTCTATTTATTCTTCAGCCTCTTTAATACATTGTTTGTGGGATTGCCCAATCATTCAAGGTTTTTGGATTTCTATATACCAATTTTTTACTGTATTAAATGTATCAAAGCAATATAGGTCTTCAACTTTCTATGTTCTTGGAATAAGTACTTTTAGTAAAGAAATACCAAGGATTTGGTTGCTCTTTGTTCAATCCTTCAACATTGGTTGCTGTCCTCCAGCCCTTCAACAGACTCCTGGAAACTCGCTTTACTAGATCTCTATATGCTGGAGGAAAAATGTGCTACAATAAACTTGATGAAACATCTAGCTCATTTTACCAGCATATGGAAACCGATTATTCCTCTTCTTAAGCCTGTGGACTAATACGATGGTTGGGCTGCTATTTGGATGCTAATTAGACATTAATTGGACATTAAATATCATTTGAGTATCATTGAAGTTGAGACTGAATTCCAGAGTGACTGTAGGGAGAGGGGAGGGGCTGGGGAGCAGGAGATTAGAGGAGATTTTAAAAAGGTTACAAAATTGGGTTTGAGCATTTTGTATATCTAATGGATGTTCATCTCTGTTGGTAAACAGTTCATTTGTGTAATGTTGTAACTTTAAGAACATAAGAAATTGCCATGCTGGGTCAGACCAAGGGTCCATCAAGCCCAGCATCCTGTTTCCAACAGAGGCCAAACCAGGCCACAAGAACCTGGCAATTACACAGACACTAAGAAGATCCCATGCTACTGATGCAATTAATAGCAATGGCTATTCCCTAAGTAAACTTAATTAATAGCCGTTAATGGACTTCTCCTCCAACAACTTATGCAAATCTTTTTTGAACCCAGCTACATTAACTGCACTAACCACATCTTCTGGCAACAAATTCCAGAGCTTTATTGTTCGTTGAGTGAAAAAGAATTTTCTCCAATTAGTCTTAAATGTGCTACTTGCTAACTTCATGGAATGCCCCTTAGTCCTTCTATTATTCGAAAGTGTAAATAACCGATTCACATCTACTCGTTCAAGACCTCTCATGATCTTAAAGACCTCTATCATATCCCCCCTCAGCTGTCTCTTCTCCAAGCTGAACAGCCCTAACCTCTTCAGCCTTTCCTCATAGGGGAACTGTTCCATCCCCTTTATCATTTTGGTTGCCCTTCTCTGTTCCTTCTCCATCACAACTATATCCTGTCTCAGATGCGGCGACCATGATTGTACACAGTATTCAAGGTGCGGTCTCACCATGGAGCGATATATAGACATTATGACATTTTCCATTTTATTAACCATTCCCTTCCTAATAATTCCTAACATTCTGTTTGCTTTTTTGACTGCTGCAGCACACTAAGCCGACGATTTTAAAGTATTATCCACTAAAAACATAAAACACAACACAAACAACAAATTACACAGTACAATTGACTTTTAGCAATCATAGTCCTCCCTCTACAATATTGCTTTAATCTGCTTTCTAAACACCTTTTTGTCCCTCTCCTCTCGTAACTCATCTGGCAAAGCATTCCATAAGACTAGGGATAGATATATGACAATGCCCTGGCTCATATTTGCTTAAGTTTATAGTCCCTAATGTAACCCCATCCCTGGCTGCAGACTGCTACATAAGAACATAAGAAAATGCCATACTAGGTCAGACCAAGGGTCCACCGAGCCCAGCATCCTGTTTCCAACAGTGGCCAATCCAGGCCATAAAAACCTGGCAAGTACCCAAAAAATTAGTCTATTCCATGTTACCATTGCTAATGGCAGTGGCTATTCTCTAAGTGAATTTAATAGCAGGTAAAGGACTTCTCCTCCAAGAACTTATCCAATCCTTTTTTAAACACCGCTATACTAACTGCACTAACCACATCCTCTGGCAACAAATTCCAGAGTTTAATTGTGTGTTGAGTAAAAAAGAACTTTCTCCGATTAGTTTTAAATGTGTCCAATGCTAACTTCATGGAGTGCCCCCTAGTCTTTCTACTATCCGAAAGAGTAAATAACCGATTCACATCTACCCGTTCTAGATCTCTCATAATTTTAAACACCTCTATCATATCCCCCTTCAGCCGTCTCTTCTCCAAGCTGAAAAGTCCTAACCTCTTTAGTCTTTCCTCATAGGGGAGCTGTTCCATTCCCCTTATCATTTTGGTCGCCCTTCTCTGTACCTTCTCCATCACAATTATATCTTTTTTGAGATGTGGCAACCAGAATTGTACACAGTATTCAAGGTGCGGTTTCACCATGGAGCGATACAGAGGCATTATGATATTTTCCGTCTTATTCACCATTCCCTTTCTAATAATTCCCAAAATTCTGTTTGCTTTTTTGACTGCTGCAGCACACTGAACCGACGATTTCAATGTGTTATCTCCTATGATGCCTAGATCTCTTTCTTGGGTATAGCACCTAATATGGAACCCAACATTGTGTAATTATAGCATGGGTTATTTTTCCCTATATGTTTCACCTTGCACTTATCCACATTAAATTTCATCTGCCATTTGGATGCCCAATTTTCCAGTCTCACAAGGTCTTCCTGCAATTTATCACAATCTGCTTGAGATTTAACTACTCTGAACAATTTTGTGTCATCTGCAAATTTGATTATCTCACTCGTCGTATTTCTTTCCAGATCATTTATAAATATATTGAAAAGTAAGGGTCCCAATACAGATCCCCGAGGCACTCCACTGTCCACTCCCTTCCACTGAGAAAATTGTCCATTTAATCCTACTCTCTGTTTCCTGTCTTTTAGCCAGTTTGCAGTCCACGAAAGGACATCGCCACCTATCCCATGACTTTTTACTTTTCCTAGAAGCCTCTCATGAAGAACTTTGTCAAACGCCTTCTGAAAATCCAAGTATACTACATCTACCGGTTCACCTTTATCCACGTCTTAATTAACTCCTTCAAAAAAGTGAAGCAGATTTGTGAGGCAAGACTTGCCCTGGGTAACGCCATGCTGACTTTGTTCCATTAAACCATGTCTTTCTATATGTTCTGTGATTTTGATGTTTAGAACACTTTCCACTATTTTTCCTGGCACTGAAGGCAGGCTAACCGGTCTGTAGTTTCCCAGATCGCCCCTGGAGCCCTTTTTAAATATTGGGGTTACATTTGCTATCCTCCAGTCTTCAGGTACAATGGATGATTTTAATGATAGGTTACAAATTTTTACTCATAGGTCTGAAATTTCATTTTTTAGTTCCTTCAGAACTCTGGGGTGTATACCATCTGGTCCAGGTGATTTACTACTCTTCAGTTTGTCAATCAGGCCTACCACATCTTCTAGGTTCACCGTGATTTGATTCAGTCCATCTGAATCATTACCCATGAAAACCTTCTCCATTAGGGGTACCTCCTCAACATCCTCTTCAGTAAACACTGAAGCAAAGAAATCATGTAATCTTTCCACGATGGCCTTATCTTCTCTAAGTGCCCCTTTAACCCCTCAATCATCTAACGGTCCAACTGACTCCCTCACAGGCTTTCTGCTTCGGATATATTTTTAAAAGTTTTTACTGTGAGTTTTTGCCTCTACAGCCAACTTCTTTTCAAATTGTCTCTTAGCCTGTCTCTTAGCCTGTCTTATCAATGTCTTACATTTAACTTGCCAACATTTATGCTTTATCCTGGCAAAAGGGAAACTTTGATAAAATGAGAAAAATTGTTAGAAAAAAACTGAAAGGAGCAGCTACAAAAGTAAAATATGTCCAAGAGGCGTGGTCATTGTTAAAAAATACCATTCTAGAAGCACAGTCCATATCTATTCCACACATTAAGAAAGGTGGAAAGAAGGCAAAACGATTACCGGCATGGTTAAAAGGGGAGGTGAAAGAAGCTATTTTAGCCAAAAGATCTTCATTCAAAAATTGGAAGAAGGATCCAACAGAAGAAAATAGGATAAAGCATAAACATTGGCAAGTTAAATGTAAGACATTGATAAGACAGGCTAAGAGAGAATTTGAAAAGAAGTTGGCTGTAGAGGCAAAAACTCACAGTAAAAACTTTTTAAAATATATCCGAAGCAGAAAGCCTGTGAGGGAGTCAGTTGGACCGTTAGATGATCGAGGGGTTAAAGGGGCACTTAGAGAAGATAAGGCCATCGCGGAAAGATTAAATGATTTCTTTGCTTCGGTGTTTACTGAAGAGGATGTTGGGGAGGTACCCGTAATGGAGAAGGTTTTCATGGGTAATGATTCAGATGGACTGAATCAAATCACAGTGAACCTAGAAGATGTGGTAGGCCTGATTGACAAACTGAAGAGTAGTAAATCACCTGGACCGGATGGTATACACCCCAGAGTTCTGAAGGAACTAAGAAATGAAATTTCAGACCTATTAGTAAAAATTTGTAACTTATCATTAAAATCGTCCATTGTACCTGAAGACTGGAGGATAGCAAATGTAACCCCAATATTTAAAAAGGGCTCCAGGGGCGATCCAGGAAACTACAGACCGGTTAGCCTGACTTCAGTGCCAGGAAAAATAGTGGAAAGTGTTCTAAACATCAAAATCACAGAACATATAGAAAGACAGGAAGACCTTGTGAGACTGGAAAATTGGGCATCCAAATGGCAGATGAAATTTAATGTGGCTAAGTGCAAGGTGATGCATATAGGGAAAAATAACCCATGCTATAATTACACAATGGGGCGGATTTTCCTACTCCGCGAATAGGCCTACTTTTGCTGGCGCATCAGGCGCCAGCAAAAGTACGCTGGATTTTAGTAGATACGCGCGGAGCCGCGCGTATCCACTAAAATCCTGGATCGGCGCACGCAAGGCTATCAATTCTGTATAGCTGGCGCGCGCCGAACCGCGCAGCCTACCCCCGTTCCCTCCAAGGCCGCTCCAAAATCGGAGCGGCCTCGGAAGGAACTTCCTTTTGCCCTCCCCTCACCTTCCCCTCCCTTCCCCTACCTAACCCACCCACCCGGCCCTGTCTAAGCCCCCCCCCTTACCTTTGTCGGGGGATTTACGCCTCCCAGAGGGAGGCGTAAATCCCCGCGCGTCAGCGGGCCTCCTGCGCGCCGGGACGCGACCTGGGGGCGGGTCCGGAGGGCGCGGCCATGCCCCCGGGCCGCCCCGGGCCGTAACCACGCCTCCGGGTCCGCCCCCGAAACGCTCCCGGCACGCCCCCTAAACGCCGCGCGGTTCGGGCCCGCCCCCCGACACGCCCCCCTCGGAGAACCCCGGGACTTACGCGAGTCCCGGGGCTCTGCGCGCGCCGGTAGGCCTATGTAAAATAGGCTCACCGGCGCGCAGGGCCCTGCTCGCCTAAATCCGCCCGGTTTTGGGCGGATTTAGGCGAGCAGGGCTCTGAAAATCTGCCCCAATGTTGGGTTCCATATTAGGTGCTACAACCCAAGAAAGAGATCTAGGTGTCATAGTGGATAACACATTGAAATCGTCGGTGCAGTGTGCTGCGGCAGTCAAAAAAGCAAACAGAATGTTGGGAATTATTAGAAAAGGAATGATGAATAAAACGGAAAATGTCATAATGCCTCTGTATCGCTCCATGGTGAGACCGCACCTTGAATACTGTGTACAATTCTGGTCGCCGCATCTCAAAAAAGATATAATTGCGATGGAGAAGGTACAGAGAAGGGCTACCAAAATGATAAGGGGAATGGAACAACTCCCCTATGAGGAAAGACTAAAGAGGTTAGGACTTTTCAGCTTGGAGAAGAGACGACTGAGGGGGGATATGATAGAGGTGTTTAAAATCATGAGAGGTCTAGAATGGGTAGATGTGAATCGGTTATTTACTCTTTCGGATAGTAGAAAGACTAGGGGGCACTCCATGAAGTTAGCATGGGGCACATTTAAAACTAATCGGAGAAAGTTCTTTTTTACTCAATGCACAATTAAACTCTGGAATTTGTTGCCAGAGGATGTGGCTAGTGCAGTTAGTATAGCTGTGTTTAAAAAAAGATTAGATAAGTTCTTGGAGGAGAAGTCCATTACCTGCTATTAAGTTCACTTAGAGAATAGCCACTGCCATTAGCAATGGTTACATGGAATAGACTTAGTTTTTGGGTACTTGCCAGGTTCTTATGACTTGGATTGGCCACTGTTGGAAACAGGATGCTGGGCTTGATGGACCCTTGGTCTGACCCAGTATGGCATTTTCTTATGTTCTTATCCTATTTTCTTCTGTTGGATCCTTCTTCCAATTTTTGAATGAAGATCTTTTGGCTAAAATAGCTTCTTTCACACATCCCAGGAAGCCAAAACCCACTGAGAGGGACCTTAAGAAGGGGGGTACAGTTACGTCTGTCGGTCGCAGACACCTACGACCTCTCATGCTCACCTCTTTTTTTCCTGCTCCTGCAAGTCTAGGAAGAATGGCAGTCTCTACCAGCCCATGCCGACCTCTCCGGCATCCCTGGGACAGCGTGGGCAATGCCAACTGCCTTCTTAGACCTGGAATCACCTAAGGCCCACGCACACAAGGGCCAGATTTGAATACGTCATGGTGGGAGCCTCAGTGGCATCCACACCCGATGACATCAGCCTGCTAGCGTATTTAAGCTGAGCTGCCCTTGTACTTCTGAAGTTAGCAAGGAGTTCCGTTCCTTCTGTACTCTGCTTTTCAAGGACTTCCTGTTCCTGACTATTGGCATAGGATACAGTAAGCACCCACTCCTCAGGGGCTTCCATGCGTTCCTGGCTATCCGCTCCTTGGAGGGCCTTCTGCCTTACTACTACTGGACCTGCCTCTCTGGTCTCAACCTTGTTCCAGGAACTTCTGTCTGTGAGTTCTACCACTGACTTCGTCTCTCTGACTGCATTGATGATTCTTCGCGGCATACAAGTTTATTTTCCTTGTTTTTTGTAACTTTCCCTCTCCCTTTTTCTGATTCACTGTATTTAAAGTTCAAGGTTCTTATTGAAAATATTGTTTTTTACGTTACGTTATGCTTTACACTCCTTGTTATTTGTAAACCGGGTTGATGTGATGCCTATCATGAAACTCGGTATAACAAAAACAATAAATAAATAAATAAATAAATAAATACCCCATTCCTCGAGCCACTACTGCTACTCTTCCATGCAAGCCTTTACCTTCTACTCTACGATACCATCTACAGACACCACTCTGAGGTTTGGCATTGCTTCCTGTTCTACATCATCTGATTACAGCGATCCTCGGCGTACCCAGCTCTGCGGGCCACTACCAGATCTGTACTCCTGAAGCCACCTATGCTCTCCTGAGAGGATCCTCGGCGTAGCCCTCTCCAGGGCCACTACCGGATCTTCTCAAGCTGTGTCTCACTCTGGGTAATTCCCTTGCCCAGGATTACAAGAAATGAGTGTCGTTCCTAAGAGACTAACACTTTTCTTCCACTAATAAAGTCTTCATTCTAGCTGTGTCACACGCCACCAAGTCTGTGCCTGCTGACGGTGAGGTTCACAGGGCTCCTTCCTGAGGGCAGTCATTGTTCATCTCAGCCCAGGGGTTCACTTCTACCCTCAAACATAACACTTCCATAATAATCCCATCTCTATTAGTGCAGTAGAAAACCAAGGGGCTGTCCTTTTGATACACTGTGGCGCTACACTATCATAGGTTGCACCTAATGAGTGATCCCAATGTCTTATTGATTCTTCAAGCAGTTCTGTAGCCCAATTTCAGGCCTTAGCTTCAGAGGTTCAATGCTTTGCAAAGTCATCTATGTCTACTTTTATGCGCAATATCTTCTCATGTTTTGCAAAGTTCTTATCCACATTCTAACAACATATTTTAAACATGATTAGGCTATGATCAAACCAGAATATTTCATTCACTGATATACCTGTGATCTTAGTAAGCCATTTTTTAATGCATAATAAGAGGCCCAGTATATTTCCTACCTTGAGGTTGGGGGATATTATTAAGTTGCTCACAATCAATTGTCCTTAGGGCAGATAAAAACGAACTCCACTACAGCTTGTATCATTAATATGAATATTAAAATCACCAATCATTATCAATTTACTATACTGGGCATTGTTATCAAAAAAATCTAATAGTTGATTAAAATCCTCAACTAATTGGTTTCGTGGTTTATAAACCACACAAAAGGGCCATTCATGTACCTTTATTAATGATGCTTCGACTAATGGAGTTGAGGAAAGCTCCAAACGCCCTCTAGTGACTAACTAGTAAAACACATACCATTTTCTTGATTGATACACACTGACAAGGAGGCACAAAAGAGAAATATTTAGAAAATTTTTAAAATAAAATAAAAGAGAAAGGAAAAGTAAAATAAACATAAATAATAAAATAGAGCATTAAAAAATGCAAACAATTGATAGCAAATAGAAATTAAAAACAAACAAATTAAAAATAAAAAGAAGAAAAAAAGATTGAAGAAAAATGGTTTCAATCTCCCCTCTTTCTTCAGGGCAGAAAAATCCCTAAATCATAATCTTCATTCAAACTACAATGAATTATATACTGTCATGCTTTAACATAAGAACTCTAGCTCCTCTTCTAGAGCAGTTTTTTTCAAACCTCAGGTTTCAACCCAGGATTATTTTGTGGAACACCAGGAGCTGGGTCACAGCTCCATTCTATTTCCTGAACTGCTGCAGTGATTTGTTTTCAAGCGCCAAAGCCAGGCTTTTCCCCAGCCAGAGATGCCGGCAGCAGTGATCGATTTGGACTTCCCTGCACCCTTCAACAAACCTCCAAGTTCTGCTTGGCTACCACACCACCAGCAGAACCTCTCTCTAGTGATGTTTTCCTCACAAGCAGGGAGTGCGAGGACTAAGCCACCTTATAGGTAGGGCCTGTGAGAACAGGCTTAGTCCACTTGCTCCCTGATGTGAGGATTGCATAGCTGGAGGAAGTTGCTGCTGGTAGTGTTATGATCATGAAGGTTGGGAAGCAGCAGCTAGAGTAGTAACTCCTTCACTACTTCTCCCTACCCCAAGATCTTGGTTGCAGATAGGTTCCACAGTGCCAGGCAGCAATCCCAGAAGTAGCAATAGTGAGCTGGAAGACCATCATCACTATGATCTGCTGTTTCAGGGGAGATAGCAAAATCAAGTAGTGCTGGCTGTTTGTTTTTTTAGAAGCATCAGCCTGAGAGAGAGAGAGGAGACTGTCAACAGTGTAGCTCCCACCATGATCTGCTAACTCAAAGCGGGTGGAGGCCCTGGAGTGATATGCTCTGTCAGATTAGTCGCTCCTGCCACTGCCTTAAATATTCCAGCAGGAGGAGGGCACAAAGCTAGTATATTGCAGCACTGGGACTGTGGAAGTACAGGAAAGGCAGCCTGAGGGACAGAGGTGTGAATGTCAGGTCTTGAGGTAGGGATCTGTTGAGAAATGTGGGACCCATATTCTACAGAGTTTGTGATAAGTGAGAGAACTAGCCATCCAAGCTCTGAATCGACCAACCAAGCCTCTGCCTCAGTGGCCTCTAGCCTTGCCCCACCTGCCCATCTTGCCTGGACAGATATTTTATCAGAACACTCAGTCAGAAGGATGAACTTTTGGGGTTGAACTAGGCGATTCCTCAGACCCCATGATACCAAACTCATCAAATGGGCAGGTTCAGTTCAAGTTCACAGGTTCTGACCAGTTCAACCACCCCCATTACTTCTGCATGCCAGCACCATAATGCAAGCATACTGATCCAAAAATTAGGGGAATAGGAGCTTAAGGAGAACTTCTGAGAGGAAAGAGCATCATAGAAATCTTTCCTAAGTAGACTGGCATTGATTTGCCAAGCCAGCAGGTGGCATTGTACTCTATATTATACAGATTGGCAGAGATGTAATCAAATTTCCTTTTATTCTGAATCTGGTTGCTGAAGAGAATTAATATACCTACCAACAAAGTGACTTGGTAAAAGTACATAAGCATTACAGTTAATGAACATCTTATAAACAAATAACTCCTTTGGGGGGACATTCATTGTGAGGAGGAGAGCTGATGTGATCTTGGCGGTGGTGACTGCCTTTCTCCTCCTTCACCGGCAGAGCGAGTTTGGCCACATCATCTCCCTGTGATGCCTGGAGTCCATAAGACCTGAGCGACTGCAGCGCTGGTTGGGGGTGTTGGCTGCAAGGAGGAAAGTTGGTGTGATCTTGGAGTTGGTGACTGTTTTCCCTCCCTTCACCAGAGGAACAAGTGTGGCCATGCCATCTCTCTGTGATGCCTGGGGCCCATAAGATCTGTGCAGTTGTGGTGCTAGTTGGGGGCATTGGCTGTGAGGAGGAAATCTGGTGTGATCTTGGTAGAAGTAACTGTCTTTCCCTCCCTTCACCAGAGGAGCGCGTGTGGCCATGCCATCTCTCTGTGATGCCTGGGGCCCATAAGATCTGTGCAGTTGTGGTGCTAGTTGGGGGCATTGGCTGTGAGGAGGAAATCTGGTGTGATCTTGGTAGAAGTGACTGTCTTTCCCTCCCCTCACCGGAGGAGCGAGTGTGATCACAATCTCTCCCTGTGATGCCTGCGGCCCATAAGATCTGCATGGCTGCGGCATACTGCTGCGGGCGCACAGCCAAAGCCGCACGCACGTTTGCCTTTTTGTTCCAGGATAGTGAGGAGTTTCCTAATGGGCAAGAAAAGAAAGGATAAAACCCTCGTATTATCTTCAGTTCCTATTTGAGGCCTGATGGATCACTACGCACAGCAGCTATCTGTTGATACCACTATGGTCAAGGATAAAGAGGTGTCTTCAAATTCGGGAACCTCTCTAAGTCCAGGTATGAGTTTACCCCTCCACAGCCAGTTTTGGTTGCTGCCACACCTCTTGTCACTAGATAACTGAGAGAAGTTTTTTCTCCTCGTACACTATGTGACTCTGAGATTCATTTGGATATAGATTCATCACTTTTATCTTCTTACTCTGTGTTCAATTTAGAAGTGGCTCCAATTAATACTTCTGTCAAGGAAGGAACATCTACTGGTCCTTTGGGAGCCAATAGTTTAGTTTCTTCATCAAGAGCTCCTTCACCATCTACAGTATATTAGCTCCTTATAAAGATTCTTGGGACAATGATCAAACATCTAATACTTATTTATTTATTTACTTTATTCATACCTAGTCTAAATTTCAAGAACAGGACCACTGTTTGATAATTCCTTGGTTAACGTGAACACACAGATAGTTTCTTTACAATCTGCTGAGGCTGCTCACATTAAGGACAGTTTTATAATGCATACCCAATTAGAAATATGGAAAATAGCATGCAAGGGAAGGATTTGCATTTCTTAAACTTTCTGATGACTATTGTCTGCATTTGAATTGTTTTAAAAAATATGTAACAGAGATATTTTCTATTCCTTCAGATATGGGTCCTGCTCTATCAAAAATGTATTACCTTCCTAAAAATTGAAAGGTGATACCTCCTAAAAAAGGGGCGATGGACTCATTGTGTGTAGAAAGACACTCCCTCTCTGGTTTCCTTGAATCCTCTATTGGTGATATTCCTTTAAGAGCTACTCTTCTAGTTATTTTTTCTTTAGAGCAGAACAAGGACCTAATGTTTCAAAAATTTTGTAAAAAGAAGGGAAGGTTGTTTTGTGATCAACAGATTTATATATTTCCCAATGTTTCTTGGGTTACACAATGTTATAGGAAAAATGTATACAATTGAAACAGAGTTATTGCTATAGGTACTACCTTTTCCTTAAATATCCGAGTAAATGCCATGAGTCTTATCAGAAAAATAGGTTTGTATTTACCAATCTTTTACATTTGGAAACTTTTATTAATGAAAAGGCTGTTCAACAGTAGTGGTTATGTGGCATCATTGCCGCCCCCCCCCCCCCCCCCCCCCCCACACACACACACACAGAGACACACACAGTTTAAGTGGACTATGACATAGTTTATATATGTTTCTTTTATAATCTGCATCATTTTTGTTTTATTTCATTTGTTGTAAATTAATTAACAATCAAATTTAAATTAAAAAAACAACTCCTTCTCCATTTTGCAGTGTTTCCTATAGACTGTCTCAGAATAGTCACATAAAAGCATATACTGGAGAATAACAAGTAAAATACAATTTACTATTATACCTTGCATCTGTGAAGCATTTTCCTAGCAAGACCAACTAAGTGCCCTTGTTCCATAGATCCTTCTGTACTGTTAAACTGAAGGATGAATTCTTCAGAGATTTCCAAAGGATTTCTAAATAAAGATAAGATTTAAAGAATTACAGAATTGTTGATTGTCATTTATTATACTAATTAAAGTTTTTATTGCCAAAAGAATTTTTGGTGCAAGCACAAAAAGAATAACATTTATAGCAAAAACCAGATCCACAATTTTATGAAGATTTAGAAGCTAACCACAAGCAATTTTCAACAAGATTATTTATTTACTTACTTATTTATATTTCACTTTATGGCAAGCAAGATGTAGTCATTTGTGAATACAGTAGAAGGCAAATATGTTTTTTTGTGATTGTTATGGGTGCTTCTCTATAGCCTAGACCCTGAATCATGGCTTTCTTCAATTGCCCAGGTAAACCAACCTCCCATGTGTAGATATTAGACAGGCAACCATTACCTATTTTGACCCTACTGAAGCCCCCGCATTGACAAGCCTACCTCCCTCATCTTCGAAGTATGTTCTTTGATCTCGAACTGGGATTTTATCCAGACCTTTGGAAGTTCCCTAGCATGGCACCACACTTACATGCACAATCATAAGTACATATGTCCGAAACAATGGCCCCGCACATACAAGGATAAGAGACATTGCACCTCTGGTGTAGCGCATTCTTACTGCGGTTACTAGAATTGCGTAGCCTTTGCCACACGGTATACCACTTATAAGTCTGCTTCCTTAACGCTGGTACCAAGCCTGTCCAACTGTGCCTTAAATACTTGTAACAAAGTTAACTTTACCCTTATCAATCCATCTGAATTTCTCTATAAATGGGGTAACGTTTTCGGTATCCGAATTCATGCCTCAGGAACTGACCCTGGAGGACTCTTCTATATTCAGAAGGTTGTAATTCGTAAGAGTCCATTAGATCATTCCGCCATTTTTAAAGAATTTTACCAACATGTTAATGAGCCCTTTCCCATATCCCAAACTGCACAAAATTTGTTTATTGACCTTGCTAACGCCATTACTACCTCACTTAATGTTTCCAACTGTTATGTTTGTGGTGGTACCGATATGGAAGACAACTGGCCATGGGAAGTCAAAGAATGGAATTGGCCCATGCCCTAAAATGCTTCCTCTCTTGTTCTACCCCCACGATTTAGCAAAGCCCGATGGATATTGGCTCACTCCATAATACCTACCTGGTGTATCCATAGACCTTATACCATGGATCATGCCACAGCAGTAGGCAATTCCTCTTGCATGTCTCAGACTACCCTTAACTACACTTCCCCTACCACTATCCTGTACACCCATTGGCCTAACTCGTCTGTGATCCCAAACTTAACTCTCTGGACTACTGAGCCCCTTCTTTCGATAGGTACCCGCAAGATCCCAACCAATTGGCCTGCCCCACGAGGTCTATACTGGATATGTGGACGATACGCAAATGCCTCTTTACCGACTGATTGGTTTGGAACCTGTACCGTGGGTACTATTCGCCCCTCGTTTTTCTTAATCCCCCTACAGATGGGTTAACAACTAGGGATGCCCTTGTATAGCACATACATAGATGTACGTAAGACGAGAGACCTTAAAATAGGTAACTGGAAAGATGACGAATGGCCCCCAGAACGTATTATAGCATATTATGATCCAGCCTCCTGGGCTCAGGATGGCTCTTGGGGTTACAGAACTCCAATTTATATGTTAAATCGTGTTATAAGATTGCAAGCTGTTGTTGAAATAATTACTAATGAAACTTCTAAAGCACTGAGAATATTAGCCACTCAGCAAAAGGGTTTTCAGAATGCCATTTACCAGAACCGTCTAGCATTAGATTACATACTAGCTGCAGAAGGAGGATTATGTGGTAAATTTAACCTCAGTAACTGTTGTCTTCAAATAGACGACAAGGGTGAAGTAATTGAAGAAATCACCCGCAACATGATGTCAATTGCACATGTACCGGTGCAAACCTGGAAAGGACTTGATGTCAGTGATCCATTCGGATCCCTTGGCTCATGGTTCTCTAGTTTAGGTTCAGGATTCAAAATTCTAATTGGCTCCATGTGTATGATTGCTAGAGATGTGCTTCGTTTTTTCCTGCCGGGTCGTTTTTTGACTCGGATACTTCGTGGTAAATTTCGGGTTTCCTCGTCTCGTTTTTCGAAAAAACGAAACAAGGAAACCCGAAACCGGGCCAAAAAACGAAACGGCAAAGGAAGCTTAAAAAAAACCCACCCCAAGCATTTAAAATCCTTTTTTTACATATCTATCATACACTATCACCCCCCCATCCCGATCCCTCCCCAAGACTTACAAAGTAGATCCCTGGTGGTCCAGTGGGGTCCCGGGTTCCATTTGCCCTCCTCCGTGCCCATGTTTCTGCAGCCGTGCTCTTTAAAATGGTGCCGCGCAGCCTCTGAACTACCATGTCACAGGGGCTACCGGCGCCATTGGTCAGCCCCTGTCACATGGCCATCGGCGCCATCTTGTGCTCCTGTCATGTGACTGGAGCTGACCAATGGCGCCGAAAGCCTCTGTGACATAGTATGGGCAAAGGCTATCGGCGCCATTTTGATTACTGGCAGCCGACAACGAAATGGCTCCCGGACCCCCGCTGGACCCCCAGAGATTATTGGCAAGCCTTGGGGGGGTCAGAAGGGGGGCTCCTGACCCCCCCAAGGCTTGCCAATAATCTCTGGGGGTCCAGCGGGGGTCCGGGAGCCATTTCGTTGTCGGCTGCCAGTAATCAAAATGGCGCCGATAGCCTTTGCCCATACTATGTCACAGAGGCTTTCGGCGCCATTGGTCAGCTCCAGTCACATGACAGGAGCACAAGATGGCGCCGATGGCCATGTGACAGGGGCTGACCAATGGCGCCGGTAGCCCCTGTGACATGGTAGTTCAGAGGCTGCGCGGCACCATTTTAAAGAGCACGGCTGCAGAAACATGGGCACGGAGGAGGGCAAATGGATCCCGGGACCCCGCTGGACCACCAGGGATCTACTTTGTAAGTCTTGGGGAGGGATCGGGATGGGGGGTGGTGAATTATAGTTAAGGTAAATGTTTGGGGTGGTTTGGGGTGGGTTTTAATAAAAAAAAAAAATGTGTGCCCCTCCCCCAGGCAAACCCGAAAAACGAAATTTCCCCGAAAGTCGGGGAAAATTCTTTTCGGGTTTCGGGCCTCCGAAAAAAAAACGAAGTAGGAAATTTCGGGCAATTTCCTACTTCGGGCGAACAACGAAGCACATCTCTAATGATTGCCTTACTTGGGCTTGTTGTCTGCCTCTGCTTTCCATGCCTCTGTATCTGCCTACGAAGATGCCACGATCAAGTCTCTGAAATGCTGATTACACAGACCAGCACACGGTTCATGCTCAATCAAGATGAAACCTTGAACCTGATGCTCCTGGATTCTAATGATGACACTGAACCATTCCCCACCACCTGTAATGATTATCTGTGAAAAACGAGCATATTGGTACTATGACGGGTAAGTCTCTAGCCAGTAAGGATTAGCCTTAACTAGGCGGGACAACCTAAGACAGGCAATATGCGATGCAGATAGGTGTGAAGGGTTCCTAGGAGTCACCCTTCAAAGGGGGAAATGTAATAATAGTGAATTGCATATACCTGCACACGTGTCACAAGCACTATGATAACTAAACTTACCAGAGTATCAGCCAGCACAGATGACATCATTCCTGGGAAAACGGAAGTTAACTTGGTCTTATTCTCTGCTACTGATAACAACAGGCTCCTGCCCATAGTAAGAGCACATACACATGCTAAAATTTATTGATTGCCTATTAAGGTAAGGGGTGGTGATTATGCAGATATCTGGCATAGGCGAACCCAAACCCTTTTAAGGCTGAGCACGCATGCTAGAGCACTGGGCAGATTCTGAATTATACACCGTTTGCTTTGTATTCACTTCTACTCTGTGACATAGTATGGGCAAAGGCTATCGGCACCATTTTGATTACTGGCAGCCGACAACGAAATGGCTCCCGGACCCCCGCTGGACCCCCAGAGATTATTGGCAAGCCTTGGGGGGGTCAGGAGCCCCCCTTCTGACCCCCCCAAGGCTTGCCAATAATCTCTGGGGGTCCAGCGGGGGTCCGGGAGCCATTTCGTTGTCGGCTGCCAGTAATCAAAATGGCGCCGATAGCCTTTGCCCATACTATGTCACAGAGGCTTTCGGCGCCATTGGTCAGCTCCAGTCACATGACAGGAGCACAAGATGGCGCCGATGGCCATGTGACAGGGGCTGACCAATGGCGCCGGTAGCCCCTGTGACATGGTAGTTCAGAGGCTGCGCGTCACCATTTTAAAGAGCACGGCTGCAGAAACATGGGCACGGAGGAGGGCAAATGGATCCCGGGACCCCGCTGGACCACCAGGGATCTACTTTGTAAGTCTTGGGGAGGGATCGGGATGGGGGGGTGGTGAATTATAGTTAAGGTAAATGTTTGGGGTGGTTTGGGGTGGGTTTTAATAAAAAAAAAAAAATGTGTGCCCCTCCCCCAGGCAAACCCGAAAAACGAAATTTCCCCGAAAGTCGGGGAAAATTCTTTTCGGGTTTCGGGCCTCCGAAAAAAAAACGAAGTAGGAAATTTCAGGCAATTTCCTACTTCGGGCGAACAACGAAGCACATCTCTAATGATTGCCTTACTTGGGCTTGTTGTCTGCCTCTGCTTTCCATGCCTCTGTATCTGCCTACGAAGATGCCACGATCAAGTCTCTGAAATGCTGATTACACAGACCAGCACACGGTTCATGCTCAATCAAGCTGAAACCTTGAACCTGATGCTCCTGGATTCTAATGATGACACTGAACCATTCCCCACCACCTGTAATGATTATCTGTGAAAAACGAGCATATTGGTACTATGACGGGTAAGTCTCTAGCCAGTAAGGATTAGCCTTAACTAGGCGGGACAACCTAAGACAGGCAATATGCGATGCAGATAGGTGTGAAGGGTTCCTAGGAGTCACCCTTCAAAGGGGGAAATGTAATAATAGTGAATTGCATATACCTGCACACGTGTCACAAGCACTATGATAACTAAACTTACCAGAGTATCAGCCAGCACAGATGACATCATTCCTGGGAAAACGGAAGTTAACTTGGTCTTATTCTCTGCTACTGATAACAACAGGCTCCTGCCCATAGTAAGAGCACATACACATGCTAAAATTTATTGATTGCCTATTAAGGTAAGGGGTGGTGATTATGCAGATATCTGGCATAGGCGGACCCAAACCCTTTTAAGGCTGAGCACGCATGCTAGAGCACTGGGCAGATTCTGAATTATACACCGTTTGCTTTGTATTCACTTCTACCCCGGGGGAAATCACGCCTTTCCCCCATCAATAAACCTTTTACTTTTATAACTCTCTTGGAGCTGGTATTCATTGAGCTAATAGTCAGAGGTTACCACCATTAACAAGAACCAGGAGGTCCATCCGAGAGATGGGTCAAGGAGAAGGGAAGAAGGACCAGTGCTGGAACAGGAGTCCTTCCAGAAGAAGCACAGGATCCCAAGAGGAAGCAACATAGGAGACTCTTTGCCAAGCTGTCTGAATATGGCCCAAGGGAGCCTTACATAGGCGCGAGCTTATGATGTCATCCTCTGGGGCTGGCCCCAGTTTCCCACCGTAGGCCCTTTAAATAGCTGCCGGTGCCGCGCGTGCGCCTAGGGGAAACCCCGGGCGGAGCCGGAAGTTGGCGGCATCCCATTCACCAGTGAGGCCGAGGAGGCCCCAGCATCCGAAAGTGCAAGCGGAGTGGAAGCGGGAAGGCAGGCCGTTGCAGCCAAAGACTCAGGCAGAACCCGGAGGCATTGCTGGCCAGATGGAGCCAATGTGGGGGTTCCGTGGGTGGTGAGTGCAACACAATGCTCTATGGGACTGACCTACCTATAGGTAGAAGATGGACATGATGGAGCTATGAGAGAATGAACAGGTGTGTGTGTGTGTGTGTGTGTGTGTGTGTGTGTGTGTGTGTGTTTGTGTGTGTGTGTGTGTGTGTGCATGCATCTGAGAAAGAGGATAAAATATGTGTGGCTCTCTCCCCAATCCACAACAACCTCTGGGGGACTGGAAACCAAAAGATCCCAGGTATGGAGAGCTGGAAATTTTTTAATCATTATTATTTTACATTTTTGGGTATTATTTCATGAGTCTGCTGTTCTGAAATATTTTATTGGTGTTTGGATAATATTAAGACAAATGTGAGTTTTTATATTTTTTAAATATTTGTTGACTATGTTGACATATTTATTCTTTTTATTAGTATGGTTTTAATATTATGAATGATGTTTAATATCTCTTGATTTTACTGCTTGATGTTTCGTGAGGAATGAGAATGTTTCTGTTTTTCCATTATTGCACTGCACGATACAGTCAGGCTTGTTATGGTTTTCATTTCAGGCTTTGATGGCATGTTTCTACATAGAAACATAGAAATGACAGCAGAAGAAGACCAAACGGTCCATCCAGTCTGCCCAGCAATCTTTCTTTTTTTTTTCTTTTTTTCTCCCCCATACTTATCTGTTTCTCTTGTCCCTTGTAAGTGACTTTTTGTTCTATTTCCCTTCCACCCCGCCATCCCTTCCACCCCTGATATTGATCTATTTCCCTTCCACCCCCGCCATCGATGTAGTTAGCAGCACTGGAGCTGCATCTAAGTGCTGGAGCTGCATCTAAGTGAAGTATCAGTGCTGGAGCTGCATCTAAGTAAAGTATCTAGCTAATTGTTTAGGGGTAGTAACCGCCGTCATAGCAAGTACTCCCACTCATGTTTATCCAGCCTGTGCAATTCAGTCCTTGTTGGTTGATGTCCGAATATAATTCATCTTTACTTCAGTCGCCCTGCCATTGAAGCAGAGATCTTTTCATCATTCCCCCTGCCGTTGAAGCAGAGAACTATGCTGGATATCATTGAGAGTGAAGTATCAGGCTAATTTGGTTTGGGGTAGTAACCGCCGTATCAAGCAAGCTACTCCCCTGCTTTTTTGTGGATGCAAATCCTTTTTTTTTTTTTCTATTTCCGCTTGCCGGTGAAGCATAGAGCAATGTTGGAGTTGCATTAACCATATGTATATTTAATTAGGAAATTAATCTCCAGGTAGTAGCTGTCATTCCCGCAAGCCGCCCCCATTCCTCTTCACTTCATTCACATCCTCTATACTTTATGGATCCACAGTGTTTATCCCATGCTTCTTTGAAATCCTTCACAGTTTTGGTCTTCACCACTTCCTCCAGAAGGGCGTTCCCTCTCCGTGAAGAAATACTTCCTGACATTGGTTCTGAGTCATCCTCCCTGGAGTTTTAAATCGTGACCCTTGGTTCTGCTGATTTTTTTGCAATGGAAAAGGTTTGTCATTGTCTTTGGATCATTAAAACCTTTCAAGTATCTGAAAGTCTGTATCATATCACCTCTGCTCCTCCTTTCCTCCAGGGTGTACATATTTAGATTCTTCAATCTCCCCTCATAAGTCATTTGATGAAGACCCTCCACCATTTTGGTCGCTCTTCTCTGTACCGCCTCCATCTTGTCTCTGTCCCTTCGGAGATATGGTCTCCAGAACTGAACACAGTATGTTGTGAAAGTGGACCCTTGTTTCGAGGTAGAAACTACCATCGAAGGGTGAGGCCTGTTGGACCGTAGACTTGCTAGAAGACTTCACCCTGGAAGCATGCGACTCCCCCCCAGGAGGAGCCCGTAGGGGTCCGGCCACTGGGACTTAGGTGACTCTTCTGAAGACTGTAAGATGTCTGGATGCAGGCACTTCCTGCAGGTCGTGGGATCCAGACGGCTGGCGCCTCCAGCAGGTCGTGACAGTCTAATAATGGAATTCAGGAAGAGTCCAAAAGCCAGTCCAGAAATCAATACCTCAGCAAGGTCCAAATCCAGTCCAGGGTCGAAGCAGGAGAAGGGTCCAAAGCCGTACCAGGATCGAGGCAGGAGAAGGGTCTGAAGCCGTACCAGGATCGAGGCAGGAGAAGGGTCTGAAGCCGTACCGGGGTCAAGCCAGAGAAGACACGTCACCCAGTCCAAAAGTCAGCAACAAAGAATCAATCCACAGAGCAGGGAAGAAAGGACGTACGAAGAAGCAAAACTATGAGCCAGGAACCACTCAAGGCAGGAACCTCAGTACTAAGGCAAGGACTGAATGCTCAGCCCTTGCCTTAAGTACAGGAAGCAGGAGGAGGAGCCACAGAGGGAGCCATGACACTTCCTGTCATGGCCCCTTTAAGAATCTCCTGCAGCCGCGCGCGCGGCCCTAAGAGGAACAGGGGGAGGAGTCAGCTTGCCGCGGAGCCACACTGCCGGCTCAGTGATGGCGGCGGTCAAGGAGAAAACAGGAAGGACTGCCTGTCCCCGCCGATACCCGCAGCCAACCCCGGCGAACAGGGTGAGTTACCCTTGCTGCCCCTGGTCCGTTCTTCGTCGCGGCCGACCACGGCCGGCGGCCATGACACCCAGTCCCGGTTGCGGTCTGACGCGGCCGACGCCACTAACAGTACCCCCTCCTTTAGGCCTCCCCCTAGAAGTCTTGGGTTTACCAGGGTACTTGGAATGAAAGTCTTTGAGCAATGATTTGTCCAATATATTCTTTGCCGGTTCCCATGAGTTCTCCTCCGGACCAAATCCCTCCCAAGCCAGGAGGTACTCCCAAATGGTGCCCCGTTTCCGGACATCCAACACCTCTCGTACTTGATAAACCGTCTCATCCACCGCCTGATGGTGCACCGGTTCTGGCGGTTTCCGACTAGGCCACCTGAGGATCAATGGCTTTAGAAGAGACACATGGAAAGAATTGTGAATGCGCAATGAAGCCGATAACCGAAGTTGATAGGTTACTGGACCTAGTTGTCTCAAAACCGGAAACGGGCCAATATACCGGGGAGCCAATCTCATAGAAGGAACTCTCAGACGGATATGCCGGGTGCTGAGCCACACCTTCTCCCCGGAATGGAACTGCGGAGCCTGGCGTCGATGCGGATCAGTGAATTTCTTCACGGAGCAGGCTGCTTTCCGTAGCATCTTTTGAGTATGAGCCCAAAGTTGTTTCAGTTGGGTAGCAGTCAATGAGCTGCCAGCGAAGGCACAGGTAAGGGTACAGGCAAGGGTGGACGGGGTTGGCGACCGAAGACAATCTGAAAGGGAGATGCTCCCGTAGAGGTCCCAGCATGCGAATTATGCGAAAATTCCGCCCAGGAGAGAAGAGATGCCCAATCGTCTTGGCGAGAGTTAACATACAAACGTAGGAACTGTTTTAGTGTACAATTAGTGCGCTCAGCCTGGCCATTAGCCTGAGGATGAAAAGCCGTAGTGAAATCCAAGGAAATCTGGAACTTTTTGCAGAGGTTGAGCCAATATCGAGCTGTGAACTGCGGGCCCCGGTCTGAGGTGAATTGTTGCGGCAGGCCATGTAGACGGAAGATGTGCAGCATGAATAATTGAGCCGATGGGAGGGAGGGGAGTGGAATAAAATGGGCCATTTTAGAAAAGCGATCCACCACTACCCATATCACCGTATTGCCATCAGAAGGAGGAAGCTCTACTACAAAATCTGTGGAGATATGTGTCCATGGTCTGGTGGGAATGGGCAATGGTTGTAATAGGCTCCAAGGTTTCCCGGTAAGGACTTTATGTTGAGCGCAGGCTGGACAGGAATCCACATAAGCTCGTATATCTTTATGCATCTCTGGCCACCAATAATACTGTTGTAACAGCGCCTGTGTTCGCAGTCGTCCGGGGTGTCCTGCCAATCTGGAATCATGACCCCAAGCCAAAACTTTATTGCGCAGCCGCTTAGGTACCACCGTCTTCCCAGGTGGTACTGTGAAGGTAGCAGCCAGGATGATACGGGCCGGATCAATGATGTGGTGTTCGGATTCCTCAATATCTTCTGTGGAGAATGAACGGGATAAGGCGTCAGCCTTGATGTTCTTGTCAGCAGGGCGATATCGTATTTCAATATCGAAACGAGTGAAAAAGAGGGCCCAGCGGGCTTGACGTGGGTTTAACTGTTGAGCTTGTTGTAAATACGTTAATTTT